>NC_141701.1:13948022-14582327 GCF_971803275.1 Cyanistes caeruleus
GAACATGGAGCCAGAATTTTGACATGAGCTATTTCTGGAGTGGTTAGTAATTTTCAGGCTTTTTTATGGCATCATCAGCTTTCTATTTCTTTACTCTTTTTTCTTTCTGATCTCACATATCACCTTGTAGTATTAGACTGAGATTTCATAGTATATTTGAGGTAGAAAAGTATTAGGTCAGTAATCTGTGAAACACTATTAGTTTTCCAATGTGAACTGGCTGGGTTTTAATTTTCCCTATAATTGTAGCTTCAGCATGTCTAGCTTAGAATGATTCTCCTTCCCTCTCTTGTAATACTCTAGTACTACCCACTGAGTAGTACTAAACACTGGAGGTAGAAAAGCATTGCTACATGTCAGATCAGTAAGTTGATAATGGGTTTCAGTGTCAAGTTTTTGCTGGGTTTTTCTTTTCTTGCATAAATTGATCTCCTTATAAGAGCCTCACAAGGAGTTGCTTTTTGGAAACACGTAAACAATGTGCACAATTAATTGCAAAGTTGAGCCTATGCAGGTAGACTACTATGTCAGCTTCTGTTCTTTACTACAGCAGAAGTCCCTCTATTATGAAAAATACAACCAAAATTGTCTGTAACAGTGGTTCTTTTGCATATGATTATGTACAAATCCAGATTGTGTTAAAGTTTAAATTCTGGATTTAGAACTGAATGAATTGTGATAATCACCAAATTGCAAGTAATAAGATCAGATGAAACTAGAGACAAGGGGCACATTTTTAAAGAAGGAAATTCATTAAAATCAAAATCTCTTAACTGTTGGTTTCATTAGTTGCACTATATCTATTCTAGAATTGGACACAAATAATTGACAAAATCTTGTCCTAAACTCTTAGAGGTGTGTTTCCTTGTTGTGATATATTGTTGGGAACTGTTTCTGCAGTTATTTTACGACTTCATTGCATTACATCTTGTTAGTAATAGCCACAGCATCAGTTAAATGTGAATTACAACTTGCTGTTCTTTGTAGATTGCAGAGTTCCCTGGTATGTAAATTACGGATAAGTTCATGACTTTAGGAGATCATTTGTATTTAAGGAAAGTATTTTCATAAAGGGGCCTAGAACATTTTTCTCCACTATATTCTATGCATTTCATTTCCTTGTTATGCTTGTTATGATACAGTTTCCTGCCAAACATTTGCAGCACAGCAGTTCCAATCAATAATAACATGAAGAAAATTTGTGTTAAGTAATGATATAATTTTTCAGCTAAATTAGAAGTAAAATATCATAGTAAATCATCAGGGAAAGAAAAACAACCTTCCTTCAGACACATGAATTAATTTGTATGCAAAACAGAGGTCTCAGATTTTTCCTGTTTATGTCTGGTGTAACACAAACACTGCACTTCAGAGTGCTTATTCTAAAAGACAAGATCCTAGAGCCTGGGAAAATGAAGGAAAGAAAACTGCAAAGTAACTGCTGTAGGGATGAAAGCTTCAGAACAAAGCTTTGTGCGTAACCTTTTCATTTTGTGTCCTCCTCTCTCAGACTGTGGTTCTCTTCAGCCTTTGATTGTGCTGGTACCACCCTACTGTAAAAATTAAAAACTTACAGAAATTAGTATAGACATATTTCATATGGAAGAAGCTTACTGACTGGATTACACTGAATGGCTGGACTGTGTTCAAGAGCATGAGCATTGTGAAATTCTGTGGAAAAGCCGGTTCACTTTCTACTTCAACAAAGGTTCTAGGTCCATATCGGACATTTTAATGCTGTTTTGGTGCCAGTTCAATAAAAGCTGTAGAATTACAATGATTGAAGAAAAATATAATATGAAGAAGTTTATTAATATTGAATGAGCTACAAAATGTAACGGTCAAATGCAAACTTGTCTCAGTTTGTTTTGCAGTTAAATAATGTAACCAGTACCAAAATCAATCAACACTTAGTAGATATAAAAAGGGATCTTGGGATTGTGGGTCCTGGCTCAGTTGTAATTTGCAAGAAAAGAATTTTATGTAAGTCAATCAACTGTATGATCTGGAGCTGGATAAATAGTTTTTATTCTGAGACCAAATTATTATATGTCTGAGCCACAATGTCCGTTCCCTCCTTGAATTTCAATTCTTTAATGGTTGCTAATCCTTCCCTACCTCAGAATAGAGAAGTATCCAGAATAACAGGAGAATTGTGATAAGGGGAACTTCAGCAACTGCTTATCAACTACAAACAAGGAGTTAATCTACATACTTCTTTTTAAACAAAATTACTGTACCTAAGAAGGGTAATACTTGCTTAAATTTAGACATACTTCTCTTTTTGTATCTTTTTAAGATGTTAAAACAGATACTCATGAGCAAAGTCAAGGGATTCTCCCAGTAAATAGAAGGATGGAAAAATTATTTAGGTATTGCAGCTACCTTGTTTCTTGCCATCTGAAATATTAAGGACTGCAGACAAGGAGCTAAGTGCTGGTACTGTCTTGCTAGAACACTTGCAAGCAAACCTCAGCAAACCTGGTTTCTTCAGATATTATTCATGGAAAACTCAAATGTCCCATGAAAAATATTAAAAAGCATAGCAAAGCAACATACAGTTGTGACAGACTTGGGTCATCAATAAAATTAGTCAGTCTATAAATAATTTCTACTACTCAAATAAAAGTCTCCTTAAAAGGAGGCAATAAAAGCCTTATTTTTCTCAAGGATTAAATATTACCTGCGTAGTCGTCTTAGCATGTTACCTGATTTAGAAGATACCAAGTTTGCCAAAATATTGAAAGATAAAGTTACTAACTAAAATAAAAGGAAAGGAATTCCTTCGGCCCATCTCATTAAAGTGTTCTGTGAATTGTAAAACTCCTGCATTTCTTGAATTGCAACAATTATTTATTTAAATACAAAATATTTACTCTATACAGTTACTCTTAAATAGAAGTGGAGCAGGAAGATTGCTGATTCATGAGTAATTTCCAGACTCAGGCACTGGTTCCTTGATCATTTTGTTGGTGCTTCTACTGTCTCTACAGCACTACACAGCAGCTATCTTGTGCCATTAATCTCTGTACAGTACTTGCTGGATACCAGGTACATACACCCTTGTCACCTCTCTGGGCAAGTGAGTGGTCATTTTAAATGTGCCATAATTTGTAACTAAAGCAGTACAGGATATCCTAAGTAATTGTTGGTGTTGCTCTAAGCTTGGTTGCTGGAGTACATTTTAAGTTTTGTTCAATAAATTGCAAACTAGATGGGTTTTGTTTGTTTTTTTTTTCCAGCCCTGCTTCACATCTACATTTTTCTATCAAACACCCTCATACACTGTCCTGGGAGTATTACACTATGTTCCAGTGTAAAGCACATCTTGTTATGAGACTGATTGAGAACAGAATTAGCATGGAGTTCATGTTACAGGTAGGTATTTAGATGATTATGTGGAATATAAAAAACTCTTCAGTTGCATTTCTGTTGATTAAATAGAGTTCAGAGAAGAGCAGGTCATCATAGGATTCCAGTTGTCATTTCAAGTTTAGCAGGACTGAATGAACATTTGAGCATTTGGGTTAGGATAAGGTTAGCTGTTACTCTTATGCATAACTTACAATACTTTTTATATGCTGCATATTCTCTTTAATCTTAAGATGTTACATTGGTTTGGGTTATTTTGATTTGTTGTTAACTCTGAGAACATGTTTTACTGTCCCTGACTGGTGTTGCTGTGAGGTAATCTAATGAAATTATAGATACTGACAATAATGAAAGTCCAGCTCCAGCTGTCTCATTATATAGTTTTCAGTGCTAGATGAAACTTAGATGCTTATATTAGAAGGAGCATTTGAATAGAAGATTGTAATTTTATTCTGAAATACTGAACTTCTGCAGAACTGTAGTTTCCCTTCTTTACTAATTATCCTTTGTGACATACCCTAGAAAGAATAGAGTGCTACAAATAAACAGTTAAAAAATTAGTGATATTTTCATATCACCTTAGGGGTTTTGAGAGGTTGGAGTTTTTTCCCTTGATTTGGGGTTATTTTTAAGGAAAACAAGTTTGTTATTGTACTAGAGCTATTATAGGTAGTTGCCAGGTTGAAGATACTGCAGAGAATCTGATGAATGTTGAATTTCTGAAAAAGGAGATATAGTCAGTGCTTTCTTTTACTGTGGATAATTTTTGAAAGTTGATGATCTTTTAATGGATTTTGTATGTGCATATCTATGTGTAACTTGGAGGAAGATACATTTAGACTGAAAATTTCTGATATGGTCAAGCAAACAATTTCCCATAATGTCTTTATTTTGAAAACCTTTTTTTAAAGCCAGTTATCAGAAAGTGAGTTTATCGGCCTTCAGTTGCAATTCAACTGAAATCAAACAGAAATGCTTATTTTATTTATGATTTGAAGTATAAATATAAGTAGATGTATATATATATATAAATATAAATGTATATATACTTATATATAAGTATCAGCATTTAGGGAAAGTAATAACTTTTTCTCATTTTAGGTTTTCAACAAATTGTTGAGTCTGGCCAGTACTGCTTCATCTCAGAAGTTCCAGTCACACATGTGGAGTCAGATGTTGGTTTCCACATCTGGGTTTTTGAAATCTATCTCAAATGTCTCAGGCAAAGACATCCAACCTTTAATAAAGCAGTGGGTGTATCCTTTTTATTCTTGGTCTGGATTGTTAATGTGGAGAATGAATTTGGCTTTTTAATTGGCACTATTAAAGGAATGTGAAGAAGGGTATGAAATATCTTTGCATAAAACAGTTAAGTACATTATTCTGTGAATTAGATATATATGTGAGCCACAAGTTCACAATCTTTTCATAGTCCTTTGAACTATGCTGGCTTTTTTGCATGTTCTTTACTAGAAAGGATTTCATTATTTTAAGTTTTTCTTTGAAATAAGTACAGGAACTCTGCTGGAATTTAAGGCCAAATTATACTAAAAGGATTCCAGAGGACACTGCCCATAGAAATATGCTGAAGTCGGACATGGAAAATGCTGTAGTCTGGTGCATTTTAATATGTGATTTCCAGTAAATCACCATGAAATAAGTAACCTAAAGCACAGACTATTAGCTTACAATATACTTTAGTAGTTTAGTAGCTTGTGTTAATAGCACAGTTTCAGGTAAAATAAACCTCTGTGTGTTGATTCTTCAAATTTAAGTGATATTAGTCAAGAAACAGGGTTTCTTATTTTGGATACATAGGAGGGGAAATTTGACATGGCTCCATTTAACGGGTTAAATTGTTAGTTTTATTTAATGTGACTCCAGGCTAGAATTGTACGTGACTACAGTAAAAACATACCTTACTCTTGAAACAGACAACAAAAGTAGGTATTTAATTTGAGCTCATTTACCAACATTCATGCATCTCAATATCTTAACTAAAAAGCACTGTATAATTACTATTTATAGAGTTGTTTGAGAGGTTAGTACTTTATTTGCACCAGAAGTGTTCATAAAGTATAAATACACATTATTCTAATTTCCATGCTTTGCTGTGCCAAGCACTTAAGAAAAATAAAGAGTTCTGTATTCACACTACAGCTACACCTAAATGTCAGCATTACTATCTGAGCTTATTACATCTGTTAATTACATCTGTTCTGTAAGGAAGAAAGATTTGTACCTCACACATTTGGGGATTTTTTTCACTTTCTCCATACTTAGGCCCCAAGGTTGATCCTGTTAACTCTAACTTGTATTTAATCCCATGATTAAAACCTCCTACCATGCTTCAAACACTGCTATTCCTGTGACAATCGATTTTCCACCTTGTAAGATCACAGGTGTTCATGTTGTTTGGGAGATATTACTGCTATTAACTAGTGCTGTCTTATGCCATTAGCAAGGGCTGTGTTGATGCTGAGTGTCACCCTTGTGCTGAAGAAACCACTAAAAAATGTCTTAAACTATACCTGATGACAAAGTCACAGAGCTTCATGAAGGCAGCCTCAATGAACAGAACTAGTCTGAGGTATTTAGCCAAATGGCCAGATTTTGGGAGGAAGGTTAACAACCCCTGTATGATAAGAAATGTCTTTGAATATGGAAGCTCTTCCCTTAAATGTGGGGGCATGAAAGAACAGATTTTTCTCCCTTGCTTTTGTCTCATATTGTCAGATACTTGTGAGAATGTGCATTAGACTAAAATGCTTCATTTTAGTGCTTTTTTTTACTAGAAGTAAAGTGTAGTAATGGCTGTCATACAGAAATGAATGATGAAATTATTCACAGGAAAAATTGTCATGAAGAAATCATTGCCTGGGGAAAAATTTAGAGTGAGATTGTTACTTTTCGTTGTTCCTGTTATATACTCTCATGTGTATGTGAGCTCATATACACACACATGTGAATGGTCACATAGCCCAGTTTGAAAAATTGCAGTAAAATAATGGAGTTAAATGTAATGTGGGTAATGTCTACACTTTCTCCTTAGTTTTATTTTGCTAAAATACATAGTAAAACCATATTGAAATTACTGAAGTCTTACACAATTACTTTTTCTAAGAGTATGCCAAGAACATTGGATGCGGTGGAGTCCAGAATAGTTTTTCATAATTAATTTCTTCATACTAGGTAGTTTTCATTGCACATCAGTTTTTCTTTGTATGAGATGTGATTAGACATGAAAGAACTATTGAAAGAAAAAAAAATTAAAGAACGTAAACCCCCTGAATTTCGTGAATGAACATGAGTGATTTAATTTCCAGATTTTCTTGGAATGGGAAATTCTAGGAATAAAGAAGCATAAAGCTTAAAGTGTTAAGAATTGAGAATTATGGCTTTTTATAGCTATTGCATTGTGCACTAGAATTCCTATACTGCTTATTAGGGATCAGAGTGGAGTGGTAAAATTTTATGGTAGCTTTGCATTTAATAGAAAACGGAATGTGTTGGAATTGGAAATAAAACAAGATTACACATCTCCTGGGACACAGAAATATGTGGTAAGGTCCATTTTCCATATTTCACCTACATGTACAAGTATGATATACATTAATAAGCATAAGCTCAATGTTAATAATGAAATCTTGTGAACTTGAAGGGTCCTCTTAAAGTGACAGTGCAAGAACTTGATGGCTCATTCAACCATACGTTGCAGATTGAAGAAAACAGCCTTAAACATGATATACCTTGCCACTCTAAAAGCAGAAGGTAAGAGCTAAAATACTAACTGCAGGTATTTTTATTATGGATTTATGAAAACATACATGACATTTGTTGATAAATTTGTGCTTCTTACTAATACTACTAAACAAGATTTTCCTGTGATGTAAGTGGAGAATTTCGTACTGTTTAAGGACACCAAGAAACCTTTCACAGTTCTCAGTTATAAGTCATTTTATAAAATAAGAGTTTTATGAAGACCTAATTTATGTGGAATGAGTTGAATGAAGACTCTAATTAATCAAATTATTCAAAGTGCCTTTGAATGGGAATCACAAGTTAGAGGGAAGACAAATGTAGGCCAGAGGAGTGCCTCAAATGAAGAGAGTGCTGGGACTGTTAGGTCAACCTAAGGAGCAAGAAAAGTAACGTACTTCCCACATAGAGTCTCTTCATTTTCTAATGCATTTTAATAATTTGAATTCTCAGTTATTACTCTTGAATTCTCAAACTTCTGTGTTTATGTGTAATTGTAAAACTTGTAGAAATGGATGCGTAGCTCAAATTTGTGAATATTTTTTGCTGGAGAGAGCATTACTTTTTCTTGTGAAACTCAGAGGACTTTTGCAGTCTTAAACTTGATTTATAAACATACATTTGCCAGTTTGGTAGGTAATGCTTTTTTTTTCCCCCCCCCTCTTTTTTACTAGAAATAAGAAGAAAAAGATTCCACTAATGAATGGAGAAGAGGTGGACATGGACCTTTCTGCTATGGAGTAAGTTGGCTTGTTGGAGTTTCTCAGTGTGAGTCTGAGCCATCTTCCCCTTGTCTGAAGCATGCTATTTTCAAGGATTGGATAATAAAGTTGTACTTTATTATATGAGTGACATCTTTCAAGACTATCCCACATTTCTTTGTCTTTACTGAGACTCTTCTGCTGTAGCTGGGGAAATTTTGGCAAGTGTAAAAAGTATGGATTAAACAATATAACCAGATTTTATAAAAAATCTTGAGCATGGTATGCTGATAATAAATTACTTGACTCCTAACACATTTCCAGTGGTATCTTTCAGATGATTTTATAGGTAAAATGTAAAAAAGAATTTGTTTGAAACAAGGTGAGAGCAGTTCTTGTTGGATCTTGATGAAGACCATTTAACTGCCACTAATACAGACAAGTTCCTGAAATCTGTAATTACAAAATAATTTCTCTAGATTAAAAATAATGATGAAATGCTTCACACTGAAATCCACACTGACATTAATTTCAGTTGGAACTCTTAAGGTCTTTCAAAGCAAATTGTTGCTCAATGTAAATTCTTGCCTTACCCTCCTTGACTGGGAGCCAGTAGTGCCCTCAGAAGCAGTGGAGGTGTTGGCATCTTGTTTTCTGGCTGAGGGAAGTAAATAATCTGCTCTTGAAAGCCAGTGGTGTCCCTTTGAAGAAGGATAGATTGCTTGTCTCATTAAAAGTGTTGCAGATTCTCATAAATTTAACCTCATCTAATACATGATGAGAAAAAAAAATTAAGGCATATTTATATTTACATCGAGTAAGTCATTGCTGTCATTTCCATATGATAGTTGACATATGAATCATTTAATTGCATTGAGGGATAATTACCCTAAATATTTGTGAGTATTTTTGACCAGTATTTTTACCAGTTATGCTCAGGCCCCTGCTGCATTACCCTGAGCTGGGACTTCAGTGATCTGAGAATGACCTTTGAGCTGGGATAGGATTTTATGCATGACACTTGTACTTTATCTGATAACCTGATCTGTGGTGTGGTTATTCTGTTGTCCAGTTTGGACTCCTCTGCTCCTGGAGCAGGAGACTTTGAAAAGTTCTCTCTAAGATGTATTTTGTTATGGTTCTTTGAATTTGAATACCTTAAAAATAACTTACAACAAGTTAGAAGTTCTTTAGAATTTCTATAGTCTTGAAATTTTGTAAGCTATTAATGTTTTCTATGTCTGTCTTAGTGCTGATTCCCCCTTGCTGTGGATAAGAATAGATCCCGATATGTCGGTGCTGAGAAAGGTGGAGTTTGAACAGTCTGATTTCATGTGGCAGTATCAGCTGCGATATGAGAGAGATGTGGTGGCACAAGAAGAAGCTATTCTGGCATTGGAAAAGTTCCCCACTCCGGCATCCCGGCTTGCACTGACTGACATCCTGGAACAGGAACAATGTTTCTACCGGGTGAGAATGCTGGCCTGCTTCTGCCTTGCAAAGGTGAGGTTGTGTGGATGGGAGTGAGGGAGGATATCCACTAGACTTTGTAGATGGCTGAAAATGGGTTAGAACTCAGCACAGTTCCTAAACTGGCTCGATATTTAGCTTCTTAAATGTATTTGCCAAGTATTTTTAACATGACTGATTTGAAAGGAAAGTTGTATTATTTTAGTCTGTAAATGGAGACTGCAGAAGGCTTTCATAATTGTCAAAATTTAGATGTCAGACATGAAAACCACAAGGGATTTTTCCAGATTTCATTAAGTGGCAGAAATAAAAGACTGTTGTTTAATTTTTTTTCAGAACCAAAGTATATTTTTTATTATTTTAGTGGGAAGTTCCTTGGCCAGTCTGTTGAGAGCTCCGAAGTGCTGAAATTCATCTTTTTCTAATTGGGCTTCAGATTGTTGCTCAAAATCGTTTCAGATTGAATAGGGTCACAGAAAACCATCAAGTTGGGCTACAATTAAATATTAAAAAGCCAAATAATTGCCTTGAGAATGAAAATTAGTAAATCCCTAATTTTAAAACAAGTGGGTGGAAACACAAAAGAACAAAAATTTCTAAAATGGCATATTGGTGACTTTTATGGACATGATTGACAATTTGTAAAGTGCAGATTATTGACATCTAGCTTGCTTTGTGCTGTGTACTTGTTGGGAATAATTTAGTTCCCATACAGAAATACAGCCTTCAGCTATATTGTGAAAATCAAAATCCCAGTGTTTTTGGCAAACTATTTTCATGTTGTGAAACACTGATGTGAAACTGGCAGTGTATGTTCTAGTCTTGGTGCTGCCAGTATCTGACATAAAATATGCACTTTTCATAACAAATTCACTTGGAATATCTAACAGTGTATATTCCACAGGTAAATATTAGAACGGTTGTTGTAACATTTAAATACTATTGTTTTTTCCATCTTTACTTTTACTTCTTAGACAATTGGGCTGCAGATAATCATTGCCAGTTTTGTTCAGTTGTAATTGTATGTAATTATGTATGGAAAATCTTGGGTCTGTGGGTAAGGTGGTTGACTTGCAGAAAAGAAAATAATAAGGCAAGCAAAAAGTATGGCTGTGACATTAAATCAAGGTGAAGGAGCATGGCAGAACAAAGTTGTAGATAAGTTTATGTAAGTTTACCTGGGAGGAAAGTGTAATACATTCCATTACTGATTAATCAGGATATTAATAAGAATACCTTCCTGTTGTCATTGAGTTTCATTTTCTCGGGCTGTAAATATTCAGGATTTGTATTCTTTATTGAAAAAAGCCAAATCCCTCACGATTAATCAGGAAGAGGGTTCTTTTTTGTTGATTTACAGTTTCTAGCTGGGTTGCAGTTACTGTTATGAAATATTCTCAGTGAAGTCATGTTGATACAGAGAAATGATATGTGACAGTGCAATTATCAAACAGAATTAGCTACACTTTCTAGGTATGCTTCATTGTAAAACCGGACTTCAGTCTCTCAGCAGTGGCGTATCCAGGTGACATATTAAATTCTCATTGATAAGAGATGTGTGAACACACTCTGTGCTGAGTCCTTCAGGACAAATAACAAATACAGAGAAAGGAGAAGATAATGTCACAGTCTTAATTCCTGAGGGTACACAGGCTGTTTTCCCAGTTCAGATCCATTGCAGTATAGGTGATGTGTTACGAACTTTGTAGTAGGAGCACTACCATCACAAACTTCCCCCTTCCAAACATTGAGGAGTTTCATAGGTGTGCATGAGAGTTACACCTTAGTCTACATTTGTGCTACTGTATGGGGAATGTGCAGTTACATTTAGTTCAGAATGTATAATGCCTCAGTAGAATAAGTAGAAAAATTAGATTCTGTCAGTAAAGAGAAATTCATATGAGTCACAACACATGATAAAACCAAAACAATACTGAAAAGATGATGGTTTAACTATTATGGATTTTAATTGAGAATAGTTGTTCATCTACAGACTTTGTGAAATTAAATGCTTACCATAAGAAGTTAATAAAAAATGTACATCCTGATATTTATGGAATAGTGAGTATCTTGTAAATATAGTACACTTCGATATTTTGGGATTGAGTTTTATTGGACACTGCTACATGAATTTCATATTTGTAGTTTTAAGTTCTTTATCATGGTTTATAAGGAGTCTGTGGGATTAATCTTCCTCTGCAGAAAGAATTATTGTAGCTTTCAAAAGAAGCTGTACCTGCATCTTTAGTTCAAACACTTTAGTTATTGCAAGTGGAAGATCGATTGCAGTATTTTCCCTCTCTGACTTTCCTTTGAAGCCTGGCTTAGTGGAAAAATGTTTTTTGGTTATACAGCACTGCTCTTCCACAAAAGCAGTGGTGAAGTGGATTGCTGTGCATGTTGAGATAGCTCTTGCTTTTCCTTCACTTACTGCGTGTATAATAGCCTTTGAAACAAGTTACATAATTTAGAAGGAGAGCAGCAAATTCAGTTTTTTCTGTGTAAGAATAGATCTTTCCTTAGTTTGTGGTGGGTCTGTAACAGTAGGAATTCCTGTAGGGTGCATTGGTCCCATTTGTTTGTGTGCACACACACCTCAGGTCAGAATAACCATCAGCAGGCACAGGTGTTCCTGCCTGCAGGCATTCAGTGCTCCATACAGCAAATGTATGAAACCCAGAATGCTGGGAGGGCACAAAAAGCCGTTTTGTCTTTGTGGAACCTTAACTGTCTTACAGCAGGGCAGACTATAGCAATAAATTGTTCTCAGTGCTCATTATAGTAAATGACAATTAGAGGGAGCTGCCTTGTCTTTAACTTTAGGGGTGGTCTTTAATTCTTAGGGTGGCTGTGGCCTGTCTTGAAGTCTAGGCTGAGGTTACTGGCAGGGTAAATTTGGGAAGTTGATATTGCAAAGTCCCCTTCCATCACTGGCTTCTGTAGAGTCAGAGAACTTGGCTTAGTAAACACAGAATTTTCATCTAAAATATATAAAAGAGAAAATAATTAAGAACAGAAGTTTATCATGGAAGGATAGTTAGTTGCAGATGTCTTCCAAACTGTACCATTTCCATAAAACTTACCTTTAATGTAGACAAGATATATTGGGAATGACAGTGAAAACTTAGCTAATATAAGATAATACATTCATGAAAGTAAGTATCTATTTAAAGGAGAGAATGTTCTTGGCAATTATCCTTTTTGATTATGGGAAATGTGTATTTTTCTACAGCCAAACTAAACTTGCAGTGGTCATGTTAATATGATTTTCCTTCCCCCCTACTTATTCAGATTGCAAATTCCATGGTAAGTACGTGGACAGGACCACCAGCCATGAAGTCACTCTTTACCCGAATGTTTTGTTGTAAGACTTGTCCAAACATTGTGAAGACCAACAACTTCATGAATTTTCAGAGCTACTTTCTTCAAAAGGTAAAATTTATTTTTCACAATAAATGTGTTAAAAGAATTGGCAAAAATGCAAAAATGTTCCTACAACTGACAGTTACAGGAACATGGATAGCACAAACCTGATTTACTCTTTAATAAAAATCAAAGTAACTTTCAGTTGCTTTGTAACTTAAGTTACAAAGTAACTTTCTCATATGGCTTCAGTTTGTTCCAGTCTTATTAAAAAAATCAATTAACAGATTCTTAGCTATTTTTTTCTCAGTAGCTGAAATTAAATTAGCAGTTTCTTCAGGAGAATGGAGAATTATATATTATTATATGATTACTTGCAAGTATTTGTGACCTCATTCTTAAATAGGACTGTAAGGAAGATACTCATTTTATCTTTTACGTGAATTCAACAACTGCCTTTATTCTTTAATAGCAGTTATACCATAATGCAGGTAACATCTTACAGCTCTTAAATTGGTGGGCTTTTTAGTTCAAGACATTGCATAATCCTTCTTGCTCTCTTCTTTATATTGTCAACTTCATATATATCATATATTTTCATATATGCCACTGTTTATTTTGGTGTTAGCATAGTATTTTTTGCTGTAACCTATAGTTTTTGGTTGTTTGTTGGATAACAAAATTAATTATGTTTTGCTCTCAAGATTCACTTGACTGGGTAATTGAGTTCTTACTACATAGATTACATATTACTTATTTTATAGAAGACTCAAATTTTGTCTTTTTTTTTTCACTCTGTCCAAAACTGTTTCATCCTTCATGTCATTCTTGCACCTTCTTTTTGTATTTTTCTGCTTTTTTTGTGATTGTTCATTCTTTACCACTAAATCTTACATTTTTGTCCCTTTTTAATCCTGTGTGCCAAGTTTATAGATCTAGAGTAAGATTTTTAAATCTATGTTGAATGGACTTCAGAGATTTGCTTAGCTCATTCTAAAATAAATACCTAATCAAAGTAACAGCTGTCTGGCTAGTAATTCTTGAGGCTTCGCTGACCCTGTTGGGTCTATATGTCTCAGTGAAAGTGGAAGCTTAGACATTGTGTTGACATGAAAACACTCAAATTCAGTGTCTATCTCAAATTCCATCGTCATTTTCTGTGTCTCATTGTTTTTCCTCTGATACCTTTTTAATAGTGTCTTGAGTGTCTGGTTTTGGATATACTTTTTTTTTAATGTCTGTACTGTGACTAATTACTGAGAAATAACTAAATAGTTTATTTGATCTGAAGATTATATAGTACATGGTCTGACTTTAAAAAGTTTGTAAATACAGCTTTTCAGACACCTGCCATTGTAAATTTGTTAATTGCTGATTTGCAGGATGTGCCTCTTTTCAGGGTTGTAGCTATCATTTCAATAATGTAAAAAATTATATTAATTAATTTTATTACACAGACTATGCCTGTTGCCATGGCCCTTCTGAGAGATGTTCACAACCTTTGTCCTAAGGAAGTTTTAATGTTTATTTTGGATTTGATCAAGTATAATGATAACAGGAAGAATAAGGTAAAGACTGTGTTTATTTTAATCTCTAACTGATTTATTTTTTTTGGTGAAAAAAGTTTTAGTTAGTACACTGCATGTTGGATGCCACTACTGCACGTAGCTCAGAGCTGATGAAAAGGTGGTCTGGTAAATGTTAGAGAATGTTCTGTAGCTGACATTTCTATGGTGGCACTTCCTGGATGTTTCAAAGCTCTGTGTGCTTGTTGTTACTAAGGACCTGCTTGTCTTCATTTGCACACATACTTTCTTGCAATACTCTTTTTCGTTCAAAAGACCCAAGGGTTTGGAGAATATGTAGCATGAGAAGTTAAGCACTGTTTTTTGATGTTTATTTCACCTTGAGAGGAGTATTTGAAAGAGCAATGAAAGGGAATAATCTTTTTCTAAAACTATATAGGACTCTGGAATTCTGTGTTCTGAGTATCAGTTCTAGCTCACAGAACTGGATTGTCTTTATTTGGTTAAAGAACAGGTGAACCACAGGTTTATATTGTTCCATCACTTAGCTGAACCATCTGTGTTGGAAATGTTGTCGCCCAAAGTTCCTTCCCACACAGACCACTTCTGAACGATGATTAAATGACTCTTAAGATCCTGAGATGATACAGAATTTCATCTCTATAGCTAGGAGATTAGCATAATCTTCCCATTTAAGTATCCAAAATGAAGTGGAACCAGTCTGATGTGTCTTAAACTTCATATTTCCTTGTGTGTAGAACACACACTGTAACAAGACACATGCTGCTTGTTACTGAAATAAGGATGGTGGGTGGGGAAGGGTAGTGAGTTGTATACATAAATGCAAGTATCAGTAGCCACAGAAAGGGGTGACATGTGCTGACATCATCTTACCTCACTCAGCCTTACCTTTCCATGTATCCCTTCTACAAGTTTGACATCTTCTGCTGGATCTGACAGATGTTGTGTTTGTTTAGGTAAAAGTAACTAATATTCAAATCCAGTACTCCTTTCTGCTTTTTGTAAATTTTATTTTTATATGTTTTGCTGCTTACTAACACAACCAACAGATGCAAAAGACAGCATAATGGAAAGGGTGAAACTATGAGCCCAGGTAAGAGGTTTGGATGAAGAAGTAAGATTTTCTTCACTAAGCAGCAGTGAGCTTGTTAGTTCACTTCAGAAGCTCATGAATTTGCTTGCTGGATTAATGGTATGATTTTCAGAACCATTTTTTTTCTGTTTTTCTTTCTCGTGTGTTTATGAGTTTATCTCAAGGTCTTGTTTTTAAGATCTGTTCTGTAACGGGACTTAAGCATTTACTAGTTTTGAAAGGACATATATTATTATATTTTTATTATATTTTATATAATATATATTATATAATATATAATATATTATAAAATTATATTATATAATAATATAATTTATATAATATATAAAATTACATTATAGAAATATAATCTATTATTATATTTTCTTTATTCAGAAAATATTATATTAAATATTATATTAAATATTGGTTTTATCTAGTTTTCAGACAACTACTATCGTGCTGAGCTTATTGATGCCCTAGCCAATTCTGTGACTCCTGCAGTCAGTGTGAACAATGAAGTTCGAACATTGGATAACTTAAATCCTGATGTACGACTTATTCTTGAAGAAATTACACGTTTTCTGAATATGGAGAAGCTTCTTCCCAGTTACAGACATACTATCACAGTCAGGTATGATTTAATGACACTACTTTTCTTGGGTTTTATGTACCTTTCTGTAGTTCACTTTTGAGATTTTAGCTTGTATGTCTTAATCTTAAATGTCAAACTCATTTTAACTTTCAAAAGCTGATAATGCAAGTTTGTCTTGATTGCTTTACTTTCCAGCATTAATTTTTGTCAGTGTAGACCTTTAGTAACAGTCATAATCAATGAACCCATGCCTCTTCAAGAAGAGCATTTATGAAAGTTTTGCCTTTTAACAATTACTGTAGAGCATTCAGCATCATCTGAGTTGTGTTTTGTCTAAGTTATCATGGCTCTACTGAAACCAAGCAATGGATTTGACAGGGTGGAAAATTTTGTTTGTGTTTCTGCCTAATTAACAGATAAGAGCTGTATGTTAATGCTGTGAAAGTAATTGTAACATGTTAATCATGTTAATGTGGATAACATAATTCAGAAAATCTGCAGTACTTGATTTAAAAGAAAGTAATTTTATGTTTCTTGGCTGGTTCCGTAAAGCTGATGTAAATTTTCTTCTGCCATTTCTAGCTGTTTAAAAGCTATTCGAGTGCTTCAGAAGAATGGTCATGTCCCAAGTGATCCTGCTCTCTTCAAGTCCTACGCAGAGTACGGGCACTTCGTCGATGTCCGAATAGCAGCACTGGAGGCTGTTGTTGATTATACAAAAGGTACCCTTTTCCAAAGTATTTTGACATTTTGTAGCAATTCTCATACAAATGTAATGCTTACCTCATTAATATTAGGTTGAAATAGTGTCCACCAGAAGAGTGGTGACAGTTGCATTAATAAGAAACTGAGATTTCTATTATTGTTTAATCCCAGCAAGTACATGTGATATGAAGATGAGCATTGTTTCTCAGTGCTTTGCAAATTGAATCAGATAGCAGTGTTTTGAAATAATGAGTGGCAGTAAGGGGATTTGGTAATTTGTCTTTAACACTTCAGTGACTTCAATTTAATTTATTTCAGCCATAATTGCTAGTGAAAGAAATTTATTTTGCTTTAATTTCTTCCTGATATCTTAATTGTGCTTTTTGCATGCATCTTGTGGTTACAAATTTTGGAAACTTAGATTATTGTAGAGATATTTTGGCTGATTCTGTTTTGCCATTCCTTATGCATAGCTTATGTTTGTGAGATGTTTACATTCTTTTAATATTGCTTTTATCCTTGTTGACGATTGCAGGTCCATGAAAAAAAAACCACCCTGGACAGTTTCTTAAATGCTTGTAGTTGATACTCAGTCCTGACAGATTTCTGGCAGATAATGGCAGTTAGAAATTACAGCTTCAGTGATTTGCATTACATAAAGTTAATTTAGTATTATACTGTCCTTTTCATTTATTTGGGTTATTCTTTCTTTGTTCAGCAGATTTGAAATACTTTTTATGTTTGGAGGTTTATACCTTTCAAAGTGGCTAAATCCTTCAGTTCTTCCTCTGTAGCAGACTGGTGGATCTAGATTTCTAATTATTCTGTCTCAGCTTTCCTGGGTTTGTTTTGTTTTCAGGATAAAGGAGAGTTTCCTTTGTTTGTTACGTGAATAGTTGTATAGTAATAGTAAAACAGTTAATTTTTAATTAATTAATGATAGTTAACTTTTTTGAGGGCTGTATTGCTTTGACATTACACCTGTTATTCTATCCAGACACTTCTCAAACTAGATAAGCCAGTGGGAGATTTTAAGGCAATTGAAATCTTTGAGTGAATGCATTTGGTAAAACTCAGGTATCCTTTTGCTGACTGAAACCAGGCTGTCATTCTGCACAGCTGATAACTGTGAGGCACCCAGCAGTGCTCAGGCTCCCTCCTGCAATCCACCAGACACTCTGTATCCTTAATCCACTCCAAACACACCATTGCTGGTCCTGTGAGTGATACCCAGCTAGAATTCTGAACTGTGCTAGTGCTATATATATCTCTCTGGTGGACTAATTGCTTTTTTCCACCCTTCATAGAATGTTAGTGGAAATATTTGCTGGAGAATAGAAAGCTTACTCATCAGCTCTTTTCCTTTAGAACAGTCTCCTCACTAATTCATCCCACCCTGTGGAAAGACAAACTGATAGAATTAATGTTTTCTCATTAAATTCTTGACCTTTTATGGATGGTATTTATAGCTATGTTATTATGGTTAATAACTGGCTTTAATAAGAAAGTGTTTGTACTACAAAGTAATAAAATCATCTTTAAAACAGGTGATCAAACAGGGTGCTGGATAAGCCAGATAATAGAGTTAGTAGCTTGAAAACTACAGGGAGCTAAAACTTGGATGGTAAAAAGTAGTAGATTACTTGAAATCAGTGGTTGAGCTGAACAGAGTTTTTGACTGAACTCATTGTGAAATCTGATAATGACAGGTTAGAATACTGCTGTACCTAACTGCCTTGCTCCTTGCCAACAGCTTTTTCTCTGATGCAGAGGTATCAGATGCAAATATCTATTTTCTATAAAGTCACTACAATTCACCACGCAGTCTATTATCTAGCTGGTCATCAGCCATTTCTAAAATACAAGCTTCCAGCACTGAACATAGGAGCTTCTGCTCCTGCTGTAAGACTGGTGGGTTTTTAGTGGAGGGATGATTGAGAAACTCAGTGAGCTGAGTTATTCCTGTACCCATAGAGAAGTTAGCAGTGCTTGTCTTGCAGAGCCCTAAACCTGGCTTTAGAAGGAGAAATGATCAGCCATCTATTGCCAAGAGATCTGATTTTCGTTGTTCCTGGTTACCTGCTTCCCAGTTCACACTGGATGCAAACCAGCAGCTATCAAGTGCCTGTTGCTTGGCCAAAGCTGGCTTTTAACAGTTCTTGTAAAGGAAGCTGACAGATTTTGTAATTTCCATAAAAAGGAAAGTCTGTGTTTTCTGGTGGAACTTTCAGAGTAGGAGTAATACTACCTTTTTTTGAGTTACTTGAAAAGAAATAATTTCTCAGTGGAACTGATTAAGTTGTTTTCTTTGCCATTAATAGCAAGAGTTTTTTTGAGAAATGGTAACTTTTTTAAAATGCTTGAGGCAGCATACAAGGGCTTGGACAGTTTATCCAAAGTGGCATGAAGTGAACAGGGTTTATTAACTTTTTAAAGTTAACTAGTGAGAGCTATATGACTATTAATATTTACTTATATAGAACAAGGTGGTTGCATACTTAGAAGAGATAACAAGAAACTATTCTAAATAAATAAGCATTATCAAATTTGATAAATGTTGAAGTTCAGTGTCAAAGATGCTCTGCTGCAATTGAGACCCGAGACAGCACTGTTTGTAACTTGAAAAAAAATCACAAGGGGATTTTTGTTTCAGAAGGCAATCACTTGTGTTTATATCTACCAGAAGTATGAAAGTCTACACGTGTTGCTTTTCCCACAGCCTTCTCCTAGACAAACTGGCAAGCTACAAACAGGATGGGTGGTCACTGCAGTACCACCACTGCAGTGGGTAAGAATTCAGGTCATGGGCCACACTGAAGGTGTGAGGGTGGTAATCAGTGGTTTTTACTCAGGCTGGTAGTCTGTCACAAATGAGTCTTCAGAAATTACGTGGAGAACAGCACTGAAAGCAGCCTCATCAGGTTTATCGATGAGAAAGCTGGTGACGAGGTAGACACATCAGAAGGGACAGACCTGGGCAGGCTAGGAGAGTAGGGGAGCAAGAACCGGGTGAAGTTTAACAAGTGCAAGGTCCTGCACCTGGGACAACATAACCAAAGAGCCCAGAACAGGCCAGGATCTGTTCTTGGGGAGTAGCATCACTGAAAGGGACCTGGGGGTCTTGGTGGATGACAAGCTGACCACAAGTCAGTTATGCAGCAGATCAGATCCTGGGCTGCATCTGCAATATGAACAGAGTCCGAGATGTGATCATCCCACTCTACTTTGTACTCAGTCTGCACTTCAAGCAGTGTGTATAATTGCAGCCCTCATAATTCAAGAAAGTTGTGGGCAGACTGCAGAGGGTCCAGAGAGGGGCCATGAAGATTATCAGAGGGGTGCAGATCCTGCTCTGTGAGGGAGGAGTGACAGCGTTAGTTCTTTTCTCCCTGGAGAAGTCTTAGGGGGACTTCAACACAATATTCCAGTACTTAGAAAGCAGCTGCAAAGTGGATGGAATGTCTCTCTCCTCCACATGGAAAGGAGAAGGATTAACATGTACAAGTACTAAGAGATGTTTCATCTTGATACAAGGGAAGAATTTTTTTGCAGTGAGAGAAGTCAATCAGTGGCACAGCCTCCCCAGGGATGTGGTGGAGTCCCCATTGCTGTAGGTTTTCAAGATGCAGTTGGACAGAGTGCTAGATAATCTCATCTAGGATTCCTTTCCCATGGAAGGTTGGAGGAGATGATTTTGTAAGGTCTCAAAACCAGGCCTTGTATATGGCTGCTTTTGCTAATAAGATCTGTTCTGCCTGAGGTCAGGTTTAATTTGTCATTGCTGTCCAAATTTGTTTCATAGTTCCTATATAAATTTGAAGAGCAGGTTAAATGCATTAGTAGAAAAGCTTTGGAAGCCTAGAAGGCTTAGCTTACACTATAAGGCAAATAGCAGGGAAGACTTACTTAATTTCTAGCTGAAATAAGTTTAAAACACAAAGAAAAAAAATTTTTTTTTGATCACAGAAGTATGGTGTTACCTGGTTTTGTTACCCAGTACCATCAGCCTAAAGGATTAATCTCCCAGACTTTTCATTTTCTAATTAAAAAGCATTTTAAAATCCCTTTTGTTAGTCAAAATAAATACAGTTTGCTAATGATTGTGATTTCATGTTTGCAGTGTTGCAATTCTTCGCTGCATGGTAAAAAATACTGTTTCTGTTACACGCAAAACAACTTTTGTTTGCAGCGTCCTAGCTGCCTTCTGTGCCAAGCCAGGAAGAGCAGCTGTGCATTGAGCTGAGCACAGGAAGTCACTAATCCCTTAGAAGTATGTTCTCTGCATAGTTTTTCAAAGGTTTCTGGTTTTTAAGGCAAATCTGAGATTGTAGTTCTGATCTGTATGGATACAAATTTGCTCTGGCATCATCCAGAGCTGTGTAGCCATGCTCTAAGCAGTGCCTTGTGTGAGCTAATCCATTCTGCCTCTAAAAAGGGCTTGCTGGAGCCTCACCAGAGTAACCAGTTTTGTGTTGGCTGGATTGCAGGAAGAGCAGGACTGACTAGCAAGTGGCCTGCAAAGACTCTTCAGCCATTGTCTAAGCAATATTTTAATGTAGTTGCTTTCTCCTAGCCAGAAAAGGGTCTTATGTTTTAGTTGTCCAGATTATTTTTAAAACTTGTAATAGAATGAAGTGCTGGTTCTTACAGTATAAATAAATGCTTCTTCTGTTAAAAGCAACTTACTCTAGTGAAATAACAAGAAAATAATTGGTATTAGAATTGGTTGGACTAAAGAATATTTTATATTTTAAAATTGTTGACTGAAAACCAACCAAAATAAGGAAGAAAAATTGAACTGAGGTATTGAGAACTTAAAATACCATTGACTAGGGGAAGAAAGAAATACATTGCTAGGACCACAAGATAGAAAGCAATAGAAATGTTTTTGGACCGGTCTATCCAGTAATGATTAATATACTCCCTTCATTGTTTTGAAGAATTGAGAATAGAATACTACTGTAGAAATCTTACAGTTATGCACCTGACAAAAAGATCACATAAAAATTCTTTCCTGTTTTGTATAATGAGTGATGATGATATCTCATGTAGTTTCCTATTTTGCAGTATTACTCTGATAATCAAAGGAATTTTGTAATGTAAGTTACATTTCAAACTGACAAGCTGATCTTGTTTCCAACACTGTCAAACAGCAATTTCCTAGAAGTGTGTGCTGATAGGTTTCAAAATCCATTCTAGTTGCAAAGTATAATGATTTATAAAACTAATGAAGGCTAATGAGGGGAGCATGATTGCGGTTTTATATAAGCCCTGTAATAGTCTTCTTCCTGTCCTATGTAAAGATTATTATCTTTATTTCACAGATTCCTGTTTTTGAGAATTGTATATTCTCTACAGCAGATGTTAGTGCTTCTTATTCTTAAAAGGATATGTGAATGCATTCATTTTAGGAAGCACACGATATCAAGATGAGCCTTTACTCTGATTTTCCCAATCAGTGCTCATGCAAATAGTCAACTTGGTTGTTATTGAGCAATTGAGGCATGTAAGAGTTTTGTAAATGTTTCTGTTTCCATGTAAAGTAAGACTTTTTACTTTGGATTTGCTCCATAATTAGTGGATTTGCTCCTAAGTTGTAATGATTCATGCTCTTCATGTGCTAATTGAGGAACTCATGATTGTCTTAATCTAAATCCTTACACTTTATATATAGAAATAGGCATTTTGTTTTATTTTGCTTTGCAGTTGACAGGAGCTATGAAGAATTGCAGTGGCTACTCAGTATGGTTCAGAGTGATCCTGTACCCTACATAAGGTAAGTGAGTTAATAAAGAGAAAGATTTTTACTAATGCTGAGGCTACTAAGTAAATTCTTCACCCAGAATCACTAGAATAGATCAGATCCTTAACAGCTTCTTCACAAAACTGTTTTTCCTTCTTCTTATTTTATATTAATTCAGACATGTTTAGATGTTTCAACAGTTCACATCTCAATAATTGACATATTCTGTTCTTATTCTTCATTATATTATTTTTGTCTTATATGTTCTACCTTGTGGCAGAAGTCTGAAGTTAGCAGTTATTTCCTGATCATAAATAAAGTGTATAAATATGATGTTGCATATGGCAAAAATGACTTCGTGATATTTAGAAAAGACAGAGGCTGAGACATAGTACACAAGATATTTGGACATTAAGCAATTGTCAGACTGTAGATGGGGTGAAAGGATCATGTGAAAATATGGTGAAATTTCTAGTATTGCTTGTTTCAACTTCATTTTCACATGAGTGGTTGGGTATTTTAGCATGTTCATTACAAACCTGTGAATACCAAGGTTCATAATAATTCTTTTTTCCAAACGCCTTATTCTTATCACTACCATTAAAGTACTGAGTTTCAAAGTTAAATAATGCTACTTTTATTCTCTCTATATAGGTGATTTCTTACAAATATCATAGCTGCAAGGTTGTTCTGTTTCATTTCTGTCATTCTTGTTAATGGAAATAAATACAGGTTTTGCTTCAGTTTAAGAAGAAGATTTAATTTTATTTGTATCCTTTTAAAGAGGATTTTAAATTATGAATCGAGTGCAATATGTTAGCCTCTTCTAAAAGAAAATGCAAACAAAAAAGTATCTGCAACTTTTCATTCCAAATGTGTAAGACAGCAAGGTGAAAGCTGGCTGTACAGAGAAAAAATGTTAAAATAGTAAGTAATGAAACAAAGAATTCATTAAATGTTTTCAAGGTGAAGTTTTAAGAAACAAAAATGTATCTACTTTCAACTCAGTGTGTAAATACTGTAAGCATCATGGTAAGGATATTCAGAAATCGATGTAATTTAAGTGGTGGCAGTGTTTGTCTCCAGGAAAATGTGCAAGACATGGTTTTTGGGCCTGCCATTTTGTATCAGTCATAAACATTTGCAGTTATTTAAAAACTCTTTGGTATCAGAACGTAAAGAGTTTATTTGCGAGTGTTGCTGCCTCTTGGTAAACTTCCAAGTCAGTTTGCAAAAAAAGATCATTGCTAAACAGAAGAGCATAATGTAGCCTATAACTGTTTACAGTTATGTCTAAAAAAATTCTACTGCTTTGCACCATATATTTTATCTCTAAGTTATATTGCTGATGGTAAATCTGTGTCTATGCATGGGCAGAAGGAAGAACTTAAGGCATGAAACACTGGTTAAAAATTTGAAAGTAATAAGTTTGTAAGAATGTTGCAAACTGAACAGAATTTGTATCCTTAGGTTTTTTCTTTTGCATTTAATTAAGATTATTTTTCTGTTTCTTTCAGGCATAAGATTTTGGATATGCTGACTAAGAATCCACCTTTCACCAAGAATATGGAGTCCCCCTTATGTAATGAAGCTTTGGTAGATCAGCTTTGGAAACTGATGAATTCAGGTTAGGTTTTTTGATTTGTTTGTTGTTTTGTTGTGTTAGGGTTTTATTGTGAGGTTTTTTGAAATTATGTTAAAACCTTGCTTCAGAATATGCCAAGAGCTCTCTTAGTTTCAATAGTTAGAAATTAAAAATCCAGTCTCAGAAGCTGAATATCATATATGTACTTCCAGAACACTCTTAGTGACATAGGCTACCAAACCTTGTTTTTAATTCTTTCGTCCATTGATGTAGTGTGCTTTGATGTCCTTCTGCACAGAATCATAGTTTTAATGTTCAAAATTATTCAAAGCAACTGTTTCCTCAAATAATGGTGTCTGTGTTACACTTAAGAGTCTGCTTTATATTAGATGACCTCTTTTTGTCCTCTTTTTCTAAACTCTCAGAGAATATGAGAAGACAGCATTGATACAGATAATTCAAATGAGATTTTCAGAAGTGCATTATAGACCTAAAGCTCAATTTGCCTTGTGAGGTTGGGAATGATCCTAGTGAGAGAAGTACTTGCATCTTTACCATTGACCTGTTTTTCATTACTGAAGCAGTTTTATCCAGTCCTGACAAACTGCCCTTTAACATCTGGCACATTGCTACACAGATTACATATAAACATTTATATAGCTTTTTTAGGTCATTGCAAGCTTTCTGTTCTCTGTGTGTCATTATATTCAGTGTTTAAAAGTTTACAGCTACACTCCAGGGGTTGAAGTGGGGAGACTACTAGTAGTTCAGTTTCATAGGATTTGCCAAGTGTCAGACACAGAAAATAAACAGTTTTGATGTTCCCATCAGCGAATTTGTTTTTGCTTTTTCATGAGAGAAGAGTGTGTTCAGTGTTACAAGCATTACCTCTTTTTGCAAGTAACAAATAGGGTATACATTCTTATTAAGGTTCATTGGGTTTTAAGCACCTAAATTTCTATGCCTCAAGATGACATAATGTTTAATTTAATTTTCTGTAAGGGATAACTGTAGCATTCCAGGGCACCTTGAAAAAAACTGTTGATGTGACAAGCTAGTAGCCAGGTTTAAAGGTACATGATTCTAGAATCATGAGTTGCTTTCATTTAACATAAGCATACGTAATGGAGAACAGACTCTGATTGATGTATGTAATCTTTTCTTTTTCTGTGTTAATAAGAAGTAAATTGATAATATAATAGTTCTAAAATTAATATTTTTGAATGTCTCATTCTCTGGGGAGTATTTTGATGTTAAAAATCTTCAGATTAATATTCATATTGCTTTCATTTGTAACTGGGTACGTGTAACTGGCAATTTGTAACTGGTAAGGGTAAGCTAAGCTTACTCCAAACACTATTTTGGCCCCATAAAACTACTATTTATGGGGATAGATCTTGTAATTTTGTTTTGTGCTAAGTCTTGCACAGCCACATTAACATGGCAGTTGGCACATCTGTGTCTTGTTTACCAGATACAGTTAAATTCCTGCTGGGGAACAATATGTTCAATAAACTTGCAATCAGTCCAGAGCTGGGCTGAGTTAACACCAGAATCGCTGTATTTGCAGCATTGCACCAGATGTTAAATGTCTTTCTGTTGTGATTGGTGCCAAACATGCTTAGACCGTTTGTGTATGGAGGTATTAAAGCAGTGCACAGTTTGCACTGAAAAATAATAACAAAATAAAGCATTGCTTTGTGCAGTAAAAATACATATTTTGAGTATGAATACAAATTCAAGTATTGAGTATTCAGTGAAGTACATGACATAGTAATGATGTTAAAAAACATGTTTGTGCATTTCTCTATGAACACAGTTTCCAGAGAGTTAAGTTTTAGTCATGCTTTTAAAGCTCTTAGTGTATTTTGTGGAATACATAGGCAAGTGCAACTAAATCAATTGATACAGGAAGCCGGTTTCGTAACAAAGTCTTCTATTTACTTGTCCAGTAGAAAAACTTGAGAGTGCAACTTGAAAAGTAAAGGCATACAGATGTGGGTTTTTTCCTTTATTTTTCATTACATTATTATAGGACTTACTTTTCCAGTCTTGTTCTACTAAACATGTCTAACTTACAACCCTGGAAACCTAAAGCCTTCTTTTTAAACAGGAAAAAGAATAAAAGTTAAAAAAGAATATAAGTTTAAAAAGAAAGTAAGAGCTAATAAGAAGCAGGAATAATGAAGGAAGTACATCTTAAGCACAGAAAATGGCATATTCTGGTAGGCCTAGATCACTTAAGATGTTATTTTTGTGGGAGAGGAGATTTCATCTCTGTATTAACAATTTCTTTTGTATTTTAGGAACTTCACATGACTGGCGATTACGATGTGGTGCTGTGGACCTCTATTTCACTCTCTTTGGCCTCAGCAGACCTTCCTGTTTACCATTACCAGAACTTGGACTCGTTCTTAACCTGAAAGAAAAGAAGGCTGTACTCAATCCAACAATTATCCCCGAATCAGTTGCAAATAATCAGGAACCTGTGATCAGTACTAATAATCATGGACAGTCAGTAGGATTTCAGAACACCGTAAGCGCAAACCGTCTGCATCCATCCTATTCAGCTGGCTGCAAGTTCTTGCATGGGTTGCTGATATAATTTTGTATTGTGTTCAAGCCTCTCATGCTTTACCTATGCTATCTTCTTACCTCATTGCTCTTTATTCTGTCCGCTTGAAAAGCTGGTGTATACCATGACTTTTTGGACATTTTTTCACTGTTTGGCATCGCATATGCAAGCTTTTTACTTGGGTTTTTTTTTTTTCTAGTCTCATAATTTCTGTTCTTTATGAAACTTTACATATTTCTTATGAGATATGACGTGATTCACAGAAATGTTTGATGCTGTGATGAAAGCTTTTTTCATGAGACTGCTTCTTACCGGCAAGTTACCCAATTTTCCAAAACAAAACCTTTTGTTAGTAAATCTATTGCATCGTAAAATACATAGATACACATCATTTTAAACAACTTTAAGTGATGTGAAAGTTGAAATTTTAACACATCTGCACTGAACATTTGAATCTGACATTTTAGTACTGTGCTCTGAAGGATTTGTAACAACTTCTGAAGAGTGGCATACAATCAGTTTGGTATCTTTCTGGATTCGGAGGCTTCAGTCCTAACACATATTCCATTGTGTAGTTAGAAAATTAATTTTTATAAACTATTAAAGACATTCTTTCCTCAAGAATAACTGCCACTGCTGCAAGACTAAGTATTTTTGTTGGACAAATTTAATTATGACGGGGAAAAAAAAATCAACAGGCATGGAAATAATAAATGATTTTTCTTAAGTTTCAAGAATAGCATGTGATTAGCATGTTTGACACTCGCCACCCTTTTGAATGGGATGGTTTACTGTTATTTTATCAGTCCCATAGTTAATACCTAAATAGGTTTTATTGGAAAGTATGCTGAGAGTACTAATTAACAGTACCCTGCAGGCCCTTTCCAGCAGGGGGAGAAAATGCTGGGAGAGTCAGATACTGTTAGACCTGACCTGCTTATTTACAGAGCATGTAGTCCTAATTAAGTCCTAATTTTCTGCACCTAATCATTAGAATTAAATAGCAGGAGGCATTTTGTTAGCAAATTTTTAGGCAGTTCAGTGAACACCCAAACTTTTTTTGCAGCCAGACTATCAAAAGATTGCCTCTTAACACTTCCTAAACTTTTCTCTCCCTTTTGCTAGCATAGTAGTTGTTGCTGCAATAGTGAGCTGGATCAGGGAGGATCTGGTTGAGCAGTACCTTTTTGTGAACAGATATTTCTGTTTCCTGAGTCAGTTCATCACTCAGCTGTACAAATGCTTGTGGCACCCCAGCACAGAACTGTGTGTGGATGAGGCTCTTCATTTAGCAGCGTACTGGCTTGCACTGGTGTTGAAATGCAGCACTGGTATAAGCCTCAGTTTGTACTTCATCCCTTGTATCTTCTCCTATTCCTCATCTTCTTTCTCCTTCCCCTTGCCTTAAGGTTACCATTTTCTCTGTAACTCCCCCAAAATTCAGGGCACTGATTTTCTAATAGCATAGAACAAAGACTGCCTCTTACATCAGACAGAGTTAATCCAGAAGTGTTTCACAATAGCAGTCCCTTGGACAAAATAATAGGGATGAAAAAAGGGAAATGCGTATTTCAGGGGAAAAAAGAATAAAAGAGGTGATAGAATTTATCAGTTGACTAGATTCTTTAAAGTAGATGTGCACAAAGCATAGACATGTTAAAATCAGTATTGACAGAGTAGTGCTTCTGAAGCTGCTGAGGATGGTGAAAGTTATGCACTTCATAAAATAGAATTTGAATTGTTCAGAGCAAGAGTGGGACTAGAGTGCCCTTTGTAGAACAGAAGAGCAGTTCAGGGGGGCAGTGTATGCCCTTGAGAGTATATGGCATATATGCCTTTTATAGTTTATAGTGAGCTTTTAATTATGTTTACTTCTGTGGATGCTTTATTTTCCCTTCTAAATTTTGTCTATTTGACTTGCTGAAACACCTGTCTCCTGTTTTCATTACTATATGTGTAACTTAGGAGACTCTCCTATTTTTCTATTTCTTTGACCTGGTTCTTTTTACAATCTAAGCAGTATTTTACAAAACAGTTGTATTCTTTTTAATCAATAGTGTTGTAAAATAAATAAAAATAAATTATAAGTACTCATTAAGATTTTTACTAAGTAAAGTAAGCATTGGCTTTTAAAACAAACTAAAAGAAGATTTAGCTAAATCCCGTGTGTAGATCAGAGGCTATCACAGTTTTTCAACTGAGATTTGGCCTGAGGGGAGTCTGCAAGGCCCAGATTTATAGACAGGCTATTCAGAGGCAGCAAATGTTGTTGCACACCAACAGTACCATGATTGTGAGAAGCAACAGAAAAGATGCCAATGCTAGATATGCAGAGGGAGCAGGGATAGAGGTAAAGAGAAACTATGTTTGTAGGAGTGGTTGGCACAAATCCATACAGGGTTTTAAAAAATACTTCTTGCCAGAACTACAGAGAAAACTTTGTTCAAATCACCCAGTTTACTCAGAAGATTTTTCAGGTATCAGGTCGCTTTCTCTGAAACATGGATCTTGCTATCTTCTAATTTTGGTCTTTTAATGCTGCTTCAGGAGGATGATCATCTTATTAAGGAAACAGCATCCAGCATTTCTGGTCATCAGCAGGGGGTGAAGAGGAAGGCTGATATGCCACTCGGGTCTCCATTGGAGCCAGGGCAAATACTAGAGAAGAATGAAGACAGTAAAGTCAAACTCAAAATCAGAGTAAGAAATGGAAATTCAACTTGCACAACGTGTAGGGTGTTCAGAATAACAGCAGTGGCGTCTGCTGGCTTCCCTTGAAGCTGTGTTCAAACAAAAGGCATGCTCTGTATGTATCTACAGCAGTTTGTTATGCTTACTTTGGCAAAGCCATTTCCTATCAGGTTCTTTATTGGCTGGCAAGAACTAAAGATGACAGATAATGCTCTTGTTCGCACAGCTTCACAGTAAATTAGAAGAAGGAAAGACACTGACCCTTTTTAATTTTATTGAACTTTTATTCCTTTGCAGTGGTAGATATCACTTCCTTTCCCTCTCACCCCCAGTTTACCTCAAAAATAAAATACTGTTTAGTAATGTTTTTATGAGTTATTGGCATCTGCTTATTTTTTTTCCTGGTATCTTAGTTCTCAAACTCTCAAGAGGAGGAGGAAATTGATATGGACACAGTTCATGACAGCCAAGCCTTCATTTACCATCATTTGAATATGCTGGAGAGACCATCCACACCAGGTATGAGTAACATTATAGGCAAGGTGACTGTATTTTTTTTAACTGCTTTAGTTGTGAGGTGTTTTTTGCTACTGCTTATTTCCATACATACAGTGTTGGTAAGTGTTGAATGCTACTGGAATTCCAGGAACTGCATACAGGGTGCATAATAACAATTCTTTAGGTTTCAGTGCATGCACAGATAAGTATATACATGTGTATTTTCACACATATCTAAGTAAGACAAATATAAATCATGCTTAGGAAAGTGAAAAGCTAAAGAATGAATAAAAGTGCACAAAGTTTAAGTAAAATCTCATAAGCAATTAGGTAAAACTTGTTTTGCCATAGGTGTCATTTAAAAATAATAATTTTGAAGGTTAAAAAAAATAACAAGACTCCTCAGGTAAAAAAAAAAAACCTCAAATATTAGTGATGTATAACTTAATATTAGTAGTTAAAAAACATACAAGCCTGAAAGGTATTTAGAAGGGCTTTCCAAAGTTGAAAAGATTGGAACTGTGAATTGTTTCATTTCAAGCACTTCCTTTCTTTTACTACTTTCCTTAAAATCTTTCTCTATACACTACTTGACAAAATTATTCTCAAGGTATAGTGTTTCTTAGAAGCCATAAAACAGGCTGAACTTCATTGTTGAACTTCCACCTTCTTTGCTTTTATGTCACTAGCAAAGAAATTCAGCAGTTAGTCTCATTTTCTCAAAATGTTTTAACAACATTTCTAAAGTTCAGTTCCAGAATGTGCCAGTGGAGCAAAGCTGAGGTCATGTGACAATGTACCAAACAGGTTGCAGTACTCTATTGTGTAAAAGTGAAGTTTTTGGCTTTAGAATTTAGAGTAATTACCCTCTTGCTTGTTTTTCTGTTTTTATCCAGTGACTGCCTAGTGTAAAACAGAAATAGACCTTAGCAGCAAGATCTGGAATGTTGGTTCCATCTTGAGTTGCCCTAGGTCTTGAGCTGTGCTGACAGTGACCTTACCTGCTTTCTCTGTGACCAGGCAGTTTAGTTGCCCCATTTAAGAGAAGGGCTGGTGGATGTTGCTGCCCTGAGAATGCTGAGGTTGGTGACTTGGTGCCAGTGGTGCAGAAACTGAAGGCTCATACTCCATTATGAGCCTTGGACATAACATTTTACATTTTTCCTTCCTTGGCAGGTGCTCTAACCACTAAGAGAGTTTCTTTCTTTCTTTCGATTTTTTTTATTTTTTTTTTTAATAAAAGTTAACTGCTGTCACTTCTCAGTAAGAAATTAAGTTCATATGGGGACATTATAACACAGGGAGGTTTAGTTCCTGGATTCCAGATGGCCTTCAGTTAATGACATCTGCCTACAGCCAACTCCACCAGGACAGCTTTGCTGTTAGCTATCTAGAGCAGCAAAACCCACAGCTTTTTGAGTTACTTCAGCAGGGTAAAGGAGCATGCTGCATATAGGTTACTCTCATGAACTTAGGAGCCTATATCTGCAAAGATTTCGTTTAAACATCTCAGAGCTGCTTTGAATTTTGTTCTCAATGTTATGGTCAGCCATCACATTTTCTGTTGTGGCAAAGAGTGACACATCAAGGGCATGCAAGTACAAAGCTGATCTGCTGAGGGTTAGTATTTATCCCCCTTTATTTATAACATAATACTTTGCAACTAATTTTTCACTAGATTTACACACTCTATGGAAAATAATGTCATAAACAAAACCGCTAAATATGTCACAGAGAGGACTTAGGGGACCCTCTGTGCGCCGGCTCTGTGCTCTAGGACTGGTTTGGATTAAGTTTGCACTGGAGGTGAGAAAGGGTAAAGTCTGACCAAGAGTGGAGCAGTGGCTGCTTGACTGGTGCTTTTTTAGACCCACAGCAGACACAAGCTACTTCAGGTCTCACTTGTGTCCTGAATGACCTTCTCACCTCTGGTGTTCAGACATTCAGCACACTGTAATACATTTTCTTTCCTAGGTAATAAATGAGATAAATGCCAGGTTTTGCACCAGAATTCATTTTAAGTAGTAAGCCTTTGAAAAGCATTATTTTGAAACACTTCAGATTATTTTATTCTTTTTTTTTCATTTGTGTGGTTAGAAACAGTTCCACTTAACATATTTTTTGGTTCTAAAATTTCAATTGTTTCTTATTCATGGCATTTTTTCTTAGAAGCAGAGATGTATGAATTGCAGAATGAGTAAATAAAGGTAGTTCATTCTTTAGGAAATGGTATACTGCTGAGAAGAAACAGATGGGGAAAAATAAAAGCAACATAAAATTGTTCACACATAGGAGTGTTCTGTTTTAGAAAGCAATCACAGGGCCCGTGAGGTTTTACAACAATGATGGAGGATGGCTGTATTTCAGGGAGTGATTACTGTGAAATAGATTGACAGCAGGTTCTGAAATGGTCTCAGTGTCTTGTTAGTAAATCTGCCTCAGTTCTGACTGCTACTTGGAAGGAGTGCTCTTAGTCCACCCGCAGTTTTCCTCCCCCAGCTGTGGGCTATGTCCCTGCATGTCACATGAAGTGTTAGGTCATCAGCCAAACACAGCATGTGAAAAGCAGCTGCCAGGAAGAAGTTCACGTTGGGTCCTGTCGTATCTGCGTTTTTTTGCTGGATTGTTGAGTTGTTTTGGTTTTTTTCCCATTTGCCAGACCACCCCAAATGATGATTTGGATTTGATCAAGTTGATGTAACCCCCACTAACACCAGGAAAATATTATTTTTCTTTAAAAGTTGGAGGGAGGGTGAATGTTTTTGTATGGTTCTGCCCATGGATGTGAAAGGTTAAGGCTGAGACAATAAAAAAACTTTTCTAATACAACTCTTGCTGGATTACAGATTTCAATGTTATAATTACAGCACCTGTCATAGTTCATATGGAAAATAAATGGTTTAAATCCTAGTAAAGCATCCTGACTAGGATAGTAGAACTGTGGACTCTGGCAGTTTTAAGGAAACCTAACAATTTTATCAAGAAATTATTAAAACAAAACATTAGTTGTGAACTGTCTATAGAATGCTGTTGTGATGATGACTCATCTGCCCTTAGGGCTACAAACTTGGTAGCCCTCTTTGAACCTCCAAGGCTGTGCAAGGTTACATTTTTAATGTGAGAACAGATTTTATTTGCTATTAATCATCAAGAATATTAAAAATGCTTCCTTCACTTAAATCTTAAGATGAAAGACTTTCAAGATGAGATTTTGTGTAAGCAACAGTTTTGATCTCTCAGGCTGTAAAGTGACTTGTCTTGCTTTGTTGACTTCAGTGAAATCAGATAAAGATACAATTCTTTAATATTTCACTCATCTGAAAGTACAATATGTCATAAGTAACCTGTAAAAGGTTTTCCTGTATCTGTCAGTGGTTATTGATTGGCCTGGTCTTGTCTGCTTCCACAATAAATGCCTGGTTGTAGGCTGCATGATCTGCCAGTGAAGTTACATGTCATTATGGCTGATCACTGACAAACACTTAATTGAACTTCTTTCAGCTAGTTTTGATAATTTGAAAGTCGATAAAAAGTAGCATCCAATTCTCTCTTACTTTCTGCAAAAGAAAGAAAAATAAAATAGTGATGTTCTCTTTGTGCACAGACAGTTTTTATTCTGATGACATTCAGAGGCAGTGGGTTTTGAGGACATCCTCAGCATTCAGACTCAGATTAAACAGATTCCTTGGCCATTCTGTTAATCCTTTTGCAGTTTTGCAGGATAGTCAAATCGGAAATTGCTGCTGCTGACTTTGTGGTTGCTCTGTTTAATGTGTAGATGGATATGAAACTTTGGAGGTCTAGACCACAGTCATAATGTTGATTGGATTGTGGTCTTGTTTATCACAATTACTGCCCTTTCAGGAAATTATGGTTTATCTGGATTGACTTTTTTTTGAAACAGTTTGAAACTGGACATACTGCATATGCTGCAGTAAAGTGCAGAGGTAAACTAATATTAACTAAATATAAAAAATATATAAATATATTTAAACAGTACATTTACAGCAGCAGATCCAAGCCTGAGGTGCAAATCACAGCACCTGGAGTTTGGATGTAGGAGTAAACAGGAACTCAGCCCAAACTGTGTGAGGAGCCCCCTCCTCTGCAGTTACCCAAGCTGTCTGTAAGTGCACCAGTACCTCAAAGTCCAGCCATTAGTGGCTCTCTGTCAAAAAGTGTTATGGAAACATTAGCACACAGACAAATATATAAATGAGCACTTCTTGGATTTGAGGAAACAGCTGACAATGATGCCTTTTTGCTGTACTTTCAAAGGAGGTAAAAATTGTTACAACTGTTTTGTTAGAATGTCTTTTAATAACATATAATATTAGTACAGTATTTGTTACACTTTATTACTCAGGATAAAACTGTTTCCAAAGCAGTAGCTCACAGGCTTTGAGGTTTGTAGATAAATTTGCTTCACTGAAATAGCATGTGGTTAAGAGTATGCTTCACAAAGAATGGTGTTTTCCAGTGCTTTACTCTAAGAAAGCAGCTTTAATAGAAACACAACTCCTGTAGATAGTGAGAACAAGAAATGAGAATTGCGTCAGTGTGTGGCTGCAGTGTGTGAGCTCCATGATTTAATAAAAACAACATAATACTCTAGCTGTGACTGTCTCTGAGAAAACAACTAATCACTCTCAAATCCTGAGGATGAATAAGGGTAGCAAGTTTTCAAGTGAACTGCCTGGAACTAAGAGAGGCACAAAGTATTCTGAATTTGCTTCCTGATTCGGATGTTCTTTCTTTCAAAAACAGGATTTCACTAGAATGTTTGTGAATATTAAAATCAATGTAGTAAAAATAACACCACAGTTAAGCTATTATTTTAGCATAAGGCAATAGAGTTGTTAAATGAAAGTCAGATGATGAAATCAAACTTTTTACCAGTTAAAACTGTTTTAGTTAAAACACCAATTTATCTACACAATACTTTAGTTTTATCTTTGGTATAAGGAATTGTCTGTCTGGTTTTAAATCCCACTAAAAAATTGAAATCAAGTGAATCTTTAAATTGGAACTAATTAAAATGTTTATGTTGTTCCCAAATCAACTGATTTGCTTAGCATATCTTCAGAAAATCTTTGGCTGGATTTATTCTTAACTAGATTTTTGCTTTCACCCTCAAACTTTAATCTTTATCCCATGGACCTTAAAAGAGTACTCTCCTAGAGAGAAAATTGATAACGTTTTTTAGAGATGTATAATTTGAAAATTCTGGTTCTTTAGACTAATTACAGGACATTGCATTCTGGAAACTTCAAGTCATTTACGGTTGGTAACTTTTTCTGTGTACTTTGTTGGTGGTTCAACAGATGCATAAACACAGCATTAAATTAAAAAATACTGGATGTTTCCAGAGTAACACTAAAAAGAAAAGAAGAAATAAAGAAAAATGGGATGATTTTGAAACTGTTTTTATGGCATTTGCCATTTTTTTTAAGGTTTCTCTTTAGAGAAAATGCTAGCCAGAGGTGGAGTTCAAATGCTAGGCAAAGAGACTGCATTACCTTTCTCATTGGTAAGCTTTCTTTGGGTTCTGGGAGAGACACATTAAGTGCTTGTGTGCTTGTATCAACGTCCCTCTCTTCCCAGAGCCTGTTCCTGTCGGGTGCTGCAGCACCAGCCTTTGCTATGATTTGTGAACTTGTTTTCTCTCTCTCTCTGATGTTTCAGAAAATTAGGGTGCAAATGGGGTAATTTTGAACAAGTGTCAATTTGTAAAAATCCAGTATCAGCCAGCTGTTTTACATTCATTGGCCATGCAAAGAAACAGAGGCTGTAAGTTTTTGGCATCCCACTCTTCACACAAAATCAGAAACATGGGGGGGACCATATGAAAGGTCTCATGAAAACCTGTTGGCATGTTAAAAGTCTCAAGTTACAGGTTTTCAAATTGTAAAAGTTAAAAAAAACAGAATAAGAGAAAAGTAGGTGAAACACTCTACCCAACAATTTCGTTCAGTGTTAATGCACCAATGAGTCTTAAAACTTAAGTGAACAGGGTATTAGAATTATCTGACAGCAATTTGTATTATGGAAAATTTTCCTTTAAAGCTTATCATTATCCAAATCCCTTTAATTTTAAAACTAAGCTACAAGATCTATGTTTTTATATTTTATTCTGTCTCATGATATCTGTATTTGTTCCTGGGGCAAACACTACACAAATATTCTGATCTTTCTCCTGTGGGATCATAATACTGTCTAATTTTAAACACCTACCCAGCTAGCTGGAACACCACAAAGCCAACAATTACATTGGAATCTCCACATCCTAAACAGGAGGAGATCCATGTGGATAGACATGCATGCGCATTTTCTTCCAAGGAATGCAACTGACCACTTCAGAAGCCAGCTCCTGGGCTCACCCTTCACTTATTGTGTGTTTCTGTGTTCTTTGAAACCCAGGTTTCAGTCCTGCTCTGTGTGCCAGGAAGAAGTGGGTTCCCTGCAGGAAGAGGGAGTGCCTCTTTGCATCAGTCCTGCTACCCCCATTGATAAAGGGATAATTGTACTGCCCTGTGAGGCAATTTCTATTTAGCCTTGTTTTCCTTAGCTACACTTGCCATGTTCCTGGCATAGGCTTTAAGTAGATAGTAATTAAAAAGAAGAAAAAAAAAAGGTTCTGTAGGTTCAGTGCTGAATTTTTTCATGGAGATCTGTATCATTTTTGATAGAGCTTTTATAGGTCTTTTTTTTATAGGTTTTGTATCCTTGCAGCTGCTAAATGAAGTTGTCCTAAGCACTGGATGCTTTAGAGGAAGGAGCTCAGTTATGGGGATACAGGAGGAATTCCTTTAAAAAATATAATTGGACATAGTTACATAGTAAAGCAGTCTTATACCTTTTTGCATCAAATGCATTATACTTGCACACTGTCTTCATTTTTGAGACTGGCAACAGTGTAAAAAAATGGTACTAGGTATGCATTGAAGTCAGCAAATGCAAGTTGGAATTAGTGTGTATGTCCTCCACCTGCCATAAGATACATAAAAAAGTAAAGTTGTGAATCCAAAAAATAAATTTTTGCATTGATAACTTGAGCTTACTGCTGCTTAATTCTGATTAAATAAAAAAGCATTCTAGAAAGACATCATTTTGCTGCTTACAACTTGAAGCAGTAGAAATTTCACTGTGTCCTGTAGTAAGTTATTGATCATCCTCAGTATAAAAATGTTTTGTGTTTCTATTCTGACTTCTAAACACTTCATATAGATGTAGATTTTGTTTTTTCCAGACATATTCATAAACAAACAAACAAAACCCAAAACAGCTGTACCATCTAGAAATTTTCCTATATATATGCATGATTGAATCAGTCCTCAATCTTTTGGATAAAGCTAGAAAGATTGCATGGAAAGTGTTCTGAATACTTGCTTGTCATAGGACAGGGAGCTGTCTCTTTAGACTTCCAGGAATTGTTAACGTAGACAAATCATTCTTGCTTTTAGAGTTAGACAACCAACCAGCCAAACAAAAAGATGTTCTGAAAATAAATGTGTTTTCAAATAGACAGAAAAATATAATTGCATTGTAATATCAAATAACATAATTTCTTGATACTTATTTGCGTATTTTCACCAAAACTGTATGGGAAAAACCTCATACTTAAAGTAGCAAGGAAGAAAGTCCATTTTAAGTAATACTTAGAGGGTTTCTTGCCTTCAGAAATCTGCTGGTGCTTTTCTACATTTATCTAGTTGTTAAAGCATTCTTGCAGTGTGGGCTATTTGATTCAATTTCTGCCTAAAGGAATATGAGTATTCCTACCTTCCAAGCATTTCCACTCTTTAACAAAGGTATCCTTAGAATAATGCCCTTTAATCTCTATTATTGAAGTTACTGCAGTCTGTCTGAAATAATGAAATGTTAAATGAGCCAAAGGGAGAATGAGAAAGTCATTCCTGAATTGTCATGGATCATATTTCCTTCCTCAGGTTCAGATGCTAGGCTTGCTCAATATATAATGAGTTCTAGTGTACTTGTGAAATATATAGCGATAAAGATAGTATAATTGTCTTTATTGGGATTTGGCTTTGTTTAAGGAAAAAACCCTTGTATAATCTTTCAAACAGGCTAAATTGCAAGAGGCTATTTTTGGAAAAATCAGTTTAATTTGTCACTATCAAAAAGTTTGTGTATTATTGCGGGGAGCTTTACCGTTTGATTAAAAAGAGTTCACATCCCAAGAATTTACTTTACTATGCCAGTCGTGCACTTTATATCAGAATTTTTACAAGCAGTTATATTTGCATTATGCCGGGTGTAGTGACCTTCCTACTCTATGTAAAAATGAATTTCAGGGAGCTAGTATGACTTGAAGTTTCTTAGGGCTGTTTAGAGTTCCTAATTATTGTCTGGGATACTTTTATGCTGTTGAGGAAGGAAAAAAGACCATCTCTAAAAATTGTCAGTAGTGTGGGAACTTGAACAGCATGCTCTGAGCCTTCTCTGAAGCTAAATGGTACAAGCATCATAACAGATATCATGTTTTTGAGATAATGTAGGTTTTATCTAATATTTCATAATTCCTTATGTTTGGAAACAATGCAAGTTAAACATTTGCTAATCCCACTGTATCCATTCTTTTAGGTAAGGAACAGTCTTCAGGAGAGATAAACATGCACCCTGTCTCAGCAGCTCCACTCTCTGTGTTTAGTAAAGAATCAAACTCCTCAAAACACAGCGATCACCATCACCATCACCACCATGAGCACAAGAAAAAGAAGAAGAAACACAAGCATAAGCATAAACATAAACATAAACATGATACTAAAGAGAAGGAAAAGGATCCCTTTGTTTTCTCTAACAGTCCAGCCAGCGCACGATCAATCCGTTCCCCATCACTTTCAGACTGATACCAATGGCTTCTCTGGAGTTCAACTTGCAATATTCTTGGAGTGCTTAGAAGGATGTACATAACTATAGCTTCTAACTTTTTTTATGGAACTGAGAATATGTGAATTGCTTTAGCAATTCAGAAGCTCTGCCACCTTTGAAGCCTTCTTTTTGCATATGTGGTTGTTGAAATCTGATTCAAAAAATACGGTTTATGATTCTGACTCATTTTTGTATTTCACTGTTCTCTACACCTCCCACTCTTTTTTCCATTTTAAACAAAGAAAACAGCCCTTTATGTAAGGGCCCCATGTCCACTGGCAACCCCCTGCACATCACGCTTACCATGTGTATTGCCAGAATCAATTATGGTTTAATCCTTTGAAGAATGTTAGAGGCAGAGTATGTTTTAAGCAGAAGCCAGTTGCCAGGCCTTTGGTGACAGACTGTTTCCAGAGCAGTATTGCATAACTAAATGTAGATCTACTCAGAAGACAGGGATTTTCTTTAGTCTTCAGCTGACCTGTTTCTTGCTTTAACCATTGCAACGTAATGTCAGACTTCTAAAAGAACAGTATGTAGAACATTTGCATTTTTCAGATACTAAAACTCTTGAAAAATTCCAGGCTGCTTTTAAGCTGGCGGTATTTATTATGGACATGAGCCTTTGAATATGATTAAATTCTGCAATTGTTTTTGGAATTTTAGCAAAATGCGTAATGTATGTTTTGTCCTGTAATCAGGCTTTTAAAAATCCAATAAAGTTTGCGAATTATTTTGACAGAAGCAGAATTTTTTCTTCAAGATTGCATTGGAATATGCTTTTGAAAGATGTTTGCTAAAATATAAAAAAAAAATCTGGAAAGTTTAAAAATTTAAATACTGGAAAATATGTATTTCTTCCTCCTGAGGGGTGGTTTGTTTGAAAGCAAGATCAGCTCATGGATCCACAGGAGAAATATATCAGTAGATTCAACTAGGTCTGGGACTTGGAATGATGGATACGCTTAAATTTCTTTAGCTGTGTTTTATGCAGTATGGTATTTACACCTAGGAAGTGTTTTATTTAAAAACTTAATTTTTAAAAGGTTTTAATAATAGAGATAAATAATCTCTGCCACTTCTTACCTATTTTCTTTCTATGTGTGTAGAGGCAGTGTTTTATTTCCATATACTGGTTAGCTTCTGTTGCCCAGAGTTCCCATAGAGTTCTTATAAGATGGTTCTATTTGGGTTAAATTTTTTTTTTTTTAATCAATTTTCATGAGAGACTGATTCTCCTTCTTAGAGCAAGGAGAGAAGGTTCAAGAGGGACCCAAGAAGACTTTTTTTAAGCCATATTCTGTTCCGTGGAAGTTAATAAATATTTTTTTATTCTATACCTGCTGGTGAATCCTGTAGTTCTTGGAATAAAAATTCATCTATAGACTAGAAAAATGATAGGCTCAGGTATTTCGTAATATGCATATACTTCTTTTGTTATTCAAACACCATATCCTTTCAATACTACATGGATAGTTGCAGCTTGGAACATGTTTGGGCTGGATTCAGACACAATGGCCCTGGGCAGCCCTGCAGCCTGTCCTGATCTGCTGCTGTGCCGTGTCAGAGGGATCCCACCTGGCTTTCCTTTTAGGAATAGCTGCAGCTCTTGGAACTTAGGTGAGCTGAAGGTGCAGGAGGAGCACCTAAGCATGGGTTGAAAGAGGTACTGAGTGTGTTTGGGGTACTAACCATGTGTGCAGCACAGCTCTGCTCCTCGGGAGACAGCGAGCAATAGCTCAATGGAAACACTTTGAGGTGTTTTTCCCTTGGCTAAGCAGTGATGTAACAGTGCCAGGGGTGTTTGTGGGAGACCTGGGCTAATAAGCAATGAAAGCTGGCATTGTTTGGGAGATTGAAGGCAGATGCATTTATGTTTTAAAAATGAGGTCATGGATAATTTAGACTGGTGTAGTTTCTGCTTTCAGAGATGTGGATTTACACTCTTAGGCTGAGGGAAGAAGTATTGTTCAGTGATACAGGTACAGAGCTGAGGCAGAGCTGTAGCACTGGAATTCTGCCATCAGATGTTTTGCTGTATGACTTTAAGTGAACTATTAAATATATGCTGAGAAAATATGATGAAGATATGGCCAATAGAAAATTGGAAAGTAGGGGAGGGATGGGGAGAATCTAAAAAAAAACTTTCCTAATGCAATTTCTGAGGTTACAGCGTGTTCCTGTTTCGGAGTATCTATTAGTGTATTTGATGGAATACAAAGTTTGAAGTCTGCAGGTGGTGCAACATGGACAGGCAATATTCACAAACTGATAAGTGTTCAGAAATCAGAATAATTTGGCAGACTGTACAGGTAATTCAAATAAAGCAAGCTGAAATTCAGTAGGAATGAATGTGAAATACTGAACTCCAGGGAAGAGGAAGTGCATGAAAGTAAGTCATTCTCCCCGTCTTGTATGGTGCAGTGAAAAAAAAAGCATCTGGTTGCACCGAGGTGAGCAGTTTGATACTATTGAAAAAGTACAAGTCACTAAGTCACTTAAGGATTAACAGGAATTTTTTTATATAAGATGTGAAAGTAATTGTTCTATTGAATGCCAGTGATTTAGGCAACGTATTTTAAGAAATAAGTGGGCAAATGGAAATGAATGGTAACATTGCATATAAGAAAATACATAAATGGAACTGAGTATTCCTGGTTTAGAATAAAAGTCTGAGGGAAGAACTTCACATACCAGAAATAGTGCTAAAACAAAAAATGTTTATCAGTTGCTCTTGATATTTCCTTTGGGAAGGGAGGGATTAGCTTTATTCACAAGGGAAAATATTTTTGTTGAATATTAAGATGAAGAGTATTCTAACAGTCATCTAATGATGATGTGAAAACTCATTTCTTGTAGAAATGCTTTTAAGCAGCAGATTGGCAAATATCTGTTGGGGATGTTTATGGGATGCTTTGCCCCGCTGCAGTGCAGGGACCTCACTGCTATGATTGTTTTCATGGTTTATTTAATTTTCCGTTTTTGTCAGTGAAGTTCTTGTGGTGCCTCCCTGGATGTGACCAACACTTGCAGAAGGTTTAGGAAACTGATGTCTTTGCAAAGATCTCACCTTTGAGATCTAAAGTTGTTTAGCTTGAGTGTTTCTCCTGCTGAAAAACTGATGACTATTTCAAAGTTATAACCTGACATTGATTCAAGTTAAAATTTGATATTTGGATGGAGGACTAATCTCTTTGTTCTCTTCAAACCTCATGGATTGCCTGTAACCTATGCAGTTGCTTTTGATCTGGGTTCTGATTTTTGGTTGAAACTCCTGCTGTACAGTGTACCCTTCTTAAAACAAAAGGAAAAATAATTGAGTGGGGTATTATCCAAATACTGCAAGAATGCAAATTATACATATAAGTAGAAATTAATGTGTTGTTGAAAATATGCAAAACAGTCAAAGTCTGGAGAATTTATTTTGGTATATCAGCTTTTAACATGAATTCCTTTATTTTATTCAATATAAATGTTAGAGCACATGTAAGTGCAGGGTAGATATGTAATGCTAAAATAGCTGTATGCATTTCTAATGCAGACTGTTCATTGGGATTTTTCTTTATTTCTTAGTATAATTATAGAATAAAATAATTATAGAATGAAGTAATAGAACAAAGTAAGTACTGCATCTCTTCAATTTGTAGGTATGCTGAAGTATTTAATGAGGACATAGCCCCTCTCCTTAGCTGTCTAAGTGAGCAGAAGTTTCAGCTTTGGTGCGTCACTGCCAGGCCCTGTCAGTGTCCAGGGCTGTGCGGGGAGGGATGGCAGGAGGCACCTTCCTGGAGTCCTTGGGTGAGCTCCCAACATCCCTGTATCCATGAGCTCTGCTGTCCTTAGGGCACTCAAACTGACATGAGGGCTCCTAGCAATGAAAATTAGTGTCTTACACTGTTTAGCTTTTGGGAGTACAAAAGCTTCTCAGTTTTAATTGATGTCGTATTCATAGAAATAGAATTTTTTAAAATTCTAATACAAGAAATTTTGAGTCATCTCATAGTTTTCAGTCTTTATGATAATTTATTCTCAGAACTTAAGAACCCAATTTTTAATGGAGCATGGGTATTAAACAGCAGCCCTCAAAATACACAAGGTAAGTAAAAATGTTTTAGATGAGATTTAATTCCTTTCATATGTTTCAATTTCTATATATTCATTAAAATACATATTTTCAAAAAGATATATTCTTAAATTTAATGAAATTGTATAATTCTTAAATTTTATTATAAAATATCATTATTAAGCTCTTAATTTATTATTTAAAATATTTTAAATATAAATATTTATACTTACATAAATATACTTAAAATATATTTAATTATAAATTCTTATTTTATTCTTTATATAAATATAGAATAGAATATATATTAAAATATATATGCTTATTCTTAAAAAACTTTTTGATTTTATACTTTTAAATGACAATAATATATGAGTGTTTGCATATAAATTAAGTCACAACAGCTAATATTTAAAATCTACAGTATCTCATAGTAATCTGATTCTATAAATATAGGTATTCTAAACACATTTCTAAAGCTTTCTTTTACTATTAGTTTTGTCCTGATTAATCTCTACAATGTTAGCAATCTTTGTTGATGTAGAAGAGTCAGGATTTAATCTGAAAGACTTTGCATTTTATTGAAAAATCCCTCAGTTAGATTGGTGCTCAGGTAGTGGTAAGCACCACAAAGTGGCAGAACAAATGAAGGAATATTTAGCTGCACTTTGTTAATTTGTGAATGAAACTGAATGTACATGTGTGTGCTTTGGGCTGCTTTGACAGCTTGTCCCTCCTGTGCAAGAATCTCTTTTTTCCCCCGCAGCTCCTGACCCCACAGCCACATGTAGGATTTTTTTGCGAACTGAGCTCTTCTGTGGCCTGGTAACTTTCTAATTCGTGAATAAAATTTGTGTTATTTTTGCACAGTTAGTGAGCTGAAACTTCTGGGCAAAGGCTGAGTAGGCAGCAAGGCTCATGCCTGGCTTGTGGAGTCAAGGGTGGAGTGGGAAGAGGGAGGGAGGGAGGCGTGAGCAGGAACAAAACCCTCTTTGGCAGCAGCAGCTGGTTCATTTGGCTCCACTGCTTCTTGTGACTTTGCTCCGAGAAAATCATACAATAGGGAGAATTCAAGTTTTCACATCTGCACCTCTTTGGGAGTCTTAATTTTGTTGTGAATTGGTTGACTGATTGTTTTGAATCATATTCATTTTGGACATTTTGGAAGGTTGGAGTGAGATGAGTTTATGTGACTGGCAGTTATTTTTTCTTTGCTGTGTTAAAAAATAACTTGTCTTAATGATAGAGTGGAAAAGACACTCCAAAAATTACTCCAAAAGTCATTTCAGGTCAAATAGAGCTTTATTAATTACTTTTATTCTTTATATTATCATTAATATTATTATTGTTGTATTTTTTTTTTTGTTTATCCACAGGATTGAATTTGACAAGAGTTCATCTGAAGCAATCCATTCTGAAAACATACTTTTCATTTTCTAAATATTACTATATTTTGTAAATAAAGCACACTGTGAAGTAACCAGTTAAACTTCTAAAGTAAAATATTCCCTAAAAAAAAGGCAGAGTTTGAAAGTGGAGTACAAATGAAAGCAAGACCTGGTTGATTCTTCCCCTTTTCAAAACCGTATTTTTGGGGGAAAAAAGTCTCTCTTGAAACTTGCCTGTTTCGTAGCTCATTTCCCACCCAGGAGCTGAATCAAAGTATACGAGGGAAGAAAATTTCTTAAAAGTCTTGAAACTATTTGACTATAACTTTTCAGGCTGATACAGAGGTCATGGAAGTTTTTGACAATGCATTATTGCTTGCTAGTTTTAGTCACTTAATTCCTAGTTTTTCTGTACAGTGAAAACTTGAGATAGGGAGGAAGAGAAGGGTCTGGGATGGTCTGTTACCTCAGGGAAGAGAAACTTGGAGAGATTAAAAGTCTCCCATCAGCTCTGTCACACTCTCCTAAGGCAGCTTCTGCTGCTTTTAGGTACTACAGAGCTGCTGCTGTCATCACTTGTTTTCCTCTACTGTTTCTTTGCCTTCAAGTCTTATTCCAGTTTATAGATGTAATAGATGTCAGAGGGATGTCCAAGCTTCAAGAAAGACAAATCACTCAATGACATCCACTAAAGCAGAGGGTTTAAGCTGCTTAGGGGCAGGCTGATACCCCACACATGGGGATTTGAGTCTTGTCATGGCTTTTCATGGTTTGTTCCCAGCTCTGTGGCCAGCAGGCTGCTACAGCTTATTTCTCCTCTCTGAGAACCAAACACATTCCTTGTCCCTTGTGGATGTTTTACAGTTCCAGAGTCTGTGCAAGCATCTTTCTTGTGTTTGGCACAGTATGTATAAAACATGCTTCTCCATCTCAAATGTCATTTTATAATGTTGGAATTCTTAGATTTGTTATTGAGTAGTTGACTAATTTCAAAATACTGAACACTTTCTGTTGCTTTTGAGAGTCAGAGTTTAACAAAGAGACATTTGTTTTTATAGCACTAAAAATCTTCCAGGTGTTCTATGAAACATTCAGCACTTAATAAGTAGGATAAGACACAAAGGAGGAGGGGGAACAAAAGCTTTTTGTACATCTCTTCATGGAAGAGAAATGCATTTTCACTGTAGGATAACTGATAAAGAAATTCAAGGAACTGGTTGTTGACTGTTGCTATGATAAAGAGATATGAAAACGTCAGAGTATGGAGGGGGCAGCTGAAACACTACTCTTTTTGCAAAAAAAAGTTTAAAAATTTAATTTGAGATAAAATCATTTGTGAAATGAAAACAAGAAAGTGGTAATGCATGTAACGAACAACAGTTGCTTAATTTTTGACCATTGTCCTTGAGTGCTGTATTCCTTGAGAACCTAGCAAGAGCCCCATTTCTTTTTCAGTCAAGCAGCCTATCATGACTATCTGTCATCCAACAGAAACTAACAGCTTGGCAATTCACTTTTCATTTTCCTTTAGTGATTTGTGCTATCAGGAACAGAGAAAGCTAAAGATGTGATTTACAGCTGTTTTACAAAAATGAAATATACTGTGAACCTGATTTAGCTGTTCTGTAAAAACATATGTAATGTGTGCTTGGGCTGCACAGGAACTCAGTTGGGAATCTGCCTTTGAGCTGTATTTTTATCAGTACATATTTCTGATTGTGGCTGTGAGTTGAGGCAATGACTTGTACCTTTCCCTAGAGTCTGAGATAATTTTGGGTAATCAGTGCCACATTTGAAGCAGATGTTATAACACCATTGAGAGTCCCTTCCAGCTTCCTCATCTTGAGTGCCAATTTTTCTCATTCATTTCCCTTTCTTGTACTTAAATATGATGGAGGCTTCACCCAAGGATGATGGGAGGATTCAGTGTAGTCAGATTTTCAGGCTGAGGTGATCTTGCTCCACGTGCTGGGCTCCTGAAGCAACTCCTGCCAGTTACTTGTCTGCTAGGCAGAGGAAAGCTGTAAATCCTAGAGTGTTTCTTGGTAACTGATATTTAATGTAAAAATGAATTAGTATAAGGCATCCACAATGCTGTTACTGTTAAAATAAGGGCCAAGTGGAGAGTTGTTACATGTGTAATACTTAATATTCTTGAGCCTTTGACATTCATTGGAGGGACATGACTATCCCAGTATTCAGAACTTCTTAGTTTCTTTTTATATCTACAGAGTTCAGGTCTGTGAAGGCAACATCTCCCTCTTCCTTCAAGTTACTGCTCAGGTCCTCTATTTACATACAGTTTACATACTAATTACTTCTCTGCCCTTTCAGGGGGGCAAAAATGCACTTGCAGGCCCCTGAGCTGCAGCCATAAGTGCCAGGACTTTTTCTCTAGCCCACCTTCTGCACTGTGACTCAGGTGTTCATCAACCACACAAATGAGCTGTTTCGGACATTTCATGTGCCGGCACGTGCTGTACCAGCACCTTGCCAGGTAGAGGAGGGGATGGACTGGGAGGTGAACCACTGTGTACCTCTCAGGAGCTGAATACACCTCACATCCCATCAGCTCTCAAGCTCCTCCCTGGGCCCATCCCTCTGCTCTTCTGTCTCCCCTCTTCCTTCTCTCCATTTTCTTAATTTTCTTTTCCTCTACCATTGCTTAACAATTCCCCAGCTCAGACATGATTTCAAGCCTCATTGAGATGAAGAGCTGAACCTGAAGATAGAAATACATTTATGCATGGGGCATGGCTACATGCCACCAAATAGTTTCTCATGGCCTTGAGACAGTTAGAGAGATGGTAAAAATGCACATGCATGTGTGCAGGTAAGGGCACACTCTGGTCATTTGCCACTGTCTACTTCCAAAACTTATTGTCTTGCTTTTTCAGAGGTTTTGACTGTCTCTGGTGTTTTCTACAGCCCAGATGGATGCAGTGTTCTGCCCTTGGCACACCTCTGGGGCTGTGTGACTGGGGTGACACTGTGTGACACTGGAGGGACTGGGGACAGGGAGTGTCCAGTGCCTGGCATATCTCTGCTTTCTGGACTGGGGGTCATGCTGGTGCTCCAACAGCAACTAGAGATCTGTTTGATCAAAATATGGGCAGAAATTCACCTCCACACACTGCTCATGTCCAGCATTGTTTACAGGCTGGCCTGGGAACAGGTGATTGAGCAGCCTTTTCAGCCTAGAGGAAAGTAGGTAGTTTTGTTTAGGACTGGGTATTTTTTTCCATTTTGGAAGGCTATTCTGTTAAACATCTTAAGCATCTGAAATTGACCTAACCATGTACTATGTCCTTTCCATTCAGAGACTGTAGATTTCCTTTTATATGTATAAATAAATAAAATTTGTTCTGAATGATTGCAGGATTTCTATATAAATTGACTTTATGTGGCACCAATCATGACACTCTGAGTTAATAATGCTCATACTAAGGTTTGATTCTGAAATACAGCAAAACCTTAGAAAGGCATAGAGAAATGAGAGGCCTCGTTGTGAGTTAATGACCTCTGTGAAGGAACCAACATGTCAGCACTGTAAAATGAGATACACTTAATAGCTTTTCACAATGGGTGCTTGTGTACGATACACATCAGCGTACTGTGAAGTGGCTTGTTATGATAAGACCATAATATAGAACTTTTCTGTTGAAATGGTTCTCTCTCCCTACTTCTTGGGAAATATTTGTTCAAATAAATATGTGGGTTAGTGAGGCAACAGATAGTTATTTGTCTCTCAAGTGTGAGTAATGTAATATGAACAAGCATTAATGACCTAACTCCTTAATTCAACAGGAGATCCTTATTTTTCTTACACGCTAGCTTATTTCTTAATATTTTGGAATCCATTGCTCAGTGTGTGTTGTGTGTTCCTAGGGGAGCTGAGTGCAAGTTACAAGCTTTGGATTAACTCTCAGTTTTGCTCAATTTTATCATCTCTTGGACTCTCTCTGGGGCTTCTTCAACTCAATGGCTGGCAACTATGTGTATCTGCTCCCTGAATCATCCACTAACATCTGCCTGAAATACTGAAAGACTCACATTTTTCAGTGGATGTGAGAGGTAAAACTGGCCAAACCATTCACGTGATTTAGAAGTCCTTGCCTGATTTCCAGAAGAGACTCCAGCATGGCAAAACCAAAGCCTGTGAATTTCTGTGAGTTAAAACTTCGATACAAGGCTGAAGCAGTTCACATAATCATTGCCACCAGGGCAGAGGCAGCAGAAGGGAACTTTGGGCTCAGCCATTCCAGAGTGAAGTCTGTTGGCTTGGACAGACCTCTGATGAAAGTGAAACATGAAATAAAAAGCTAAGCTAGCCCAGGGAGTGAGGGAGCTAAGCAAATGGATCGAGAACTGTGAAAGGGAACCAGTGACAGGCCATAAAGTCAAAGGAAGATCTGAGAGGCAGTAGCAACAAGGATGAAAAGCTGGGCATCAAGGAACAATGGACAAAGATGACTAGACAGAGTAATTTAGAGCCACGATCCACTGGGTTGTAACCAGAGGTTCAGGAGTCTGATTGCTCCTGGCCAACAGGTTTCTTATCCATTTGTTTAAAACGTGTTTTATTCCTCTGTAGGTATGAGTTACCAAAGGGAGGACAGCCCACAACAGCTGTGGTTGCCAATCTCTTACCTCAGTGAGCTGGACATGTTCCAGTACTGCTGTTGAACCATGAAGGAGGCAGCACATCTCAGCACACTAGGAATTGTTCTTCTTCAAATTCAGTCTTTTAAAATAATTTTTAAATAATTTTTAAAATTATTTCTCTCTTTGGAGAATATGAATAAGGTCCTTTTGAATAGACCTTACTGGGCAACTTTACACAGTACCTTGGCATTCAAGTATGATGAGACAATGTCAACATAGTGTCTTGAGTGGGGAATGGGGCTGCAGGAGAAATGTAGTCATGCTCAGATCAGCTCAGTCTTTTTCTGGAGAGCTGGATCTTGTTTGTGTCTCTAGAGAGAGAATTATTATGAGATGCTGCCAGGTCTTTTCAGCTATAATTTTTAGAAAAGGTCATTTTTTAACTTCTCTGTTCAGCACTCAGCTTGAAATGCCCAGCTCTGATTAGGAGAACTGCTGAGTCTTGATGGGTTCATTTGAAGGTAGCTGGTCTGTGCTGCACACATCCAGTATGGCCAGTCTCTGGTAGTGCCTATTCCAATCTGTGGTAATAGTGCTTTATAATGCTGTGCATTCTTGAAACTGGCATCCTTGAACAGATAGATAGGCTCCTAAATGTAGTAGAAATAGTTTGTTGATATCTCTGTGTTTCGTCTGCAAGTGGTGCTGCCTTTACTCAAAGGAGTGCTGTCAAGATGTTTTAGAAGCTGCTTGCAAGATGCCACTGCAAGGACATTTCTTGATCATCTTGTCCATGGAGAAGCTTTGTCTGGTGCTCCACAGTAAGTCAGGAATTTGTATGCCATGACTGTGCTGAGCAGATGTGCTGCTGTCAGTATCACTGGCAGCATCTGGAAGATTCAGCTGGTGTTGCAGCCCTGATGTGCAGCTCTGCAGCATTTGAACAAGGGTGTGTTCTGTGCCCCTCTCTTCCCAGCACCATTTGGCATTGCAAAAGTGATGTGTCTGAGAGCAAGTTGGCTCGACATTTCTGATCTGGAGCAGCTCTCTGCCTGGGTTTGCTGTGCAGTGTTGATGTGGGAAGCAGATGAAGCAAGGGTATTTGTTGCTGTGGTTGATGTTGTTTGAAACAAGGGTCTACAGCACCAAGACCTGTTTAGAAAGCACCTGAACAGGACATATATGAACCAGAGCAACAGACATGAATCGATGTCTGACCAGAGGACAGACTGAGTGGCACTGGGAACCTATCCTAGTCTGAGTGACTTGGAGTACATTTTGGGCGACGTATTTTGCATTTAGGTGATAATGCTGATACCCTAAGAGCATGCTAAAGCTGGTTGTTGCAGAGATATGAATATACTAAAAAGTGCAGGAAAATTGCTGGCATACCTTGGGTGTCTTGTGCAACACAGAATTGTTGCTATCTTGAGCAGGTCCTTGATAGCAGAGAAGCACAAAACCAGCTGTGAGCTCCTTTTGCATTAGGCAGGAGGCTGTCTCTCAGCCATACTTCAAGCTCCCTTCAGCCTTGTGCTGCTTGTGGCTTCTCAGTACTTGATCACTGTATTTGACAGGTGACCTTCGAGTCAAGTCAGTGGCTACTTGCCATCCCTTGTTAAATCTGCCTGTTTTAGGGTCACTGTAAAATATTAGATGGATTTTTGGTGAATATAATTGGTTTTCTCTTTGGACAACATTCCAAATTTAGCACATCTCTGAAGCTTAGTATAGCACTTTCCTGGAGCTGCATCAAGCCCCAGTACTCAGTGTTTAAAACTCAGTGTTATTGCCTGTTGGAGATGATGTTGTAACAGCCTCTGTCACACTTTGAGTGATGGTCTTGTTTTCTTGAAAACTCTCTTACCATCTTGGAGATATCAAATTTTGGAATCAAATACTGATTTTTCTGCAGAGATGTTCCCCATGGGCCTTGATGTTTTATCCAAGAGTCCAAATCTTTGTATACAAATGCTGCTGTTGATTTCCAGTCTAGGAGACTGTCTCAAATCCCCCCCCACCACCAAGTTTGGTGTCACCAAAAAAGCTCACATCTGTTTGCAGCTAATCAGAAAGAAGGGCTGGGCATTAGGAGATCATCTGAATTTGTAGACACTGAAAGAACCCCTGATTAGCAGCTCTTGAGCTGAAGATTTATTAAGATTTATTAAGTGATTATTATTACATTATACTCCATTTCAAGGGACTGAATGCATCTCTTGACAAAATGACACATCCCTTTTCTGCTTCTCTCCATTCTGCACAGTTCATGCTCCCCAGGGATGGGAGGAGTTCTTCCAATGAAATACAAACAAAAAATTCAAGATACAGTTGCTACATGGGAATAGCAATTAGTATTTTCAATGTTTTAAACCTTTAATATGTTTTAACCCTCTTATTCTTGTTTTCTATGCAAAGCAGTTATTTTGGCTTGAAGTTCCCCAGAAAGGCCTGGCTAATCCTGTTGCTGAAATACAGGATTTCTTTGTGTAATGGAAAGTGCATGAGCTGGGGAGACAGAAAGTGCCAGCTCCTGGATTGTTTCCTCAAACACTTGCAATGGATATGGATTAATTCAGGGAACCTCTTGGTTTTGTTAGGAAGGCCGAACTTGGCAATCACGTTGCTGCACCTCCATCTCAGAAGAATTTTGATGGAAGTGAATTTTTGATATAAAGTTCATACCCAAGCTGCTTCGTGGCCCCATGTAGAGGGTAAGATTTAGTATCAGGTAAAGGAAAGAATCACTGCTCGGAATGAACAGCCCAGCTGTGTGTTACTGTTGGGCCTGTTGCTAAATGCTATTTCTGATGAGGCATGTTTACTTACTTTCACCATGACTGTCTGGAAATCCCACGGCAAGAAACATCAGAACATTTGCCAAATCACTACTTCACCCATCAAGCTGATTGTTGCGTGTTATTCGGTCTGGTTCACATTAAGGGTTTGCTCCATCACTGCCTTTGCTCTTTTGGAGTATATTGATTACTTGTGGTGGGTTTTATAGCGAACAGCCCTTTTTGAGGGATTACTCCCCCCTTTTCTCCCTGAGCCTGTGGCATTTTAGTAAATACAGGACTAATCTTTTCTACTTCAGACACAGTCTGTCTAAGGCAGTTCATCCAAAGCAATCAAAAGCAAACTCCTTCCAGTGGTTGATTATTATATTATAATGTCTTTTGCAAAACAAAAAAAAAAGAAAAAGCCTACCTATAAAATAGAAGGAATGTAACAAAACTGAAAGAGGCTTAATTTCACCTCCTGACAAATATCCTATTTTTATGTGTATCAAAACTTTTTTGAGAATCAGAAGTCCTGCAAGCAGAGGTAGGCTGGTGCTGCTTGAGAGCTGGCCTGTGTAAAGGGAAAGTTTGGCAGCCCGGGGTCTGGCTGGTTGGGGGTGCACACAGCCAAGCCCCCTCGTGCCAGCACAACCAAGGGGCTGAAGTCTCTCCAGGGGTTCCTCCAGAGCACAAGAGGATATTTGACTGATAAAGACAGGCCTGAAAGGCTGTCTCAGATCTGCTGTCTGCAGTCCCTGTGAAACTCTGCAATGGACAGAGGGGGCCTTTCACAGCCTGGGTTTGGAAGTCTGGCATCCTCCCCAGCCTCTGATTTAACAATTTCATCTTAAGTCCTTCAACCTGAGATGAATGGCAAAAGCATAAGGGATCAGAGAGAGCAGACTGTTGCTTTGCAAGAGAGAGGCAGCACCCTTGGAACCCTCTTGATGCTGTATTATTGCTGTTTATTTGCATAGTTCCATATTGATCCTGCTGGTTTTAGTAAAATATGGTAAAGTATGAATTAAGTATGAATTAAAGTATGAATTAATAGATGGGTGAAATTCCACTGGGGAATGCATGCTTCAATAATTGGTTTTAAAAAATGATTACTTGTTTTATTTCTACTATGCATGTATTACGTTTATACCTTAATTGGCTTTTTATTGTGCCTTAAGTATTCCTGAATGTCTTGCAGGTGACTTGGGATGGAAACAAGATGTGATTTTGTTCTACAAATCCTTTAAAATGGAGGAAAACCATTTCAAAAAGTAATCTCTTAAAGTACATTTGGGCTTAATTTTATTTTTGAAATTTGATTGTTCCGCTGGAAGATGTGTGAGGACAGACAGTTCAAACAGCAAAATTCTGCTCCAGTAGTAATTATGTGTTTTCTGAAGGTGCTACCTTGTAAAAGGTAAAATGTGTTTTTTGCAGAAAAACATTGCATATATGCATATATTGCATATATACTACAATTTATGTGGAAATTACTGTCAGGGAGGCAAGAAGAGAAAGTGGAAGAAGGATGGGTATTGGCTGTCACCTGTTAATTTGTGCTAGTCTTCTCTAGGCTTGTTCTATTAAATGTTTTTCTCTGAGGTAATGGATTTAAGGGTGGGATAATAGCAAGGTAGCAGGCTGAATCTGGAGGTGTTTTCACCTTTTCAGCCAAAAGTGGTGATAAGAATCAGCAGTGGTACTGAGAATAATGAATCTGGAACTTTGAGATGAACCAAAAAGATACCTGAAACCTGAAATTAGGCTGTGATGAAGAGCTTTTTGGAGTTTTCTAAGCTCAACAGCTCTTCATTAATGCAGTTTGACGTATGTTTATTTCAGTACTGTGATCCTTTACAGCTAACTCCAAATGGAAGCAAGAAACTCAGCTGAATACAACTTGGCAAGTTATTGTGGTGTCTGAGTTTTATATGCTCTTCTGACTACATGGAAGAGACTGCAACAACTTAAACTGGAAATGCTCAAAGCCTTAATGAAAGGTTTCATATTTGAAACGTGGAGCAAGATTATACTCTGGGCATGAGCCAGAAAATGAGAGGGAGGAGCTGACATCACCTTAGCTGGATTTGAGCTTTTGTTGGCTGAAAAAGGTCTGAGAAAGACGTACATCTCTGTAACAGCAAATTGTGTTGCTTAGGCCACCTACAGGGACTCCTTGCTGTGCTGTTCATTCCCTGGCATCCATGTCATGAAAGCAGCTGAGAGCTGTGAAGAAATACAGTGCTAGGAGATATAAAGAAAATAGAAGTGCTCAGCTCCCACCTGGCCCAGGCCCCCTCCTTGGCATTCCCTCTCAAGTGCATTGTCTCTCTCTGTTCCAGTCTCACAGACCCCTGCCCCGTGCATGTGGACTGCTAAAATCAAAAAAGGAACCAAAACAAAACAAATCAACCCTGGAAAAAATGCTTTTAAAGTCTTTGATTAGTGCAAAGTGGCTAAGCAAGTGATCACCACCTTAAATTTACAGTATGGGTCCTTGTATCTGTTGGGCCATTTGGGAGTCCAGTTGAAAATAAATTGATAGAAGTAGCGTTGATAGTAAGAGAACCTGCAAGAACTAAAACAAAACCTCAGTACATGACAAAAAGGATCCATTTCTTGCTATTCCCATACACTTACCTGCTGCTGCTTTTTAGCTTTGGTACAGCTAAAAAATCTGATGTCATTACTCAGGTCCTGCTTACCCTTTGCAGGGATGTGAAAGGATGCAATGCCATTGACTTGCTTCCTTCATCTAGGCCACTTTTCTCTAGTATTTAATTTCATCATACAGCTAATTAAATATGCAAATACTTTTTATAAATTATAATAGCTATCGGTGGGAAAATTCAGCTGAAGTTAAGTCTCTAAATTTTCTGCTGTAAATCTTGATGCATTGTCTCACTGACAGCTGTAAATCCCCTTGTGAGACATGTCGTGAGGAAGGAAACACACAGTTTGTTGTGCTGTGTTTTTCAGCACAACAGTTACAAGGAAAAAGCTCAGAGCTCCTTGCTCCTACCAATCCAACCCCAGTGGTGTCTGAAGTAATTAATGAATTCCTGGTTTTGTACCAAGGCTGGAAAGTGATAAAAAGAAACAATCAAGTTGCTTTTACCTTGATTCATGTCACTGAGAATTCAAACACCCACAAAAGTGTTCAGATGTTTTCACTTGAGTTCAAGTCAAACATTGCAAAGTTTGCAGTTCCCACCTCCCCTTTTTGACCTGGAGTATGATATAATCAAAATGCATCTTTACCTTAAAAGTAGGTGTATAGTTAACATGCAAGTTTTGAAATACATTTAGGTACTGCTAAAAATCCGTCCAGGTCCCAAAACTGCCATTGTTTTCAGGAAATCTGCACAAAAATATTTTCTTACATTTTTTGTATTGTAAAATGCTGACGAAATGGACAAGGTGTATGAAGATATTCAGCCAGAAGGATAGATTTCCCTAATTCATGTATGATTCTACAATTAGTTAATACAGGACTCCTGAGTGTGGTGGTCCTGTCCTCCTCCCACTCCACCTGTGGGGATTCCTGAGAATCAGCCCAGAAGCTGAGCTGGATCTGGTGAGTCAGTTTGCTAAACAGCCAGAAACCAAATCCAACCAAAATCGGGGAGGAAAAGTATTTTGTGCCTTTTGAAGAACTAAATTAAATTCTCTGGGAGCCAAGTGGGAGCCACAGATGGTACAAGAAGGGGGAAATGGTGCCAGCTGGGGGCTGCCAGCTTCCAGGCCTGCAGGGCTGCAGGTGAGATCCTGCTCTCGGGCTCTAGGAGGGAACAAACCCCATGGGAGCTGGAGCGCTTGGTGTCGAGCACTCAGTGGTACTCAGCAAAAGGCAGCTCCATCATGCACAGGACATGAGCCCAGAGCTGCAAACTGGAGGCAGCCACGACACAGTGGATTTTGTGAGCAGATTTGGAAGAGAAAGCCAGCATGTTTGGCCACTACAAGTGGGAGGCTGTTCCCTGCGTGCAGTGTGGGGACACAGCTCTATGAATGCAGGCATTAATTGGGAGCACGGCTGCAGCACTGGCTGAGGAAAGCTGCTTGGAGCTTGCTTGTGTCCCTTCCATTCCATCAAAGCCCAAGCACTTCATGGAATAAAGGCATATGGGACCAATAAAGCAGATTTAAGGAGATGGAATCCAGGTGGCAGAAGCGTATAATGGGAAGTGACTTATGGGAAAATGTTGCATTCAAAACTCCTCTGTTGGTTTAGGTGACCCTGTAAATCCAGGCCCTGCTTTTAGTCAATGGGACTACTCATGAGAGCTAAATTACTTATGTTGCAGGATTGAGCCTACTGAAAGGAAGACTTTTCAAGGAGGTCCAAATAAATGTTCTAACTCATGCTTACAGTGTTCTTAGTTTTTAGCATGAGCCCAGTTGTGAACAGAGACAACCAATTTGCTGTAATTAGTATATTTGGTTGGCATGTGTTTACAGAGGGGAGATCTGGATTTATTTAAATAACTACTTTGCCCCTGGTTTCTGTATCCTTCCCTTAATCTCTCTCCACAAAAGAAGCTCAAACAAAACCCCCATACCCTCCTTCCCCCCACTTAATGGAAAACTTGAAAGCAAACGCTGCACAGTGTACCTTTCACATGCACATAGGTACCTTGCAGTGAAATGAGAAACAGCAGAAGAGCTCTGCAATAACCATGACTGACTGTGCAAGGAAAAAAACAAGCCTTCAGTAGAATACTGCTTTGTTAGATCTTAGTAGCAGAAAGAAGTCTTCTAGAAATAAATCCTCAACATGATTCTCATATGAAAGAGAATCTTTTCACGTTGAAACCAAATGTTCAAAAGCTCTGTGCTTTGTTGTATTAATGCCCATAATTTATTCTTCTTAGAAACTATCCCTCACAGGCTGTTATAGCACTCAGTGTGGTACATCATAATAAAAACAACTTAGAAGGCAAAAACGTTAGAACAAAAACAAAACTCTGAAAGCTTTAGTGAATAAAGCCTTGCAGGGGGGTCTGGAAAAGGACACAAACGTTGTGAGAAATCAAAAACAGAAGTATAAATTGTAAGCAGAAATATAAACTAAGCTTTGTGAACAAACAAGTCCTTTTAGAATTCTCAAGTAGTTGTATGTAAAGTTGATTTGTGCAGCACAAAAACCTTCACTGAGCAGTCATTCCTCTCTGCAGCATCCAAAGCTAAAGAAACCAGTTCAGTCTTGGGTTTGGCTTTTTTTCCCCAAAATCCAGTACATTTCAATGGAGGAGCAACTACCACTGTGATTGATACCTGCTCAGTCTAGCACTTCCATGTTCCTAATCCATGTTGCAGTTGGACTTGTAGCTTTCTCTCACAATGGATTTTCACGCAGCAAGGATGAGCTGTTCAATCACTTGAAATAGGTTTTACACCCCAACTGGAGATGATAAGAAATAAGAATCTTTTTGTTTCATTTTTTTTTAACTTTTAAAAAATTTATCCAATTTCCCCTACCCCAAAAAGATTGAGATGATTTTGTTCTCTGGAGATTCAACTTTCTTTTCAGGAAGATGAAAATACAAGCACTACAGTAATGGAGCCAACCTATTGATCTTGAATTACAAACGCTGCACCATCACAGGTCATGTCACAACTTGGACCAACAGCTTCTTGCTGGCACAGTAGATGATGGGTGGTCAAAATTCCTGACTGTGCTCCAATGGCTGGTCTTGATGTATCACCTGCAAATCCATGTGTATTTTCAACCCCTGCCCTGTAGTGGGACTCTTGGAAGTCATCAGTCCTTCCTCTGTAAGCCTTGTCTGGAGTTTCTTTACTTCTCTGTTCTCTAGTATATGTTGTCTGTATTTGTGGCTATGTTTGTTGGCTACTGTCACCCATGGATTGGTGTTAGCATCTGGGAGTGTGTAATCATATTATTATTTTTATTTAACCTTCATAACCCTCATTCCTAGTGCAGCATCTCTTGTCAGGCTGTTTTAGTCAGGTTTCAACACTGGATTTTCTGTAGCAGGCAAGAGCAGTCTTGACATTTATTGTGTTCCCTTCTTTAGGGATTTTATGAACTTGGTCGCTAGTTAGAATTTGTGATTTATTGTTTAAGAAATTTTTACATCTTGTTCAGGATGTAGAATTTGACTTCACGTACATACTGTACAAGACTAGGAACTAGGTGGAGCTATAATTGTATTAAAGATATGTTGTTTGGGATAGGGTATAAGGGATTGGCTTTGGAACAAGAAAACCAGTAGAAGAGAAGGATTGAAGGTGTAGAGAGCAATATCCTGGTGATAAGGCAGGTAGATAAGAAGCCATGGTGTCAGCTCTCAAGCCATGGAGCAGGATCTTGGCTGATGCTGATAATGCTCTGTTCTTTCCTGTGGCTCTTTACTGGCCTTATCCAGGGCTTGGAGTGGCCCACATGATGGCCAAAGTGATGAAGCTGTGAGCTATCTCAGCTAGCCTATGCAGAGATTTTTTCATGCTGGTCAGGGAGAACTAAGCCTCAGTTTATGATCTTTATGATTCTTCACATATCCAAACTTTGTGTCCCCACACACATTTACCCCTGGCTACAGTTTATGGCTATTTCTTTTCCACCCCAAACTCTGCATGGCAGACACTCTCACAGAGGTAGATCCTGCTGGTGCAGGTTTGTGAAGCTGTGATATTTTATAACTGCTTGTAGCCTGGTGTACTGTGGTTAACAGAGCCCAGGAAAAGAAGATTAATATTTTGAGAGATAACTTTTAGAAGCTCTGGGCCCAATGAGTTCTCAGAGGGAAGGTACATTTTTGCTTTAACTGAGGATGAAGGATACTGGATACTGGAGCATCCCCACTGGTGAGCAAGGTCTGATGGAAATAAAGAAACATTTAATGGCAGGAAAAATGCTCTTTAACAAAAATGATAAACATTTCGAGTTTGAAAAAAATTGTTATATAGATGTGATACTGTCAATGAAGGGTTAAGAAGAAGAAAATATGCCAAGGCAAAGTCAGAGATACAAGATACTACATAATCCATTCAGATTGCAGACAGAGTAACTCCAGCCATGCCTAGAAGGTAACTGGACAAAGTATGTTTTTTCCATTAGCTCAGCTCGCACAATTATGCTGGTACAGAATTACATATTTCTGCACAGTTCTGGCCACAGAAGCTATTTCTTCATGCTCAGGCCTGTTTTCTGGAGGTGAAACTGAGCTGGGTCATTTGAGCTGCAGAGAAACTCCTAATGAAACAAAACTGCGTGAGGTTGTACTTTGCAGGGGGTGGATGGCTGGATTAGGCAGTACACTAAGTAGTCCCCCAGGATATTTTTCAACTGCAATGCAAACTCAGTGATCAAATATGGAACAGATTAACAGGAGGAGGGGTTGTATATTTCTTGTAAGTCACAATCTTCTTTTATTCATGACTATCTGCAGCGCAATTTTTTTAAGCACTGGTTTTTATGGTGTTTTATTTTAGTGTTGTAATACCCATGGCATATCAAGCTACAAGTATAATTTTCTGATGAATTTATTTGCATCAATACTATTTAAAATGGGTGCAGTAGTGCAGGGAATAAAAGGAGTTATGTTTAAAAGGTCATTATTTCTAGCAGTCTGGGATATCTGTAAACACAGCTTTTAAAAATAGGATCTTAAGGCTAGCTCCAGAAATCCATATATAGCTGCTCCTTGTGTGGCCTGATTTAATTATATAGCCATTCCCTCTGATTGCATGAGATCAAGAGATATTCATATTTCGGATTCTGATGAGGAGAACAGCTGCTTTAAAGCTGAGCTTGTACCATATTTTCTCCTATGTGTTCTGAATATTGAGAAAGAATAATATTTTTTATCATTTTCATTAACCTTAGTTACATGTGAAAGCACAAACCTATGCCCCGTACAGTGAGTAGTCTCCTCAGAGCATTTGTTGTAAAATCAAATTCCTGACTACTGATTTCCAAACCCAGTGTACCTGGAAAGTTAAACTTTTGTTTTCATTAGTTTGGATGTTTTGTATGACCGAAATAGGACCTTGGTGTCTGAAATTTCTTACGTGCAGCTATATCTGTGCAAGTGCAGCCCTGCCCTGATCTGAGCAACTTGTGCCGTGCTGCTGCCTAAAGCCAAGTCCAGAAGGCAGATCCAGCATCTCTGATCACAGCTCACTGAGGGTATGCTGCAGGGAGAGGCTGCTTGGTATTTTCACAAGGGCATGTAGTTATAGAGCAAGGAGAAATGGCTTCAAATGGAAAGAGGGCAGGTGCAGATTGGATATTAGGAAGGAATTTCTCACTAGACGAGTGTTAAAGTCCCTTCTGAGCTAAACCATTCTATGATTCTGTGAAAATGCAGTGATGGCCACAGCCTGTAAAAGAGTGGTGGTGGCACTGCACAGATCACCTTTTAGGGATCTTCTTAAATAACTCTTTACATATACACATTTTAAAATTAGGTGGGTTTGGGTAGAAATCCATTTCCCAAAGCCCACAGGACAGGCATCGGCTTCCATCACTGTGTGCCCCTCTGCCCCAGGTCACTGCCCCTGCTTGAACTGTGGTAGTTAATTCTGAGGAAACATTACCTAAAGCAATACCCACTGCTCCCCATGACACCTAGGGACAGCAGCATCTGTTTTGCTAAATAGCCTGAATGTGTTTATACAGAGTGAGAGTTGCCCAAGATTTATTTTAATTGAGTATGACTCAAAAGTGAGTAGCTGTTTGACCGAGAATGCTGTGGTATTAACCTGATGTAAAGATTGACCAAAATATTTTTCAAGTGCAATGAATATATTGGGAAATGCTAAATCTTGCCAGTTCCTGCAAACCATGCTGAAGTGAGACTAAGTAGGGAAGCTTGTGATTGTCTCCAAATAAAAGTATATATTAACTCTGAAAATGTGGAGAAATCATTTAGTTTACAATGTAGATATATCTTTATTCAGCAGAAAACTTGTAAAAATAAGTTTAAACCCCTCTTACTCATACTCTTATGTAGTATAGATTCTTTTTCATGGTGTAACAAATAATTTAAAATGATAAGCTAAAATCAAAGAAAAAAAAAGGAAAATGAGATTTAAGTGAGATGGGGTTAAAAGATTGCCAATAACATGGCAGGCTGCACATTAGCTTCTAAGGCAAGTGAGATGCATCTTTTTTTGCATGGAATTCAAACAGGTATGAGGGAGCACAGTGTTGGGAACAGCCTGCTAAGAGGTGGAGATCTGTGCATTTGCTAGTTTGTTTCTTCTTTGGTACCTTTTTGCTCCCTTTATTCAGATGTTTTATGTTTAGCTACTGCAGAATATATGTATATTTTTATATGCATGCATTCATTACTTGAAGTACTCTAACTGGATTTGTATCTAAAATTCTTTGAAATTTTAATATTCTTCAAACACTTGAAATCTGTCTGCTTCTGTGTTCTTTGTGTATTATTAGGTGCTCTGCTCTATCTTTCCAACAGCAGACCTGTTTGATTTATGATACAGGACTTCTACCTATGCAACAGCTCCTCAAAGCATTGATTCTATCCTCTTTTTCCCTCTCTTGAAAGACTGATGTTGAAGGAAAGGGCTGTAGGGATCAGGGAGGATGGCTGGGGAGATTTCAAAGTGGGGTTTGGGGTTTTTTGGGGGGTGGGCTTGGATTTATTTCAGCACAATAAATTTGCTTTCCCAGCATGCTCAACACTACACTTTTTATGGGAGAGATGCAGGCTGTGTGTGCAACTGTGCTGAGGGAGTGGTGTTTGACAGACAGACAGACATGACCACACTCCTGGGTCTGCTGGGACTGTGGGCACATTTTAAAACTCCTTTCCTTTGAGATAAACCTGAAGTGTGACTCAAAGACACCCAGAGAAGACAATCTCCAGAGAGCTCAGCCATTAAGTGTGAGCAAGTTGCACACAGTGCTCAGCATACACAGGGATCTCTTAAAGATTTATAACTTGACAAAATTTGTATGGAATTTAATAGCAATGAATAAATGTATTAATTTGACAAAGGCCATTCTTCCCTGGTCCCCAAAATCTCGTCTGTTGCTCCAGGGCCTGTATGTCTGAGATCTGTTCATGGAAAGGACAGATAATTTTGGTTAACATTTGTACAGAAAAGAACACATTCTTTGTTTTAATCTCAAAAATGTTCAGTGTATTTTGCTGTAAACTAAAAATAGATTTAAAATTCCCAAATCTTTCCAGCACAAAAATGTCAGTGCAAATATAAGTTTGTCAGAGCAATAAACAGCAAAAATCAAGGTCTTATAAAGGAAAATTTGGTTAACCTGAGAGTTATACTGCTATTAACTTTTCCTATGACCTGAAAAATAATCGCTCTGAGGGCACATCACTTCACCTGCAGCATTCACTGCCATATCCCAAGGTAAAGGTGATAAATTATGTCTTCACCCCTCCACCTCCAGCCCAGCTAGCATGATATTTAGATTTCATGCATGCTGTGTATTGACAGCCACTATTTTATACCCATTCAAGTAAGAAGCCTTCAAAATACATAAAAATCACAGCTGAAATAAACTAATTTATAATAAATTTATTTGTAATAAACAAGTCACTCAAAGACATTAAAAACCCTGTTGTTGTGATCTGGATACATAAATTTAAAATTACATTCACTGTAGCAAAGGTGGCCAGAGCTTGAAAGTGTCTGGAAGCGCCAGCCAGTGGAGGCTGGCTCAAGCCATGGGATTGGAAACTGGGGTTTTGTAGTTAACTTCCTAAAAGCAGAAAAAACACTTCCAGACAGCAGATCTTGGTGAAGGACTTCACAAAGTGAAAAAAGGTAATCTTATCCATTACTGAATAGCTCTATTAAATGATGAGAAAAAGATCAGCACCACTTTGTTATCTGCACATGACCTCTCCTGAGGCATCTGTGGCACAAAATAAAAAAGGGGGAGGGAAAAAAGGACAGATTAAGCAAGGCCTGAGAGTTCTGCTTTTGAAAGCAGAGCTTCAGGACAGGGACACTTTCCAAAGAGCCATTTCAGGCAAAGGTCACATGTATGCATATAAAATCACCCCTGAAAGCAGTGCCTTTGTCCCCCAGCCATGTCCCAATGGAGCCATTGTCCTGGAGGGCAGCTGGCACCCTGACTTCAGCCTCGCTGCTCTGGGGCCGGGGCAGACCCGAGCTCCAGGACGCTCCGGCCCAGCGCATTTGCCGTGGCCACCCCAGTGCCAAGCGCAGCTTCAGGCATGGAGAAAAAAGACCCACTGGTACGGTAGGAGCGTCCGCACTCCCCTTCTGCCCTGTGTGTTTTCCTGGCTTGCCAAAGTAAATATCACTACAAGCAAAGCCAGCTAATGAAGTAGCATGAACGTGGCTTTGCAAAATGCAACTGGGATTGGGATTTGGCAAGTGGAAGTCTTTACAAAATGCATTCAGGGGTGATGTTGGGTGATGTTCTGATTCATAATAAAAGAGAAAATATCATTTAATGCAAAGAGAAGGAAATGTATTTTAGAAACTGTTCTTGAATAGCTTGTTTTGTCCCCTGAGGAGGTCTCCTGTCTTAGCCTTTCTAATATAAACTACTTTTCATATATATTCTTACCTTATAGCAATATCAAAATTGGCATCCAGCAGAGACATGAGCAAAGTATCTTGTGTTTCGTTTATATTTACCTCCGACAGCATTAATATTATGCGAGTACATAAATATGAATCTAGAACTCCTACATCACTTTTGATTTATATTAAAATTTCAAGTGTCTGGAGCTCCACTGGCAAAGTCTTGGGCTAAAAGGCAATCTGTCTCAATAACATTCCTGTTACAGCTACCTCTCCCTAAGCCTTTTTCTCCAGGGGAAATATATGGATTTCTTTAATCAGGGTAGTAACACTTCAAGTACCTGTAGTTTTTTCCATAACTCCCTATGCCACAACAGTAAAGTTCTGATTAGAGAAGCAGGTTGATAAGGAGCAATGAAATGCTGCATGCCTCGTACTTCCCCTAGTCATAATGGACTCATAAAGATTTTGATTATTCTGATTCTGAAGTAGTAGTCTGGGGTCCTTCTTTCAAGTTCCTTTTGCTTTTGATTTGCTTAGATTTTGACTGTGATTTGTATCTAATTTCTGCTGATCTATGCAAGCTTCCTGTCAGCATGTGTCAGTGCTGTGCATGCTGTTCCTTATTGCCACCATGTCTCTGACTGTGATGGAAACTCTGAGCTCTGCAGGTGGAAGTGTGATGCTGACTTGTCTGATGAAAAACAAAAAAGGGAAAAAGGGCATTTCAGGGGTGTTGAGGTTCTGCCTAAAGTTTACAGGAGTGCTCCAGCCCTCCCCATGGGATGCGTGGTGGGTACTGGGGAGGTGGGCTGAGGGCTGTGGCTGTGCCTGGTGGACAGGGAGAGATGTAGGGGTTGCCTGTACCTAAAAGAAACCAAAGGTAACTGTGACCCTAAGACTGGCTTTTCACAGAGGACCTGCTATACCTGTTCAGGGACAGATAGAGACATTTTTAGATTAAGAGCTGATCATGAAGGGCAAGCCTGGAGAAATGTTTCCTCCTAGGAGGCTGGCTTGCATAAGATAATAAGAAAACAAAATAGTGCTCCATTTGTGTAGTAATATTTATTCTACAAAATTTTAGCTTATTTCAGAGGTTGTAATATGAAGGTTAAACTTTGAATGAATTTCATGTCACTGCAGCAAGGAGTTTTCCAATTACTCATCAAGCATGCCAGCTGAGTTTGAATGCCAGACAGCCAAAGGTATGTTAGCATCATTCTTGAAAGCTGGAGCTGTTCATAGCAGCACCTGCACTGCAGCCTTTCCCAAAGGATGCCAAATGAATCCTTTGACATGAGCTGAACTGGAAGTGGAGGTAATGAATGTCTGTGAGAGGTGAATGAAGTGGTGCACTAGACTGCTCCTGGCAGCGCTGGGGCTAACACCAGCTTGTCAGAATTCCCATGTGCTACTGAAGTGCCCAGTTTATGGCACATCCCCAGGTTAATGGACCACTTATGGAAACACATTGAAACCTGATATTGCTGACACACCAGTAATAGAAATTGGTTTTCAGGTGCTTACAAATCTGACAACATCTTTGACCTATGCCACACCTTGCTGGATGAAGGGTTTTAAGCAGGTTTTAAGTGCAGGTCTCCCCATGCCACCCACACCAGCCCAGCTGGGATGCACCCTCCCCTGTGCTCATCACCGGGTGAGATGACAACTGTGTTTGTAGAGAGCCAGGCAAAATGATCTCACAGGCTTTCTTTGTCTCAAAACCCATGAAACTGTGTGTGCTCCACACACAATAAAAGAGAACAAGGTCACTGTTACTTTGGTACACAAAAAAATACATAAATATAGAAATAAATATCTATCACTATTGGAGAACTATTTTCTTATTGTGTACAGTTGTTTAAATTCCATGAGAAAGATTCATGGTAAATGGTCTTTTGTCCTAGAAGCCTTCATATTTCAAAATATTGAAGTGACAAATTACTTAGAAGTTCTATTTGATAGTGCTGTATGTGAAAAATTGGATGAAAATAGATTAAAAATACAAGATAATAGCAGGCATGCTCAGCTCCTGTCCTCTTGCCCTAAGCCAGAGAGAACTTTCCTCCTGTTGCAGATGGATTACAGCCATGACTGGGAGATTGTATGCTCAGATACCTTCTTTTCTAATACAATTCTTAGCCAGCCGTTTTCTTTCTTTTTGTGGGGCTTAATGCTCTCCTTTCATACTGTTTTTCTTGTGAAGTAACTCAGAAGTCTTGTCCTGAAGCTTTCTCCTTTGTCTATCCAACTTAATTGTTTTTTGTAGAGATTTTTACTCGGAAGCTGTGTTTGCTTGGCCTTGTCTGGCTGCCAGATGCCCACTCTCTCTTTTCCCCTCCTCAGCAGGGCAGGAGGAGAAAATAAGCCTTTCTACAAAAATTCATGGATTGAGATAAAGACAGGGAGATCACTTACCCAATTAGCGTCATGGGCAAAACAGACTCGGTAAAAATAATTCAATTTGTTGCCATTTAAAATAGATTTAGATAGTGGGAAGCAAATTAAACAATTAAAACATCACCTTTCTTTCCCCTTCCCCAGTTCTTCATTCCTGGTTCCTCCACCTCTCCCCACCATCCTTGGCAGCACTGGGGGGATGCCCAGTCCATACGAGCCCCTCTCTGCTGCTCCCTCCTGCTCCCACATCTCCCTGCCCTGCTGTGGGGCCTTTCCATGCGCCAGGGTCATCCGGGGCAAACCTGCAAAACCTAAGGGATTTTCTGGTGGCTGCAGGGGAATCCCTGCTCCAGTGCCTGCAGCACCTCCTCCCCTCCTTCCTCGGTGACCTTGGAGCTGTTTCTCTTACTTTCCCCCTCACTCACCACTACCTGCACAGCGCTTTTTACCCTTTTCTCTTTCGTTCTACCCGAGGCGCTGCCATCTTGGCCTCGTGAGGGGCTCGTGAGGGCCTCAGCTGTGCCCTGTGGTGGGACAGGCTGTGTCTGGTCCACGGCAGCCCCGGCCTCTCCAAGTAATGCACCACTGCACATGTTTCTGGATTCTCACCCTCTGTGCTGTTTCCATGTACTTTTTGGGCTAGTTAAAAACTTTAACTTGAAAGCCTTTGAGTTTTGAAGACTCTCTGGCTTTGCTGTCACTTAGCTCTTCACCAGTTTTATCTTCCTTTTTTATTTTGAAGAAATTCTTGGAAGCCCATCCTTGTCCATAACCTAATTTTTTCCTCCCATTTCATGTGCAGTAGAAACCTACAGAAAACCACTGGTGGGACACAGGCAGAGCTGTTCCTGCCATTCTTCTCCTGACACCCTCCCTTGTGCAGCACCCACCTCCCATCCCCATCACTGAAATGTCACATTTTATTCCCTTCACAGATTTCTGTTCCCCGCTGCTTGCTGTTAATGGCATGCTCAGCTGAAGTCCTGCCTCTCTTACCTGTGGTGCTCAAAGAACTTGGGATATATGGACTGTCCTGGGTAATAATGCTTTGTTCATGCAGACTTCTTGATCTATGCAAATTTCAAGCTTCTGGCTCTATACTGGCACATGTGGCAGTGGAGGTGGCTGCTGGGACACGGCAGGATGAGCTGCTGAGGCTGCCAGGCTACACATGCACTTAGCCAGCACTAGCCCACAAGTTCCCAGACACATCCATACCCTTGTGTTTACACACAAACCAACCCCCCATGTCATTCTTTTGCCAGAAGTGGATAATTTTCAAGGGAAAATGTGTTAACCTGAAGAAAGGATGATTGTGCTGCTCTTGTGCAACAGCAAAAGCTCTCAGAGGCAGGACTTCTGAAATGGGCTCCATAGGGAATTGCTCCAGATTTTACAGAGAGCCCTGTGCAAACCTGGGACAGGACAGGAACACTTCCCTCAGCTGTTTTGCAAACAGCATAACAAAGCAGAGGGGAGGAATACAGCCCATGGACACCTCATCCCACACCCTGAATTTTCAATTACTTGACTACAGCAACTGGGCTCTGCAGAATTGACCCAGACTGCCTAATTTAAGTGCTAGTCCTTGAGGCAGGAGATTTTGATGCAGCAGGATGCACCAGCATTTGTGACAAATAGCAGTAAAAAGGGAAAAGACACTGAAGTGAATTCCAAAGTAGGAATTACTATCCACAGAACATTTGTTGATCTGAACATATTGCTGTATATTTTGCCTTGATGAAAAATATTTTAAGTAGTAATAGCTGTATGTCCCTGGTGCTGCAGATGAATTTGACAGCTTGAAAACCTTTTCTGGCCAGTGACAGGAGAATGGGGGAATGGGACAGGGGTTATTTGAGCTGGGACAGGAGGGTGGTGAGGAACCTGTGTTGTGGCACCAGCAAAGGGGGACCAGCCCTGCACCAAATTTCAGTGTTGGAGCTACCAAAGGGGACAGGGAAACTCTGCAGCTCCAAGGACTGTAACAAAACATTGCCCCTCCAGCTGCACCAGCCCATGGTTTGGTGTGTCAGCATTGGCCTCAGGTGTGAGTGGGAAGGTGGGAACTGGCATTCAGCTGTATCAGGACCAGATGGCCACTGCAATGCTTACAGACTTCACAGGCTGTATAAAGAGAAAATATGACTTGGTTCAGCCATCTCTGGAGAAAGAAGAGTATGAGTTTGTGGCTGCAATCTGGTATCTGCACCAGGTGACACTAGAGGAGCTTCCTCTAGTCAGTACAGCTAGTAGTACAGCTAGAAGTACAGCTTCCTCAGTCATTTCAGGCATTCCTCAAAGGCTCTTTGCACACCAAAAATGAATTTTGGCTGGGACAGTCATAAACATCTAGTGGATGAAAATATGGTCATTATGAGGATAAGAGAAAATGTCTCAATGAAACAATATTTTGTAAATAATTAAGTTGCCATCACCTGTAAATGCCTGGTTTTATTTCTTTCCATGCTGAGGCTGAACAGCTAAAGTAGCAGTGAAGACAATAGGCAGACAGGTCACCCCTCCAGCTCAGAGAGGAATGCTGTAAGATGGGGTGAAATGCCCTTGGAGAGAATGACCCTTCATCGAGGAGAAATGTAAGAAGCCCTTAAGTGCCTTTTGGATATCCAGAATAACTGTATTCCTTTGCCTGCTCAGGGGAGCAGCATTTCTTTGTATATTCCTCGTAAATGAGAGGATTGTACCAGAGAATCTAAGTCCTTGCTTACAGGGAGCAACCTGAAGGGTCCCAGTCTCAGCTGGCTGCCAAAGCACCCACTCAGGTCATTTGTGCTTGACTACATAAATTCAGTGTACCTAAAGATGCTCTAGTTTTTTTACATTCCCTAACATATAATGGACTTGTGCAATAGAGTACAACTGAAAGAACACTAGCAATAGGACAGAGATCACAAGGATGTTTTCCTCCTTCCAAACCCCACAGCAGCAGGAACAAGGAGATTCCCTTTAGAAGTCTCCAAAGCTCTGTTCTCCTAATATATTTTGTCTCTTTTCACCCTCAATACTAAGATGTCTTTTCCTGCCCTCCCATTGCTCTGCCAAGCCAGCCCAGCATTCCCCACAGATGGCAGGAGATGGCTGTGACAGTCATGGGATGTTGGGTACCCCTCATCTACTGTGCTGTCCTGGCAGTTGCTGTTGGCAGCATTGAGCCTGGTTTGTGTGTTTAACCTGTCACTTCTCCAAAAGTTTCCCATGCCTCTCCCCTGTGCCTTCTGTCCTACAGTTTGTCTGTCCTTCCACCTACCCTATACAATGGGATTTGGAATTTGGCTTATTTGTCCTATTCATAATGCATCAAAGTAGGAAGCAAAAAAAAATTTCCTAGTGTTGTTTTTTTTTTTTAAATTCAGTACCTTCCAAAACCATACTGGAATTATCTGCAAAATCAAGCAGACACTTAGCAGGCTTAGACTCCCAGCAAGCAGGGGTATGAACATGAGGTTATTGTCCCACACCCATTTTCAAACCAGCTTTCACATCTTAAGCTACCACAGAGGAAGTTTGTGCTCCTGCTTTGTCTCAGTGAAAAGGAATTCAGTTCACACAGGGCTAGGGGTGCTCCTCCTCTGACGGCTTCAGCTGCCATCTGAAGATATTGCTGCTCCTTGCTTCTTCCCATCATCCATCCTGGATTCCTTGCTCAAAGTATGTTGGCTTTTTTTGTTTTAAAGGTGATTTAAACATAGTGTTCCTCCTCTCCCAAGAGACTGAAATGCTGAGCTCAAACACCTGAGCAGGGATGGCAGGCACTGGAGGTGCTCCCTGAAGCTGGCAAAGGAGGTGTCCCCCCTCTCTTCACCAGAGCAGTTTGCTGCAATATTTTTTACATGGGTTGGATCAGATGTTGCCATCAAAGTTGTTGGGTTTCAATGTCTTGGAGAAGGGTTAGCCACAGACAGTGAAAAGATAACAAATTAAATAGTTTTGCAGGCTCTCTATGGATACCCAGGAACATCTGTCTCTGCCATGGAAATCTTCAACAAGTATAATTTTAAGATGGTTTCATTCTTGTCTGTTGTGAAAAGGACATTTACCCGGGTAGGGAACTTTCTCTGAAGGCTGAGCACAGCAGAGCTGCTGATGGTCCACAGTAATCAGCAGTCACCAAACCAATGAATTGTTTCTTTCTGAAAATCTTGTTTTGCTAAATAAAAAACCAAAATAGGAGTTGAACAAAATTTATCTCAGTAAGATTATTTGCTTTAAAATAATGAAAAAATCTATTAATATTTAACTGACCTGAGTTTCCCTGAAGTTTACTTGTTTAATCTATTAGAAAAAATACTTTATTCCTTTCCAAAGTTTTATGCTGAGAAAGTGAAATAGTATTTGCCTAAAACCCCCTGATAATCCTTATGCAAACCCATGCAGAGCTGCATATTTTTGATTACTAACATTTTTTTCATTATTTTTATATTGCATTCCTGCAGACTTTGAAATTTATTCAGTTACACATTATGATATGGGTTTAAAAGAAAAAATCATTCAGCAATGGATCATGTTGTTTTGTTGTTGAAATGTTGCTTATACTTTTCTCACCCATAGAAAACAGGGAGTACTGTTCCAACAGGATGTTTTTCCCTCTGTACTTACATTTGTCATCCTTGCACTCGGCTGAAATCAGAAAAAAAAAAGTGACCTTCAAATGAACTTGTGGTGACATGTTTCAACTTAGGAAAATTTGTGATGCTTGGAAAGTGGCCCATCTGTCCGAAATGACCCAAAAAGCAAGATGCGATTGTTTCACGCTTTTGTGCTTTGCCAGTACAACAGGCAGCAGCAGATGCCTATTAAGAAAAGCAGGGAGTTCAGTGAATGCTGCAGTGACACGGCTCCCCTGGGAGCAGAGGGAGTGGGGGGAGAGCAGAGCTTGTCCCTGTCCCCTCCTGCTCCCCTGCCCCTGGCTGCTCCCCAGTTACAGTGCCCGGCTTGGGGCTCGGTGGCAGTTTGCAGCTCGCTGTGTCTCACTGCTGCCAGGGCAGAGGACCAGGGCAGGAAACTCATCCAGCTGTAAAAGCTGTCAAAGAAAGGGAAGTTTTAAACCTGTTTTGATTTGCACCGTATCTCTAGAAATGGCTGGGGTGAGAGGAGGAAGAGGTAGCAAGGACTTGCCGGTCTGCCAGGACTGGTGGTAGACATTAGGTATCTGGATTCTACTTGCAGGGTTTACTTCTGTTCTGAAGGAAAAGGGCAGAAAAGCCAGTTATTTCCAAGGTATTGAAATACCTCACCCCTCTCAAGAGCTAGGGATAGCTTAAAAAAAAGTGTCTTTCAACTATGAGATAAATCAGTACACCTAAAAAAGGGTTGCAGATGGGATTAAGTTTGTTAACATGTTTGCTGTGTCCCTATTTTATGCATTTTTCTATGAACTGGGTAGTTCCTGTCGTATCCTCTGCCACATAAACGTTCATGTGGCCACTGAATCAGATCATGCAGTTTAGGCGGTGTTTAATAATTGTTGTTTTTCTCTTTAAGAAGACATTTCTTCATCAGCTATCCTAATTTCTTCAGGATTTCCTTTCTCTTTGTGCTGGACTGATTGCATTTAGTGGTGTAGACCTGCAGTCCTTACACAGCTGAAATAGATCTGCTTGAGCCAGGCTCATGCTCATGTGAAGTAGGTTCAAGTCCCAGAAGGCCTTCAGCTTTTTTTTTGTCTTAACTGTGACACTGCCAAGGTATGTTCTATATTCATGCATTTATTTACCATGCCAAAAAAAAGCTTTCATAGATGGAAACACACATCACCATAACAGCAGCCAATTCTTCAGCCTTAGAGCCTCTTACTGCATAGAACCAGGAGGAAAAAGTGCCCACCTGAAGGCACGTCCCTAATTGTGTGGGAATCTTCTGTTTCCAGCCTGACCCCACTTTGATCTTTCTGCAGAAGTATTGATGCTGCAAAGCACATCCAAAGCTTCAACTGCAGCCTAGTTGAGAACATTATTTCTAGTGACATATCTCTTTAAACTGAAATCAAATAGGACTTTGCTGTTTTGAAAATATCAGTTGGGTTTTTTTGGATTAACTAGGAGAAAGATATTAATTAAAATATTTCTTTTTTGATCCAAGTGCTGAAAACATGAAAAAAAGTATTTCAAACAGAAACTCTTGTTTGCAAAGAAAACAAAGTAAACAGTATTAATTACATCCACATTTTACTTGTAGGGGAGAGACTAGCCCTTGGAAATTTTTTAATCATATCCAAGCCTTGACCTTGAAAATGTGCCAAAATAGAGTCTGAGCTGAGAGTAAATGTAATCAAGTCAGAGAGATATGTTACAGGGTTATTGTAGAAGTCCGCACAAGAGGTTTTATATACACGAGAGATTCAAAGCTACTTTCTACTAAGAAAGGTTTTAACACGGTAAAGGATGTATATAGAAATTACAAAAAGAAATTAAAAATATGATTTGAAGTCTTGAAAACCTGCTTTTTACATCTTTCAGTAGCTTTCCTGTCCTTGTGTGGTTTTTTGTTGGATTTTAAAATTTTTTTTTTTTAGTTTTTTTTGCGGTGGTTTGTTAGTTCTTGTTTTGGTTGGGGTTTTTTTCTCATTTAGCTTTGATTCATTATTTTAAAGGAGTTTTGTGGGATGCAATAAGTTGTATCACTTGTAAAATTCAAATAAATTAACAGTGATTGTGTGTGGCATATTCAAGGTACCATGCAGGGTCCTTGAAACCTCCAGACTGCCCTGTGGGGGGGTGGGGGTTTGGATTTCACACCACTGAAATCTACAGCTCTTTGAAAAAGACCGATGTAAAGCTGTTAATGGGCACCTGTGACACCCATATCAGGCAGTGGAGAACAAGAGTGAGAGCCTGAATACACACAGCCTTTTGTGGGCTGTGCTAAAAGCACATATAGGCCCTGCGGTTACATGTCTCCTTCATATATTCTCCCTGAAGATTTTTCATCACAGTAGTTTTTATTCTGCAACTGATAGAATCTTTATACATGACTATCTTAAGAAATACAATTCTCAGTGCATTGTACTGTGAAGCACTTGGGCTGCTTCATAATAGTGATGTTGTCCAAAAACTGAATTGGGTATATGTTAGTTTCTTTGAAGACGAGGAAGGCATAGATTTGGGACTGGTGTTAACGCTGCTGCTGTCGTGTGTGGTTTGCAGTGTAATACCCTGTGCTGAAGTGGGTGATGTATTAGCCGTGGTACTGCTGGGAGAGAGACAGGAGGGTACCATTCAGGCACCCAAAGCTTTCTCCAGGTCACTGGAAACTCCTCTCCTCTTTCAGCTGACCTAGCTGTCCTGCTAGAAGACATAACCTCGCTTATAAACCTTGTTCTGCATTTATGTATGCCCACCACAAATGGTGATTGTGTGTGGAGGGTACACTTGGGCATAAACCCCTCCACAGCCATCATAAGCACCTTCTGGAGCTGCAGTGCTGCCACCAAATCCGCAGTCCTCACTGAACCACTGAAGCTGTTGTACCTGATGTGGGGTGTGAGAAAATTTACTTCTCTACTGCATTATGCCCTCCTTTTTCTCACCAGGCTGCTCACCAGCGTTTCAGTCGCTATCCCAGAGAGTATATAAACATTTAAACGAGTAAAGCAGAGACAGGGACTCAGGTCCTCCCCTGTTCAGTGATTCCTCTTCTGTCTCTGGGTAGGCAGAACTCAGTTTCAGACAGGTGTGAACCCCCATCCCTGTTTTGAGCAGGACACGTACATACATGAGAGTGGGGCGAGGTGAGGAGGGGTGCAACGTGCTTTGCTGGTCAATGTGCTTTGCTGGTTGCGTGCTTTGCTGGTGGTACTCGTGAGCTTGGGCTGTGTCTGGGTGCTCTTCCCTCAGCCCTGTGAACCCTGCAGGCATTATATAGGATGCTCAGAAATGCTGATGGTCTTACATGTGCCTCAGGCACTTGGTGCTTCAGGGCCTGGGCTGCAGCAAACTGCAATTTTGAAGACTTTAATTTGTTCATGATTGTCCCTGAGGGTCTGGCACTGTTTTATGGATCTTTCTGGCCAAGAAAGTCATCCTCAGCACAGCCCTCCAGGGCACCAGGCACTATGATTTGCATACCATTCCCCTCGGGGCAGCGATGAGCAGACAGATAATTGAAGACTGTTGGTGTTTTGAGAAGCTGTGGTGAGGAGGATGTACTTTCATGTGAGCACAGCCTGGTTTGTGGGTCTCCCCAGGCTCATGGGGTAGCAGAGGGCATAGTGGTGCTGCTCCTCAGCAGTCCGTCCTGCGCCTTCTGAAGTTCCACCTGAATGTGAGGAAGAACTTATTTACTCTGGGAGTGACTGAGCACTGGAACAAGCTGCCCAGAGAGGCTGTGGAGTCTCCTTCTCTGGCTATATTCACCATCCTTACAAATGTGCTCTAGAGAATGCTGTTTGATCAGGGAGGTTGGACTAGATGACCTCCGGCAGTCCCTGCCAATTTCAACCATTCTCTAAGTCTGTATTAAAAGTGTGGTTTAAAGTCCTTTATACACAGGAATCAGCTCTATCTCTTGGTATATTGTGCTTCTTATGATTTTGTTAAGACTCAGGGTGTCTTCAGTAAGGTACTCAACTCTTCCCATGATCACTCTGGCTGCAGAAGTTCGTTTGGGTTCCCAGTGCTTGTACCTGTGCTTGGTGTGGATACTACTTACTTGAATTTCTATGGTTTGTCAAAAGATTTTGTTAATTTTTATTTTTTGTTACTTTGCTCCTTTGCTATTTTGTCCACTCAACTGACTTTTTCTTGGCCACAAGAATACGTGGATGCTATGTTTGGGAGGATGAGAGCTCTGAGACACTATAGAGAAATCCTTCACCTTTCTGTCTTTCATGTTGCTGTCAACCCTAGAGGAGGCTTTCACCCTGGTCCCTCAGTCACCCGATGCATCCAGTGCAAAGTTGACAGCAGCTAAAAACACTCATTTCAGTAGAATTCCCTCCATCCCCAACCTCTGACTCAGCCAGTATACTTGACTTCTCTGCATTCCTTTTCTCACTAGAAAAACTACTCAAGAAAAATGAGTTTTATATAAGACTGTAAGTACTGCCTTGCTTATATTAACTCTAGGAATAGCCTTTGATACCATTTCCCACAGCATTCTTCTGGAAAAAATTGTCTGTTTGTGAGCTGGATGGGTGCCCTTTTCACTGGATTAAAAAACTGGCTGGACAGCTGGGCCCAGGGAGTGGTGATAGAGTTAAATCCAGTTGGTGCCCAGCCTCCAAGGCTCAGTACTGGGGTCAGTACCTCTGAATTTAATTTGAAAGTTTAATATCGTTAATGATGATCTGGACAAGGAGATTGAGGGCACCCTCAAGTCAGCTTGTTGCCCAGCAGAAAAGGACCTGGGAGTGGTGATCAACAGTGGCTGAACATGGGCCAGTGTGTGCCCAGGTAGCCAAGGCAGCCAACAGCATCCTGGCCTGGATCAGGAACAGTGAGGCCAGCAGGGCAGTGACCTGGCACTCAGGAGGCTGCACCTTGAATCCTGGGTTCATTTTTGTGCCCCTCATTTCAAAAAGGACATTTATGAGCTGGAGCATGTCCAGGGGAGGGCTGGAGAAGGGTCTGGAGCAGATGAGGAGAAACTGAGGGAGCTGGGGAAAAGGAGGCTCAGGCAAGACCTTACCACTCTTCACAAGTGCCTGAAAGGAGGCTGTAGCCAGGTGGAGTTTGCTCTCTTCTTCCAAGTAATGCGTAACAGGATGAGACAAAATGGCCTCAGGTTGTACCAAGGGAGGTTTAGACTGGATATTAGGAAAAATTTCTTCATGGTTGTCACACTGCCCAGAGAAGCTGGTGGAGTTACTGCCTCTGGAGGTATTTAAAAGACGTTTATCTGTGGCACTTAGGGACGTGGTTTAGTGGTGGACATGGGGTTGGACTCAGTGATCTTAATGTTTTTTTCCAGCCTAAACGATCCTGTGATTTTGTGGCTCTGTGAACGTTTGTAACTGGAAATGTCACAGCACGAACGTCTCCTGTGAGGCGCCATCTGGTGCCTCGCTGTAAGCTTTGCATCCCGTGTTAAATAATCAGTGTGATCTTGCAAGCCTAAAAAGCCAAAGGCCACTTTTTATGCAGAAAAAACTGAGGAAGAGGCATTTCATACTCTGACGACCTTGTTAAAATTCCGTTTTAGTGTTTTTGATTTAATCTTTAAAACTTCCACTGAATTGCTGAATTTGTGGGCCAGAAATACGTTAATTCAGCTTTAGTCCTTACTTTTCTGATTAGTAAAATGGCAATTAGTTGCTGAAAAAATTAGTTGCCACTGATCCCAACAGTGAAATTTTTCCTGAACAAAATCATTAGACCTTGTTTATGCTAATAAGTTCCTTTTGAATCTGTGGGATAGCTTCAGGCACAATGCTTGTGACAAAAAGAACATTATGCATCTGACTGTGTTCAGTTCAGAGCTACTGGAAAATGTGTCTTACATAACACAGATGAAAAAGATTAGTAGTTTCAGAGTCATCATCTATAGCTCTAAAGGACATTACAAAGGAGGTGAATTAATTTAATACACTTGTAACATGGACTAGGAAACATAAAATATGCTCTTCCATTTATGTAAAATTGTGAAGTTTACCAGCTCCAGAGATGTAACATGAGTGGAAGAATGAAATATGTATGCTTAAATTGGCAGAAGTCATTCATAATGCTGTAGTTTTTGGTTTTATTTGTTGAGGCATTTTTCCTGAATGGCCATTTTTAACATATGTAGGAACCTTCTTTCAAAAAAACTGAGGACCTGTGTGTTAGGAAGACATGCAGGAACAGCAAAGGCTCTGAAATTGAGAGCGTCTCAGAGACTTCATGTATTGGTTTGGGCACACAGATTTTGCCACCCAATTTGAAAAGTCTGTTGTGTTTTTTCCTGAGTCCCTTGGTGATCCAAAGGTCCTAGCTTGGAGGAGAGCCTGGGGCTGCCAATTCCCATATTTTCCCATATTTTCCCATATTATGAACTTGATTAGTTAAGATACATAGGCAACACTGTTGAGGAATTTTATTTGTGACACTTTAGGTTTCACTTCTGCTGCGGTTGCACACTGCTGCACTTACCTAGCATTTGGGGATAAAGTTGTTAAACCACAGGATATACCAGAGGCTAAGGGTAAAGAATTTTATAGGAACAGCTGGTGAAACCTTTGATGATTACTTTTCTTTAGACCTCTATACACAGCTTTTTTGGTAGAAAAATAGTGCCTGTTGCAACTTTTTTTTTTTTTTCAGCCCATCTAGTGATAAAGTGAACATTAGAAGATGAGTCTTGAATTCAAAGTCTCAGTCTGTGCAAGGAAAAGAAATACAATGTCCTAGTGTAGGAATTTTCAAGCTAATTACATTGCCTTGAGCCTTGAAATGTAAAGTTGCAGCTGCACAATGGAGCCACTTTCGGTTAAGAAGCTGCATTTAAAAGGATCAGATTCTAGCAAAGGCTGGCAGGCTGACACCTGGGCAGCAAAATGAAGGGATTTTTAGACTCTGTCCTGTAAAGCTACACGGTGGAGGAGTTATTTCAGCAGGTAAAAGTTACCTCTAAACAAAGTTCAAAATTGTATGTGTTTAATACTGCAAAATATTTTAAAGAAAACTGTACTGTATCTTTCAATGCTGGTATAGAATATGGGACAGGTCCCAAGGGAAGCTCAGTCCATCCGAGGGCCTACAAACCTTGACTCTGTCCCTTTAAATGTAATTGTTAGTAAACACTTTCATGAAAGAAGCTTTCATCAGAGAAAAAAATGTGGCAAACTACAGTGGTAAATAATTTGCCTTGGCAAATAATATTTAAGCCACTGATTTGAACCGTAATTCCGTTCAGCATTATCATTCGCTTTGTAAATAAAAATGCTTATCCAAACAGCCAAGCTTTCTGTTGTTGATGAAAATGGGGAAATGTGGGGCAGAGGGAACGTGTCACTTCCCTTCCTTTCTGGAAGTCTGGGGTTTCCAGCTATTCAGATGAAACTGCTTGTGTTTCCATCGATACTCGCCACAGCAGCACGGGAGAGCGCCGGAGGAAAGTGCCCCCCGCCCCCGCTCTGAAGGGGTCTCCGCTTTCCAGAGGCCTCCGCTCCGCAGCGCAGGGACGAGCCCGGGCAGCAGCGGAGGAGGGCGAGCCGGGCACTGCCAGAATTAGGCACTGCCAGAGCCGGGCAGTGCCAAAACCGGGCACTGCCAGAGCCGGGCACTGCCCCGAGCCGGGCACTGCCAGAGCCGGGCACTGCCCCGAGCCGGGCAGTGCCAAAACCGGGCACTGCCAGAACCGGGCACTGCCCCGAGCCGGGCACTGCCAGAGTTGGGCACTGCCAGAGCCGGGCACTGCCAGAGCCGGGCACTGCCAGAACCGGGCACTGCCAGAGTTGGGCACTGCCTGAGCCGGGCACTGCCAGAACCGGGCACTGCCAAAACCGGGCACTGCCAGAACCGGGCACTGCCAGAACCGGGCACTGCCAGAGCCGGGCACTGCCCCGAGCCGGGCACTGCCAGAGCCGGGCACTGCCCCGAGCCGGGCACTGCCAGAACCGGGCACTGCCAGAACCGGGCACTGCCAGAACCGGGCAGTGTCAGAGCCGGGCACTGCCAGAGCCGGGCACTGCCAGAGCCGGGCACTGCCAGAACCGGGCACTGCCAGAGCCGGGCACTGCCAGAGCCGGGCACTGCCAGAACCGGGCACTGTCAGAGCTGAGCACTGCCAGAGTTGGGCACTGCCAGAGCCGGGCACTGCCAGAACCGGGCACTGTCAGAGCTGAGCACTGCCAGAGTTGGGCACTGCCAGAACCGGGCACTGCCAGAACCGGGCACTGCCAGAGTTGGGCACTGCCAGAGCCGGGCACTGCCAGAGCCGGGCACTGCCAGAACCGGGCACTGCCAGAGCCGGGCACTGCCAGAGCTGAGCACTGCCAGAGTTGGGCACTGCCCCGAGCCGGGCACTGCCAGAGCCGGGCACTGCCAGAGCCGGGCACTGCCAGAATTGGGCACTGCCAGAATTGGGCACTGCCAGAGCCGGGCACTGCCAGAGCCGGGCACTGCCAGAGCCGGGGGCCGAGCGGGGCCGAGCGGGGCCGAGCCCCCCGGGCCGCCACACCTGACAGCGGCCGCGGGATCTCTGCATCGCGCAGCCCCCAGAGAGCCTGCCCCCGTTTGTTCTCTGAGCCAGATGGAGACGCATTTGGTTTCTCTTTCAAGCACGTTACTTTTGTGAGGAGAATAAAACGAGCAGGAACAGCTCTTGGCCGCAGCGGCACAAGCGAGCCCCGCTCTGCCAGAGGAAACCACATAAAAGCGCGGCTGTGCGTTCGGGGGGAGGGCGTAGCGAGCGATGATGCCTGGAGCTTCTCGCACTCGGAGCTGCGATTTGTGAGTGAAACATGATGAAATCACCCCCTGGACAAATCACACGAGCCTGTCAACCTCACCAGGTGGGATTACTCGTAGCTAATAGCCTGAACTCCCCGAGCAAACAGAGCTCTGCGCTCACTATAAAAAAAGGCGACGGTGAGACGCAGGCTTTTCAAGAATTCCCTGGTATGGCTAAGCAGGGCTGCGTCCACTCGCACCAGGTAGGGGAGGAGAGGAGCGTGTTTGCTTTTAGAGGAGGAGTAGCCCGTCTCTCCTGAATAAGTTCCTACAAAAAGGAGCGTTTCAGCTTCAGAAAGAGATGTTTTATTCATAAACCCCTTCTGGTTTGTGTTACTCTCCAACGGTGACGCTGTCAGCTGCTGCTTCAGTGATGGGAACTGCAGTGCTGGGGAGCTTCAATGTACTGAGGACCATCTCTGCCCTTTATGCATAGTGCTCTTAGTGCAAAAGTCCTGCTTCTTGCACAGTTTGCTTACTTTGCTATTTTACTTTTGCAGGTTATATCCTTATTTGCTTTTGCCTTTGGAGTAAATGTCTGCATGGGATTTACGACAAATCGATTTAGGAGATCTGAAGAATGGGATGAGGGCCCAGTCTCAGGTACAGTAACAGACATAAATTGTACATCACCATATATCCTTACGTTATAGAATGTGGTTAGGAACCGTTCCTACTCTGTAACAGTAGTTTTCTTGTTCCTTTTCCCTCTAGGATATAGAGAAGAATAAATAACTCACTGAGCCCGAGTCAGTTGACCTTTGGGACTCACCTATAGGTCTCCTATTTACTTAAACTTTTGCTCTGTGTGCATGTGACTATGGAAAATTTAGCTTATTTTAGGACTGAGCACTGTCAGCCTCACAGAGACTGGTCTCATCGGCTCCTGAAGTGTTTGCAGTGTTTTGTACTCTGCACAGCTTCCTTGTAGCGCTAAGAGAAACTCCCTGATGGCTTTAAGGGTGGGTGGTGGGTTTATTTTGGTAGCTATTGAAGCGGTTTCTAGAAACTTGATTAATGCTTTCAAGAGGCACTGGTGAGGAAGGCTTTTGGGATTTCTGTGGCTCCTGAGGTCATGATGGTTTGTGAACAGTAGACGGCAGACATCTGACGGCGGAGAGGGCTGGGAGAGCAGAGCAGGTGCTCGTGCAGATGTGCTGTCACTGAGTCCTCTGCTTTTCTTATGCCTTCTTCTGTTTTTCCTTTGGAAGACAGCAGGAACATGCCACAGGAGGAACTGTTATTTGTGTTGTGGGGTGGTATAGGGTTCTGTGATCTCAAGCATAGTCTAAATGGAAAAATGTATGAACCAGACAACCAGTCTTTTTTTATTCAAGAAAAAGCAGGCTTGAGTTGTGTCTCTGTTCCTTTGGCAGGAGAAAGAAAACTTGCGGTCATTGACTTAGAGCTGGTTAACGTAACTGAAGTGAAAGGGTTTCATTTGCAATGCCTGTCTGTAATGATAGCCTGTGAATTTTAATTATAAAATTGTTTGCCATGGCCAGAGTTTGTTGCGTTCCTGGTAATGTATCTGTGTCCTCCTGTCCTCTCTCTTTGAGGAATTTGTGTCTAATTACAGCCACTATCAGGGCTGCTGGTCACTGAGTAGAGGCGTTTTAGGTAATCAAGAAGATAGTGGCTGTTGCTTTTGATCATTATAGAAGTAATAATAATTGCTTGAAAAAATTTTTAAAAAAAATCTTCTAGATTGTTAACTGTAGAACAGATGTGTAGTGTGTGTAATAGGGATGGGAAGGATTTGCATTTCAAGTGTTCAACACCTGAGTGCCACTGGCTTTGCTTTCACTGGTGACTGTCTAGGGCAGAGCTCAGCTGGTTTTTACTGAAGACCCAGAGGTCTGATACTGGAGTTCCATTGCAGCTGATCAGTGCCGACTCTGCTGAGCCAGCCAGCACTGTTAACACCTCCAGAGCTGGGAATAGTAGCTATGTGCTTCTTCCAATAGCAGGAGGACTAGCTCAGCATTCCAGAAAAGTAGGAAGAAATGGACATCCCTTGAAAAGGGCAGGAGATGGGGTACTTTTGGAAATTATTAAAATTTGCTTACAGGTGGGATTGACCCAGCATCTGGCATTGAAGTAGTTCAGTCAAGGGTGCAATAACAAAGGACAAAAGTAATGGAGGATTTTGTCCATTCTGTGTTTATGTAGCTTGGTTACTTCTATTGCAGGAGAAAAAAAGTATGATAGCAAAGCATAAAGGAGTATAGTCACAGTAAAGTATAGACAGTAAAAAGTTACACTGGAGATGTGTGGGTTTTTTAGCAAACTGAAAGCACTGTGATCAAAGAACCTACTTAGTCACTTTTAATTGCATGACTTCCAATTCTACTTCATCAGAAGAGCAGTCCAATGAAATACCCAGAAAAAAAATTGGTATAAATTCTTTTTTAAATTCACTGTTCTTTAGCTTATTTGTTCCCAACTGTCTTGATTTTGAGAACTAATTATTTTATGTTGACAAAACACTTTCTTCACCAAGCATTTTTGTAGAAACTAATTTGTTATTTCTCTAGAGGTATACCATAATTGTAAGCAAATTTTCATATTCAGCTAGCATAGAATTCTGCTGTGAGCCAAAAACATCATGCTTTTTCCTAGTACCATGCAAATGCATTCCAAAGTACCACCACAGCGGCTAAAACACCCCTTCTTCTTGTCTTTTTACAGTGTACAGATGTATGTCTTTAAACACTTGAGATGTTGAATATTTGCACCCAACAAATTTTTTAATTGAAACAAATTTTTTGCCCAAAATTTTAAGAGACAGTAGAGAACCAAAGCTCACATTTTTCCATAACTTTGCCTTTGTAAATTACTTGCTTTATGAATTTCCTAGCCATCTTTTTAAGCGCTTTCAGGGAAAATGGCCTTAGTAATTTCTGGAAGCATGGTTCTTGATCACAGTAGGATAACTTAATGCTTTGGAAGGAGAAACACTGTAGTCGTTCTGTCTCTTCTCATTGTAGTTTTAAGCATGCCGTTAAAAATGGAGTCATGATTTCCTTCTGTTGGAACAGTTGTATTTTTTCCCTTATCTAACTTTTCATATGGATTTAACTCATTGCAAAAATGAAAAGCAAGTTGAGTATCATCTAGCAGAACTAGCGCTCCAGATGTTTTGTTTAAGTATTTGGTTGTTCCATATAGGTTCCATATGGGATCCAAAATGGCAAATTTTTACTAGGTATTCTTCTTATAATGACTGTGTAAGCATATCTATATTGTATAGTCCTGTTTTAAACACTACTGTAAATGAATGGATTTTATTACTTTTAAACCTTGTAATCAGACAGAATCAAAAGAAATAGTTCAATATGGCACTTTCTAAGATAAATGTAACACCCTTAAAATAGAAATGTAAAACTTCCTTGAAATGAATCACAAAAGCACTTTTGCCCTGTGTAGCTTTGCTCTCTAACCTATGACTTAGAAGACAATTAGATGGCTGTTTTGAACTTAGTGGTGATAAAAGGAATGTATGGAAAACAATGTGAAAAGGTTTATGTACAAAATAAGGAAGGAAGGACCTTCAGGCTGAGGTCCCTGTGCCTGCTGCACCATCTGACTGCAGGAGCTGTGGAGGGATGCAGGAATTTTAAAAAGGATTTTAAACTGTGTAAGTTTGTTCTGTACAGCGGTTTCTGTTAATTTGAAGGTGCTCACCAGGGAGAGAGCTCCTGATGATATATTTTCAAACTATTTTGCATGTGCCAGTACGTGTGCCATGGCATTGTGCACGACCTGAAAAGCATGGTCTGGCTGCAAAGGCAAGGTCAAGCATGAGAAACAAAGGAGCAATCTTAATGTATTTGGAGAAATTCAGCAAGTTCTCTTTTGTGCTGCGATATGGAAAGTGTCCTATATTGACTCAGGATATGTGACTTGAATTTGCTAAGTGATTTGGGATAATTCACCACATCACTAATGAGGTGGTTGTCAAGAGATGTGAAAAAATTAGACAAGGTAGGTGGGCTAAACCTTTCTTGAATGAAATGGAAACCCTACTTGCAATTATAGAAGATGGAGCTAGAAGGGATGTTGAACAGCCATGTAGACCTCCGTACCCCAAGACCTTGTCAGCTGTTACAGAAGTGCTTCTGACAGATTTCGGCCCAGCCCTTCTTCAAAATGTTCAAACTCTGAGTTTGCACAGCTTCTGTGGGCAGTTTGTTCAGGTGGTTTCCTGGTATAAGTGAGTTGCTCTTTACAACAGGTAGACATTCCTTGAGCTGCAGTTAAGTATCTCGTACATAATCTGTAGTCAGATTTACACCTTCTCATTCCTAAACACATGCTGATATGCTAGTTTGGGGGTTTTTTTTGACCTTCTGAAAAGATCTCACTCTTGGCCCTTTGAAATGAAAAGGGTAATGCCCAGGGTAAGGTTTATATGCTGGTATGTAATGCTTTCAAGTTTCTAATACCTTTAATCTGCAGTTTACTGGATCTGTGATTATACAAGATAATAGCTTCCAAAAGAGAAGTAGAGGAAGAGGTTAAATAGCATTAAAATATTTTTGGTAATAGATTTTCAGAAGCATTTGATAGGAAGCAGCTGTCATCAAGAATAAGGACCGCAGCTTCATAGCTCTGAAAATCTTGAATGTTAACATGATTTGAAACAATTCTCATGTGATTAATTTCTAGCATAGCTTTGCGACCCACTTATGTAAGCAAAGAAAATACTGATCTGTTTATTGCAAGCATAGATGCACGATCTTTATCTCCTTGGAATTTCAGATGGCCAAAATACTAATGGCTCACCAAGAGCATGCTTGCAGGGTATGTACCTATAGAGTGAAACTTCACTGTGTGTATGATGTTACTTACCCTGAGTGCTGCTGACCTGGTTGAAATAAAGCCCCACAAAACCAGAAAGATGGAGTTGTCTGCTGCTACCTTTTCTAGCAGTTACATGAGTGTGCCTTGACATGTAACTGTCATGAGCCACAACTGCAACCACGGTACATTTGTGTTTCTTCCCTATGATCTTGCTTGTAGCACTGATTTTCTGACAGGTTTACCCCCTGAAGTGGTTTGTGCTGATGTCCAGTCAATGCCACTCTGAGGGAAGTGGTGGAGCAGTAGTGCTTGGGATGAGAGCTGGTGAGACATCAGCTGCTACCATGTCACCTCCAAACTCCCCCTTCATCATCTTTTCCATCCATTCTCACAGTGTTCAGTTAATGCCATCTTATTTGGGAAGAGATTTCCCTTCAGTTTATGTGGAAACTAAACTCTCAGCTGTGTAAAAGTGTAGGGGGAAAAATGCATAAGAAAATATCAGAGCAACTATTTCCCAAAAGTGCCATTGCGTCAGTCCTCTAAAAGTCATACTGCTAATCATGGTGAGGTTTGCCAAACCCAAAACCAAACCATGGCCTAAAAGAAAACAAAACACAAGACAATTTCAAATGCTTTTAATAGGTCTCTCAAGGAACAAAAGGCGTTGTGAAATTTTCCTTGGAACACCTCTGTATTTAAAGGATAGCATACATTCCTTACTTTATTTCATAAAATACAATTAACCCTAGAGAACAACACACAATTTTCGTGCTTCATATAAGCTGCTATGTATGATCCTCTGACAAGAAAAACTTTTAAAATATATAAAATGTATAAAATAGTAAGTTTTGAGAAAAGAGCAGACATATATCAGCTTTGACATTAAGGGGCCTTACTAATAAATAGATTATTGAAGTCTAATACATTATTCATGGTTTGCAGACTGGCAGTCCTCCATTTACCTATACACATAATAATTATTGATTTCTTAAATACTTCAGTATTTTTAAAGTTTTTTATAATTTGGTGCTCTGCAGAAGCCCATCAAAAAGCCTTGCTTTATTTCTCCATTAATTTATGAGCATTTTAAATTTTTCTTTCACGCTTCACATTGATTTGACACCTTCCAATGTAGCAAACCAAGTCCTGCTGTCTGCATGTAGATTAATTGGGGTCCTTTCCTATGTAAACTGCCCAGCCAGCCATGAAAATGTCACTTGGTTTCTGAAAACAAAGGCCTGCTTCTGTGGAATAGCTGCAGCTCCTGGAATGGGGCCTTGGAGACTTCAATACATTTCTGCTAATGATCTCTTGATTGTTACAGAGGTAAAGCCAGGGCTGTTTCTTTGCAGAATGCTATCACAGCATGCTGCTTCCTTTTTTTTTTCCTCAAAAGAACAACTTTTTTTTGAATTTGTTCTTTTTTTTGTTCTTTCATTTCTTCTAGCGATTCTTCTGCTCTCCCTGCTCCCTTCCCTTTCCCAGAGCAAGCATCCAAGGTCTTGCTCACTCGAGTGGCTCAGGGCTGAGCTGCCTGTCCCATCACTGCCAGCCTGACAGATGTTGACCTGTTTCTTGTTCCATACAGTCCTGTCAGATTCCCCCTGGATCAATACCTCTGGCTCCTGCAAAAACAGATGCTTTGAACTTCAAGAGGCAGAGCCTCCTGGCTGCCGCTGTGACAACCTGTGCAAGAGCTACAACAGCTGCTGCTTCGACTTTGATGAGCTGTGCTTAAAGACAGGTATGATGGGTCTCCTGTCCTGCACTGCCAGGTGCTGCTGACACCTGGGTTCTGCCCATGGTCAGGACCTGCTTGATAAACCAGCACTCCTTGGCATAACCTGCATCTCCTCCTCACCTTTCCTTGGCCAGGCAGGCTCAGCTCAGCCCAAATGGTTTAGTTGAGGTGTTAGGGTCGGATTAGACTCGATGAACTTGGAGGTCTTTTCCAACCTAGTGATTCTGTGAAAATGCAACCCATGTTTCCTTGAAAGCAGCACTTGGAATGTACACCTATTGCTCCTTACTGTGGGTCAGAAAAAGCAGAGCACTCTTCATACCACATAGAAAAACTGAGCATCTGACACTAAATTAAAAGCAATAATCAGTGTTTAGGCACCAGTCTGATCTCTAGTCTACAATCAAAAGTCATGCTAAAAACTGGACATTGGTCATTTTGTGTCAGCCATACTTTTTCCAGCTGATAACTTAATATTGGAGCAATTCTGGCTCACTTGAGAGGGTGCTTTGGAAGCTGGGATCATTGAAGGAGTGCCAGTCCTCTTGGAGCAGGGGACAGCCAGAGCTTGCTACCTGTGTCCCAGACCCTGATTTCCAGGTGTTGGGATGCATATTACTGCACTGGTAGAAACATTTGACTTCAATTAATTGGACCCTGGGGGATGGAAATACAGCAGTAAGTTAACTTTCTTTTTTGGCTTTTTTTCTTCCATGAGTCATAGGCAAGGAAAACTTCAAAGAGGGACATGAGTTATATTTTACTTCTTAGCATAGTGCAGTTACATTATTAGTTGTACCCATCTCCTTTAGTGTTTGCACAGTGGTCAGAGTTGACACAGGTGCCTTTTATTTTAGCCATTGAACTTTTTCATGCTTTACTGAAGTATTACAGTTACTAAACAGCCAGAAGAAAAGTGGAATGATTTAAAATATTATTGCCCATGGATATGCCATGCTTGAAAGTCCTGACTTCCTCAGTTCTGTTTATGATTATATAATTTTCATAGATTGGTGTCAAAAAAGAGTGAGCTAATGTAGTATGAAAAACAAGTTTGGTTCCAGGTCACAAGTTTCTGAATTTTAGGCTGATGCTGTTCCGACCCTGCTGTAAATGGTTGCAGAATGAGAGCCTTCTTTTGCAGACTTTCAGCACAATATCTGCTACCAAAAGGCAGAATTTCAGTTTCTTACCCTCCTGCCCACAGCAGACACATGTGTTCACACATGCCTATGGATACCTGTATAGTCCCTGGGGCTGTTGTGCTGGTGGTTATGTACTCCCACAGGCATTTATTCAGGCAATTATCACATGTGATCTGTAAATATTACACATTTACAGAAAAAAGCCCCAAATGAAGCAGAAAAGGGGATAAAAGACATTGCTCTGATGTGTGGCTTTTTACTGGGTGCATGTTGTCTAAAGTGATTTTTACAGTTGCTTGGGTGGGCCTTATTGTGGAAAATCATACGTTTAAAACTATAGGCCTGTTCCAAAGCAATGTACTACCCTTGAGAGAGCACCTAATTTAGACAAGCCAGATCTTAAATTAATTTGCAAGATGAGAAATGATGGAGTTTTCACAGCAGCCATGCCATGCTTTTCCTTGAAGAGCAGCTCTTGTTTTTTCATATCTTTGAGGTTGCTGCTGGATCTGTACTCTGAGGGAGGAACTGATGGTGGGAGTAAGGCATCACTTTGCATCGACATAGTCTCTTTTCTACTTTCTTATTTTCTGTGGATTGAACAGGGGACTGCAGTAGTTGTGAGGAAAAGCAAAGTTTACCCAGGAAACACCAGAATTCTTAGTTTGTGCTTTAGGTTCCACCATTTATCTTTGAAGATCCTTTTTTGTCTTTTCCTTTCCACACCTTTTCTGGCATTCAGATTGTACTAAATCTGGAATACAACACCTGAGGGTAGCAGAAATACTCATGCACGTGTTTGTGAAGGAACTCTCCTGCACTTGCAAGTGACAAGGGTCCTTTTTTTTTCTGGTTGACATACCTATTTTAACGACTAGAGTGTTTTCATTATAGCGTGAATGAATACTTTTTTGTTTTGATTACAATCTCTCATTCTTGCTTACACTGTGAATATTTTAGCAAGGGGCTGGGAGTGTACCAAAGATCGCTGTGGAGAAACCAGGAATGATGACAATGCTTGTCACTGCTCTGAAGACTGCTTAAGTAGAGGAGATTGCTGTACTAATTACCAAGTCATTTGCAAAGGTACGTCTTTGGTCTTTCTACCTCTTATCTTTCCAACCCAAATAGAAGGCATCCAAAAGAGCTACTCTCCTTGTTTTGCTTTGATTTTTTTTTTGTTTGTTTGTTCTTCGTTGTGTCATTTTTTTTTTTTTTGGTTTTTTTTTAGGGAGGTGGGGGAAGTTGGGAATCACATTTTTAATTTTCTGGGCTATAGCAGAGGTGAATAATATGTTGAAGAAAATTATCTTTGCCTGTAGAGATAATGGTACAAAGAGAAGAGGTGAATGTGGATGAAGAAGAGTTTAAAGCAAAGCTCTACAGTGTTCAGATGCATTTGGCTGCATCACAGGGATTGCAGGGATATCTGATGATCTCAGAAGGAACAGGGCATTCCTAGATATGTTATCTCTGTCTTAAAGACCTCTCCACCCCCACTCCTGTTCAAATTACTTGGCCTAATATCTGTATCTTGTGGAAGAGCAGTTGCAAGAACCCAAGGGCTATTACTCTCAGGTGGGTGGTGTGGGCTTCAGGTGACGGTGACACCCCATGGCTGCAGAACATCCTGCACTGCTTGGCGGGTGGATGGGCTTTGAAGACTTTATTTTCATCCACTGCTCTGCTCTTTTAGAGCGTATCCTGCCTGTCTACTGTGTCTGCCATTCACAGCAGGTCTTGATCCTTGGTTATGAGCCCCACGGGTTTTTGCTTTTGTATCTCACCTAGTTTCTACTTTTTCTTCATTCATTAACTTTACTGGGGCAAGGGTTACAGTTTGAAATTGTTTCGCCGTTTTGGACAAATGCATATGTTCACCAAATTATAATAGTCCAGATCCATCCATACACTGAAAATGGGCCTTTCTATTTCCTTGGATTTTGCTGTTGGGATTCCAAATGAAATATGTATTTTCCAACAAATCCCTGTAGATTGTCCTTCCCCTTCCCAAAGAAACCAAAAGCTGAGACCACTTAAATACTGGTATAGTTTCCAGTTCCTGCCTTTTTTGTTAGCTTCCTCTCACAAGGGTCAAGAGAGAGGAATTTGTTTGTATCCAGCTTTAATGTACATAATCTTCTATTAATTGGGTAATAACAAACTATCACAATGACCCTGGAACTCTGACAGGACTAAGCTTTAAGTGAGAACAGTGTTTCCTCTTTATTTGTGCCTTTGCCTATCTGAGGATAGCGTGGTGTTTGTTGTTTTTTTTTTCTCTTGGAAGTTGTCCCTCCACCTCCTGTCATGGTCAGTTGGAATTGCTGCAGCACACATTTTGTGCAGGTCTTTTTGATGATGTTTTTTGTTTTGTTCTTTTAATTGAATTGCAGTTCCTTTAATAGTGCCAGGTTCAGGAAGTGGACTGGTTAGTTTTAATCGACCCGTAGAAGTGCAAGTCATAAGCTACTCTATAGACAGCATTAAGCAGTGAAAACCTTAAGAAAATAGTTGATTACACAAAGTAATTTTAACTAATCTAGCTCTGAAAGTATATTTAATGGTCTTTTTTAGCTTAAGTCTCACCTGATCCATGAGCTGATCATCTCTCCAAGCCAGCTGGAAACTATTTAGAGTTGTTTTTCTTCCCCAGAAGGAATTTTGTTTGGGGCCTTTAGCCAGCTGAATCAGCTCCTGGAGCCATTAGAACTGATGGGAGGAGGGTGGGAATTCACAGCCAGAAGCAGCACTACCTGTTTTTGACAGATCAAAAATAAAAAATAATTAAAATAGAAGACCACTATGTCTAAGGTGTTACCACTGTCTCTTGCAGTCAAAAGGACACTTTTAACTCCAGTTTTAAGAGCTTCTTGTAGAAGTGCTTCTTTGGGTATTTTTGTTGAATAGAATGTAATCAGATCACTTGTTCAACTTTGTGAAAAGACATTCTCATTATTCATGAGAAGTATGATGAGTCAGTCCATTAACTGGAGGTAGACTTTATTTTTTTAATATCTATTTTCTGTGAAACCTGTAGCTGTATCCACAGATTTCATATTTTTTTATTTTTTGAAACTCCAATGTGACTTTTCTGGTAGGAGAAACCCACTGGGTGGATGATGACTGTGAAGAGATAAAGGCTCCTGAATGTCCAGCAGGGTAAGTGTTTTGCTTGCACCTGGAAAGGCAAATGTAGCAAGTCCAGTGGTCCCCAGCTCTGCCTTGGACCTTTGCCCACCACATTTCTGCACTGGCTCTGTCATGCAGGCTGAATGACTGAGTTGGATGCTTTCCTGGGTTTCAACATTTGTACAATTAGGCTCATAATATTGTAATGCATTTGCCTTTATTTAGGCTCATAATATTGTCATGCATTTACCTTTGAGCTGCTGGGTGAGTTTTGGTGGATGATATTTGAGTTTGAGCTCTTGGTCTTCAGATTTCAGATTACCTGCTGCTGGGTTTGCTTGCTTCACTTACATGCATAGGGAAGGTAGCCAGAGTCCTCTGAAGTCAGTGGAAAGGCCTAGGCTGTTCTGCTTTCAGTAAAATTCAGGTTAAGACATATGTGAACACAGTTCAGGCCATTTTTTTAAAAATGGAATTTAGTACTTATAGCATTATGTTCTTAAATGAAAGAATTTCCAAACTGCAATTTGGTACAGGCTTGACTTAGTGAGGAATTGAGCACATGAGTAACATGGAGAAAGCAAGTAACTTCTGAAACCATTTGTCTCACTATTATTCCTAAAGGTAAGCATCTGCTTGGGTGCTGTGTTGGGTCGCAGCTCAGCCTGTGCTGTTAGGAGGATAGTTTGGAGATGTTTCTCCAGGTGACAATGATAGCTGCTAGCCCCTGCAGCAGATGACATTAAAAGTCCAGGTGTGTCCATCCATGGCACATATCTGCCGGCTTGGACTTGACTTTCAGTAGCAGTAGTAAATTCAAGAAATAATAAAGTAGGGTGAAATACAGCCATGTTTAGCATGTTAGAATTAACTGTGCCTGACAGAGCATGCTCCAAATGCCCCACGGACTTCTGCTGGAGAAAGAAGACCAACTGTCATGGGACATGTGGATTTTAACTAGAGTTTGTGTGCTGGGCTGGGTTTTTGTCCATTCCTTCTCCATCACCTTCTATAAGCATTTGCCTTTATGGGTTATATGTTTTTAGCTGCTCAGGGAAGATGTCTTTTATGTTGGATATCAGCCCTTTGACTGAGTGAACACTGGCTGTTGCTAAGTGTGAGGATTATCAGTTTCTCTTGGCCCGTTAAGTATGTAAAAGACTTAGTCTGTATATAGTTTATACAGTAACTGAACTTTGGGATTTCCTGGAGGCTCAGTGAGCAAGCGGAAATTAAAAAAACTAAAATTTTGAAATGCTGCTTTTTATTCCTGCTGCTTTTGCCTAAAGGTTTGTTCGTCCTCCTTTGATCATCTTTTCTGTTGATGGTTTCCGTGCATCATATATGAAGAAAGGGAACAAGGTCATGCCCAATATTGAAAAACTGAGTGAGTACATCCATTTTCTGCCAATAAATGAAGGACCAAATGCAGCCAAATTACTTTCATTGTCCATTGATCAACAGAAGGGTCAGCATGGAGATGAAACCGCAGAGGTGCCCCTTAAATCAGGTGACATCAACTGGTGACTTGAAAGCACCCTGAATAATGCAGCACACAGCTGCTGCTTTGGGAAATGCTGCTCAAAATCAGTGACCTTCATGTGGTTTTGTCAGCAAAGAAATTCATCTTTAGTACATTATATGTATCATGCATGCTTACAAGCTAGATGGGAGGTGCCCACAAAATTTTCCACTTGATTCAGAAATGTCAGATATGTATGGATAAGTGGCTGCAGAAGCTGTACTTGGTGCCTGGTAACTGCCTGAAAACATGACCTGCACTCACCTTCCTGGGAATGGGCATTCCCTTGGGTGGAGGACTGGGTGTGTGTGCTGTATATTTGAGCCTCTCTGTATTGCTTGGTGGTTTGTGTGTGCCAATACCCTTGAAATATGTTGGGGTTTTTTCCCCTGTGTGTGTGTGCTGGCCCTCATATTTGTGTAGCCAGCTATGGCTGGGTTCAACGATCTTGAAAGTCTTTTCCAGCCTAAATGATTCTGTGATGGGGGGGGCTGAGGCCACAAAGTCCAGTGTGAAACTGCAGCTTTGGTGTATTTATTACTTAAAATAAACTTGTGTTTTCTCATGTTGTTTTACTTAACAAGGGAGTTCCAATGACTCTGGATGAAGACTAGCTCAGGAAAAAAAACCCAACATTTTGTGGGAATATATAGCTGGTTCTGTTGTCATCTGGATACATTATTCCAGTTGTTATTTGTGAAGTAAAAGGAGTGCAAGTAGATTTACTACTGCCCTTACTGCTGACTGCTGTTAAGCAGCAGAAAGTTCATTTAAATTAGTTAAAATTTAACTAGTTTATGCATCATTTTGAGACACAGAAATTACTTTCTCTAGTTCTGTTTTCCATGTCTAAGAGCTTTGTTTCCTCATGTTTGCATTTGATTTTTCAGGATCTTGTGGAACACATTCTCCTTACATGAGACCTGTTTACCCTACAAAAACATTCCCCAACTTGTACACCCTTGCTACTGTAAGTCCCTGGGAAGGATTTTTTCATGATAAAACGTTGCACTGGAGTAGAAATGTGTGAAACAAGTTTTAATACATATATGCGTATATGTGTTTTATATATATATATATATAACCACTTCATTGTCCATCCTTTTTGGTATTTATTTATATTAAGTATTCTATTAATTTTGAAGAACAAGTATTTTAAGTATTTTATTTTGAAGCAATGAAATGGATTGTATCTGTCTGTATCGTACACTGTCACAGCTTTCCTATGCTTTCTTACGCCTGCTTTTGCAGTTACTTGTACTGCTGCATAATTGCAGGTCAAAGTTTTCCTAGGGGAAAGAAAACCACCCCTGAAATGCTGCCCTGAATACAAGCAGCAGTTGTTTCTGTGCTGGAGCAGCTGAAGTCAGCGGGGCAGTGTGCAGCTGCCGAGTGTGTGGACACTGTGTTGGCCCTGCAGTGAGAGCAGCATTGCTGTGCTGCGGTGGCAGGGCTGGCAGCCAGGCTGTCCCCACACCTCTGTGACACTGACAGTGCTCCCAAAGCTGCCATAAGGGACTCTCCACCTGCAGCTGCAATTTTTCCCCTTTTTCTTTTTTTTTTTTTTTTTTTTTTGTGCAGCCACTGCACAAATGTTTAGATGGATGACAGGACCATATGGAGAAAGAATAGGCTGGGAGGGAAGAGGCCCAGAGAAAGGAATTTTCTGTCCTTCTTCTCCCTGAATTGCTTTTATTGCAGGACAAATTGTGATATAAAGCCATGGCTTTAGGTGACCTGACTAAATTATTTTCTTAGAAATAACCTATCTGGCAGAAGCACTCATGAAGATAAAATGTTATAAAATAGAAATGCAAAGTGTTACTCTTGCAACCAGAGAATGAATTACTGTGTCCAGAAAAGGCATTCAGGAAGAGGAACTGAAAGTACAAATCAATCTTCTTTTCATACATTTATGCTTTTTCTTTGATGACTTCAAACTAACTCTTAAACAGTGTGAAAAACATTGAAGTATTGAGTAACAGGAGTTTTTATGCTTTTTAGCACATGTCTTATGGCTTTCATTCATGTCTTATGGCTTTCATTACTACAGCCAGATTGAAATGTGCTTATCCAAAAGTAAAAATCTTTTCTGGTATGTAGTTACAAAGATACTTACTTTAAAATAATTTAGTTGTATTTGTGGATGGTAATGAAGCACTGATTGGTGTGCATTAGGGTTTTGCTAATTAATCTACTTCTGCACAAAGGGACTCTATCCTGAATCACATGGGATTGTTGGCAATTCGATGTATGACCCAGTGTTTGATGCCAGCTTCAGTCTTCGAGGGCGAGAGAAATTCAATCACAGATGGTGGGGAGGTCAACCAGTAAGTTTCAAATTCCCTCCTACTTCTTTCTTCCTCTCTCTTCTCCCCTCCCCCGGTGCTGTGGAACGTAGCCAAAAATAATAATTAAAAAAAACCATATGTGAACAATTTGTACCTAATCCCTACCACCCCCCCACCCCCCCCGCCAGCTGCCTCTCTGTCTATCAGTTTAATGTAATGTTTTGAGCTGGCTTTGGATTTTCAGAATAATAAATCCATTGACTATGGAAAGGTGTTTGCACTGATAAGTATAAATTAGACGCAGCTAGGATAAAACCCTCACTTGAGGCAGCAGTGTAGCACTGTAATTTTGTTACTATGGCATAATGTTTCCTTTTCATTATGGGTTTCTCAGGTTTTTGTCCTAGTAATGTTCTTGAGCAGTTTTAGTATAAATATTTTGTCAGCATAGCACGGCATAATTTCATAATTATTAGTTAAGTCCACAAGTAATCACTGTTACCTGATTTACTGCAGAGACTGTGGAAACTTGAGAATTAATTTCTGCCTTAAGCACAGCAGCAGAGGCTGAACTATGTCCAGTCTCGCAGATTACTGTTGGCCTTGGTTTGTCTAGCTCTGAGCCCTTATTCTGGGCAAGGAAATTGAGTCCTTCCAAGTACTCTGTGTTACTACAGCTAAGACAATCCCCTTGCTTCTGCTGCACTTTACCCTATTAGCACATGCTGTTGTGGCTTGCTTTGACAACAAAAGTAAAACTAGTAAGTTTTAAGTGCAGGAAGCCAAGGTGCATGCACATTTCATTGCACTGGTTGCTTAGGGAGTTATGGTTTAAGTGCTCTCTGATGAATTAACCTCACAACAGAGTGAGATGGTAGAGGTGAGGAAATCAGAAAGGGTTTGGGAACACCATAATCTGCCATATCTGTTTGCTGAATTGATCCATATCATCCCCCAAATCTCTTAAGACAGATCCCAAGAGGCTAAAGGGAATTACTCAGACAGTTGTAGGCTTAGCAAATGTGTGTTGTCTCCACGTTGTTTAGTCCACAGTAAAAGTGAGACAAGGCAATTTAGAGCTGCAGGCAGATGTGTCTGGCTGTAGCTGAGCCAGAATGAGGTATTTGTGCTGTTGTAAAATCTGTCAGTGAGTGTAGGCACTGCCTTGGCTAGCTGTGACCTGGGTTAAGTGTTGGCATGGGTGGTGAGGAGAAGAGAGGGTGAGGAACATACCTATTATCTTTCCAGATGGAAGCAAAGAGTCAGGATCAAAACTCAGAGCAGTGAAAGAGCAGCAGTGTGTAACCTCTTTATCTCACTACATACAGAGACACACAGTTAAAATCTGCTTCAGTCTGGAGCCAAGCTCACAGATAATCCTGTGGCTCAACTGCTGTGTGACAACTCATTAAGCAGCTGGAATTTAATTATGCATTGCAAATTTAATTCTGCATCTTACCTTAATCATGGTTAGGTAGGTGTCAGTGGAGAACTAATTGCTGGAGCTTGTACAAATGTTTAAACTATGATATTTTAGAAGTATTATGTAAGTCTATGAATACTTCATCACCTGCTGTGTTGTGTGGGGAACACTGTTAATTCCCACACCTATGCTACTCCAGGGAATAAAAGATTTTCTGGACGAAAAATGTCATCTGAGAAGAGTTCAAGAAAGTTACACAACTTTCTTGAGTTGAGTGACTTTATGCTGGATGAAACCCTCAGAGGATGGGGTGTGTGTGCGTGGGGGTGTTGCATACCCAAGTAGGGATGATAAAATAAACCAGTTGTTCTGAAAAATTGTTAAAAAGGAAACACACAAATCATGTAATAAACTGGACATGTCTTTGGAAAATTGGAAGCAAATGCACAGAGGAAGGACTGTAATTCAATCCCCATACACATCATATGAGGGGAACCCATTAAGTTGGGCAAACCTGATGAAGTGGCCACAATAGTTGGATAAGGAGGTGATAGATCTCTTGCAGAAATATAAATTACACTCTATCTGAATGTGCAAGAATTGCACATTTGATAAGAGAACGGCAGATTTTTATAAGAGAAGAAGTTATCTCTGTCTGTGTATTGGTTAGATACAGTAATTTTCTAACTCCTTTTTATAATTTTCTTTAAATATGACATTGACATGGACTGCCCAAATAGCTGGGTATTGAAAGATAAGAAAGTACAATTCAGGGGGTAGGAAGGGATATCTGGTCTGTGTATCACAGGAATCCCATCTGTCATAACACTTATTCAGCTGGCTCTTTTTAAGTCCTGGGTCTCAAACTGACATACTCAAAACCTGCAGAGTGGGATGTGGTTTGCACAGGATTGGAAATTACTGTTTTTCTCTGCAAGAAGGCAGAAAAAAAAATGTCTGAGACTCCCAGCATTGTATTATGGTTAAAACTGCCTAGAAGAGAATGTCATTTAATGTTGTTGATCTCTGAAATACTTCCTTGCTCCTGGAAACTGTCCTACTGTATATGGTTCTATGAAAATGTGAGGTGGTTTTGGTGGTCTTTCCATTTTTCTTTCTTTAGTTGTTCTAATACTCAGTCTTTTGCTGGAAAACAGCCAGATTACCACAGACATCAGTAGGATCTGGAAGATGAGTACCTGAATGCTTTTACTCCAGGAATTATGAGAAATTAATAGCATTAGGAAAGGGAAAAGCAGGGAGAAAGTAGCTTGGAAATGTTTCAGGATGCTGTAGCTGGTTATGGGACTTCCTGATTTAGTATACAATGTTGATTTGTTATATAAACTTAAAACCACCTTGTTTTCAAAACAAAAGGGTTTCATAGGAAACAGCCATAAAACCACTTCTCATACTGCAACAGCATCTCACAGAAATGGTGAACATTAGGGCCCATGGGGGAAACTAAATTTACTGCTCATTTTTCATGACACTGACATTCTTGTTTTCATTTCAAGTAACTTTAAACACTAAATTTAGGCCCCAGCTGTCTTTGGCTTCTGTTAAGCAGTAGTTTTCCATGTCTTGGTTTGATGCAGTGAGTTCTAGCTTATACTACAGACAATATATTGATGTTTTTTTAAAGTGATCTTTCATGATCTTTAGAAATAAGCCAATAGCCTCTCCAAGGTCAGAAGGAGCAAGGTAGAAAACTGCTGGTCTGTGGTTAATGGGGACAGAGAGGCTCCTTCACAAGGCAACCTGACTTGGATCTGAGTTTGGGTCCAAAAGGTGTCTTTCACTTCAGAAATATCATAATTATAGAAGTATTGATGGAAGTTTAGGGTGCCTTGTATGTAGCTTTAAGTCCACTATGAACCTTTTAAAGATGACAAACCTTAAAAAAGGACTATCTTGAGATGTTAATCTTAAACATGGCCATGATATTCCTAGGTTACAGACAGCATGTGGTGAAGCTGTCCTTGTAGTCTTCAAGGTATGCCTGTGGAAATTAGCTATCATCACCCTGCATCTTAACTTGATATTCCTGATTCATCCAAATTTATATATCAATATTTAGAATAAAACCATTATTGGAATTTTATTGATTTTGTCTAACAATTGCAGAAGGAGCTTCAGAAATTTGTCATCTGCCTTCCCATCCTGAACATGTCTTGCAATCACTTTGTTGATTGGTAGGGGAATCAGAAGGAGAGAAGTCTGTAATTCTATTTTATAAGAATTTCCTTTTATCCAGCTTGAGCCATGAACAAGCAACAGGACTCTGAGTCTGTCTATTTACTTAATAAACTTCTTTAACCAAAAATCTTCTGTCTGGGCAAGAAGGCAATGCTTAGTTGCCAAGTCTGGGAGAACATTTGTGTCATATAAGAACTGTGGAAAAGTGGCTACTCCACATTTTACCTTGTTGAGAGAACAAATTGCAAATGGTGCAGAAGTGGTATTAATTCTACATGCTTGCACCAGTCTTGTACACATTTCTTTACTAGGAAATGCTGTGATTTCCTCCTTCCTATCTTTGCCTAGATGTGGAAGGGATTTCCCATTGCTATGTCAGCCTTTGATGCATCTGACACATCAAATACACGTCAGCCTTTGTGAAGTTGTGGGCTCTTGTTTATTCATGAAAGATTAAAACCAGGGAGATGTCCCCGTGCAGGTTCTCAAAGACAATTCCACACCTATCTTGAATAACTCTGGGCGAAGTACTTGCAGGCCTCTGTGCAAGTGTGTCTAGCAGTAAGAAGGGAGAACCTTGGACTTCCATGTTCCATATGGCATTGACACCTAACCTGTTGCTTAGCCTTGTCTACTTTTATCCATCAATAAAGGAGGAGAATTGTAGTCATTCAGTACAGGGGATATAAAAAGAAAAGTAATTAAACTTACAGGATATGTTTAATATATATCTAGAAAAGCATGTATACTATTTACTGGGACATGTGCCTGTGTACATGTGTAGGTTTGAATCTGTGTTTGTGTAATTTAACAGGTCTTTCTGTGTTGGAAAAGCTAGATATTGTTGATTTCCTGTGGCATGGCATGAAGACAGAGTGGTTGACCTCCTATTATTTTTCAAATATTTAGTCCCCTTTTCTCTGTTTAAGCAAATTAATTCAGAAATATGGCCTTTATATAGTTTGCAATACAATTAGGCTTCTCCCCTATGCAAGCCAAGAGTGAACATTTGCCATGGTTAAACAGCTGACTATAAAATTCTAACATATTAACAGTTAAACCAAATGTAATTATGTATGGCAAATAAATTGCCTAAGCTCACAAATGGTGCTGACCTTGAAGAACAGTAACCCTTATTTGCTTCTTAATTTAAACTGGTTTGAATGGACAAGGTTGAGAGGGCATCTGGTAATTTTTTTCCTATCCTACCCTCCTGCACAACTTGTAGTCTGCCTTGAAAGAGGCAGAGATTTCTGCCAACGTTTCTACTGGAGTTATTATCCTATAGGCAAAGTAGTAAATAAACTTGTGTGCTCCCATCAGTTGCTCTAGTCTGTTCTCTAATTTTGCCTATCCACTAAGGAGTACTTGTAGTAGAAACAGCTACTGCTAGATTCATCAGCCCTATCTCAACTCTAAAACATCCTGAGTATTTTATTTAGAGGTTGATCAATGCAAATAGAAATCCTTCCACCTCGATATCGCTGCTTCTCTGCGTGCTGGAAGACATCCACAAATGTATTGCTGAGTAGCCGTTTTAGGTATCATGGTGGATAGTGTCGAATTTTCTTAGTTTGGGTTTAAATAAATCAAAGGGTTGGCTGTTTGGTTTTCTGTGGGGGTTTTTTTTCTGTTTTTTTTCCTTCCCTTTAAAAAACAGCTGAGGTCAAGTAGTGGTTTGTTGTAAGCTTGAGTTGAATCAGATTCTGCCTGCCAAAGTCAGGATGGAGTCATTCAGACTTACTCTGATGTTGTAGACAGATAGAGACCTTTTGATTTGCTGATTTTTGACTTCAACAGATCCTTGTCTTAGCTATTGATGCACTTCAAGTGGCAGACAATGTACTCATCTAAACAGCAAATGCCAGTGTAAATGGCTGCATTCCTGAAGTGAAATACTGTCAGGTGCAGCTTTTCCCTCTCTGAAGTCTGGGTGCCTTTAGGCTGCACTTATACTGCTCTTATGGCTGCACACCTAGGAGTGATCTCCACTTATGTGCATTGCCCCAGTGCAGAAAGGCGCTGTTCTCAGGTGACAGTGAAGGTGTTCATGAAGCACATTTTATGCTCAACGAGAATAAAAATATAGCAACCACTTTCTCACACATGTGCTGGGTACCTTGGCAATATATCAATGATCCAGTTGCTCATCTGTCAGGATGACAAGTGTTACTTGCCTGGCTGGGGGGCGAGTGTCTTTTGTCACATATTTAAAATCATCACTTGAATTCCCAGGGTCAGAGGTGAACTCAGCTGTGCTAAGACAGGAGCAGCGTGGGACATGGTCAGCTGCTGAGGGTAGAAATTGGCTAATCTCATTTAGACAACCAGGCAGATTGGACAGTATGGGCCTGTGTGGGGGCCAAAGCACTAGGAAGTGAAACTAGAGTTTACAGATAATAAAATCCAAACACAGAGTTCCCTGGACTTAGTTGGTTGCTACCTTCCCAGAGATATCTGCAAAATTACTTAGAATTTGCAGGAACACAAATTTTTTAAAAGAAAAAAAAATCCACTGTGGGGACAACGGTTTTCCAAGTAGTACAAGATAGAGCATAACAGTGGGAGCTGATACACATTTCATACTGAATGTGTCTTGGACTTTCTGTGCCGTGATTGGGTTTGTCTCTATGAATAAATCTTCAATGCAAAGGAAAGCATAATCACCTTAAGTGTGGGCCCTTTTTCACCTGGGAAAAGACAGTATCTAGGCTGGTTATATACCCTGACTGTGCTGACTTACGTGGCACAAACTAGCATCCTTGCATTGCAGTTGTGTTTCTGACTGCAGTGTGTGGGCTCAGTGATATGGTCACTAGGTTGTAGGCATGCTTCCGTGTCTTTCCTGTTCACTTGCATCCTTTGGTCCCATCCCATCAGAGCTAGCATCCTTTGAAATTCCAATTTCAGTGTCCTGAGATATTGAAAACAACATTGCTGTTATTCACCTACAACCCCCAAATTCCTATATAAAGTCAAAGCCTTTTTGTTTGTTTTTTTTTTTTTTGGTAGCCACATCATCTTGTGGTCATTGTCACTGTGCAAACTGAGTTGCTGGTGGAAGGCTGGTGATGCAGAGGCTGGGGGAGATATTTGGGGGACTCCCTGCTTGGTGGCAGCTTGAGTGTGTGTAAATATGAACCAAGCCTGAAATCAGATTCTTGAGGAGAAACCTGAAAACAAAGTGTGGGCTCCAAACCCGTGGCCATTCTTCTCATATTGCTGCACCTATTTCATAAAACATTGTTTCTATAGTGTTAGTCTGGATGTAGTTTCCACTGGAAAAGAGGATATATTATCCAAAAGTTAGAATAAAATGTAAACATAAATATAAAATTAAAATTTTATAGCTGTGATTTTAATTTAATTGGATTGGGTCCAGCCAAATTTGGTGGAATAGAAGATGAGAGGTAAGGATTGTGTCTAGGGAAGTGGAAATGCAAATATGACCAATTTTCCCATAAATAACATTACAGTATCCAAATCTAATTGCTGTTAACTATAACCTCATTGTGTGAATAATTTTTCATTACTGTGCCAAATCAATCTCAATCAAGATTGATGTGTGAATAATTCAGGCATTACATTTGAATGATGCATGTCCAGATGACAGTTTATAGTGCATGCTTGAGTAAGATAAAGGGCTTTTGAATGTATTTTCAAAGAGTTGATTTAAAATAAACAAAAAACTGAAATTATTATGTAAGTCAGCTACATTTTGTCTTAACTCCTTAGGAAATTTATACATTTCAGTGTGCATAAATAATGGGAGGAAATAATCTAGCTCTATACAAAGTGCTGGCCTTTAAACCGTTGCCACTTTTGAAATTAGTTTTGAGATAATTTGGATCATTCCTTACAAGAGAAATTTACTTCCATAGAGCTACAAACTCATTGTTTGCTTTCCTTGATTATGGACCTTTCTGATGTTCCAACGTTCTCATTCTCCTGCCTTGCATGGAGTCAAAGGATAGAAAAGAGAAAGAGGGTGATGAGGATAATCAGGAGTATAGTATAGCTTTCCTTAGAAAAAGATCAAACAAGCTTGTCTTTGAAAAGGAATAAATAGAGGGGAGTATCATGCATATTGTATAGAAGTGGGAAGAGAAAGAATTAATAACCTGTTTCAAAGTATAAGAATGCACCCTAACCCCACTGAAAACCAGCAGGTTTTAAACCAAGAAAAATTAAAAATACACTCATGGAGTGTGTAACTACATTGCAGAACTTTCTGCTGCAAACTGATTTATAGCTAGAAAAATACAAGGGACCTGAAGTATTGAAAAAAGGGTTTGAAACTTTCACGGAGATTTTTCCATCATTTCCATCACCCCATCGGGTGAGCTCACGAAGTTCTTAAACATCTGTGTAGGAAAGTGTCCTTCCCTGCAGTCTTAACACCTCGTCACTCTCTATGGCCTATTTGCTCTCTTTTAACACATTTTCTGTTGATGGCTACTGATTGTAGGATACTGGGAAGAGGGACACTTATGCAGATACTGGTTAGTGTTAAGGTATTTTCCTTTCTAGTTGAGTATCCTCCGGAACCTGAACCTAAATGGGTCAGGTGAGTAGTGGCTGGGTTTTGAAAATGAAATTAAATACTGGAGGAATTCCTGGCCATGAAACTTCGTGCTTTTAATTAAAAGCAACATAGAGATTTAGGGGTGAAAGTCTACAGCACAGCAGCTGACCCACTGCTACAGAGTTTTCATAGGTTTGTCACTCCTTGTTTTCAAATTAGAGCCGAGGCTGAAAACTGCAATTTTCAATTCTAGGCTCTGGGTAGAATAATGTGTCTTGAAAACATTTTCTTTTGATTTCAGTGAGTCATTAGAGATCTGAGCACATTCTAATCCTCTTATATTTTCCTCATTAGATTTGGATTACTGCAGCCAAGCAAGGGGTGAAAGCTGGCACGTTCTTCTGGTCTATGTAAGTACCTTCTGTTTTCTAGAGATTTTTAACTAATAATTCAGAATTAATTCAATGTTAGTGTTTATTAAGTTTTCCTTTCTCTAAGCATTGAGTAGATTGGAGACTCTACCTGTAACCCTCTATTGTTTCATTTTTGCAATGTTTCTGATAACTAAAGCTGATGCTATGGTTTGCTGCTTTAGATTCAGGTACTGACTAAACAGTTGTTTAAAGAGAAGATGTGTTACCATGTGAAAAATTACTGTCTTTCATTTTAAAATGTGGGTTTTTTTGCTCCCTTAGTATTGGCAGCAATGTTTCTTAGTCTTCTGAGTGTGGAAGATTCTTATTGTCCTCTTATGTCAATTGACATCACCAACTTAACAGTCTGGTTCTTTCATTTTACAATACAGCCTGTCCTTTGAGCAAGATATCCCATTTCCCTTTCCCAAGAGGCAGCTTTGAGGACCTTTGCTGTTTGTTCTCTTGTCTAATGATTGTCTAATCTAATGATTCCAACTTATTTTCCGTTGTCCCCACTAAAATATATCTTCACAAACAAAAATGAATGAATTTTAATAATTTTTGAGGAATTCATGTAGATCAGTGTTTCTGTTACAGTTTCTGGCAGGATTGCAGGAGCAAAGACAATGTTTAAGCTACAAGACTGAAGTAATAAGGGGTTTTGACTATTTTTTCTTGTGATTCCTTTAAAAATAATACATTTTACTGTTTTAAATATCATAAAGTATGTGGAGTGAATAATAAATCACACCCCAAGCTGATGATAGGTTTAGGCTTGCAAGATGAATTCTGACAGAGCTCCACTCCAGTGTTCTGCAAACCAAACAAATTAATGTGATTCCTAAGCTCTGTAGCTACATAGTCTACATAAACACCCTGGCCAATTCATGCTTGGGGATATAGAATGTAAAAAAGGCAGCCAAGGACAGGTTATATGAATGGCTCTAGCAAGGGAGTGAAGCAGCCAGTTCATGTATGATTGAAATATAAATGCCTTAAAACTGCATTATTTCGTTCAGTGCACAGAATATATTTGGGAACATTTTCAGGCAGACTCTTTCAGGAAAACAAGGTTTTCAAAAGATTTTAGTCAGAAATGAGTTGTTGAAATAATGGATTTTTTTTCATAGTGCACAGTTGATAAAATTATAAAAATTAGATGGTACCCAAAATTATTATTCCAGTTTAAAATTTTGCCTTGTTTGCAAATTTTAATATCAATTCTCATTTTTATGGTTTTTTTTTTATAACCAAAAGTTCTCTGTGTAGTTGGAGACTGAGGTCTACTGTTTGTCTACAAGGCATTAAAAACAAAGGTATTTCCAAATGGCTGCTGCCATCTCCATTTCTCTGCCAGTGGTTTCCAAAGAGTGCTGAATTCAGTTCACTGTGGTGACTGATGGTAGTGTTTGATACCTGCCTTGGGATTCTGCTATTGATCTAATGGATTCTGGACTGAGTGTGCCACTGTATTAAAATGACTGTGTGGTCACTGACCTGCAGAGCTTTCCTAAAATGAGATATTTGGAATTTTAACTGCTGCTTCTAAGGTTAGTTATTCTCATAGTGTGAACTTGGCCTCAACAGCCGAGTGAGAATGGCCATCACTGTACAAACAGTAAAGGAAGGGTCTGTTCTGCAGGGTGAGAAGTCCCTGTGCTGCTGGCCTGGTGTTTCAGATGGCTCTGTTCTGATTCACACCAGCCTAGCTCTCAGTAGCTGCTGTTAAGGCAATGGAAATTTTTCCAGTGTCTGTAAACAGGAAAAAGGACTACCAGAGCAGGGTGTTCTTTTGAATCTGTACTGATGTGAGCAATATAGTGGATTTTACCCATTCCAGCTATCCAGTGGCAACATACTGAAAGTTTAATCTGGGTGAAAGCTGCCAGAATGGATCTTTCATTCATTCCTTAGAAGAGGAGTGAATATTTTTTGTTTATTTTTATTTATTTTTAATAATTTTTTATTCACTCCTGCTTGAAGAGGTAGATTTACTGCTTTGAGTTCTGATTACATTTGTGAACTTTTAATCATCTTTCTTGTGAAGTAAGTAGACATTTAGGAGGTCTGATGTGATTCTGTTTGCAAATTAAGAATCAGTTTTAAGCAACAAGGAAGATACAGCATGCTGAAAGCAAGTTATGCAATTATGATACATTATATTAATAATAAATTCTGTCCATTCAAACATTTTGTTGATGTTTTTAGTATTCTGTGATAACAATGTATATCTTTGTATTTTGTGGTCCAGTGTCATCCCCCATGAACGCAGAATATTAACAATACTTCAGTGGTTAACCCTTCCAGACAATGAAAGGTAATTCACTTGTTGTCATCTGCTGTTGGATAACTGCTAGTTTGTCTTCTCTTTATAAGCAGCCTGAAGAGCAAACAAAAATTTAATTCTGAAATTTGTTTTTGTCTGTTACAAGCCATCTCTGATTTAAGGATTTGTTTGGGTTTTGCATTTAGTGTGAGTTCTTTGGGATTTGGGGTTTTTTCCTTTGTCTGATTTGGGTTTTGGGGGTTTTTTCATATCAACTTTTAACCATCAGCAGTTTGATTCTTCCAAAAAAATGTAGGGTATGAATTTATTTTTTATCAAAAAGCATGCAGTTACATGGATTAACTTGGGTTGTTCTTATCCTAATGAGCCTAATATAGTTTAACAACCTTACAGGCAATGGCAGTTGTAGAACTGAACATTGAGCACTAGGAAAATGTTAAGATTTTAATTATGACTGGGTTCTACTACACAAGTTCCCACATGCTGCTGCAAGGCTCAGGCAAGCTGCTGTTGTGATTTCTCCTACAATGTTTAGAATAAGTATGTGTCCTCAGGTGGTACCCCATGTGTCTCCTTGCATGTGTTCTTGTGTCTAATAAAGCTGCAAAACAACTAATCATACCATGGAAACAAAGAACTGCTAATAATTGTAGGATTCTCTGCCTGAGAAACAGTTCTTTTTCCACTGAGCTAAGTCTCACTGGAAAGCTGGCTCGATTTGACTTGACCTGGCTAGCCTGTGTTTTTGTGGTGCTGTCAAAAGAAAGCTAACCTGAACAAGACCTTTCTTTCTTTTAGGCCTTATGTTTATGCCTTCTACTCTGAGCAACCAGATGCTGCTGGCCACAGATATGGTCCTTTCAACTCAGAGGTTAGCACAGATTTATTTTTTACTACAGAAAAAGCAGGTGTCTCTAATACTTTTTTTTTTTTCCCAGAAATATTGATGCTGCTCAGGAGTAACATTTTTATCAACTTTTTTTCCCACCTATTTCTGCAGTGTTCTTCACCTCTGTCAGAGAAAAAAAAATTATCTTCTATAGGATTTATCGTGTAAAATTCACTTCTGAGAGAGGGATCTGCTTTAGTGCCTTTCAGGAAGCTATTTCTCAGTGTGATATGATAATGCAAATGGAAAGATTTATTTGGCAAAGACAGGAGTATATTTGTGTGCAACAGCATAATTCAACTTTACTCTAACAGTTTATCCTTCTGAAAAGTAATTAAAATATAATACATAAAATATTGAGATAAAATGCAGAGAAGAAAGAAGCTTTCTTAAAAGCTGACAGCCAGCAGTAGCCAAAGTAATAATTCCAGTCTGTCAGGAAATATAAAAGGCTGCTAGTTCCAGTTTCATATAGGCCCTACAGGGGTTCAGAAAGCTTTTCCAATACTGTTCCCTCAGGCCCATGCTGTTGAGTTTGGAAAAAGTTTTAAAGCACCATAAGGCATTTTAATGAAAAATTACGTGCAACATGCTGCAGTAGTTTAACCTCTTGTTTGACTTTGTGTAGCTGGCTGGGACTGATGGGTGTTGTTTCCCCTGACAACACTGTCCAGGTGACAAGAACTTAAAGATAATGCACTTGTCAGGGATATGTGGGGAGGGAAAGCAAATGCTGTACTCAAATATCCTGCTTCAAGTGGCTGGGATCTGGCATTTCCAGTGATGTCTGACATCTTGCAAAGGTCCCCTAGTTTCAGTGCAAATGCATGCCTGCAGTTTCCCATCACAAGACATCAAGAGTTTTTAATGTAAGATTTTCAAAGGATAAACAAATGTTTGCAATCTTTAAAAAGTGAGGAGTAAATCAGATGCCTACCCTCTCTGGAAGGCAATGCCGATCTCCTTGAGCAGCCAGGTACCCAGCAGTAGTTTCTTATTTGTTTGGTTTACATCTGGTGGCTGTTCTTGATGGGACAAGAAAGCAAAGAGAAGCAGTGTTAATATTTTTTATTTATCTGGATACAGCCACTTCCTTATGAACAGAATTGTGGAGCTTTTTACATGGACTTAAAAGGGGAATGTTAAGATGGTGACATTGAAAATGTTCTTTAAATTGGGTTGTTTAACAAATCTGCTTAGCATCCAACCAATATGGCAATCTAGTTTCAGGTTAATTACAAGAGTCTAAAAAGTGAAGTATGGCAAAGAGGTCATAACAGGAAAAAACTTTAAAAAAGCAAAAAGCCCCCAAAGGCTCTTCCTGTATGGGGGTTTTTGTGGATGGTCATATGAAGGTTGATCTCTAATTGCAAGGCAAAGCTTCAGCTCTTAATATGTGTGAATTAATATCTTATGAGAGTTTTACAAATAGATAGTTTTATGTCATTTGTATTAAACACAAGAAGACCATGAAATCAATTTTTAGCAAATTGAGAACAGATGAGTTAGCAGAAGAGCATGTCTGGGTTTGCACTTCAAACAGTGGACCAAACTTTGTGAATGGAGATGTAAGTAAACGAATACAGATGTGTAAGTACACAGATGCTGAGGTTTGCTAGGGGCCTGGTTTCGGGATAGAAAAGCTAGAGGAAGTATTTTATATTGTGTCTCTTGACACTGGGTTTCAATATAATTATTAGGAGCTATGAAATTTACATCATCTGGTAGAAAGTCCTCAAAAGGATCCCTTTTAGCTAATTCCTTGATACCAAGAGCATGACTTCCTGTGAAATATATTTTTTCTTGTATATGGCTGCCATCAGTTAGACATTTGGAGTATTACTGACCATTTTTCTTCATGCAAAGGCAAATCTACCAAGCAATATGAAATATTTGAAAACAAGCATGTAACAACTCAGCATTACATTTACAATGGACTTCTTATTTATTTTGAAGAGTGAATATTTCATGCTGATTTTTCTTACTGCAGTTAGTAGTTTGAGGAATAGCTTTTTATGTTGAAAACCTCCAAATCTTTATTAGAATATTTATTTGAGCTTATTATATAAAATAGTATTCTAAATTTATTTTAAATGTACAATCTCAGAGGTCTAATGGCATCAGAAGCCTATGTGCAGAGTGTGTTAAAGCAAGAAGCAAAGAGACTTAGATATACTTAAAATTTATTGGTGAATTGCCAGTGTTTTTTATATAAATGGAATTGATAATATAGCTAGTCTCCACAAGTGTAACTTTGCATATCCACTAGCATGAACTTCAGTGTAAATGAGTTGATTGTCTAGGTTTTGGGGTTTGGTGGGATTTTTTGGTTTGATTTGGTTTGGTGGGATTTTATTTTTTTTTTTTTGCTTTGGGGTGGGGGTGTTTTGTGTTATTTTTTTTGTTTTTTCTTTAAAAACATTTTAGGAGGTATTTCAGTGGGTTCTGTTATGTTTCCAGGAGCAGTTATGGGAGTTATAAAATATATGCTTGCTTTTAATTTACTTCTGCCTTTTCTTTTTTTTTTTTCTTTCCTTCTGTGCTTCTGCAGTTGAACTCTGGTAGGTTGGTCCATCCAGGTCAAGAAGCAAAGCTTTGGCTGGCTAGTTACCCTTGTGATGTTATAGTTTCCTTCTGTAAGAGGGGAGGGATTCGGTTCCCTCCCCCATAACTCGTTCTGACTCTTCTCAAGCAAGACTAAGAATTGGCTGGTTAATAAGAACTTGGCTTTTTTTTTTTTTTTTCCCCTGGCTGTTTTTTTAATATAAAATATTCTAGAAATATACTACCATAAGAGCTCTAAAATAAATTGAAGTCTGGCAGCGCTAAGCCATTTCTGCTGCTCCTCTAACATGCTGTCTTGAGACAGTCACTTCAGTGTTCAGACCTGGGTCTCCTGTGCTCGCGTGTTTCTGGCATTGTGGAGCTCTGTCTGAGCCAATTCAGAGACAGTAAAATGAGAATCCTTCCTTTCCCTGCCGCTCCTCTCATCAGGACTGCACAAAGCTTGAAGCGTTTTAAAAACAGAAAACTCTGGTGCTGCTTTATTAAAATGCCTTTCTGGAGAAAGACGAATGAGACTGGACTAGAATCTCCTTTCCAGCTGCTTGCGTTGGAAGCAATGAAACAGCATGGCAGATGGTAACATCCCCTTCTTCCCCTTCCCTGGTTATGGGGCTCTGTAACTCAACAACTGGCAGAAGCTGCCTAAGTACATAGAACTTAAATAGCTTTATAAATGTCCAACTCTCCCCCAGCCCACTCAGCGTGCTCCATTGCAGATTGTGGTTTATCTCCTGCTAGGTGTCACCTGTCAGCTCCTCTCACACCATCTGAGCAGTGCCAAGAGTCTGTGAGTTGTGTTAAAGTCAGTGAGAGTGGGACAGTTTAAGACTACAAGCAGGTTGATTAATGGGACTGTCTATCCTAGGTAACTGTGCATTTAGGAACAATGACATTACCCAGTGAGATGCCACACTGAAGCTGCTAGAAAATTCAATTCTCAAAATGCCCATAAAGCTGGTAATAAGGCAGGTGAGCAGGTAGATTTCTCATGCACTGACACCAGTGTGCCCCACCCAGCTAATCTGAAGGATATGAGCTTCATTTAACTGCGTTTCACCTCTGATCTGCAGACCCCAAATACTGGCAAATGGGGTTTTGGTGACTTCAGTGAGGTGCAGGGTCTGGCACACAGTAGTGGTAGTACTATGGATGAGGGTACTTGATGTCACTAATTCAGCCAAAATGTTGGTGTGGGAAACCTTGCAGAAGTCATTGAGACTGGACAGCCTCTAATACTCATACCTGAACTGTCATTCAAGTGAAATGTTGCATTTCCACCACTACTCTACCCTGGACACTCATTAAGTTGTGTGCAATTAATTTTGCTGTAATTTAAATTAACTTAAATCTCAATAATACTAGTGAATTAATATTTGATAACTAATATCCCCTATATAACTATGTATTTTCAAACACAGAAGCCCCACCTATCTTTTGAAACACCAATTTAATTTGCTTTTATGCTGTCTGCTCTTGTAACTGCTGTTCTGCTTTTAGTACAATTTGGTGAATTCCTCCTTATAAGGGGAGAGATCCTAAATTGTCCAAAAGCCTAAATATTTGATAAGGTCATAGCATTTATGCTTCAGGATTCTCTGACACAGGTAGCTTTACTATCTGATGTGAGTTGAGGCAGGCTTTTTTTCTGAGTCCAGACATCTCTCCCTGCCAGTACAGGAGAGTAGTTATGGCTCCCCTCTTACTCCGCCTAAGAGACCTAAGAGAAAGCTTCCTCCTAAGAGGAGACAGGAAAGACCAGTTGCAGCTCCAAAGAAAAGAAGAAAAGTACATAGAGTGGATCAATATTCTACGGAAACTCGTCGGAAGAAAGTAAGTTACAAAAATTTATGATGGAAGTGCCACTTTTTGGGCACTATGCTGTCTTTATTTTTTTCAACTTGGGAGTTCACGCCATGCTTCAGGTTGGGATTTTGCAGCCAAAACTTTTATAAATGTACTGAAGGACCCAGAGGAGAGCAGCCAAACCAGACCAAGCCTGCTGGGACCTGTGTTTTTCTTGTTTCAGACTGTTTGCACTAGGAAGAGTTATCTTTATGATCTCTATATTTTTTAAATCCAGCCATTAGCTGGAGGCAGTGTCAGAAAAATCTCTGGGAAGACACTACCACTGCTGCTAAACTTTCTCAGTTATTACAAGTTCTGCAATATGTTGCAGCCTCCATTAACTTCCAGCTCATGGGAACATGGTGATTATTTGAGGTTTTGTGTCTAGTCCTCATGGTTGTGGAAATGTCCTGAAAAAGAAACTAATAAAATCTAAAAGGGAAAGAACACTTGTTTTCAAAATACACATTTTAAAGTAATTTTGTTACTTTGGAGGATAAGGAATTTTATTGCTGGATTTCTGAATGTTGTATTTGCAAGAGGTGGTGTGTAAGTCTGTTTTCACAAGGAAAACATCAAATATAAATTGCTTCATTAGGAAAAAGCGCAACTGGATGAAGAGTATTCCTTAGTGTACTGTCTTTATCCACCTGGCACTAACAATCTATATATTTCTCCTTTAAGCTAGAAACAAAAGCCTTTACACTTCACAGTGTCCTAGAAGAGGCTATAAACATTCTTCTCAAGAGTTTTTTTTTGTGGGAATGTTGACTTGTTGCACAGTTAAACTTCAAAGAGTTATTTTGAGGCACATTATTTAAGTGTAAAAACATGGCAGACAGGGACATGCAAAAAAATCATATATAGACCCCCAGGAATTTCTCAGAGTACTTTTAAGATTTTAAGATTTACCTGAGAGGAGAGCTAATTACTGCTATGGATGATACTGCTATGACTCGCTGATTTGCCATTCCAAGCTGACATGAAATAGAGTAGAAATAACATTCCTAGTGACATGAACATATATTGCTCTTTTTTTTGCCTTTCTTTCTCTGAATGAAAAGATGATCTAAACTTACCCCTAAAAAACTTTTTCTGGAAAGTCAACTGTGAAAATTTGACACCATTATTTCAGAAAAAAACCTCTACTATTACGCAGTAGTTGCCATTGTATCTGCAAGTTAATATTTTGATGCTGTTTGACATCAATAAAATGCAGTACAGGATGCATTCTACCACTTATTAAAACAAATTTAAAAGTAAGATTCTTCCTTCCTTCCTTCTTTCTAATCAGACTTCTATGGGAAAACTTGTGAGAGAAGCCAGGCTTTTTTTTGTATATTTTGGATCCCACACACAGCACTATCACAAGGTTATAAAACTCTTTATTGTAGCATCAACCCAGAGATCTACAAATATTGGAAGATAAAATGGTTCTGCACAGTCTTACAAAGTCTTGATATTAGGTGAAGAAAGGTTTATGCAACAGCTTTATCTGTTTGCCAATAGATCTTTGAAAGTTACATCTGGGGGGAACTGTAAGAGGAAGTCAGATTGCTGAAGAGAGTAGCTAAACAGAACTATGACTTGAAATCTTTGAATTATTGTTGCTCTATCTTTTTATCACCATTATCATTTTTTAAAAGAAAACTTAAGCTTGCTGACTAAAGTAAAAATTAATGGGAACTCTGGATTTCCAGCTTCCTTGAATATGCCTTGGATTCTGAGTAAAAGTTGTATATCCTTATATGATTGACACAATATAAATAGACTTTCATAAAAATTGTATTCCCATTAGTAGAAGCAGCTCTTTGTATTGGAGAGTGAAAGAATGCTGAAACAGACAATTTTCTTTTTTTCCAAACTTGAAGGATTTCAAAGTTTTAACTTGAGTGACTACTTAGGCTTTCCTGAATTAAAAGATTTCAAAATTTCACCCTTTGTCTGAACCACTTCCATATGTTGCAGAAATTGTTCCTCCTGTTCCCCACCGTGATTCCTCCTCCTGTAAGTCCCTCCTCTGTGTATTTATAGTGCCACGTGGGAGTTGACATTTCCTGTCTCGTAACCTAGCAGACTCATTTAACATCTATCCCTTAATGACTCAGGCAGAGGGAGAATTTCTGAACCACCTCTTTCTGGGTCACAGTAACACGGTGTTTATTTTGGAAAATTCTGCCAAAATCTAATTTTCTCTCATCCAGCATTTGTTATCATTCTGTTTGTCATTGGGAGGATTTTTTATTGTGGATACTTGAACCAGCCAAATCAAACAGATAATTGAGGAAGAAGTTGCCATATAGTGACAACAAATGTTTTCTTCTCAAAATCAAAACAAAATGAGTCCTCTGCCTAAAATCTTACTTTTCCCCTCTCTGTGCCATCTGGTAAAAAATATTTCATTTTCTTAAGGCTGAAAACATAGTCCTGCTCTTGCATTTTTCTGATTTTTGTTTGTTTGCTTGTTTGTGGCTTTGTGTTTTGTTTTTTAATGAAAAATAAATTTAAATTAAGAAATCACAGTACAGTATCTGTGTCCTCTGGGGCCTGCTGACAATTTTGCCAGGCCTGTCTTTTGAGTTGTTGGAAACTCTTGGCTTTGAAGCTGAAGAACGCTCCCTCTGAGCCCCATGTGCTACTCAAGTGATGTGCAAGTTGTCATCCTGGCATCAGATGTCCTTTGAAGTGAATTTCTTTAAGTGACTTGGCATGTGAATCCCAAGTCTAAAGCTTCATTTCATGTTCATTTTTTGACTAAGCCATTCACATAAAATACTGTTTTCTTTTAAAAGCACTGCTTTCTATCTCTAAGAAACAAACTGGACCCCAAAGTCACATGTGTTTTTCTGCTGCCTACACATTGTTTTACCAACTGTAGACATGTTCATGGGAGGCCTAGGATCAGCCATAAAGAACTTTGGCTGTCTTGTGTCAGCATCTCAGCAGAGCTTTCTCATGATGAAATCATGGTGTGGATATACAAAAGGAAATGGTACAATAATTGCAGGAGTAACAGCTCAGCCAAGGCTTTGCCTCTTGACCTGGATGATTTTTTCATCAGAGTTTTGCCAAAGGACCCCCATTTGTAGAAGTATGAACACTGCAACTACAGAATAAACTTTTTTTTTTTTCCTTCTCAATATTTATACAGATGATGGTGAATCCCCTGAGAGAGATTGACAAGACAGTAGGACAGCTAATGGATGGACTGAAACAGTTGAAACTACATCGATGTGTCAATGTTATATTTGTTGGTGATCATGGTAAATTTTAAACCATAATATTTATCAGAAGATAAATGCTTAAGCAATGTAGCTGTAAATATAATAGGTAACCTAAATCAAAGTTCCATTTAAGATATTTTTGTGCTGATCTTTTTTCTGGTAGTTTAACTCTCCCCAAAAAAGCCAGTTGGTGTGGACTGGCCACTCAGCTCATCTGTTAATTGTCATGGAGGGACACTTCTCTTTCATAACAGTGATCTGGATATTTATTTATTTACTCAGAGCTTTAAAAATCTTGGTGTATCTGATACCACATCCAAATGTAACTCTTATTTGGAGAGCTTTGGAGGGATTTATTTTGCCTAGGGTAATCTTCTTTTCAGTTTTTATGGAATAAAAAATTCAATAGCCTTGTTCTCCTGCACATAAGAACAACAGGACTCGAGACTGAGGCATTTTCATGGCAATTAGTGAGTTAAGTTACCCTATTAGAAGAAAGACTGGAATATCTTTCTTATATCTATGGAATGTAAGACTGTTCCGTTCCCCACTTAGATGGAAAAGTCATCAAAATAATGGAGGAAGGAGGTAAAAAGATATTTCATAGTCAGATGTAGTCACCTAAAAGCACAGATATTATTTGGTCTTATTCCTTCAAACATTAGAATAAACTTGGTGATACAGGAAATAGTAAATATTAGCAAAGATAAAAAGAAAAATAAATTTTGTTAAAGGAAAACCTGGATTTGTATAACTTTTTTAGCAATGCCACCAAAGGTCCTCTTAATTTTGGATCTTTACTCCTGACATTCTCACATGAACTGCTACATCAGCAATAAAATGGCATATGCCTTATTTCTGGCTGTGGGTAGAGAAGGGTAAGGGTCAGGAAGGATTTCTAGGGGTGGCAGTTTTGTGCTGAGAACCTCCTGTGGCTGGCAGTGCATTCCTCCCCACCACAAATATCTGCAAGAGAAAATTGTTTATCTGCGGCTGCCTTAGAACAGACCACCAACAGACAATACCTTTTGTGTGCTATTCCTCTTAAAATCATTTGTTTAAAAGGAAATAATCCTCAAAGCAGTACATTAAACTAGAAACAGACTTTGATTTTTCCATGAGTTTAATTTGGAGTTGAGTCAGTGCACACATGGTGTATGTGGTGACTATTCCTACAATGCTGAGACTGGTATTTCTCTCACATAGGCACTCCTAGTTTGAGTCCTACCAGTGTATTATGTTGGAATGAGATGGCTGTAAAGTACAAGATTAGTCATCCAAAATGAAGTAATACATAGGGGTCTCCATTTTTTTGCTGTTCTGGAAAATTTGTTTATTTTGAGGGTGGATGAATTTTGCATTTTCTCTCTGCAGGGATGGAAGACACTACTTGTGAAAGAACTGAGTTTTTAAGCAACTATCTGACTAATGTGGATGACATAATTTTGCTGCCTGGATCTCTAGGGCGAATTCGCCCTAGGTCTAGCAATAACCTAAAGTGTAAGTTAATTTAATTGTACTTCTTATATCCTGAGAACTAGACTCTATTCCTTCCTTGAAATAATGCTGCCCAAAGGGTGTAAATTTGGCAGGAATTTCAGAGGGAATCCCACTGAAGACAGTGGATTCCAACTTGCTTCCTTTCCAATCTGTACTTCACAGACCCCACAGTGATAGAACTGTCAAAGAGAAAGCTTAAATGTCCTGGGTTAAATGCCACTCTTTTATCAAGGAGGAATGGGAATTTCAAGACAGTTCCACATACCAGCTCATGTGTCATTGTGAGTTTATTCATGCACTTTTCATCTCTGTCAACAGAAACCTGTATTTGGGCAATCTCAGCACAGCACAGCTTGGATATTAAAAAAAAAAAAAGCATCTGGTACATTTTATGAGCTAATAGGAAAAAAGTGACTTGTTAGTTTTGAATTCGGTAGTTTTATCATACTTTTGGCATAGATGAGCAGTCATGTAGGTTGCTAAACAGCAACACACTGGAGATGTTGAAGGATATAAGGAAGGTCAGCACATGCATTGAGGGCCAATGTTGTCAGTAAAACTTGTTGCTATTTTGAACCATGCTTTTAGAAGTTTGCCCTGACTTAGTGTTTGAGATTAACTGATCTGTGACAGTAACTCTCAGGGCTCAGGCAGGAGTCCTCTGGTGAAACTAACTGAAATTCAAGCATTACACCAGCTGCCCTCCTTTTGCCTCCAGGGCAGCAGTACCAGGACAGGGCTTGTGCCAGCACCCTGACTGCTCTAGTTCAGCATTCAAGGGCAAACCTAGCTTTGCCACCAGTTTAAACTAGCATGCAAACTGCTTTACTCATAAATAAACCATCGGTACCTGTGTTTTTTTGCACCATATGCTTCCAAGAGTGACAACTTTTGATGGAGAGGAAGATCAGATAGCTGGGATAGCCAACTCTTCCATCATAACATTTCAGATATGCTCTGGGTGAGGACAAATTTCATAGAAAGATCCATCTTTGAAGTTTAAATACTTCCAGAATAATAACAAAAATCATAAGGATGTGGTAAAACACCCTTAATTGATTTGTGTATGCATTTATTTTACTATAAACTTTTTTACCTGGGCATTTATGCTCGAGGAATATATGATGAGTGTGTAAAGATTTGTTGAAAATAGTGCACATGTTGTTCAAATTTTATAGACTAGCATGAGACTGGATTCCTACAGTCCGCAGTCTACTGAGAACAAATATCAGTTCTGAGAAGTTTTTTGGTTTTTTTTTTTAAAGATATTTCAATCCTTGTATTCCCAGATTGCTGAGAAAAATAAGTTTTCCTTAGAGAATGAATGACAATATGTTTCAAAAAGATTGGCTTGTCTGTCTGACCTCTGAGTCATACCATTGGTTTTCCCACAATAGCATTTTCTTCTTTTGGCCTCTGTCTGCAGCTTCCTAGTTTGAATATTTGCAATTGCTTATAAATCAGCAGTTTGAATGTAGAACAAAGAAGCATGTTTCTTACCTTTAGAACTGGGGTTTCATATCCTTAAATGGAAAATTACCAAATTCTTTATTCTTTATTGTTCCATAATACTGTCTCAATATTGCAAACACACCTGTGCAATGCAAAAGTCTGCAGCTTGTGTTTTGAGATGCTACAGAACCCATTTCAAGCTTGGCAAGATCATGCCTTAAGCAACCAAAACAATAGTATTTGAACAAGAGATTTTCAATTCCCAAAATATTCTATTAGTTTATTTTCCCTCTCATAACTGAAAAATGTTTCCGCCATCCCCCAGAAGAACATAGTTGCTATGGATTTTTACTGGGTTTAGGCTTTCTACATCTTGCACATCCCTTTAATAGCCCAAAGAAAGATCCAGAATATTTTAATGTGGCTTTCCACTTACTCAGCATGGCCTATGCAATCAGTCAAATGTTAACAGTGACCAAAAAATGCTACATATATATCTTGCTCCTTCTAACAGAGTGCATTGTTGCATTCAAGTGTGCTCTCAAAATTTTTCAAGGAAAGTCATTTTGTTTGGGGATAATTTTTTATTTTAAAGCAAAACAGCCAAAAGTCTTTAAAATATGTGTTTGCAGAAAACAAAATAAGCATTAAGCTAAGGTTCAGATTATAAAACAGTGAAGACAGTACCTGAGCAACTACATGTCACCAAGCCATCACATATGCAGAACAGCCAGGGGATCAGGCCCATCCAGCATGGGTTTAAGGAAGTCAGGTCCTGCTTGACCAACATGATCTCCTAAGACAGGATGACCTGCTCATGTGGAAAATGTTTACCTGGACTTTTGCAAAGTCTTTGATATTGTCTCCTACACAATTCTCTTGGAGAAACTGGAAGCCTGTGGCTTGGACAGGTGCACCCTTCAGTGGGTAAAAAACTGTCTTGATGGCTGGGCCCAGAGTGTTCCCCAGGGAACAGTATCAGGGCCAGTTCTGTTTAACATCTATATTGATGATCTGAACGAGAGGATCAAGTGCACCCTGAATCTGTTTGCAGACAACACCAAGCTGGGCATGAGTGTCGATCCACTGGAGGGTAGGAGAGCTCTGCAGAAGGATCTGGACAAGCTAGGTCTGTGAGCCAAGGCCAGTGGTGTGATGTTCAACAAGACCAGGTCCTGGGTCCTGCACTGGTGTCACAACAGCCCCCTGCAGCACTGCAGGCTGGGGGACGGTGGCTGGAAAGCTGCCCTTGGAAAAGGCACTGAGGGTGCTGGTCAACAGTGGCTGAACATGAGGCAGTGTGTGCCCAGCTGGCCAAGAAGGCCAATGGCATCCTGGCCTGGATCAGGAACAGTGTGGCCAGCAGGAGCAGGGATTGTCTCTCTGTATTTGGCATTGGTGAGGCCACAGAACAAATCTTGGATACATGTTTGGGCCCTTCACTCAAAAAAGGACATTGAGGCAGTGGGTGAAGAGAAGGGCAATGGAGCTGGTGAAGGGTATGCCTGAAGCACAAGTCTTAATGAGGAGTGGCTGAGGGAGCTGGGGGTGTTTAGCCTGGCGAAAAGGAGACTTTGGGGAGACCTTGTTCCTCTCTACAGCTCCCTGAAAGGAGGCTGTGGCCAGGTGAGGATCAGTTTCTTCTGCCAGGTAACAACTGACAGGACAAGAGGAAAAGTCCTCAGGTTGCACCAGGGGAGGTTCAGATTGGATATTACGAAAAAATTTCTTTATGAAAAGGGTGGTCAAGCACTAGAGCAGGCCACCCAGGGAAGTGGTGGAGTCACCATCCCTGGAGGTGTTCAAAGACGGTGCACTCAGGTACATGGTTTAGTGACAGACTTGGCAGTGCTGGATTAATGGTTAGACTTAATCTTAAAGGTCTTTTCCAACCCAAATGATTCTGTGATTCTATGATATACACAAAACACTTTTAGTAAAGGTCAGGGAAGTATTAGGAAGTATGCTTATGTAAGCCTTGTCTTTTCTTTTGCAAATTTTTAATATATTTTTTTTTTTTTTTTTTTCTTTGCTTAACAGATGACCCTAAAGTGATTGTTGCCAACCTTACAGTAAGTGTTTAGGACTGGGAGGTATCTGTCTATACTTCACTGTTCACTTCTCGTTTGAAGCTCTATTCAGCTTTCTTTTCTCACTCTTTAGACAGGAAAATCAACCAACCATTATTATAAATAAAGAATGTTAAATGGTGCCCTTCATGAGCACAGAATAATGTTTGTCATGTTTTCCACTGTTTGCTGCTCCACTAGCTTTTAATAACCTTTTTGGGCAGAGACAGAATCTTCTGAACTGTCTTTACTCCCTGAATTGAGTCTGTTTATTCATGACTTCAGAACTGGAAAGGTAATATTTTAGGGTAAACATTTTACTACACTTTGAAAATGCTGAAAAGCTGCATTTGATAGCCTTCAATTCTAATCTTCCATTCATGGAAGAAAAGTGCTTAAAATTAAAGAAACCCAAAAAAACCAAACCCCCCCAAGTTTTGTAACCATATTGCTTTAAATATATCTGCAGATGAGGTGTATTTTTTGAGCATTCAGGTTTCTGCTGAAATGCAGAAGCTTTGGTCCAGTTAGAATAAAATTCTTCATCTGTGAACTAAGTACGTGTGATATTTTGTTTGATAGTTTCATAAAGGCTGCCACAAGAATGAACCTTTCCAAATATATCTTTGAATGGCTCCCTGGGCCTTGGCTGCATGTAAATACTGCACAGAAATGACTGGACTACATACTCTAGATGTACACTTTGTTTTCCAGACACCATCAGTGATGACCTTAACAGCTTGATTTCTGTAGTCAAAGGTTTTATGTGCATCTTAAGCTAACTGACAGTGTGCTATTTGTAACCATTTATTTTTCAGTGTCGAAAGCCTGACCAGCACTTCAAGCCTTACCTGAAACAGCACCTGCCTAAACGCTTGCACTATGCTAACAACCGAAGAATTGAGGATGTCCATTTACTGGTGGATCGCAAATGGCACGTGGCAAGGTAAACCTTTGCTTTTGCTTCCATCCTGATTTTCAGTTTTTTCTTCTGAGGAAATGGGATGCCTAGGATTGCTCTGTCTGTTAGCATCCTGATCCTCTACTCTGAGCAAGAGGAAATTAGAGAACACGAAATATTTTCAAGTGTGGGAAAATCAGTTGCTGGATAAAAGGTAGAAACCCAGACTGATTTGCTCAAGCAGCTTGGTGGTTTTGACTGATTAGCTCAAATGAAGATGTTGCTAAATCTTTCTAATGAGGTGCAAGCTTAGTCCAACAGGGAAGCAGGGAGGAAGGGGCAGGTTTATGTGGTGAGGATATGTTAGGGAACAAGAGTTTGAGTGGATGCAATAGGTGAATGGAAAGAAAATGGAGATATTGGCAGAGTGGATGTCTCAGAATATGTGGAAGAATGTGAGAGAGTGGCCATCAAAGTGCTGTGCTGGCAGTGTATTGCGTTTCAGAACGAATCCACAGAGAGCCAGGATGATATAGCTCAGGCAAGAACTCTGGTTTGGCTTGCTCTTAGCCATATGACTCTGAATTTTTGGTTATAGAATATGGGCAGTGTTTATTAGTTAGCTAAAAATTGACTGAGGAAAAACTAGTTGGCACATACACCTATAGAGTGAACAGGAGAGGAGTAGCCTTTGTTTATGGATTGTGCATGGCTTTCTATTGAATATACTTTGACACGTGTTGTGTATTACAGTATGAGAATGGTGGGGTTTTTTTGCATGAATCTGACTCAGTGATTCTTGGAAGATGACACAGCTCTTGGCTCATGGTAGATTGTTATGAGCTTTAAATTATGGTAGGGTTTTCTGCCCATATAGCTGCCAGGCAAACACACAGTGTGTTGTAAGTGCCTTCTGACATCTGTGCTTATCTTTCCATGAATTATGCAAGGATCACTCTGCTGAAGCAGTGAATGAGAAACCCCATTTGCTTTCTTGCATAACTCCACTGGCTGCTGGCAGGCTGCCCTGTGGCTGGGGTTACATATATTTCAAAGAATCATACTCTGAATTTTGGGTCTATAAAAGCTTTAGTTTTAAGAATTTTACTGGAATGGATGGGATTGCCCAGGTGGATTTGCATTTAGTAATTTCTTATTAATTGCATCAGTCTTTCTTTGGCTTACTTATTAATTTTCAGAGATCTCATTCACCAGTAATTCATTCATTAGTGCAATTGTAATTGGACCTTACAGGAAAATGGTAGCTGCAGCCCTAATTGCTGTAACTCTAGTAATTTATAGGGCCAAAATCAAACTTTAAGCATTATTTTATTGCAGATGAAGAAATTAATTTGTAGGATTATGTGGTCCTCTATATGTATTCCCTGCACACAGCCCCATAAAACTGTACAGAAGTACTCTGAAATAAGCTGGTGATTATAATTCCTATGACACAATACTTACTTTCCCACATATTTTGTAAAAAACCCCATCTCAATAACAAGCTGATAATTAGCATTCTTATGGTACAGCACTTATATTTGCAGCTACTTGTCTTCATGAAAATCTCTCTTTTTTCAGCTTTTTTTTCCTGCTACCCATTTTGTTTATTGGGCTGAAGGCAAACAGGAAAGCACTTTATAGCATTGTACGACATTTGCGGCATTGTAGCATCTCAAAAATGCTTTCTGAACAGCCTCTGCTGGCATTTTGAGGATTAGAAGGGTATGGTCCAACACTTCCAGTCTGCAGGAGATTGTGATATGAGAAAATCTGAGAAAATAATAGTTACTAAGGTTTTTATCAATAATAAGAGTTGTTTCTTAGAGTGGGACTAGAGGGAGAAACCCAGGGGATGCTGTATAAGCCTGCAAGTGCCTACTAATGCTACTCATGAAAGATAAATAATGTATTGCCCTGTAACCTTATCCTTCCTCCTGAAGGATATTATCAGGTCAGCCACCTTTGAGAAAAATTTCTAATACTTTTTCAATTTAGGAAAGCCATGGATGTTTACAAGAAACCAACAGGAAAATGTTTCTTTCATGGAGACCATGGCTATGACAACAAGATAAACAGCATGCAGGTATGGGCAATGTCTGGGAGGGTCATTGAAGGTCTCTGAAATGTAAATTTTCACTGAAAACCCCCTAAATTTTAATGTTGTTCTTTCATATTCTTTTTCTTCTTTTTTTTTTTTTTTAAGACTGTCTTTATAGGTTATGGCCCTACCTTCAAGTACAAGACCAAAGTGCCGCCTTTTGAAAATATTGAACTTTACAACGTCATGTGTGGTAAGCTGCCTGCTTGAGAAATTGTAAAATCAGCAACTTATTTTACCAGGGCTTCATTTAGGTACCCATGAGCTTTTGTCCTGACTTTCTCTCAGAGTGTTTTTTTGTCCTAGTCCCCCTTTCCCAAGCACTTGCTAGGAGAGCTGAAGACACTTCTCAGAGGTCTCAATTTGCTCTGGAACTGACCAGTAAAGGGGGTGGCTATAGTTTTGATGTTTGCAGCTTGACAGAGCTCAAAATGTATGGTGTCCACATCTCAGCTGTTTAGGAAGAGATTCAGAGACTGCTTCTGTATCTGCATGTTTCATGCAGCAGTTCAGGTTGATCACTTTTTCTATGGCATTTCCTGGTATGATTATGTTTCTTGAATTTGTAACAAAGCCATGAAGAAGAATCTGATGATGTGTACAGATATTATTAGGGTCTTTTCTTTAGTACTGATTTTCTAGAACGATCAAACTTTCAAGGTGTAATTCACAATAAAACTTTAAAGTGTTTCAAAGATGTAATTCACTTTTTTTTCCCCAAACATGTAATACCTAAGGGGTAGTTAGCCTTAGTTAGAAATCACTGTGTTGCAGATTTGGTGTGAGGTCAGCACATTGACTGTAGGTTTGTACTGGAAGCTGAAGGAGTAGTCATAATAAAACTGTCTAGTTTTATTGTCCAGTTTTAAACTTTTCCAGTTTCTTGATGCAAATTAACATTTTGTCATAACGGCAAAGATACTATTCATGTGGCATTTACAAATTTGTGATTTGGACAAAAAAAAATCAGTGTTTTATTACATTAAAAGCTTTCACTAACATGCTGTGGGTGTAAACAGTATTACTAATAAATGTGTTGGCTTGATAGAGTTGCTGCATGAATACATGTTTGGAGTCTAACCACCATTCATTTTCCCTTGGTGGTTTCATAGACCTGCTTGGATTAAAGCCTGCTCCCAATAATGGCACCCACGGAAGCTTAAATCACCTGCTGAGAGCCAATGTTTATAAACCAACTGTGCCAGATGAAGTTGCTAAACCACTGTATCCTGTAGCTCTACCTTCTGCATCAGATTTTGATATAGGATGTACATGTGATGACAAGGTAGGTGTTTAGGATCTGTGGAAGCTCCACTATTAGCAGTAGTTTTGGTAAAGTTGTAGCCATTTTATTTGTTTTGAGAGGGTTTGATCAGTAAGAATTCCCCAGGTCTCTCCTCTGAAGTCTTTGTGCCCCCTTGGAAAAATTAACATTTTTTGTAAAAGAGGAGACAAGAAAATCCTCACTGTCATGTAGAACTAGTTTTGTTTTGTTAGATGCTAGTAAAATGAGATGTCAGAGTGCTCCAGTAGTCTTAATCTCATTCCTTTTTTTTCTGTTCTTGAGAAGAACAAGTTGGATGAACTCAACAAGCGCTTTCATGTCAAGGGAACAGAAGGTAAGAGCCTGGTGCCTCAGTTAATGAAAGCTGATTTAATATTCTTTTGTAAATTAGCAGCATTAATACCAGAGCAACTCCTGGTGTAGTTTAGTTAATGTGTGTCAAACTGTCTTTTTGAGTAACTGTCAAAGTAGCCCACAGACACACATGAGATTCGTGGGCAAGATAAAGTGCTGCTCACTTGAGAAAGTACACACTACCTTTTGCTGAACCAAGACTAAAATATTGTTCAAAGGGATGTGAGTTTTAACTCTTCCATTCCATCACCTCTAGAAGTTTTAAGCTCAGATGTGAAGGCAGAGAAAAGAGGAAAGGAGAGGGTGCCTGAGGCAGTACTCTGTTGAGGCTGTAAATGGGGAACACACCAGACTATATTTGCGTGCTGGGTTTTACCATAGTTATCCAGGCTTAGGTTTCACCTAGAAAGGATAATACAGCTGCTTTGACAATCCCTGACTAAGTCTTGGCTCTTAGTGTTCAGGTTACACAAGCTCTCTGCTAGTTCAGGCTACTCAGTGCAATTTTTTTCCTCTTCAGTGTTCAAGTCAATGTTTCTCCCAGGAGAAAGCATTCCCAGCTCTCCTGGACACCAGTTCCTGCTGTGTGCCAGCACTGACTTCTGTATGCACTGGGCTGCATCAGGGCCATGGTCCAGGTTAAAGTGGAGCAACAGGAGCAGAGGAGAGGGGATGGGAACTGCTTTTCTAAGCAGCACTACTGACTGAAAGGCTCACCAAAGCAGAGTTTTCCTTCTCACAGTGGTGATCGAGTTCAGCATAACAATTCACAGCATTTCCCTTACCATAACAACTGCCCAAATTAGCAAATTCTGAAGCTTTCCGTTTAGACGTGGATTTTTGAGGTACCTCAAACTGCATTGTTCAGATGATTAAGGAGATTTGTTTTAATTCCATTATTAAGGTATTTTCAGTTTCTCTGTTGTGAGATGCAATAGCAATAGGATAGCTATTGCATAGCAATGCAGGCTATCCTTTAGTTTCTAAAGGTGACCTTATTCCTCTTCTTTGTAAGTTAAATTGCCTTTCTGCAGCTTTCATCTTGTTCAACTGATTTTCCCAATTAATGAAGAGGTACTCCTCCCTCTGGCAATTTATGGCATTAGGAAAAAGCACCCTCACTGTTACAGTTCAAATCTCAGCATCTTTATTTTGGTTTCTGGTTTTCATTCTTCTTCACTGTAGTAATATAAAATAGTATTTTTGGTGTATTTTAAGATGTAAGCATTTAAACCAATTGCACTTGCTCATTTGTCAGTTCTGTGTTTAATGGCATGATGTGTCCCTATTTAAACAAGTTCTGCTTCATGCAAGTTTTGTTTCACTTCAGGGTGCACTTTACAACACAGTGCACCATGTTGTTATCCACAGACAGAAGACGACTTCAGCTTCTCTTGAATAAAGCAAATTTATCATCTTTGTCCTTAGACTGGGCCTTTCCTACTTTTTTCCTTGTGCCCTATAAAAGCATCTTCTGTTTGTACTCAAGCATTAATAAAACATGCCCTTTTCTTCCAGGTTAAATACTTATCTAGGAACTGTGTTAGGCCACTTTCCTCGTTTCTATATTTTAATTTCCAAAACCAAGCTAACTGTGTTTGTCAAAATGTTATCAAATTCAATGGACTGTACAGGACAATGCAAGATTATCCAGGAAATTTCGTTTTCTTCTATCTCTTTCAATGTTTTTGTCTTTTTATAAACAAGTTTGTCAGAGTTATCTGAGGACATTTAACCATAATGTATCACCAAGACAGAAGAAGGGCTGTTTTTACAGAGCTGGAGGCATCTTTTTGTAGCCAAAGTTAGGAAAAGGTTATTTTCTTAGTTTGTTTCTTTGATATTGCTGACAAAAAATAGCACATCAGTCTTCAGAACAAATCTGTATCAGCCAAGTGGAAAAAACTGCTCTTTGAGTGAGCGACCACTTTTGCTTCCCTTTTGAGACAGTATTTAGAGAAAACAGGAAGGAGAGAAAGTCTACTAAAGAGTGTCAGGACTGATAGATTAGGGACTGATTTAAGCTATGAAAAGAAAATGCTTATCTCCTCATGTGTGACTGAGATGTGGACACAAAGATCGTTGATGAGTTTCCAGTTTTTGGAAAAACACCCTCTCTCCACCCTGTGACACAAACAAGCTTTCAAGTGTAGAAGGGACTTCTAATCCCAAAGCATGTTTGTGAGCCTGGAATGGGGATTGCAGCCAGAATAGTTGAACAGTTGTTTTTCTTTTTTCTCTCTCTGCCAAAAGATTTTCTTCATAGTTATTCGTGGTCAGTGTCCCATTAATGATCACTGAAAAATCAACACCTGATGGAAAGCTAATTCCCCTCCCCTTTTTTTTTCATCCTTAAGACTTTCAGTAGTAAATATAAATGTAATTTCTTTTGATCTTTAGAGAAGCATCTTTTATATGGACGCCCTGCAGTACTGTACCGCACAAAATACAATATCCTGCATCACCACGACTTTGAAAGTGGCTACAGTGAAACATTCCTGATGCCTCTCTGGACATCCTACACTATTTCCAAACAGGTTAGTGTTCTCTCTACTCTTGAAATGTGCTTTAAAAGTCTTGGGGGAACTTTTTTGGTATCTGTGTTCTTGAAGTCTTAAAATTTCCTTTCCCCAGGGAGATTTTCCCATCAGAAATTATGTCAAGTACCATTGTAAACAGTGCCCAAATTGTTTTATTTCCTTCTTTAGAAGAATTTTAAGGTGGAAGGATTGTATATTTCTTCTCCTGTTTTAATTTTTTTTAAAAACTTTGTTCATTGGGGATTTGCTTTATTATGAGCAACTTCATTTGAATTATTTCCCATGGGGATTTCTGTTCCCTGAGGAAGGGGCTGTGCAGCAATGCAGGAGCAGGATTTGGTTGTAGAGTCAAGTGGTTTATTTTACTGCACACAGGGCCTTCTGTGTAGCCTGTCAATTGTATGACCTAGTTTCCTTTCATCTGTAAAAGCTGAAATGACATTTTTTTTGTTGTCTCCATGTTCCTCAATGCAGGCAGAGGTATCAGGTGTCCCAGAACACCTGGCCAGCTGTGTGAGGCCTGACCTCCGCATTTCTCCAGGAAACAGCCAGAGCTGCGCTGCCTACAGAGGCGACAAACAGCTCTCCTATGGATTCCTTTTCCCTCCTCGTAAGTTTAAAGAGCTTTTTAGTACCTAAGGATTTTGTAATTTTCTTGTTTTGTTAGGGAAAACCTTTAGTGTGAACATACTCCAGGCAAATCTCATCAGATATAAACAGAGTGATTTTGATTTCAAACACCAGTAAGATAAACACAATTTTTTATTTATAAATCCAAATTTTATTAGACTCTTGCATACTGTAAAAGTTTCTACCATCCTGTAGAAATAGTGATAGTAGAAAGCCTGTGTAAACTAGCATCCTCAGTTCTCCTGATGTACTTGCTTTGCTTCAGTGTTGGATAAATGATCTGGGATTGGTAAATGTTGAAGGGGAACAACTGTTCACAGTTGTGAACTTCATTGCTCTGCCTTCCTCACTAAGTGGCTGAAATATTTTATGGTGGATTTCTGAAATGGAATAGTAGTGCAGAGGTTTGCTCAGAACTAGAAGATAATTCCATGCTCCTCTCCCAAGAAATTGTTGGTGTCTTTTATAAAAGCATGCAGAGCTTTCTGCCTTTTAAGACAGCAAAAACAGATAAGCTATATGAAAATATTTTGAACTGAGTGACAGTTGAAGCAAAGATAAAATTTTTCCTTTCCATATTCAGCTGTTACATTAAAGACAAATTTTGTGTACGTAGTGTGCTCTTCTAAATATAGCATTCAGATTGCTGTTTAGATTATGGTCTTCCCTTTGGTTAATCTCTTAAGCCATTTTCAAACATTTTTATATTCTCTGAAATTCTTATATTTCATCTTATTAATATTTTTCTCTTTCCCTATTTTCAGAATTAAGTTCCTCTGCAGAAGCAAAATACGATGCCTTTCTAATAACAAATATCATTCCAATGTATCCTGCCTTCAAAAGTAAGTGCTTTTTCCATGACTGTACTTCTCTTTACCAGCAAGTTTTTTTGTTTTTTTTAACTTTGTGTTGGATTATGGAATGAATTGACAGGAGAAGTTTAGAACATAAAATTCAGTTACCTGTAGCCAGCAGCTAATAACCTGTGAGCACCTGTATAGTGCTAGGTATGGGCAGGCAAAATATCACAAGAAAAGCTTAAGTTTTAAGAAAGGTTTATTTTCCTTGGTGCACAGCCATGCTGTAGGTCCACAGCTGTGCTTTATGCCACAGTAATTCACTTTCTATAAGACCCTGCAGATTCTCTTGTCTGTAGCCCAAGCTAGTGCAGAACATACTTAGGCAGCAACTGGAGCCTGAGAGTGTGCACAAGCCTGGGAGTGTACCCTTGGTCTTTTGTAGTTCAGGGACAAGTGATTACGTTTTATTTTTCTCTCTGTGCCCTTAGAGGGAGAATGAATATATTTATTACCTATAAAGAAAATAGAAGAGAAAACCAATTTATGGAAAATGAGGGATGATTTAAACCTGTCTGAAACTTTCAGTGCTGCAGGGTTATATTACTAACATTTCTTTTGTCTACACATCCCTTTTCTCTCTAGTCTTGCCAAGAGGTAGGAAAACCATCAGGCTATTCTGGTGGCATTTTTGGTTTGGCAGGGATTGACAAGCCTTGGAAGAATCTCAAGAGCCTGTTGTGAGATTTCCAATTCAGATTTTAGGCCAGAGAGGTTTGGATAAACATCAAAGTCTATGAGAGTCTTTTTCTTTTTAACCAGAAAAGAGTGTTTTGAACTGAAAAACCTCTGTGTAGGACCAAGTAGTGATGTTTGCTGGAAATTTGAGCAAAAGCATTTGACTGATTAAAGAGTGAAAAATTATTGGGGATTTCCCACTCCTGAATCACTTTGTAAAAATACTCTTAATGGTAATGTTAATCTAAGTATTTGGCTGAAATGCTAATCACAGGAGAACAACCCACCTCTAGCAGCTCATTTTGTCTAGTGGCCTTCTTCATCACGCGTGGGTGAAGGATTCCTTACAAAAAATTTCTGGTACTAATGTCATTCCTGGGGAATTACAAACTACTCCATGTGTGCAGGTTGCAGTGCTGAGAGCCAAGTATATGCTCACTGCATGGATCTTATTCCATAAGAGGTTAAATAGGAGGTGGCAGTCTAATGCTGCACTGGCTTTGGTGGTAATGCTGGCTGCAGAGGCCCCCTCCTCTGCTTTGTGTTTATAATTCACTGTCCCATCCCATCCCCACTGGCAATAATTCTGTGTCCACCTTTTCCATTGTGAGATTGGCTTAAGCAGCTCCTGCTTTGCTGGAGCTCCAAAAATGATACCCCTGGGCTGGCCCCTCGTTGCACTGGCGTTGCTCTGTATGTGGTTGCAGTGGGAAGTGGAGCTTGGATCTGTTTTAGATACAAAATTTAGGCAGTGAGGCAAGAGGGAATCTTTGCTTTTTAGACTGTTTTTATTGTTAAGGCATATGCACTGGAGGGGTGAGCAGCTGGAGGAGTGGTATTGCCAAGTTACTAGGCTGAGGTTCTTGTTAGACCGCTGCTGGTGGGGCCCTGGGCATCAGCCCCAGCTGGGACTGCATGTGACACTGAGCAATCTTAGAACAAGGTCACAAGGGGGCTTTCTAAGGCTGTCCTTGCTACCAGCTCCAGGGAACCATGGACCTAATGGTCTGAGCTGGCAAGACAAGTGTTAGTCTTGCAAGTCTGACAAGTTTTGTTTGCCCACACCGCTGTAGGTTAAAATAAAGAGGAAAAGAAGAACTAAAAGTATGATATCACTGGAGGTTTGAGGACATGGTGGGAGAAAGTGTATCATGATGTTTCCAAAGTTGCTGTAATGACATGACTTTGGTCATCCTTGATGGCACTTAGTTTAAAAGTTAAACGTTTTGTATTGAAGGAGAATTTAACTGAATGAATACAACCTTTGTATTTCTCTTTCTTTTAAAATGTTTGGTTTTAGCTTTTAATTATGGTACTTTATCCTTTTAAGGATGAATAAAAACTCCCAAAATACACCACCCCAACATAGTTCCCTGTAAGTAGATAACAAAGACGAAGGCAGTGTTTAAAGAGATATCAAAAACCTGTAAATAGCTGTTTCTACAGCTTGGTGAAGGAACAGCGGAATCTCTGTGCAAGATCTATGGCAATGCCAGACTGGGAGTGGTACCATGTATTTCTTTTATCACTGGTTGGAGAAAAAAATCAACAGAGAACAAAGTCTGAATAGGCTTTATTGACAAAAGTGAATGAAGCTGCAGTAACTCTGTAATGCTTAGTCTTTGATTTCTCCTACTGTCATATGAATAATATGCTCTGGATTTTTATCTTCAGAAAGAAAAAACTTCATAATTTTGACATGTTTTGACTTATCCAAATGTTAGTATGTTGTGGAATTTTTGTTTGGTTCTTTTTTTTTTTTTTTTGGTTTGGGGTTTTGTTATTACTTTTGGTTGATTGGTTGGTTTGGGTTTTTTATTGCCACAGAGGTATGGAACTATTTCCAAAGGATTTTGGTGAAGAGATATGCCACTGAACGAAATGGAGTCAATGTTATAAGTGGACCAATCTTTGACTATGACTATGATGGTTTACATGACACACCCGACAAAATAAAACAGTAAGAGTTTGTCTGTACATTGGTTTGCTGTTGCTTCTCTTAATGATGACTTTATCTTAAACAGTTAATTACCTGCACATTATTTAATTTTTTTGTGAGGAGACATAATTTTCTAGCTCTTTCTAAAGTTACTGGGGCTTAATGCTCATGTAGGTAGGACAGTGGTAAAAATAAGGAAATTATAATTCAACAGTTAATTGCTCACCTTTACTTTGAAATTTTCATCCTTGAGACAAAGTTGAATTCGGTTCCACATAGTCTATTGTCTCTAAAATTCTCCAGAACTTAAGAGCTGTGCTGTTGAGTTACATGCTCAAGGCTTTTGTTAATTCAGTACTGCATTCTCTGTGTTTCTGAACTGAAGAAGCCTTTCAGCACTGCATGAGGTATTTCTGTAGCACAGTGTGTGCTAATTGGATGCTCGCTTTCGAGAGTGTTCAGGAATCAAACACATCTCAACAATGTATGTGTGTCCTCACACGTAGGAAAGGAAAGACCATGTTGTTTGTGTAACCTTCTTCCTGACTAGTTCATCCTTTGTGGATAAATATTTGCTCTATTCCCCCAGGTTTGTGGAAGGCAGTGCAATCCCTGTTCCAACGCATTACTATGCCATCATAACCAGCTGCTTAGATTTCACTCAGCCAGCCGACAAGTGTGATGGACCACTTTCTGTTCTCTCATACATCCTTCCCCACCGGCCTGACAATGATGAGAGCTGCAATGTAAGTTCAGCTGCACTACTGCAGCCCTGTGGTAAACATGTCCCTGTGAAAACCCATTACTATTAGAGGCAATTGTTCACTAATGTCTTGAAAAGGAAGCACAGGGTAGTGCTTCTGTTAAGAGTCATTAACTCATTAGACAAAGCACTCCTCCATGATAGCAGTAGAAATACGGATCTGTTACTGCACCTAAAATTGTCTGAAAGAACTGACATGCTGTAGGTTGCCAGTATTGTTTTTTGCCTGTAGGATTTTACATTTTGTCAGTGTAACTTCAGAGCAGACTGGGGGGAGGCTGTATGTATAAACATACTGTGCTGGCAGCCAGCCTGATATTTTTATGGAGGTCAGTTTCCATTTGCAGGTACAATGCAATCTGTCTGCTACGGCAGTCTGGGTGCATCAGTCAGCATGATTACGTCCAACCCACACAGTATTAAACGTATATACTATAACCTGCCAAGGGTAGAATGCCAGTTCTTGCTGTTTCCAGAACACCTTGATTCAAGGGAAAAGTTTGGCTTCTTATTACAGAGATGGCCAAATACCCTTCTAGTTTCTTTTCTATCTGCCCTTAGGATGCAAGATCATCTGCTGTAAGAATCTTGGTGAAGGCTTTGGTCTGGTCAGCACTGCAGAAAGTGCACACTTGGCAGCTGATCATGTGGCAGGAGGTTGGGTCCCCCGTGGGCTCTGGCACTCCACGAGGACAGCAGAGCTCCCAGGCAGCTGCATTTAGACTTGTCCTTCCGCCTGAACTTGTTCTCCCATTACACAGCTGTGTGGATTCCTGCACACAGACACTTCACTATAGACTGCCAGGAGACTGTTTCCTGAATGAACGCATTAATGTTATAAATTTTGTACTGGCAAAAAAAGTTAAGACTCCTATTCCAACTACAGACAGAAATAAGTCATTCCAACTCTGAGCACAATTGACCTTGAACACTGTTTCTTTTTCATTCATCAAGCATTGCTTGCTTTCAGGGCCCGCTTTTCAAGCCCATGCTTTTGGAGCAGTATTCCTTTCTCTTGAGCAGGTCTGGCTTTCCCCTGTTTGGATCACAACTGTTTTGGGCAGAGATGTCTTCCACCAGAAGTCTCAGAAACTTCTACATATAGTGCATTGTGGCTTTTCCCTGGACTGCTTTTCTCAGAATCAAGATCCAGTTAGTGATCTGGAAATTACTATTAGTGTCTCTGCCCTTATAACTCTGCCCATATGTAATTTTATGACAAAGTAATTTATTTTTTCCTCTTTATATTATGTGTCATAGTTCTCTTAAATCACTGAAATCTTTTTTATGAGCTCTTTATGATAATGGTCTCTTCCAGTCTTTGATTTCTTATGTTTCGAACCAGGCTCCTTTTCCCTGTAGGTCATGCTACTTGTAAATACATACAGTGTATGTATTTACAGTTTGAGAGGAACTTCAGTACTTTTGTGAGGTCATTAGCAGATATTGGTCCATGCCTTTTATATAGCAAAGAACCACTCCAAAATGTGGAAATGAAAATACAGTTAGGTAAATTTTTGCCATTGAAATATATCATCAGCCTTACTTTTGCACATGGTATTCCATCTTATTTCTTCAAAGAACTGATTGCATAAAACCTCACCATACTTCGTGGATGAAATGCATGGGATACTGTAGGAATTTTACCTTAACCTCTCCACCATTTTCTTTTAAGATCTGCAGAAATATTAGCTTTCCCTCTGCTCTGCTCTAGCTGTACACACATTCTCTTCACACAGCCGTTAAAGAACACCACTACTCTTCTCATCTGAATTTGTTCCTTTTCTAAACTGTGTTTATTCATGGTGAGGTTATGCCCATTTATTCTTGTGTCAACATTTTTCTACGTCTTAAATAGCCCCTCTCTGGGATTTACCCTAGAGATTTACCCATGATTTATGATGATTCTCAAGGCAAATAACTTCTCCCTATTCCTGGAAGACCCAGGATCTTTTTTGCTCTTGTAAGAGAGGATGAGACTGTTGGTAGACTTCCTATGCATGTCATCCAGTCCCATCTTTTTTTTCACCTGGATCATGAATGAGATTAAGCACTGAAGCTTAGATCTCAAAATGAAAATGGTTTTCTTTCTGGACACAACTCCCCTGATATAATTTGCTTTTTCCATAGCTGTGTTACAATGGCGGCTCACATTTGTGCACAACTGGTACACTCAGGTCCTTCTCTTCTGTCTGTCGATTTGGATAACCAAATTTCATGCTGTCCTGGGAGCTCCTGCATCTGCATCCTCCACTGTGCTATTCCACTCTTCCTCTGCATTGACAGCAGTTCCCAACTGTTGAGGTTTTTGCTAGCAACTAATGACCTTGGTACAAGAAGTGTGTGTGAAAACATTACAAAAAATCCTTTCTAAGACCGAAGTTGAGGGAACCCAGAAACTACTAGAAAATTCCTCCACGACACTGTTTTCTCTTCCAGCAAAACATTTAAATTTATTTTCATAAATGAGTTCCTCATCTACATGTTCACATGCACCATATTCAGCTTTCCAGCTGATATTCAGAAAGATTCTTGTGCAGAATATCTGGTATTTTTTCCACTGGATTTTGTGTTAGCCTCCTAACTGATCACTTATTCCTGTTTATCTCCATGTTTTCAATTGTTACTTTTTCCTTCTAAAACTCTCCTTATTTTTGAGGTGAGATTAAGCACTACAGCTGGATAAAACTGTCATTTTGAATGTATACACTTCATTCATTGTTATGTGGTAATGTAACACTGTGTTAGTTGATAGTGATATTTAAAATCCTTGCTTCTGGGCCTTAGGTTTCATGGGCCAGTTGTGGACTGGAAAAAATAAACATAGATCAGTTGACTGATTTTCTGGAGTAATGCAAATGCTGTCTTGCTGGCCTAGGTTAAACAAGCCTCCCCATCCTGTGACTCATTCATGTTGCAGGTCTTTTGCAGACTGCTTGTATTCAAAGAAAAGTGAGCTTTGTAGCTCACTCATAACTTCCTTTTGAGATCTGCAGATTTCATGCTCAGAAAAAAGGCTTGAAGAAAGCAAAAATGTCACAGTGGCTGCATTTGCACTAACAACCCTATGGAGGCCTGTTTGCAGATTCCTGATTGCCAGGCTGAAGCAGGGGCTTCCCACAGCCACAGGCTGCCAGGTGGTATCCTCGGAGCAAGGCATTGCAGGCAGAGGGGAGTGAGCAGGACACACTCCCTCCTCTTCCTTCTTAATTTGTATCTTTCTTTTCTTGTTCTAGACCTGGTTGTGATCCTCAGGTTGTTAGTGAAGCAGCCAGAAAAGCTGGTTTGGGGCTGAGAGCTTTGAACCAGGCAGGTGCTGCCTGGGTCATGGACACTTGCTTTAGAGCAGCCAGCTGTGACCAGTCTGGGACTTGGTGTCCTCTCTGTGCAAACGATCACGCTCACCCTCCTGCCTTCTGTCAGATGACCCACTTCCAGTCTGTGGCTCAACTACTGCACTGGATAGGCTCTGGCATTGCTGGAATTTAGTCTTGATCCATGAGAGGATCATTTGGTAGGAGGACATTGCTGAGACAGTCACAAAAGGGTTCATTTCCAGGAATAGGCCCAGAAATACTTTTTACCAGCAAAATTTCCAAGTCATACACGTGAAGCCTGAATACCTGAGATACAGCCCACTGTTCCTTTCTTCCCTAGCAGTGGTGTAGTTTCCAGCCAGAGGGACCAAAGGGGGAAAAGTCCTGTTTGCTTTGTCCTTTTCCCATGTCTGCTCCCCGTTGTGCTGTGCCCTGGGTGCAATGCTCATGGCACAAGTTGCTGGGCCAGTTAAGGCACACAAACAGCCTTACAACAAGTCACTGCAGTGTTTTGCAGTGCTGATTTTCTGATGTGTTCGCCAGTTACCTTCAGTTGTGGGTGACTCCAACATGTGCTGGTGCTGGCACAAGGCATGAAGCAGCAGCTGTCCCCTAAGAGAATACAACCTGACCCAAATCACTCTGGCAGCATAACCTTTCTGATATTTTTTTTTCTTCGTCTCAGGAAATTCTTGGTAAAATTCTTTTTTCTGTCAGTGAATAATATGTATGTTCCAATCACAAAAAAAGAGTTTTTAGGTACCTACATAAACCATTGTCCCAACTGTGTAATAAATTGTAAAGGTTCCCTAAAAAGTAAAATGGAAAGATTAAAATATTGCTCTGTTAGATGATGTAACCATCAATCAATAATAATGTGTAGGTGTAGAATTCAAAGCCAAACAGCCTAGAGTCTGGGCTTTGGTAGTTCAAAAGTAATTGATAAGGAGTTCTTTCTGTGAGAGAAAAAACCATGACCAGTGGATCTTCTGAAAAACCTATGGCGGTTTTTCTGAAGCAACTGCAACTTGAGGCTAGTTTTTTCTAGATGATTATGGTATTTGTGTCCACCCTATCATAAAATGGGTACTAAAATAAAACTGTAAGATTTGTCTTGTGTGTTAAATGTCAAATTTATTTTCTTGTAACTCATTTACCTTATTCATTCTTGAATAAGGCGTAGAGAGTCTTCAAATTTTGACCAAATGTGTAGACATGTTGCATTTGCTTTTGGAGATGATTTTTGACAAGACTTGTTATAAAACTTCTTTATTTTTTTCCCCAGAGCTCAGAGGATGAATCAAAGTGGGTTGAAGATCTTCTTAAGATGCACACTGCACGTGTCCGTGACATAGAACAGCTCACTAGCTTGGACTTCTTCCGAAAGACCAGTCGCAGCTACACAGAAATCCTCTCCCTAAAGACATACCTGCATACATTTGAAAGTGAAATTTAGCTTTCTAACCTTACTCAGTGCATCCTTTTATCAACTGGTGTATATTTTTATATTGTTTTTATATTTATTAATTTGAAGCCAGGACATTAAAAATATTAGTATTTTAATCCTGTATCAAATCTTAAACATTAAACCTTTGTGTCATTTGTTTTGTTTCTCTAATGTTTAATATAGGTATGTCTCTTGGTTGATTTAGTAGTGCTTGTAATACTGCATTTTGAGTCCTTACTCTGAGCTTTTAAGTGGTGCTGCAAGGTTTGATGCGTGCATCAAGGAGATATTAATTTCTCATGCTCCTTTACCACACTTGTAGTCCTGTACTGTGTATCAAAAAACTGAACATGTAAAATTACACTCATTTACTGATAACTGTGTGACAGACATATTTAAACACTATAGACAAATAGCATCTTAAATATAATAAACCACACATTCAGTTTTTTTAATGTGTTTTGATTTCCTTTCGCAGAGATGTTGAGAGGGGCTTGTGGGCAGCTGAGTGCTGACAGATCTCTTACTGGGTAGAGCCCTTCTCTAGAGCTTAGGCTTGCTGGTAAGAGGATTGCCAGGGGCCCAGGTGCCCTGCCCTGGTACTCAGCAATGAGACCATAAAATAGACACCCTCAGCAGCCATTACTGGTTAGGTTTTGTGTTATAGGGGAAGAGCTGGGAGGGGAGGATGCTTGATGTCATGAGCTAGCAGGGGTACTTCATGCCTGAGGCCACTTGGTCCTGCTCCAGAACTGTGGAAAGGATTCAGGGTGATAACATCTGTTATCACTGGTAGGGCTGTGTCATACCCCTTCTCTACCACAGCTGCTCTGGGCTGGTTCCTGGGAATACCTGCTCTGTGATCCTTTGCATTGACTTTGGGGGAAATTGAAAACAGACAGATGTTGAAGGAAGTGACACTGTTTAACATGCAGCACTTTTAGCTGGGAGGAGAAAATCTGATTTTTATCCTCTTGTCCTAAAGGATAGAGCTTGAGATGTGTTCCTCTAGTCTGAGTCTGGGGTTTAATGTCAGCCCTCGTTCTCAAAGGAAACCCCCAGGTCTGATGCCGCACGTGTATCTTGTGGTACAGCGAAGTCCATACAGTGCACATGATTTAGAGCCATCACCTTCTTGGTCAAGTGAGTCAAGACTCTGTTTGCTACTTTGGTGCAGTAACAGTCTCGTAATCCTGGCAAATCCCTTCAAGTGTCACAGGGCAGAGTCCTGAGACCGTGGAATAGACACTGTTGTATGCTGATATCTGGATAATGGCCTGATTTGGCTTGGACAGGTTTTATAAAAGATGTGAGTTATGGAGCATTAGTGTACATAGCTGATGTAAAGAGAAATTATTGTTTAGAATGCCTCTGAGGCTGAACCCGCTAATGACACTATTGTAAATGCTACATTTGGGCTTACAGATCCCCCTTTCTCTACAAAAGTTGTTTGTGTCTATTTTCTCCTTGAAGATTGCTACTGCTGAAGGAAAGAGGGAGTGGCTGGAAAGCATCATCTACACAGATGAGTAGCCAGGGTCTCCTAAGTAAAATTAATCTAGCACAACAGAAACTTGCATCCCTGTAGCATCCATCTAAGAGAAAGTAGTAAACTGGAATTAATCATGTTAACATAGATAATAAAGTTCTTGTGACCAGACAAAAAAATATTATTCTAGGTGCCAAATTCTGTTTAATTTAGAAAAGCACAAAACTTGAATGCTTTATAATACCTCCAAAATGTTAGGATGGAAATTCTAATAACTGCACAAAGCTACGGGAAACATCCTATTCTTGCAACTTAAAAATTGTCTCTTGTGGTTGTCTGGTAGCACAGAAATATTTTCCTGTAAGCTTTCAACAGGGCTTCTTGCCATGATAAACTTTATGTTCTTACATGTATTACAAAGGATATTTCCTTTGGATTTAAAAGAGCTTTCTCTTAAGACCTAATTCCTTCAACATGACCTTTAGTGATGATTTAATGTGGTAGTTCATAAACTAAACTGAAGACCACCATTGCTGTTTTACTTTGACATTAATCTGTGCTCTATTTGTTTGGGTTTTTAATTAAATTGAACAAATTATGTAATTCTTTTATTTTCTCCCAAAATAACATGAAATTTATACCAAAGGAACATTTAAGCTCTGAAAAATAATCTTGTGTTCAGAGAAGTTTGTTTCTGAAATGTAATTAGTGATTGAAAATGACTGGGAGAGACAGTTTAACTCTTGGTTTCACTAAAGAATGGTGATTATTGTGTAGGGAAACATCATTTTTTTGACTGTTTATTACTGTGACTAGTAAATACTAGTAATTTACTTCTGTCCTACCTACTTCTCTTCAGCCTTTGGTTCCATGCACTTGCATGGTATTGGTGTTTTATTTTACTGCATTAACAGAAATAGCTGAGAAATACTTGCAGTGACTTCTGCACATGGCAGGGGGTACTTTTCCCACTGAAAGATGCCTTATTAACACAGAAGCTCTAAAGCCTTGTAAATCTCTCTAAGCAGCATGAGCTCTGCAGGAACAACAGGTATTTTAAAGGAAACTTGTAATTTGCCTTTGGTAACCTTCAGGGTGAATGTTAGCTTGGGGCAGATGGAAGGAACCCTTCTGCTTTCCAATCCTGTTTGATCATTTTGAAGAGATGAAATACAACTTGTTTCTGTTACATGTTGCCTTTTCTTGATATTTTTCTGGCTTCAGCAAAAGGCCCATTGAGGAGAACGAGCATTGAATTTTTCTGTTGAGCAAACATTATTTTTGAGGATTTGGGAGTTACTGTTTGCACTTGGTGATATGAGTTTGAGGCATATTCAGTGGGTTAGAGGCAGTTCAGTGCCACAACAACAAAAGCAGTGGTGTCCTGCACACTTAGCAACGTCCTTTTTGCTCTGGGAAAAATCCTTCAGATGTAGTTATGCAACTAGAATAACCCTGCTACAGGAAACTGTTACTTTTTTTAACCCCTTTTCCACAGTCACATATCCTTAATAGATAAGCACTGAAAGCAGGTCAAGTAACCTGACCAAGAGAATGGTCATGATGGCAAAATTATAGCAGAAGTCCCCATCCTGTTCAGACAGTACCACAGTACTTAAAGACTTATGAATATGTTCTGTCCTGGTCAGCCAACAGCTTGATTAGATAGAGACTTTCTCCATGTCCAGCCTTTAGCCTCTTTATGGGGTTAGGTACAATATTCAACTGGTTTTGCACTTTTTTGAATATTGGTTCTGTTTTGGTAACAGCATATCAGTTTGCACTGTGCTATAAAGCAATTTCATCTCCAGATGAACAAGAAAAATGAAAGGATTTAGTGGTCATGTCTGTGCCATCTTGTGAAGGTTGTTCCAGAGTTCACAGGGATTTAGTGTGAGTAATAACCATGTGTAATTAGGCCAATCTTGCTGTGTCCCTGGAGGCTGCTCCATAGCAGTCCTGCCATGATCCCTTGCTTCTCAGTGCTTTATATGCAAATAGTTGGTCAGCTGAATGTGTGAAGATTTTAAGACTTTACAAATGAAAATGCACATGCATGGCAGGTTTATGAAGTCCCTGTTTCCCTTGCATTTGGTTTCTTCCTATACATCAGTCTGTCAGGTACAAGAGGTGACATAACTCTAATTCCTGCACATAGCCAGGAAGCAAAAACCTTTTCAGGAAAGCTGAAGGAGGTTCCCTCTGAAGGTCTTGCTAGCTGCCGGAGAGAACAGGAACTTGGGCAGTGCCTGTCTTGGACAGTGAGCAGAAAGTGCAGGACCTGACCTGAAAAAAAAATTGTAGCAGCAGGAACTGATGTTCCAGCAATCCTTCCCTTCCGTCTCACATCCACATCAAACATCTTTAATTACCTTTACATTTGTATTAGACTTCTGTGCAGATTTCTGCAGGAGACAGAGGGGATACTGCTTGCAGTGCAATAGAGAAAATTTCCCCTTAATACTTTTTTTAAAAAAACCTGCAAGCCCCTACCAACAGAGGGGCAAATTCTCTTGTTCTGCCTTGTGAGAGAGGTGTACAACCAGGCTTTCCCAGGGTAGGGGAGGGAGTGGGTGTTGCAGAGCTGCCACTTCCTCTCTGTTCCAGTATGGTGCTCTTCCAATGAGTTTGGCACTTACAGCAGCCAGGTTTATTCTGCTGGTTTGGCACAGAGAGACAAATGAAACTTCACAACACAACTGGGAGGCTGATGTTACCACAGGCATGGATGAAACTGTGTCATGGAGAGGTTGGACAGTCTGTTTAAGGGCATGCATATAGTATGGCCTGTAAAGCTGGTCACAGTGCTCCTGTGTGGGGCTTAATATGTGACACTTTGAAATAATTTCTGATAGTGCTATCACTGATGGGAGAGAACAAGGTAAGTTTTGTAAAGCCAAACCTTCAGAATCTTGTGGCTGAAATAAAATTTGAATACAGGGCAAGAGAAGCAAAACTCTCTTCCTTTGGGGGCAATAAATAATGCTGAATTGTTTTGCTATCAATCCCATGCATCAAAATTATTTTGGTAGGCCTGGTTCCTTACCAGAGTCCTTCTGTACCCCAGAGAGCTGCCACAGTATTTGTCTGTCCATCCTGTCTGTGGTCCTAGTCCAGGCTGGTTTTTGACTAGTTTCAATTTCCCATACTGGAGTCTCAGACCACAGTTGCACTTGACCTAAGAGACATGGTATAGTCATGAAAATATAAGTATAACCTGACCAGGATAGACCTGCCAGTAAATGATTAATACGACGTTAACTGTACATCTTCCAAATGAGGGAAATGTGTTTGAAATGTTTAAAGTTCAGCCCTTGTTCAAGAGAGGAGAAAAAAAAGGTTTTTTAAACATTGTGGAAAAATACCTAATCTCGTTTCTTTGCACTTGTTGTGTAAATACAAGATAAGAGCAGTATTCCCAAGGTTACTGCAAACAGCCTGTCACTACAGAGTACAAACTAACATTCACTACAATGTATGTTGACATAAAAAGCAGCATTGCTGCAGTCAGCTGTGGTAAAAAACCCCACAGGTTTCTTTCCCTTCACAAGTCAAGAGTTTGGGACATAACTTATTCAGACCTGCCCTCACAAAGAAAAATCCCTGCCCTGCTTACAGCATCCATGGTATGTGCACAGTTGTTGTGGAGCCTTACCTTACTGCATTACCTTATCTGTTGTTTTCTAAACACGGTAGGGAAAGGCATGGAGGTCACCCAGGTTTCATCTGCGGTTTCACCATGGGGACATCAGCAGGCAAAGAAGTTAGTAACTGTGGATTAGCACAGCTGTAACTGATTGACCCTAAAACTGGAATTTACTAGAAGAGAGGTGGGATTATTTGGCATCATAAACCATCAACAGAAAAGGATTAAATCCTTTTCAGGGGATATTTTCCTGAGTTTTCTTTTTCCTGGCTATGTGTAGCAAGTAGGGAATTATTTCTTCTTTTCTACATGGAGGACTAATATATCAGAAGAGGCTAGATGGAAAGGGAACAGGAACATTGTACACCCACCAAATAAATCTCCAACCCCAGTCCCCTTCTGGCAGCATCTCCTGGACCTTCAACCTGTTCAACCTCTTCTGTGTCTACTTCTGAAGTGGGAAACTTCTCTTATCTCCTTACACAGCAAATTTTTTTTCTGTTGACCTTCCTGTTTTATTTCAGCTTTGATCTGTTAATCATCTGCAAATAGCTTTAGTGTTAGCCTACCAGCTCTGTCAGGTCTTACACACTTCTGAAGAGAAGAGGATGTGGAAGATCCTGATATATCCCCATTTTCCTTTCCAGTGCAGTTAAAATCCAGGGCCAGTTTTACAGATAAAAACCCTCTTCAGAGTATTTAATCTGGTGGCCATTACCCAGGTACGTGTCTTTGTCTGAAGGCATTTAATGTCACTGAGGGTAGAATGCCAAAGCTCTGATGAATCAACCTGAACTTCTCCAGACAGGCCATGACCGGCTAGATCATTACTAACAACAGAGAAATTTAGCTATTCATAATGTCATTATTATCTTTTCAGGGACTAGAACGTTCAGACCCAATCCACATGAGCCAGATTTCAGGTTCTATCTCAGCACTGACTGTGACAGATCACCTCTGCTCACTGAGCACATTTTCACCTAACCACCTCTCTAGGACATTGCTGATGGCTGTAGTTTCACTTGCTCTCTGCTGGGTGCACATTGTCATTTGTACCTGCAGTCTTTTCCATGTTTCTAGTTGGCTCTTGGGATGTGTTTTGGGTGCATCGACATCGTGTTCTGGGTTGACAGTAACTACTTCTTCCTCCTTCATTGCAGTGCCACATGAACAGTTGTCTCTGCCTCCCCATGGCACCAGCCCCTTGCTGAATTTGGGATTGTAGTACATTTACTGTACACCTCTGCAGAGCCAAGAGGAAAAGACAGTAGGAAACAGTTCCTAGATGATGTGTTATCTTCTCCTGGGCTGTATCTAACCTGCCAGGGCTACAGCTGGGGCAGATGTGAACAGTCTTTTCCCATATGATAAGCCCTGAATCCCCAAGTATTATTTGTAGGGAAGGAAAAAAAAAAAATAAAAAAAAAATCTAGGAATGTCCTTACTGGTAACACCAGAAGAAACACTGCTGTTTGAGGATCTAACGACTGACATTTTTATGATGATCCTTTTAAGGTAGTAGAGAAAAAAGAAGTTTGTATAAAAGTAAAATAGTTCTTTTTGTTTCTCTTCTTTGTTTAAGAAAAAAGCCTTTATATGCAGCATGTTCAGCTGGGCTTGTAAATGCCCATATTGAACTAAGAGCTCACCTCCATGGCTTCCACCTTCTGTGCCTTATCATGCAATTCTTACCTTTCTCAAAAGGTATCCATATGCATTCATGAAACCTTGGAGCCCTCCTGTGGTCAAAATCATGAGCTATTCTTCCAGTTGTAACCCAAAATCTGTTGCAGTCAATTCCATTTTAAACTTTATCTTTGGAATATTCATTGAGAAAAGTTCAATCAGTGAAGGAAGGAAAAAGTTTAGATAGTTTCCTGAGCTTTTACATAAGTCAATCTCATTACATCTCACTCCCCTTGGCCCTTATTTGATGCTGTCCACATTTCTTTGCCAAGGTTGGGGTATTGCCTGACAATCTGCCCATTACTTCATCTTTCTTCCCTCCATACTCCTCCTCCCTATTTGCTGTTCTTTGTGGGCTTCTCCTTTTCTGCTCTAATCTAGTCAGGCTCTCATCATCAGTTTGTCTCAGAACCCTCCAGCTGTGCCTTAAATAATGCCATCAACACAAATTCCAAGTTTACTGTGTTCCTTGTTGGAGAAGTATGTGATTCTGAGGGCTCTGGTGTGCTCATTTTTAACGTTGTGGTGAAGCTGTAGAAAAGGTTTTACATTTCCTTGATTTCGTGGCCCCTCAGGAAAATTCTGTTTCTATTCAGTCAATTGCTTCTTTTTCAACATCATTTCATTGTGCATGAGAAGCAAAAGTGCCAGCAATCTTGAGCAGGTTTGTGAGGGACTAGGAAAGGGTGAGGTAAAAAGGAGGAAGGGCAAGAGGAGAAATATCCCCTTTGCTTTTGCCTGCAGTGGAGCTAACGCTGAGTGTTTCTTTCCTGCTGTGTGACTAAAGGGGAGAGCACCCCCAGCTGTGCTATATCTCACCATTGCTGCCTGTGGGCTGCATCGAAGCTCCCAGCGTGGTCCACTGGAGATGCTGGATTTGCTACACAGAGTGACTGGCAGAGAGGGTCTGAAAGCCTCAGCTTCTCCCTCTCTGCCCTGGAATTTGTAAAGGCATTTGGGTATTCATGAGGGTCAATACTTCAAGGCTTGTCATTTGTCAGATAATACAGCACATACCACAAGGGCTTGGAAAGGATTTGAAGTTTCTAGGCTGCACTACTGTTACAACATGTGAAGATACAGAGGTTCATCCCACCCAAAATTTCAGCATCAAGTAATTGTGTAATTCCCACAAGGGATGGGACTTTTTGAGCTTTGTTTTTATCATAAGCATTACCTGACAGGAAAAGAAGTGTCCCAAACTCCACAGTCTTAGAGGTTTCATTTCTGAATTTCACTCAAAAGAATGTAGAAATAATTTCAGTGGTGAGTTTTTGAGATCAGTGCATCCCAACTGGATGCTGAAGGTAGCTGCTCTAAGAAACCTCTAGTAAGAACTGCAAAAAGCAGTCAGGGGTTAAGCTGTTGGCCTCTCTGCTCTATGTGAAAGCTAAATCCAGAACTGTAATGATAAAAAATGGCAAGTCTTAATGTGTTCAAGAAGATTATATCTTCTTATATATATCTTCTTATATATATCTTCTTATATCCCTTTTGTGTCAACATCATTCTTATCCTAACAAGCTTGTCTTCCTCACTGGCATTTAAATAATCCACCCACTCCTTTCCAAAATATTTTTTTTAGTTGGTTGTTGTTGGTTTGGTTTGGTTTGTTTTTTGGGTTGTTTTGATTTTTTTCTTCAACCTGCAAGCACATCTCTTCTGAATAAGAAAATAAGCTGTTGCAACTGATTCCTGAAAAATAAGCTTATTTAATATTGGTATTTATCTTACAGATTTAGATTTATGTGAGCACATGCCTACATTCATGCCCTGGGTACCCTTGCTTAATTCTAGTTTCATAATATGGATGCCATAGAGAGGACTGTATTTTCCACTCTTATAATGAAATGTACACTGTCAAATAAAGCTTGCACAAAGATAATAATTCTTCAGCAGGCACTCAGTCCATCCCCACATAATTTAGTGTTAGTTTTTGCCTAAGGGTATATTGTGGGACTTCCTAGAGTGGTTTAATAAGCTACCACCTCCAGCCCAATGTTAAATTTCTTGGTGTGGAAGAGGCAGATCATGTGATATTCTTGGGCTTTGGACACAGACTCTCAGCTGCACTGAACTGGCTGAAGAAGTTATTGTCTCCTCTCCTGGCAAGGGTTATTTTTTCCTCAGTGTGCAGAATTGCTTCCCTCTAACCCACTCCAGGAGCAGGAGGAACAGTTTATTTCATGAAAGCGTTTAAAACTACTTATGTGGCTCATTTTACTTGGAAATGGGTTAGGAAGCAATACAGAATATGCCTAGTTAGGAAACAAAGAAGAGTAGTAATTAGTGATAGAGTGACTGAGGTGATCTAGTGGGGACTAAACATATTTTCATTTGAGACAGACAGAATTAGGCGAGCTGATCCTTCACAGCCCTTATCTGCTTAATTCACAAAGAAGCCTGATTGTTTTAGATAACCTTTACTAATGCTTTAAAATAATCCAGTTACCCATATTGGTGCAGGCCTGCCCTGTAGTTCTGTGAGGCAGCTATTGCAAGTGCAATGCAATGCCATCCAAAAGGACATCTTTACCACTTAGGCACGTGTGTCTTCTCAGCTCAGCCCATCCCCTGGCACTTCATCCTGGAGATGCTCCCAAAAGTGGTGACTGGGGGCTCAGCTGAGGGGCTGTCAGCTGTTAACAAAGTGAACTTCTACTGATGTTCATGAAAAGTAGAAAAGAGGACGTCTGTAGAGGATTTCTCTACAGATATGTGTTACCAGTTGCAATGGGCCGGGACTAAAAACTTAGTTTTGCTGTGCTTTCTTCTAATAAGCTCTGTCCCTGCTCATTGCAGGGGGGATGATCTCTAAAGTTCCCTTCCAACCCAGACCATTCTGTGATTCTATGTTTCTAACTCTCTCTTGCTTAAGAGAATTTTAGTCCAAAGCATGAGGACTTTGCATGTGTTGAAATAATTGTTTTAAGGCAGCGGCCTGAATACCTAATTGCTCAATTAGCCATGACTTGAGTTTTAATGGTGCTGACTGTTTCTCTGGACTCCAGTAAGATTCCTTACTTGCTCATAGGCCTGAAAATAACATTCTGACACTGCACAGCTCTATTCAGCAAAGCATTTCAGCAGCTCCCTAAGTCCAGGTATTTGTTTAATGCAACTGCTGGGAATGCTCTGTGTGTGGAAAATACACTTTTCTCAGGAGTGACAACACATTTCTGACCCGATGATGGGGTTGTGTCATTTGTGTGATCTCCTACCTTCAACAACCTTTGTCTCCATGGACTTATTTCAACCCATATATTCATTGGGTAAAAATCTGGGCCCAACAGGTGCAATAAATAGAAGTGATGGTCTGCCCAGCATTCTCTTTTGGAGGGGACCTTCACAGATACATCAATAGACCTTCTAGACAGGAGAAAGCAAAAGATGCAAAGAGTGGATGTATATTTTGACATCTATACATATTTGTAAGTTCTATATATGACACTTCTGTGAAAGAAAACAACCAGCCTTGAGATGTGGGCCTGATAGAAATGCAGTTTCTGCACCTTCCATTGCACCCGACACTATTAATGGAAAATCCTTGTTTATGAATAAGAATATGATCTTATTCTTGCCTTTGTAAATGCCTCCTGTTCTCACGTCACTTTAAGTGAGCCAAGAGCTGTTTTAACCACTTCACTGGCTGTTTGTTCCCCTTTCTCAAAGGCCTCCTTCTTGGAACTTTTGTTTCTGCATCAAACATTTTCTTTGCTGCTTCACACCTCATTTCCAGCTGAAGAACCTCTCACTGAATCCTCACAAGCCCATTTTAGACAATGCCAGTTTTTCTGTTCACTGTTTTTTTGCTTTTTCAGTGGGTATATTTTCAAGGCTGAAATAACAGAAGAAGCCATTTTTGCAGCACTTCACTGCAAGTGTTAGTGTGCAGGATCTCTTCAAAATGTTTTAACATTTGAATGAAAAAGCTCCTGCTATTATCTAATTCATCTGTGTTTTCTTTGATGCCCTCTATTTGCAATGTAAAACACAGTATTTCCCTTTGAAAGGTGTTTAATCTCTTCCTGCCTTTCATCCTGGTCTTACACTGAATCATCTCTAGATCATGACTTTCCACGGTGAATTCTTTTTTGTTCTTCCTATCTAGTTGGAACACTGTCAAGCCAGCTATGAACAAATTTTATTGAGGGGAAAAAATTGGTTTTACACTCGTGGTTTAAACTTGGCATTGCCCTGGTTACCCAAGCTGTACAAATTATTACATTTATAAGTGTAAAACAGTCCCAAGAAGTTCATTTCAAACCGAAAGGAATTTCAGTGCTCCAGGCCTTTCTAGGAAAGATGAATATTTAATGTCACGCAGTGTAATTTTTTTCAAGGATAGATGGTCTCTGACTGGGACAGCAAAACAGATTGAATCATATTAAATAACAGCTTGTTCTTTCTGGCCTGGCCAGTTATTCAAAACTCCAGAGTCTCGAAGGCTGGTTGAATCAAGAGGAAGAATCAGCAATGTTATTCACCTGATACTGTTAATTTCCAGGAAAGTGTCCTGGAACTAGCCTGGCATTTGAGAAGATGGGTGCAGTGAGAGACAGACTGGCTGTGGCACACCCAGTGACTCCTGGATGCCCTGAAGGTGCTGAAGCCATCAACACAGCTCCTCAGTACGTCCCAGGTCACAGGATGAGCACGGCACAGCCACCATCCGCTGGGACCTGAGCTGCCCCAGAGCCTCTGAAAGCCACAACTCTGGGGCAGCAGGGAACAAGTCTGTAGTGTGGAAGCTGCCTGGACAAATTTGTCAGCTGAAAATAGAGGAGCAAACATGACCTTAAGTAGCTCTAATTATAGTGAAATTTAAAAAGTGTTTCTTCTAGACAAAGCCAGACTCTAGAAAAGGAGAAAACCCTTCTCATTATCTCTACACTTTCCTAAATCTTTTTTATAGACATGTAACCCTTCACAGTACAACTCCTTGGCAAAATACTGGGGTATTGTACAATGGATATGTTGTACCAACAATCTTGGCTTTAAACATATTGCAGTAATTGGAATGTGGGCTCAATAAGTCATATCAAATTTGTGTGTGCATGTAATCCAACATGGTACTTAAATATGTGTTTAGCTCACATCTCTATACTTAAATCCCCTTGATTTTTGAGAGCACTTGATCATGTGTTTAAAGCTGCAAAGTATTTTTCAACATTGGATTTTCCTTTGGGAGAGAAGTACATTAGGGTGCAGGAAAAGGTATTTACAAACTGTGAATCCTTTAATATCTTTTGTGTTGCCTGCTGTGTCCTACTGCAGCCTCAGAGTAGGTCCCAGACCTGACTGAAATCTAAGATGATTCCTATAACTCTGGTAATAGGAGACTTTGTATTAAAATCTGTTTGATCTCTTACACCACAGATTATAAAACTGAACTCTTCTACATAGCGATACCAGCTGTGACTATAAACTACGTGTTCCCTTTGGAAAGAAATCACTGTTTCCCATTTTCCAAGTCTGTCTAACCATGTCCCTGGCAAATCACTTAATCATTACTCCAGTTCCTAACCTGTGCTAAAAATAATGTAGATTGATTTTCCAGGAATTGTACAGTTGAAATGAAATGTGTAGTTGAAAACAGCCTTGGTCTTTGTACGTAAGTATTTTGTCTGTCACCTATGAATTATATGTACAAAGGTACTTGCTCATTGCATTTCTGTATAACTTCTGCTTGCTGGAGCAGTATTTGTTTGCTCCATTAACTTAAGTTTATTTCAAAATGCATGAGTTTAGGGAGTTTCTTTGTTTTGTTTTTTAAGTATGCTCACCTGCAGTAAATTCTTATATTTGCTGATTACCCAAAATAGCATATAAAAGGAAATGAGAAAACAAAGACAGATCTCTAAGAGTGCCTGCAAAGTAGTAGTGATTAATGTTCAGTGAATTTAGTAGTTCATGATCTACCAGGTAGTGAGCTTTCAGTAAGAAACAAACAAAGCAAGCAATCTTTGTCTCTTGATGGGATGTTTGATATTATAAATTATTGAACAATAAAAAAAATTACTTTTATTTTGGTTAGATAAAGTGTCTTGGTCTGAGGTCTCTGAAGTTGAGAAAAATGTTTCTTCAAAGTAAAGAGGGAGGGTGGAAAAGGGCGAAATAGATTTTGTCATTTTAATTCTTTATATGGGCCATTGACTGCCCTGTAGTGTTTTTGCTGGTGCTGGTTTAACTCACAATTTTCAAAGCTTGTTAAAGAACCTCTTTATCCCTTCTAAACCCACACACTTATCTTGCAAGTGCTTTACAAAATATGGTTTTACCCTGTATTTTGAGTGGTACCTTCATCTTAGCTGATTTCTTCTTAGTATAAATGAAACTTTACTTGTTGAACCTTGGAAGATTTTAAAGCACTTGACACTTAAAACAGTTCTTAATTAAACTTTAAATGTTGAATTAAAATCTCTCTTTTCAATGAGGTAAGAGTTAAAATACATGTGTAAGAGGTATTAAAGTTGTAAAATGTATTCTCTAGGATAAATATATAAATATTAAACTGACATCTTTTCATATACCTGTTAATCTGTTTTACATATACAGTCTATTTGTGATCTGTTATGTTCAAATGTACCAGTAAATGTAATGTGTTGGGGAAGCAAGACAACCTCAGAATATGAAAAATAGACAGCAGCTCATGGGGTTTCTTTCTTAGTGCAGAGGCTCAAATCAAGTCCCTCTTGTTTCTCACCTTAGAAGATTAATTAAGGACATTAAAATCCTTATTTTTTTTCTAAACTTTTTAGTAGAGAAAGTCTCACAGCTAAAATTTTATTAAGCAATGCAAGGTATATTTTAAAGTAATATGTTTTCATTAGTAATGTCCCTTGAAATAATGCTTAGAGTGAGAAATAATTTTATGCTTAGAGAGAACTTAAACCTGGAAATGTGTGAACAGTTTCCAAAGAGATGCCCAACTACTTTGAGACTGCAAGGCTGAGATGAGAGAGCTCACAGAAGAGGCCAGTCATAAGAAGGGAAGAAAATCCTAAGAGGCCAAGGGAGCCCCTGCTGTGGACCTCACCAGAGGATGAGCAACACAGTGGTTGAAAATATAAGCTCGGTGAGCTTGTTCCCCAGTCTCTACTTCTGTATAGAAACTTATTAAAATAGGGCTATATACCCAGATCCTCTTGTTGGCAGGGCTTGCACACCCCTCTGAGAAGTTTGCCCTACTGCCTTCCAAGGGTCCCCCTGGGAGCTGGGGTGGCAGCAGCAGGAGCAGCTCCTGGACCAGTGGGGCAGGGAGGAGTTGGAGCAAGCCAAGCTGGGGACATCTGTTCGTCAATTATCTCTACAGATGATTTACCAAAATTTGGAAATACCATCTTGTACACCAAAGGAAAAAAGGATCTTCCATGTATGAAATCCACAGTTCCAGGCCACTCTTGGCTGAGGGCAGGGAAGAACCAGGGCAAGGGCTTCAGCCAGATACAGCCTCAACCACGGCCTCAGCTTTGCTTTGTAGGGTCATACAATCATAGAATTATTTATGTTGGAAAAGACCTTTAAGATCATTGTGTTCAACATAATGGTCATTTCCCACTACTTTCCCTCTGGGCTGTCCTTGAATGTGGCAGAAACAGACAGCAAAATTCTGTTTTGCTGAAGTGCTTCTATGGTTGCATTCCTTCCTTTTCTAGCCAGCAACTATCTTAATATCCTTTGGTTGTTAATTTTATATGTATATATATTTTATTCTGAGGAGGATGTGCCATGAAAATATTGTTTTAAGGCTTCTCATAGGTGGAATTTCTTTTTTTCTTTATCTATCAATGCAAAAAACTTGTCTGTAGAGAGTGGAATTGCAGTGATGGCTGAAAAGGCCTTAGTCTGGTCTTGAGACTTGCCTTGGGGTGATGCTGGCTGTCAGAAGAGTGGGTGATATGCAGTGCTCTTGGAAGATCTGTGCTTTTTTCTGAAAATGAGTATATTCAGATGCCAGAGGAGCTTGTGAATTCCATGGCCAGGCTTTACTGGAAGATAAATCATGACAAGAAACCTTCAAGGACATTTTGGATTAAATTTAATATGTCTATAAATAAATCTCACTCCTGCTCATTGTGTCCTTATGGATAGGTCCTTCCTTCAAGCCTAGGCTTAGTCCTGCCATGTCATACCAGCTTCTTCAGGTGCATCCAGCCTTGCCAGTCCCCTCCTGGCATCTGGGAGAAATACCTTGCTGCATGTTCCACCTTCTGCTCTGTTGAAGGGCTCCTGCTTTGCCAGAGGAGGATGTTCCCTTTGATCACCACATACTCTTGCCTACAGTTTTCTCTCCTTCCCAGGATTTTCAGAGAAAATGTCACCTGCCATCTGCCTTTCCCACAAATGACTGCTGACCCACAGCCCAGCAGGGATGTTTGCCAGGACGATGTTAGCCATTTCTCTCTGTTGTTCAGCCAAATCCTTGCAAAAGGATGTAACATATTCCACCAGCTCTGAGCCAAGCACATGGCATCTGTCACAGCAATTGAAAACCACTGTTCTCATGGCCTGACTTCTTGGAAATCATCATAAATGCCACGGATCAAGTTACCACAGGAGTCTGGACTTTAGAATCACTTTAAAGACGCCTCTTGTAGGGCACCAGCACTGCTGGCAATAGTATTTCAAGGCTGGGGTATCAGGCTGCATTAGAAGCTAAATGAACTGGCAAAAAGCCTACAAAACCCAAGGGTGTCTGTATGGTCCCAGGTCCTGCCAAGTTGGAGAGACAGACGGGAAGGGTAAAAGGTACTTTGTGCTGGCTCCATCTATTCTCTCCATGTCTGCCTGGTCCACTGCTACCCAGGCACTGGCATGCAGTCCAGAGGGCTGGGTTCAGTATCCAACACATATCGCCTTGGTTAGGTCATACTTGTGTTGATTTTTGGGCTCCTGCGGTGCCCAGAGGTGCTTTGTGACAAAGTCTGTGCTGCTGGGGGTACAGGGCATAGAGGCTGGCAAGTCTGTGACATGGGAGAGGGATCTCCTATAGAGTATCTCCACCACCTTGCACAGCTGAAAATATGGCTTTTTCCACCTCACATGCATCCTCTGAGACCCTGGGAGCACGGTGTGCCTGACTTGGGGTCTATGGTTTGGACAGGGCTGTGCATGCAGCCAGGAAAGGCCCAGCTTAATGCCTTCCCTGTCCTGCACTGTCCCTGGACCCTGCTGTCTGCCTCAGAGGCACTGCAGTGTTCCTTTGGGTCAGCATTTCTAAACATGTTCAACATGTAAAAAATTGAATTTCTACTGTTGCATTATTTTCCCCCCATTCTTCAGTTCTAAATCAAAATCTCCTGATGGAGATTTGAGAACACAGTGAAAATATTATGACCTTTATCAAAACAAAAAAATCCTAGAACTATGGTTCTATGATTCTTCCACTTTTACCATCAAACAGTGAATAATTGCAACTCTTAGGAGGCCTTTTTCCTCTGATATGCTTAGAAAAAAAAGATCCTCCCTGCTATCATTTCAATGGCCAACCCTCCCCCTTTTGTATTCCATTGTTTCCTTTCATCTGCCTTTGCTGGTATCTGATACACAGTTGTTATCAGCAGTTCCTTCCTTATTAATGATGATATATGTGGGGTTTGTTTGTTTAATATTTTGTTGCTGGGTGAATTGTGAAGGAGGATTGTTTGTGGATTTTTTTGCAAAAGCTGATTTAATTTCCTCTCTAAGCCAGCTTGTGCTTTTGTTTTGTTTTGTTTTGCTTTTGTTTTTAACTCCACTTGACATCTTTTCTGCAATGTGAGAATGTGCCTTTTGGGGCACTTAGTAAATTGTGTTTAAATAGTTCCCAATTATCACTCACATTTTTCCTGTTTAAATTCTTTCTCTGCAATAATTTGGCTCATAATTGTCTTCATCTTTGTGTAATTTGACTTCTTGAAAGTATTAAGTACATAGAATTGCTGGTGTGGATTTCATTCTGTCTGCATCCAATTAAAGCAAACCAGCTCCTCCAATTCTTTCCTTTGTAACTGTCAAGACAACTCCAGTGCTGGCACTGCCTCCAGTTGGGTCTGTATTTCTTATGTCAGAGTTTCTGAGGGTGTTGTTACATGTCAGTCCCTTGTAAGAGCTGTGTACTCTTTAGTCTTCTATGTTGTATTTTCCTTCTTGTCTGTGGGGCTTCTCTTTCTTGCTTCTCAAGCTGAAGGTGCTTCTTGATGCTCTCTAGCATAATCAAGTGGCCTGCCTTTTTCCCACTACTAGCAAGGAGGACTGAGAGAAAAATGGAAGATATGTGTTAAAGGCCAAATTAATATTTCTCCTTGCCTAATTGTGGACAAAATGGAAGAAAAATTGTGAAACTGACTTGTTGCTTTTCATAAGAGAGCTCCAGACACATTTACACAACCTGTTGGTGCAGGAGAATGGGGCCTGCCATGAGACTCACCAAAGTGATTATTATCATTATGCAATAATGCATTAACCTGGTTTGATTTTCTTCCTACCCCCTTTTGATCATCTATCACAAAGAACCACAGGAGTTGTGGTCTGGAAGGACAGACCCAAGAGGAAGCAGGAAAGGGGTCAGTATGGGAGCCTGTCCCTGTGAACTAGTGGTGGAGGCAATTGTTGACATTGAGAGGACCCACATTCAGTTCACTCTTCCATTTGAGGAGGTCTATTACTCCTCTGTCCCTCTGTCCAGGCACAAACAACAGCTCTCATGGTATGGGCAGACCAGCCTGGGATGTCTCCTGTGCTCCTGATGTGGATGCTAACTCTGAAACAGAGAAGCACAGTGCCTGTGTAAATTACAGGCCACATAACTTTCTCAGTCTTGCCTGAGAAAGTAGCCTGAGAATTCATGGGGAGGATTTAAAACAATCCTCAAAGACAGAAAACAGCCTTGCAGGTGCTGTTTGTCTGTTCCTTGTTTTCTTTGCAGGAGAAAGTCAGGGGGTGGTGAGCCCCACTGACCAATGATGGTGATGTAGTAGTTTGCTAACCAATAAGAGTTTCCTTTCTGTACTTTCCATGTATCAGTCTATAAAAAAGACCTGAAGTAATAAACTGGGAGAAATTCTCCTGATCGACTCCATGAGAGTCTGTGTTGCTCTTCTCGCCGTTCCTAATAGAGCGACACCTGATGATGCTGGTACCCTCTGCAGGAATCCCACAGGATTCCTGCAGTGAGAGGAAGCAGTCAGCATTCCACAGCTTACTAGTTGTGGCCATGTGTCTTGGGTTCCAAATGTAGCAAATGTTTCAGTAAAATAAATTCAGTAAAATAAATGCTTTTAAAAAAAACCTGAGACCCCAATCTAGAGCTCCATGTGGTTGCCTCTGAGTTAGAAAAGACTTTAAATTTGCTCTCCTGTGTCTGTTGTGAGCTCATGTCCCTGAAAGCTAGCACAACATAACGTTTATCCAGCCACAAAATACTTATTTGCTTCTTTATTTTTTTGCCAAGTGACTTGATTGTTTCTTGAGTGCTTTCAGACTTCTTTCTTCAGCCATATTTCATTTCCAGGCATCCAGGATTTTAATTTAATAATCTTAATTTGGTCCATAAAAATCTGCATGTTTCATGGGAGAAAACTTTTATGCCAGAAGAATCACAAATGAAAGTTGATAAGAGCCTTGCACAATGAAAGAAGGCATAGCATAGGGTGAGCAAAAAGCTCCTTTGCAACCTTATGAGGTTGTTTCCTTCTGTTTAGCTTAAGGCTCTATTAATTTTAAACTGTGGTGTCTCTAGTTCTACACTCTAATTTTTCCTCCTCCGGGGAGGCATTGATGAGTATTGTTACCTGGGTTACCATGTTGGATCTCAAGCACTGCTGCTGTTTACTCCTTCCCCAGAACACTCACTCTGGTTTATTTACATATCATTAGTAACCCCAGAGGTTTGTATACTTTTTCCAAACAGTATGATGAAAGTAATTTTCAGTCTTCTTGCAGTAAGAAATCTACAATATCTTCAAAAATACAGCTGCTGAAGCAATGTATCCTACATTTGCAAGGATTATATTGTATGGTTTAAACATCATTGCACAGCAAGTGCAATTGTTGTTATAGCTGCAAGTTGATCTGTCTCAGAGTTTGTTTTTGGTTCCAAATTTCTGGATGTAGTTACCTACGACAAATTTTTAAAAAAATCATCTGTGCATATGATAGACAAACCTTCAGTGCTTACTCAGCACAGGTATCAGTGGCATTAGCTTCTTAAAGAGTGGGGTAAAAAAGCAGCAACTAATAGGAACCACAACAAACTGTGAAAAAAATCTGTGTGGTTTAAGCAATATCTTGGTTATGACTCTGTTTCAGGAAAAACCTTTGGTTCCCAGTCTCCAAATGTCCCCACATCCTGATAAGGCTGGTGCAGATAGGAAAAATTGGATCTGAACTATGATTTTCTTTTTCCCAGTTTACTCTGGTTTCAGGCAGGGTGAACTGAACCAATGAAACTCATGATTTCAAGCACATTTTCCTGTATAATTAAGAAGATGGTTTAACCACAGCAGCTGCAGGGGTTGAATAGTGGCTCTCGAGTCCCTGACTGCTGACCAAGCCACCTTGGCGGTGTCAGGGGCTGCTGAACTTTTCTGCCTGGCATGGAGAGGCAGGCCACCATTGCTATTTCTGGGAAAGACATGGAGTGCTGGGTCAAGGTCCTCCCTGCTGCCTTGGACTGCCACAGACTCGAGGTAAGGACAAGCACGAGCGGAGCGGGCAGCCTGGGGTGCAGTGCCCTGGGGCTGCTGCCCACAGCTTGGTTTGCTGGGCTAGTCCAAGAGATGTTGGCTCTCTGAGGTGGTCCTTCAGGTGCAGCACCTCCTGGACACATGGGTTCAAGGATATTTATGCAAATTTAAGACACAAGAGGAGCTCAGTGTAAGCATGGCAGTACATCAGTAAAGTGTTTTAACCTCCTAGTGTTAGGGACAGGAGATGTATCTGAAGATCCTGTCTATACTGATGTAGACAGTAAGTCCCACAGAGGGGCTTTAAAATAAGAGTTCCTTTTAAGATCTCTGCTGGAGTGAAAACCAAATGGAGCCTGGGAGTTCATTCCATTGCTTCTACTGTGAAAATCAATGGCAGGCTTCAGAGGAACTGTTTGTAGGGGAGAAAGTGTGGGGAGATCCCACCATACACCAAATCAGCTGCTTGGGACAAGCTGGAAAAAAGAAACACGCACCCAAAACCTGCCCTGAAACAGCACAAAAACTAGTTTGTAAGTCTGCTTATCTGAGGGGTCACAATGTGCATGGTCAGAGATGGAAGGAAGTTGGGAAGAGTAAATAAGGAGCAGAATGCAAGGGGATAGAGGTGAACTAAATATGAGCCACTTAGAGACTGGCAATCAGTTTACGTAGCTCAGTGATTCATAAGATACCTGAGGAAATATCATCAGTGAGCAGTGCTGAGTAGTTGACAAATGTGTTTAGGGGAACCCAAATAAAGCTGGATTTCTTTGTCTTTTTCTTTCTTTATTTTCAGGTTTTTCTCTTTTCTTTCTCTGTTTGTTTTTGGGTTTTCACAGGCTTCCTGAATTTCTCAAGGAACTTCCAAGATGAAATAAAATGAAATTAGGTCTGGTCTTCTTTCTATACTTTCTCCAAGAATGACCTGAGGTATCATGAGTAAAACTTACTTTGTGTTATTTCAGACCCATAAGCTCACAGATCCCAAAAACAATTTGTGAAAAAGATTTTTTAAAAAGTGTATAAATGCTTGTTCATACACATAGCCCTGTCAAGAACATAAGACTGGCTCTCTCCTCTCAGAGAGCTGCAAGGCTGCAGAAGGAGCCATTGCCTCCCTGGAAGCTGAGCTGCCCTGCCATCAGCACCCCGGTGGAGGTGTGCCAGCCCGGCTGTGGGAGCTGGTGTGTGGTGAGGAACACACTCCTGTGCTGTGCCACCTGTGTTACAGAGCTCAGAGCCTGCACCAGCAGCTTCCTGCAGGCTGGCCCCGAGCATGGCAGCGGGGCTGTGAATGCCTCTGGGCATCACTGGCTTCACACATGCTTTGAAGCAATGGAAGCAATAGAAGAGATTTTTTTTTCTTTTCCCTTGAAGGGACTTAGGATTGTTTAATCAGATGTCACATTCATTTCTCAGACACGGAGACTGAGCAGTGTTGGAACAGCACGTGGTGTGGAGTGCCATGGGCAAGCATTAGCATCAGCTTAGTGTTTGTGTAAACCAAGTATATCTGCATGATCTTCCTTGAATAAAACACATCCATGGCTCTTCTATTTCATGATGCCATGTGCTACTGATATATTTTTCTTACCAGAGTACAACTTTGCTCTATTTTTTTTCCCAATAAAAGGTCAAAGATAAAGAAGAATAAGCAAAAATTCTGCCACAACACAGCAAATTTGCATTGGTTTATTGGTTCAAATCCATTCTTGAAATAACTTAGTGTTTTTTCTTCACTAATGTTGCATAAGAGATAAATTTGTCTCCACAGGCTTGGCCTGGGAGTTCTGCTGCTGTTTCCATGTGTCAGTTTTTTAGGGGTGGTGTGCAACATCTTCCTCTCTGCAATCTCTTTTCCAGAGTTTTTAATCTTACTCTTACTTGCTCCCTCCCTCTCTGAGTTTGCCTAAGTGAGCTGCCTTTTGCAGTACTGGGGTGGAGGCATGGGGTCAAGAGAACAGAACATGTAATCATCACTCCTTGCCTCAGTTTTTGGCTCTGCCACTGATTTTCTGTGCAATTTAGAGCAATTGACCCAACCTTTCTGTATCCCAATGATAACGTGTCGTTTGCTTCCCAAGCAGCTTACAGAGGCTGTCCAAATAGCCTTACCTAGTCCAAATTAGAAAGTGCCAGAGATGAGTCTGACAAACAATTTCTTCTGAGCTTTTAAATGCATTTGCAAGGGCTCGCCTTAGGGATGGTCAAGAAGCCCAAAGAGGCCCACTTACTCCTTCTGGCAGCTAGAATCCTGTTTTCTTGCCTCTTTGGCCTTTGCGTGATCTCAGCCTGTTGCTGCCTTGAGGACTTTCCTGGCATTTATTTACCTGCCCATGAGAGAGTAAGGACAGAATGAGAGTTTTCATTTGCAAAGGCATCATGGGGATCCTCAAATGTGTTAGCACTAAAGAATATGTCCCTCACAATATCCCTACACTGCTTCACGGGGTCATGGCTACACTATTTGTACTGAGTAAACTTGCTTAGAGACAACTTGGGCTTCTCTACCTTGTGGTATCCACCTACACCCTGAACAAAAATGTTGGCTTTTAAGGTGCACTGGGCTTCAGAGCATGGCTCTGTGCAGTGCTGTGTAGTCCTCAGCAAGGTCATCTATAGATAGTTAAGGCATTTCTGCACAGCACCTCACTGTGTCCTGTAGATAAACCCTCTGTGTATGTGAGTACGTGTGTGTACATGTATTACAGCAGGTTAAACAAGTATCTGCTATTCAGTGTGTAATTAGAGTTTGGATGAACCTAGAAACATAAACCAAGAATTCAAGGATGCCCAAAACATATAAGAAGACTGTATTTGGGCAAGACTCGGAACAGTCATTTGTGGCTAGAGATCTCTGGTTTGCACTGCACCACCTCCTATAAGTGAGAAGGAGAACCAGGACTTTAAGTATGACTCACAGGACTCAGAGACTTTAAAAAACCAGCCTGGCCCATAACTAGTTAACCAATGAAGCAAACAAGAAGGGGAGCAATTAAACTTTTTTATGAGTAGCAGGAGAACCATTGATTGTGAAATTTACTGGTAGCCAAGTTCTCCTCCCTTCCCTACCACTTATAATTATGCCTTAATTGTAGCTACTGGCTGTGGCATAAAGCTCATACATATAAACAAATCCCAGAATATGTTGCAAAAAATACACTGTATGGGAGACATTAGCAAGAAGACAATCAAGAACTGGAATAGTGTTCCCACGTGGAAAGCTGCGGGTGGTGTAAAATGTCCTATATCCATATGGTTTGTTATGTGTAATATCTTTGTAATGACATTAGTACCCCTCCACTGCTTTTTCTGGCACATGCCTGGTCTTGAGTCAGTTGGACGGATAATTACAAAATTGTGGTTTGCAGACCACTGTGTGGTCCACAATCTTATGGTAAGTGGTCCACAGATGGACTGCAGAACCAAGCTGAACAGCTTTCAGTTATGTTTTCAATTAAAAGTTTGATGATACAGGGTACATGGTGGTCCACAAGAGGGTCTTAGCTTAAATGGTGGTCCCATTACTCCAAAAGTTTGAAAACACTGGCTTAAACAATTATGCAGATCAACAGTCTATTTGTGTTATGTTGTTTGAAGTTAAATGTTACAGCATGGCCCCTCTGTTCATGTGTTGGGAGCTGTGTTGCCTGATTTGCTTGTCAGTTTTAAAAATAAGAGTATTATGAAGTATTACAAATGTTTCTTCGTGGCCTTGTCTTCCCAGTTTATGATTTATTTAGCTCATCACTTCATATGCACTACTGTATTCACATGCCAGATGTATTTGTCCAAAAACCTGTAGTATTTTGGGAGGAAAAGAGGAGAGATGTTTTTCACATTTTGTTCAATTAAGTGGGAGCTGAGCAGATGCAGGGTACAGGGCTGGCTCTCCTCCCATGCCTTACAGCAGCATCCCTCATTCAAAACCATGGCTCCCCTCAAACAGCAACTTTTTAGGGACCAGCTCTAGACTGTTCTGGACTGTGCAAATTGTATTGTTCTTAGGAAAACTGCAGGGAAAAAAATCAGCATTCCTTGCAGGAGAGGAAGAACACAAACATGACCTTTTAGTTCACGCTAGAGGGCATCTAGCTGGGAAGGAAGTGGCCTGGACTCTCGACCTCAAGAGCTGTTCTCATATTTTATCCAATGCCTGGTGACGTTAGACAGCAGGGACAGCAGCAGGAACAGCAGGGACGGTTCTGTCTGTCCAGAGACATTTGACCTCCTCTTGCTTTACTTGTTCCCCACTGAACATGGAACAGGGTGAGTTCCCAACAGGTGCTGATATTGTGCTCGGCAAACAAATGTTTTTGTTGCTAAGATAAAACAGATGAGAGAGCAGCACCCTTGCCCTTGTCACCTGAAGGAAAGCAGAATTGTTACTGTGTGTGTAGAGGTGGCAGAATCTGCCGTCTGGTGGTCCCAAACCAAAACTGGCACCTCTGAAATAGTTTAGGAGGTGCAAATCCAAATTTTGGCATCCCAGTTAATTTTAGGTGTCAGTGAAGTCCAGCTGCTCCCTTTGATGAGACTGTGCATAGCCAGGTCTCTCCAATGCCTAGGTCAGGAAAGTAACCCAACTTTAAATTGAAGTCCTTTGCCACTGCAGTAAAACAGAAGGTTCAGAGGTCTTTAACAAGCACTGTCCTAGGAAAAAGTTTGGTTTGGTGCTTTTTCCTTTCCTACTGGAATATACTGTTTTCTCCATTAGGAACCCTTTTGTAAACTTCCAGCCTAAACTTCATTGCCAGCCTGAGCCCATGTGCTCTTGAATGAGCTTTTCTACTTTTTTGTGTTTATAAAGAGTAATCTTAGTTTTTTGTCCATGAGTGTTTGCTCCAGGCTAAGACAGATGCTTCTAATATTGTCTTGTAAGCCAGGCATTCCTGTTGCCTGCTTCCTCCACTCCAGCTCCTTTAGCTGTAAAATCAACCTTAATGAAAATGGATATGCAAGAAAAAAAATGCATATAAAATCCTGTTCCTCCAAACAAAAAATCTTTTACCTGTACTGATTAAAACCTGGAATATCAGTATTATTTTGTACCCACAGAAACGTTTATCCTGTGCATATGCCTGCCTGGCTTACTGTAGCAGCTGTAATACATGTCAGTCATTCTCCTCTTCTGTTGTTCTCAAATCACAATATCATATTGATGTAAAACACTCCTAATCCCCGAGATGTATAGCTTTGCATCATATACCAGAAAGTTTCAGCCTGTTTCTGCTCCTCCAGTCCCCAGGCAACCCAAATCTCCCTGTTACTTCTTTGCTCTCTCTGTAGGCTGACCAGGACTGTGTCTGAGGCTCTCCCTGTGCTATGTGAGCCAGGCTCCCTGAGCATCTGCACCTTCCTGCAAGAAAAACATTGGCATGTCCTAGCATTTAGGGACAGTAAAGCAAGGCTGTGTGAAAACCACTTTGTATGGCCTCCCCACGTAGACCAATATCTTGCTTTAATTTGCCCCAAAACAGAATGCTCTCTGGTTGACCCAAACACAGTGGTTTTCTTGCTGGATCTGAATGGCTTTGCAACTTTCAAACTCCCAGAGGCTGGACTTTTAGGCACAAGTGCTATCCCAGTTACAGGAGAATTAGGTGTTTGTGTGGAGGCTAATTTCAGATTTGGTCTATTACCATTATATTTCATCATGATCTATATTGCACTAGCGCTATAAGTACAAGCACCATCATGCTAGGCACATGTAATTAATCTGCTTTCCAAGTGGTGATATAAGTATATTATAAACACTTGGAGAAAATCTATGCTGAGATTTTAACCTTTCTCTTAGTCAGAAACCATTTGCTCTAAGCCTTTCAATTTCTGTTAAGGAAAGCACCTGCTTTGTGTGTGCTATCTGATACTTCTTGATTCTCAATCTTAAACAGTAAAATTCAGAACTGAAACAAAAGAACTCAGAGCCAAAATTGTTCAAACTTCAGAAGTGTCTACAACACGGTCATGTTAGGGGAAATTTTCTTCTGGTGGCAATGTCATTGCAGCCTGTGAGATGCTGTAGAGCCTTTTTTGGCTATGTATTATAGATATAATTGAAGAGAACATAGTTGTTTGGGTTTTTATATGCTGTTGTCTTTTTCTTTACCACAATTAAAATATTGAGGTTTTACATTAAAAAAGAAAAATAAAATTTGGTAATATTGTCTTTTATTCAGAGCTCTCAAGACCTACAGGAAGCAGATCAAAAGCAGTACCACTCTGCATAGAGATTGTAAGATGCAGTGAGAGGGTTGTGCTCAGACTGGCTCACTGCTGCAGCGCAGTGAGGGCATCAGGAATCAGATTTTACATTTCCTTCTGATGGAGGTCAGCCTGAACAACACAGTCTTTTGAGCTTTGGCTGCATCACACTGGAGGTGATTTCACAACCCTGTTTCTTATTTGTGTATTCAGTACAATTCTGGGACTTGGGAGGTGGATAGAAGGACTGCCTGGAAAAATAAAGTCTATTAAAACACATCTTGATACAATTCTCTTGTAATGATTTGCTGGATGCAAATTTCAAACAAGTTCAAAAACATCAAACAGTGGGAGAGAGACCTGCAAATGGCACACAATGGAGAAAGCCCTGGAGGCTGGAGGACTGGTCCTCACTGCCTGTATCTCAGCTGCCAAAGTCATTTATGAGAATTGTCCCCTGTCCAGAGCTCCATTATGCATACAGAACAATTTATGAAGATTCCCATGGTCTTTGGGATCTTTTCTGCTGGGTCATGACCCAGATAACTTATTAATAAATTTCTGTCACTTCTGGCTTCCCAGTCTCCTTATCTTGTATTATTGTATTCCTATTGTCTTCTTGTATTGTCTTGTCTTATTGTACTCCAATACTTGTTGTATTCCTATAAGTGAAATGTAAATGACATTTTCATCTGAAACATCTAAAACAGCTAAAAATGACTTTGTGAAAGCGAAGGCCCCAGGCAGCTTCTATGACAGCTCATGTCAAAAATGCAAGAGGGTAAAAAGAGGGTCTGAGAGATCACAGAAGCTAAGATGGCTTCTGGTGGCTTATGTTAAAAATAAAAAGAAAGCAGTTCCTGTGACACAAGCTGGTGGATTACAGTCCACATAACCACTGCCTATTTTAATGATTATTAATCATGGCAAGTAATTTTGGCTATTTAAATGCAAGAAAGCTGCCTGAAGTTCCTTCACTCATTCATTTTTTCCCAAAGGGACAAATTCAAGTCTTCATTTATACTCTCACGAGAGAACACATGTCTCAAAGCTACAGAAGGTAGAAGTGCTTTGAACCAGGTAAGGTCTGGGTACAAGGATGCTGTTGTGTTGAGGATGTTAAGGAGAATTTTGTATACGAGTTACTTTAGTTACTTACTGGCTTCCTTTAACCTTTCCTCTAAGGGTCAGTAGGAAGTCAAGTCGTTGGAGGTACAAACTGGGGATTTGGCAGAGAGAAATGCCTAGAGACTGGTGTTCCTAGGATGGTCCAAGGTGGCTGTAGCATCCACTGGCCTTTCCATATTTGGTCTGAAGTCAAGAAGCACATCTCCACTGCAGCCATTCCACTCCTGCCTGGCTGATTTCATCTTATTTCAGAGTAAGCATAGGTCGTTTGGCTCATATATTGTAGTTCCCTGCCTGTTTGCAAGGGAAAATCAGCTCCCAGTGCCTTGGCCCCTGCTATTTTTATTGAGCCATTTGGAGTTTCCTCCAGCTGCTATAACCAGTACACCCAACTCTTCAGAGATTGACTCTTGGGCTACATAGTAGTTTTTTTGACCACATATTCCAGGTAAGATGTGATGTCCTGGTTACTTTCTTCTGTGGGATTGTAACAACAAGATTAATAATATAATTCATTATTCATGGCATCTAGACACCTTCTAATTGGAAGGCTGTTTGAACTAGATGATCTTTAAGGCCTCTTCTAAAACAAACCTTTTTATGATGATAATGATTCAACTCTTACAGCAGATAAAGAGTGAGTCTGATAAGGGAACCTGTTTGAATCACACCTCACACACGCAGCTTTATTAGTGACATTTCTAGACTAGGAAGGATTGAATTTGCAATAACGTTAATTATTCTCTTTTGAATGGATTTCGTTTTTAATTCAGATATTTCCTTTTGTGGAAGTAATTTTTGCAGGCTAGTTGTCTGATCTCCTGGCATTGGAGAGGCTCTGTTGACTTTCTTCCATGTGTAGTGAATATGCATTGGGCTAAATCCCAGAGTTGTGCCAGGATCTAGCTCACTGTTACCCCATGTTCCCACATGTCAAGTGCATTCCCATTGCCTTTGGCTGCAGCCCTCTTTTCCCACAGGCTTCCTGCAATTTTCTCTCCCTGTGGTTAGGTACACCTCCACCAGAAACCAGGGTGGATGCAGGATTCTTGTTTCACAGTAATATGGGAAATAACCGTGCATGATGGGATGAGACCTTGCCAAGTGGTGCTAAAGATCTGCACCAGGGCGTCAGAATTTCTTCCAAGGTTTCTTTTCTATGAAACTGAGTTTGCCCCAGGCCATGAGACGCCATCTGTAAACTGCAAGGATCACAGGAGGTCAAAAATATGCATTGTCTGAGGTTGTCTCTGCTGTGTCATGTAACCATGGGGATAAGGACACCTTTTCAGTGCTGACATTTTACAAAGGTTGCACAGAAGTTCCCTATCATCACTGCCATATGATATGGTCCCAGTTCTCTGTGGCGCAGCAGACTGCTCCCACAGCTACAGCTTGAGCAAGTCACGGTCACTAATATCTGGAAAAACAGAGTCCAGCAGCTCAGCAGGATTCTGAGGGACCACAGCTCCTCTCCAGCCTTGTTAGTGCTGTGCTGTGCAATGTGGCCCTCCTGGGACATGGTACTGCTGTGTGGTCTCCCCTCACCACACTGCTCCACGTCTGAGCATGTTAACCTCCTGCAATTAAGAAATGCCACATCTTCCAGCAATCATTTAATCTGCTGTCCATAGAGTGAGGCTGGTCTGAAAGCCATCCTTCAACTCAAAAACATGTGATGCTGAACATCTAGAAACTAGCATTTAGACAGGGGTTACCCCCCTTGATGTGGTGATATGCTAGCAGCCCTGGTCTAGGCTTTGCAGCATTGCCCTGTGCAGCAGCACTGTTGCAATCCTTGTCTCTTTATGCCATGGAAACTGAGGCAAACAAAGGCTGAGTAAGTAGAGCAGTGCTACACAGCAAGCCTGTGGCAGAGCTGGGAACCAAACACAGACTTTCTGACTCCCGGTCCTGGACTTCAGCTACCCACTGAGCTCTGACGTGCGACGAAGTGAATCTCACTAGAGACATCAGATAACCACAGTTTAATTTGGTTTCTCTGTGCTCTGTACCCTGGGGAGATAGCAGACCTCTGGCCACAAAAGGCAAGTTATTGAGAGATTTGCTGTTAATTCCTCCTTATGAGGTCCATCTTGTTATGTTTGGAGTTGCCATAGCTTTCTGTTTGTTTTGCCTGTTTTTTTGCATGTGGGGCTTGTGTATTTTATTAAGCCCTTGGCTAGTATCTTGTGCATGTTTAAGATTTTACAAGGGCTTCTTTCGAGGTTATTCATTATAGCTTTCAAAGGTGGCCTATTCTGAAGGCTTGCTATTGAATACCAATCTTTGATAGATTCATGTCTCACACAGGGGAAAAGACCCATTTCTCATAGGTTCATAATTAGTGTTCCCAAAGGGTTCCCCAGCTGCTTTTCATAGCTCTTTGCTCACGTTGACCTTGGTCTTAAAATTCTTCATGGCTGTTGAAGTACAGTCATCAGAGAAACTGAGAGAGAAACCTCCTTTCATTTTCATCACTTCAACAAGAAAAGTCATCCAAGAGACACATTACTAGTCTCTTGTATTTTAGATCTGCCACTGATCTGCTGGAGACCTGACCTTTCTCTGCCTCATCTGGCTTTCTTCTCTGCCTTATCTGGTCATGCTGTGGGCAGTGGAAGGCTTTTGATGACCTCAGTTATCACTTTAAGTCTTTTCATGTTCTTTGGTTTTTGATAAATACAACCTTAAAAATCCTGTTTAAGACATAGAGGAAATTAATTCGTTTGAGGAAAGGATTTGGAGTGTGTAGATTATTCTACTAGATAGAGAAAACAGCCTATTTTTCAGCACAAGTATGAATTGTGTAATTCAATGTGACGTGTAAGATGTGAAATTTAAAAATATTTATTTATCTACTTCATATGAATCATACGGCATGTGTTTGTGGGTTCATTTAAGTTCTGGAGTAGCAATTGCTATTATTTCACTTTCTATATAAAAGCAAAAAAAATAATTTCCATTAGCACATATCCTTCTTCTGGGAAAAGCTGAATTTTATCCTAACTGCAGTTAATAAGATTTTAAAAAAACAGCAAAAAACCTTAAAAGTATATGAATTGATAATAGATATAAAAAGGTTAATATTTTCCTTAAGGCTGAAAACAGATTTGCTTGCACTCTTTTTGTGTTTGTCCCAGTGTTTTTTCACCAAAAAAAAAAAAAAAAAAGAGTTCTAAGAAAAGATGTGTCATAATTTTTCAGCTGCTTCCCCCTCGTGGTAAATCTGGAAAACCTCTGACAAACCTCTTTTCATGGAAATGGTGAAAAGCTGGGTAAAGTTCAGTACTTGCATTTTGACAGATTTTTTTCTTTTTTAGTTGGGGAGAGGCCTTAAAATGATGAACAAATGTGAAATAAAGCAAGAACATATCAGTTCTTTCCAGGAACCTAAAGCCCAAATAAGCTTAAATAGAAGAACACAGATAACCTCAAAGAAGTTCATGTAACAGCTGCAGCTGTCTTGAGGCTTTTCCTATTTCTCAAAAAAATTCCCTTGTCCTTTCCTCTCCACTCCCACTTTTGACAGGTCTGAAGGTTGCAGCAGAAACTGTTGTTGTTGTTGTTGTTGTTGTTGTTGTTGTTGTTGTTGTTGTTGTTGTTGTTGTGTTGGTTTGGTTGGTTTGGTTTGGTTTGGTTTTGGTTTTTTGGGGTTTTTTTAATGTGTTCCAGGTGCCTGGGAGGCAGGGCATGGACTCACTGCCAAGCCCTGGGCCTCCTGGTCTTCCTGGTCTTTTGACAGAGTTGGAGTTCTGTCACTTTGCATGGGCTGCAGATACCGGTTCCCTTTGTGATTTTTTTCACTCTGATATGGAAACTATCAGAATGAAAAAAGATTTGGCAGCCACCCTGAATAATGGTTAGTGCAGGTAAGGGATGGCTATTTCCTTCACATCCTTGCATCCCAAGGAATAGATGCAAAGCCATATTCCACCAGACACTCTGTAACCTGAAACAAGGGGATGTGTAATCAGATGAAATAAGATTGTCTTAAGTACATCTGCATCATACAAAGAGAGCAACATCTTCTCTGTGGAGCAAATAATCACCATTCCTGAGACCATCATTTTCCCTGGGCTCATTGTCCTTCTATTCTCTAAAGGCCTCTCTTTTGTGGAGCCTGAGACCCCTCCCATTCTCTGAAAAGAAAGCATATTGCTTCATTTCCTCTGCATCCTGATCCTCTGAAGTGCAGAGCGGACTTGAAAGGGTAAAGCTAAGAGGAGCAGGAGGAGGAGCAGGAGGAGGAGCAGGAGGAGAGCCTTTGTGGTTAAGTTGTAGATGGTGACTTAAGAGAAATGGCTCATTTCCTGGGTTTACCACAAATTGTGTGAAGCGGGGAGGAAGCTGCTCATATATTCTGAGCTTTTAGTGCTTTGTGTGCTAACTAGAGAGAAGGGCCTCCCCTTCATCCTTTGTGTCTTTCCCATTTAACTGGAAAGCCTGGAATGAGAAACTTCTGTGTTGTATATCTACACAAAGCAAACAAGGTCCTGGAAGACGCTGGGCCCTGTCATAACGCTAATAAAAATTTAGATACATTTAAAAATCATACTTCTGGCCTTCCTCGCTGTTGTTGACTCCCTAACCAGTGGCAGTTTTCATCAGCAACATCAGCTGGCCTCATCCTTTCCGGATGCATCCCTGCTTTCAGCAGGTTGTCCCTGGCAAGGCCGAAAGACCCGCAGCCACCAGGTGTCCCCCTTCTCCATGGTTTGCAGGAGAACTGAGCCAGGACGCTGAAACTCATCTTTCCTTGTAAATTTGAAGTGAAACACTGCTTGTAATTCTGGCCCCAAGTGATGGGCTCTTCTATTTCTCCTCTAAGAAATGCAGCAGTGGCAAAGGCAGCCCTTAGCATGGTGCTCTTATGAGAATGACAGAGTTTAATGTACAATTGCAAACTCACAGCCCACAGAGTGAGAATATAAGCTGCAGAATGCTAAATACTTGATGCAGAATAGCTTCCTTATATTAAAATTCTGATTCTCTTCCCCAGAGAGGTGTATTTTATTTCTGAGGTAGGCAGTCTAACATGTTACAGTCTGAAAGTACAGCTTTTGCAAAGTGGTGAGGTCCAACTTTTCAAGCATTTCAATGATCATACAAAGGCGGTTCAAGGAATTTAATTCTGCCTCAGTCTATGTAAGGGTTTCTGTGTTTTGCCTCTTTTCACAAACTCCCAACTTTATATTAAAGTTCAATTCTTTAATTAAAACTGAGAGGGAAAAAAAAAAAAACCAAAACAACCCAAAATAGAAATCCTCCCACAACATCTAGCATACTTTTTCTTCTGCCCTGATGATCAGAGCACAGTCCCGGGTTTGTGTAGCCTCAAGCCTTTGTTTGGCCTAATGGATGGATTCTTTCTGAATTTCTATGAATCAAGCAACATGAAGTGCTGAGCCTGTATCTTAACTGAGCCAGACCCAGAGGCGCAGGAGAGTAAATCTCCCTCAATTAACACTTTTTATTTTCTTTAGAAAATAATTTATTATATCCTTCTAAATATCCTTTATCTTTAACTAGAAGAAAAAATAAATTTTACATACTTAAAAAAAAGCTCTCATTAGCTCCAATCAAATGGACTGCAATGTATCCTGACACAGCAAATGGACACAGCATGTATCCTGAAGGCTACAAGTCCCATGGAGAAATGGAAAAGGCAGGATGCATGGATGCATGGGTGCTTAGGGAAGGCCTCTGGAAAAGGATATGCATGTGCATGCTTAATTTACACTTGAGGGCACAGTGGAAGTAATAGTAAGGAGCAGGATGAAGAAAACACAGAAAAAACATGGAAGAGGGTGGAAAAGAGTGGCACACGGTGATAGCATGAGAGGCTACAGAAGAGGAGAGACAAAATGACAGCAGAGATGCAGTTGTCTGTGTATGAACTGAAATGCAGTGCTTTGGGGAAAACACTTTATTCTGACATTGAGAATAACAACAACCAAATTAATATCTGTGAGCACTGAGGTCAGTGGGGTACTTTTCTTCATTATTTTGGTCTGACCATTTGCATGTCCAAGGCAGAATAAATGTCTTGGGAAATAAATAGGGGGTTTTTTTTGCATGTTTCTAACATACAAATAATTCAGTTAAGTCAATTGACCAGCAATGGCTACTCAGTACTGTTTCTCTGAGTGGAGAGGCTTAGTGTGAGGTTAATTTCGTGCTCTCCAGCAAGCTCACTGGCCAGCAATATGCTGGGCTCCCTCTACAGTCCATGGAGAATAAGAGATTTTAACCACGTGTTTAATGATAAAGAAACAGACTTATCTCTAACTTTACACATTTATAGAAATAAAAATTTTAACATCAGGGATTTAAACTAATATTAAAAATGTTTATTAGATACTTGCAACTAAACTCTTCCATGCATGTTGAATCTCTTGACTGATATCAGCGTAGTATCTCTGGTCATAGAACAAGTGTAATGCACAAACTGGGATTGATAAAAGGAAAATCAGAGCACAGTTTTCCCTCAGGTCACACTAAATTCTGTGTCTTCAATAGACAGCTCATATTACAAAATCTAGCATGGTGGACATAAGAATGATTTTTTTGAAACAAGAGACAATACAGAAAGCTTTGGTACAAAATAATTATTTTCTTATTTAAAAAAAAATAAAATTCCAGTGTATTAAGTTCTCAGAGGAGAGAAATAAAATGCTATTTCATGAAGTTCACATTTATCATAATACATAAATACTAGGAGCAGAAACAGCAACTAAATATTTTTCCATCCATCTTCTCATACACTGAGAAATTATAGAAAATAGGGTGAAGAAAAAGTATAGCTTGGACTAAAAAGAAAAAAAAAACAACAATATTCTATTTTTCCTGAAGATTTTATTATACATTATCCTACTTCGGAAGTTATACTGGGAAACAGAAAGGGTGAGGCCATGATCTCAGTGAAATCAATTGTAGAATTCTACTAATTTTGAAGTTTTCGCTCCAATATCAGGCATCAGTGAGCAGGCTCTCATCTGATCTTACACAGTCAGTGATGGCAAAAAAATAGACATATTCTCAATGTCTTTGACTGCTGCCCTAGAGAAATTCAAAGCAGATGAAATGCAAGAAGTATGCTGCTTTGATGAAGTCCTAGAGATGTGAGTTCTGGAAGTGGCTACAAACATCTCAGGCTGCATGTGCTGTGGGGTGTAACACTGGGTGCCATCAACATCTGTCACTGAAGGTGTACTTAGCCTACCAGTTGTTAACACCAAAAAATGTTAAGTGACATTTTTTGGGGGCAGTCTTTAACTGGTACTAGCAAAGGAAAGGCACATTTGTTCAGAGAACATGGGATGAACAAGTCAGCCAGCATATTTTGTGCTTGTTCCATCAATACATACTCAGTACACATTGCTGTATGGACCTATCCTTAGAATGTTGAGTGATGTTCCCTGAAATGTTCAGATATGAAATATTTGAGATATGAAAATGAATTGCTGATGTTTGAATAATTTAATTTTTCTTAATCTGAGTAATTTAACTTTGCTTCTTTAGGAAAATCACAGTTCTACACCTGTTCAGGATTTTATCATTGAAGTTTACTTATATAAATCTCACAGATCTGACACACCACTGTTGTGTTTTAATTAAATCAGTGTTAAGAGCTTTTTCAGTAACTGGCTGAAATTAGCCCAAAGATTAAGGTAGTAACTGTCCATAGTAAAGTAAAAATCTAAATGCATATAACCAAACTGAAAGCAGATGAAAATATGTTATCAATTGAGCTGAGGTAAAAATAGCCACCAAATTGGTATTTGTATATAATCTAAAAGACAGTAAAACTGGATCAGATCTTTGGCTCCTTTTGTCCAAAAGAAACATTTGTGTCTCCTTCCAAAAGACATTTTTCCTGCTGAACTGCTACAGTAACATAAAAAGACATTGAGACTGCTGTAGTTCTGGTGTTTATAAAGATGGCTAAAAAGGATTTGAACACCATAGCACTTCTCTTTTGTGGAGGTTGCAGTGCTCATAACAATGCAATTGCCTTTTCACAAAATGGGTTAAAAGGGTAAAAATCAGGTACATCAGCGCTAAGAAATGTTACAAGGGCATTTTGGCACTGATTTACTGAAGTGCAGACTGTAGTTTAAAGTGCTGGGAAAATGGTATAGGCAAAAGGAGTTACTCAAGTTTCTCTTGAGCTCCATGCCATAGTGCACATATTCCCCTTTCCAAATGAAGTGATGGACAATCCACAAGAAGAATCCCAGCAGGAAGCTGCATTTATGTCTCTTCAAAAATATCAGAAATAAAACTACTGCCTTTCTAGGGAGAGAGAACCCACAAATTTAAGAGCAGTGGATGACCTTAATGTACAACAAAGGGTGGTGGATTCATATCCCTTTATAACTTGCCTGCAAAGTGGAAGCTATTACTGAACTGCTTTTCCTTGGTGCCTGGGCTTTGTGTGTATGATCCAATAAAAGTAAAACTTAAGGAATCACATAAAAATATGAATAACATTAAGAGTAAACAGAAGGATAGAGGAGAAGCAACGCAGCAATGATAAGTTGATGCACAAGTATAAATTACTTTGGGTGTGGATGGAACCGAGGAACTGTCAAAATAAAATGAGTGAACAATTTTGCTTCGTAGGAAGTCAGTAGTCGACTGCATTCCTCTTTAATTGCATCTGGCTCAGGATTAGCTGGGTTTATTAATCCAAAAACTGTTTAAATTTGTCCAGACATTATTGCTGCATTGCTTGACAGTTGATGCATCTCTTGCAAACCAAGGTGCCTGTAATTTGCAAGGTGACCCTGAGAAATAGCTTGCATTATATTAGAGAAGTATTGCACAAACCAGCCTGATTTTTGGGGTGGAGGGGGAAAGCTGGAGGAGATGTGGGGTGAAAGTGGGTTAAAAAAGATCCTTTTTCCATCTCTCCTGGATTCTGATCTGCTCCTTTATCATGTCTCAGGTGCTTTGAGGAGTCCTGGCCATGTTCTGTCTAGGTCTTGGCATTTCCTAGCACAGAAGGTGTTACATTAGAAGATATGGACCTTTTGGACCAGGTCCAGAGGAGACCTGTGGATGACCTTAATGTACAAAGGGTGGCCATTAAGAGGCCAGAGGAGGGAGGCCAGTCCTCCGAAACGCTTCCATCTTGGAGGTCTGTTCCCCAAGATAAAACAGAACTACTTAGTCATGGTGACTAAGCTGTGGACCCCTTCCTGCTTTGGGACCCTATGTTATCTCCTTGTGAACTATTTTCATTTTACTCCAGTCTTAAACCTTTGGTCCTTTTCCCAGTTCTCCCCTTCCCTATAAAAACCCTGGCTTTTGCCCAGTTTTGTGGATGAGGCATCACGGGCCCCTTTTGCTGAAACCTGCCCATAAAGGACTCTGTGGAACGCTACACGGCCTCCTGTCTCTCATCCACGTGTCAGCTGGGGTACCCCATGAATGGAGCTGGCTAGGCTGATCTGAGATGATCACTACAAGAGCTGAAATCACATCTAAAAGAGCTGATCACTTGAAGCCTCAGGCTGAGCTCATATGGGTTGCCCCTGGCTGGAAACTGCCTGAGACCCCTGGACAGGAGTTCCTTGTGGGGCCAGGGGTTGGACAGACCCCCGGAACCGGCCCCAAAAGAGAGCCACAAAACTGGTCAGAAGAATGGAGTACATCTCCTCTTAGGAAAGGCTGAGAGAAAGGAGTTTTAATTAAAAATAGATAGATTCAAACCAGATATAAGGACGAAATTTTGTTTAATTTGAGCAGTAAGACACTGGAACAGGTTCCCAGGGAGGTGGTAGATCTCCATCCCTGGAAACAATCCATGTCAGTGTACAGGACTTTGAGCTAACCCAAGCAGTGGAAGATGTCCCTGCTCACTTTGAGAGGGCTTGGAACAGATGACCTTTAAAAGTGTCCTTCAACCCAAACTATTCCATGACTCTATGACTAGGAATTAAACTGTGCAAGGGCAGGGAGTGTTGCATGTATGCACAAACATAGTCTTGTTCCAGCTGTTTGAAAAGCCTAAGGCAGGCAGAAATGTGTTGATAACAATAGCAATGACTACAGAGAACTTCATCATTGGCGCAGTTAGTGGAGAAAAACATGCAAGAGCCCAGGTACCTGATGTATCCAAACCTTAACTGAATCAGCACCAGGGCCTCATCATTTCAAGGATAACCTAAAAGTTACTAAAAACCTATCAGCTGTTGATGCTTGCTCATAGTTTACCTTAGGCTTCATTGGCTAAAATGAGGAGTCTTAACGTTCAGCTGAATTCCACCTTGTCTCAAGAATTACCAAACCAGAGTTTGATAGCTCCTTTAGAGGAGTAGAACACTAAGCCAAGTATGTTGTGTCTTTATGCCTTTTTTCCTCAAGACAGAGTTATTTCCTACCACACAATTATAGAACAGTTGTGGTGTAAGCACAACTCTGCTGTTGCTAACAGACACGCACCAGGCTAAACTTGGTCTCACAGTCAAAGCAGCTGAATGTCTCCACAATTGTACTTATGACCTATTGGCACAATTCTGCTACATACATGATTTAATGCACATGAAACTGCCACCCTCAGACTCTTATTTCTTGAGGGCACTGCCATAGAGTAGCTAAGACAAACATGGTCACAGACTGATTTTGTGAGGCTAAAGTGTTGCATTACCCAATGAAATATTTATTAGTTCTTCAGACCCAAATATGAACCCATATGTGAATTGTGTAATTATTCTTCATCACCACCACTATATTTCAGGGCACACTAGCCTTAGTTACATTATCCTATCTTCTAGGCTAACTTGCTCTGAAAGAAATCTCCTTTCTAATAGGTGCACCACAAATTATTCATCCTTCCCTGTAGCAAGGCACTGCATGACTTTTAAGGCAGCAATTAGGATGAGATACATTAAGAATAACACGAGAAACAATCTTTTGTTTCTAGGAGTCTGCAGACCCTTTTTCTTCCCATTGCTTTTAGCTATTAAAAGCTAGTAGTTTAAGAAAAACAATTTTAGTAAAAAATATTTTGAATCATATAAAGTTTATTTACTTAGTAAAGGTATATTACAGTATGTACAGTTTCTATTTACATATACACCTAAGAAATGAAGCACCATATGATACAGTTAGTATTTTAGCGGATTTACAGATATATTATTTTTGCATCCAAATAGTTACATCTACAGACACACACGGATTAGAACCAAATTCTTATTCAACACTGACTTCAGTTGGTTTTGGATTAGACTGCTGGTGAAGTTACCAAAGAGAAATTTAATTGCTGTCAGCTATCAACCTGCTGTACTTCAGGATAAGAGATCTTACCTATGTCATTTCAGAGGCTATATGCAATCTTAATCCTCAGAGTCAGAGGTATGAACAGAAGGTACTTTATAAGCCACAAGAATGTAACACTTTCATCAGTAAGATTTTTACTGTCATCAAAAAACAGAGTTTCATTAAAAAGAAAGAAGAACACTGCTGGAGTGTTTATATGCAGTACAGAAAGTGAAGTTAAGAGCCTGGAAGCTTATGTGATGCAGCATTATGTATTCCTCAAGGAACACATTTACTCTCAAGCAGCCCAGTCTTACAACCACTTGCAGCATGATCCCCTTAACTCAAGGGGTAATTCTAGCTGTTGGCTTTGTAATCTTTATGCCACCATCAAGAAAAAAAGAAGGCTCTGTCCAAGGTACAAAATTTCCTTCAAGTGAATAAAAGACATTTGGAGGGGATAAATGTAAAATGAGGTATTTAATAAGCTATGGGGGAAAAAAAATCACTTAGTTTGAAAGACCGTTCTGAAAAATATTTTAGAATTTTCATATATGCAACTGTTACATTCACCTAATTGTGGGTCAAGTTTTGTATAACCTGCTTATACTTTTTGCACTATCAATTCATACTGTTCATATTTTTGCTTCACTAGATGTGGGATCTAACGGCTGGAAGAAAACAACGTTACTCTGAGGACAGTTGTTGTGACAGACACAGGTATTGATCATCATCACTGGCTTTTTTAGGACTTTGCCCTGGGGGCAGCGGAACTCAACCTGGATGGTTTTGGTGTTGTGTGGGGTGCAGCAGCGCCCGTCGCTGCAGAGGCCGCAGTAACGCGGTCTGTACGTCTGCACACTCGTGCAGTTCTTGTATTCGTAGCGAACAGCCCTCACAGACTTCTTCGTCCGGATACATTTCTTCCCCTTCTAAAAGAAATATGAAGAGACAATAGATATATCATTGCATAAGACAGACAGCATTTGACAACTGACATGCAAAGATACAGGCCTACTCTGAAAATTTCTATTTGTTGTCTTTACTCATCCAACAGCAAGAAGACTCTGAAACTGCTTCAGTAGTTACCTACAGGTGACACCTGCACATCTGCTCTTCAACCACCAGTGTGTTATTGGACCAGTAATGAAGGACAAATAATTAAAATCCACTCCTGTCATCCGAGACAAGCCCAGTCTACATTCATTAAGAAACTATACTCTACTGAAAAACTTCTCGGGCTAGGGTAGTTCCATCAGAGAACCATAGAGAACCAAGAGTAACTTGTAACAAGCAAGTTACAGGACTAGATGCAAGGGGAAAAAAGGGGAGTAAAATGAACTGCAAAGGTCATCACCCATTCCTCTGACTCAAGGCACAACCAGCTCTAGCCATATTATTTTAAACAAATGATTGACTCACTTGTCTGTGGAAGTCTTCCATGACAGAGACCTCACATCTGCCCCAGACAACCCCAGGAGTTTACTGTTTTTACTTCCTGGAACATTTTCACTCATGTCTTAATTTTTATGTGGTCTAAACTCGCCATTTCTTGTTATATCCTCCATGGACTCAAAACAGGCTGCAGTATCTGAATACAGTTATGAGAACACATCTCTCTTCCCTTGCATTCAGAAGAAGTTCAGTTCTATCTGGTTTTCCCTAGATAAACATGTTTTCTAGACCTCTGATCATTCTTGTTAATCTCCTCAAGTCGTCCCACATGTTTCATGTCCTTTAGAAAACAGTATTTAAAACTGCAGAGACTGTTCAGCAAAGGCCTTACAAATGCTTTCCAACACTCAGAACATTACATAAATTGATGGGCTTTGAACCTAGCTGCATGTTATTCTCCCTGATAGAAGCACTTGCATAATGTGTAGAAGTAAAAAAGTCTTCTCCTTTAGATAAAATTTATTTTTTTTAGATCAAAAATATCAGTTTTGGGTTTGCTTTTGGAAAAAAAAAAAATATAAGGATTAAGATAAGGTTTAATTTATCAAGCAGACATTTCACACATTTCTCTGCTGTTCCAGATACTCAATAGACTAGAAATCTGATATAACCATTCTGTATCACTGAAGCAACTCTGATGTACAGAGTACAGATAGTACAGTTGCATTTGTGGAAAAGTTGAGACTGTGTGAACTGTTGACCTGCACATGCAATACATGTGATCTGTTTGAGATGATTTAAATTATCATAGAAAGATAGACCAGCTTGGGTTGAAAAAGATCTTTAAAGGTTATCCAGTCCAACCCCCTGCAATGAGCAGGGACATCTTCCACTAGATCAGGTTGTTGAGAGCACTGTCCAGTCTGACCTTGAACATTTTTGGGAATAGGGCATCGACCACCTCCCTGGGCAACCTGTTCCAGTGTCTCACCACCCTCACGGTATAAAATTTCTTCCTCGTATCCAGTCTGAATCTGCCTCTTTTAATTTAAAAACCATTAGCCCTTGTCCTACCATAACAGGCCCTACTAAAAGTCTGTTCTCTTCTTTCTCCTAAGTCCCTGTCAAGTACTGGAAAGGGCTGTAGGGCCTCCCCAAAGCCTCCCCTTCTCCAAATCGAACAATTCCAACTCTCTCAGCTTTACTTCATAGGGGAGGTGAACCAGCCCTTGGTGGCCCTCTGGATTAATTCCAATAAACCCATATCTTTCCTGAGGGCTGCAGAGCTAGGCACAGTGCTCTGGGGGGGGGGTCTCACCAGAGTGGAGCAGAGGGGCACAATCATCTCCCCTGACCTGCTGGAGGTGCAGCAAAAGCTACTAAGCAAGTCTAACGCTTTACCAAAAACACTCAGCTTGCTGCACTTGTGCTAAAAGGTGTATTTATGTACAGTTGCATCTGGACCATTGTAGACCGTGATATTGCAACCTTGGAATTAGAGCTGAAGAGATTCTGCTGCCTTGCCTCACTCTTTGCAGCATACCTTATCAGGCAACTCTTCATTTTCACAAGGTCTTATCGTGCAAAGCCGTGTCTGCTTCACCATTTCACACTGCTGATTCCTGTTGGTAACGCGGGTGGAAAAGCCCATTCCACAGCTCTTGGAACAAGCACTCCATTCTGTTGTCTGCTCAATACAATTGGCACTTGAATCTGACACATCAATCCCGAGTGTGGCCTCTTGCCTGTAGGCTGAAGACAAAACCCCACAGAACCTTATTACAAGAAAAACTCACATGAATCCTCAATATCTAATTGAGCTCTATCGTATCTGGGAAGGAACATGTGAGACAAAACAAGGTTCAAAATCCATGCTTTTGACAGGATTTAGAAATTTTTAAAAGCTGTCTTTTTAGGAACCCTGAGTAGCAACTTCCTAGATCTAAAAAAAAAAAAATAAAAATCCCCAAACCAGAAAGTTGCATATCAGTGTAATCAGCAAAGCATTTAGATTCTGTTCACTCAAGTCCACAGCTGGAAGGATTACTGCCACCTTTTAAACCAGCTTAGAGCCCTCATAGATTTTTATTCTTCACTCTTTCTAATGGAAATATGTCACAAGTCTGTTCTAAAGCTATGTCATAATAATATCTATATTAGGGAAATATCTTACAGAAAAGTGTGAAACTTTTTGTTTAACCTAATGTGCTTCACAACACTTCATAGCACACTGAAAAGCTCAATCTTTTCTTCCTCAACCCTTTCTCACTTGTTTTTTAAATGGATTAGCTGAGTTTTGGCATAAGTAACTGCCTAAGATCACAAAGTGCAGTGACTGGAAGAGAATCCAGTGTCCTCCACTCTCAACAGAAAGTTATGAAAATTCATGTTGAACTAATAGTATAATTTAAAGGGGATGGAGACATAATTCAGTAGGGAAAAAATGAAAACAGGGAAAAACTGAAAAGGGAAAAGTATTATCTAGCTTTTTTAAAAGCCTGAGTTCTTAACTTTGGAATGGATTGGGTTTTCTTACAAATCCATTCACTGTGTTTATAACCACTGCCTCTACAAACACTCTGTAATGTTTTTTAATGCCACCAATAAACATGAGCACTCTAGCACAGACAGGCTGGAATTCATTGGCATTTTAGCTACCCTGCTGACCACTTGTAAGAGCTGCAGAATTCAGGAGAGAAAACCCCGTAGACTAAGCTGTTACATTATGTTGTAACATAATCTTGTAGAGCAACTAGCAAGACTGCAGATTTTTATTTTTTTTTCCTTGGTGTGGGAATGTTTGGAGGATTAAGAACTTGTCCTTGTTTTCTTCTGGTGACAGAACTAATGTGTAGCAGATAAACAGAAATTTAAAAATTGGGAACTAGCTTAATTAACTTTTAAAACTGCTATGCATATTCATTCTCTGAATATTTCTTTTACCTGTTGAGTTCTGCCTTTACTCATAACCACTGCTATATCTACTAGCCACTCCGAATCAGAAAAAAGACCAGAAAAAAACCCAACCATGCAAGCAATGTGCCTTAGATCTGGCAATCCTGTGGATATTTTCACGATGATATCACCTCCTGCTCAAAACGACTATGAAAACTGATTTTAGTTTCCTCACCAGCCATAGCAAAACCTCCCAAAATCACTTCATCGTCAGGGTCGCAGACCCACTTCTCACAGCACTCTCCAGGGACTTCGACTTTTCTGGGGAAGGGGCAGTCGGGGCCGGGGAGCAGCAGGTCCAGGTTGCAGCGGGGCAGGCAGCCGATCTGGCCGTCGCGGCAGGTGCACTGGTACTTGCAGCTGGGCTGGAACGTCTCCCCGTTGCGATAAATCATTCCATCAAACACGCAGTTGTCTCCCTCCAGCACTAGTGGGAAGAGGGGAGGCATTTCTCAGAGGCAGAGGGCACTCGGACACTCCCCGGACCCCCAGCCCCCCGGGGCCGCACCGGCACCGCCCGCAGCATCGGGGCAGCCCCGGCGGTGCTGCGGATCGGCCGCTTCGCCGGAGAGCAGGCGGGAGAACCGCGGGACAGCGACACCCGCAGCGGGCCCGGCCCGGGGAGAGTCTCCTCCGCCCGGGAGGGCCGCGACACGCGGGGACGTTCCGCCGCCTCCACCTACCCATGCAGATGCCGGCGGCCGCGCCGTCCTCGGGGCCGCGGTCGCAGTAGAGGCCGCTGCTCTCGTCGCAGGGCAGCAGCGCGGAGCAGCGCTCGCCGCGCTGCCGGGCGCACACCAGGCAGCAGGAGCAGCCGTCCAGCACGGCGGGCACGCCCGGGGCGCAGCGCGGCGGCTCGGCCGGGCAGCGCCCGCCGCACGGCCGGGGACACGCCGGCTCCCGGCCGCTCACCTGCGGGGACAGAGCGGCCGCGGGGGCCGGGTCACGGGGCCGGCCCGGCCGCCGGTTCCCCGCACTCGCCTCGCATGGCCGGAGCAGCAGCAGCAGCAGCAGAAGCAGGGCGGGCAGGTGCTGCCCGCCGCCAGTCGCCATGGTCCCGGCCGCCGCCTGCCCGCCCGCTCGGCTGTGCCGGCAGAGCCATTGCAGCCGCTTTTATAGAGCCGGCCGGGGACCCCCCTCCGCCACCACCCCCGCACGGCGGGCAGCGCGGGCCGGAGGCGGGGAGCTGGAGCCGGGGAGCTGGAGCCCGGCCGGGCCCTGCGCTCCCTCCGCCACCTGCCCCGGCGGCGCCGAGCCGCTGTCCTGCCCTGCCCGGCCCGGCCCGGCCCGGCCCGGCCCGGCCCTGCCCGGCCCTGCCCCGCCCGGCCCGGCCCTGCCCTGCCCGGCCCGGCCCGGCCCTGCCCTGCCCGGCCCTGCCCTGCCCGGCCCGGCCCGGCCCGGCCCGGCCCTGCCCTGCCCTGCCCGGCCCGGCCCTGCCCGGCCCTGCCCTGCCCTGCCCGGCCCGGCCCTGCCCTGCCCGGCCCTGCCCTGCCCTGCCCTGCCCTGCCCGGCCCGGCCCTGCCCTGCCCTGCCCTGCCCTGCCCCGCCCGGCCCGGCGGCGGTGCATGGAGCGGGGACCGGAGCCCCGGGGGCAGAGCCGGCCCCTGCCCGTGGCTCGGGCTGGCCCAGCGGTACCCCCTAGGGAGCTGCCGCCCTCAGCCGCTCCCTACGGCCGCTTTCCCGCCCCGTGTGCCCGCAGCGTCCATCCCCACACGGGCCCCGCGCCGGAGGGGGCCCGGTGCTGCCTCGCAGCTCTGAGCGGCCACTCCCGGTCTCTGGCACCGCCAGCATGGCCGGGCAGTGCTTGGCTGGAAACCAGCGCCCCAAAGCCGAACGCCTCTCGGGGCTGTACTGCTCCTGGCCGCGAAGCGTTTTGGGCTTGGTGGGCACTGAACTCTTCAGTTTCAAGTGGCGGGCACTGCTCTTTACTAGAGAGGTGGTGCAGGTGTATCAGCTGATGGGAAACAGATGTTGCACAGGAGTCCTCCCTGCTCTGTGCAGCACGGTGTGTTGGAGTGGTCACGGACTATTCAGTGCCTACATAGTGTGTGCAACCGCAGGGGATATAGAGCCAACAGTCCTGGCCTCAGGAATGCTTTGTAGAAGTAACTCCAGTGCTCTGTGCTGGTATTTTACCATGTGCAGGATAGATTTAAGGCCAAATATATGGGAGATGAAATCTGTTAACGTGTTTTACTCGTCAGGAATTGCTTTCTGCCTAAGGCAGGCTTTCTTGGGTCTTGCTAGGATACAGCTATTCTTTATCCTTAGCTGTCTGATGCAGATAATACACAATGGATTCTGTTATGGCTTGTTAATGAGAAAATATTTGAAAAACAAAACTTGTTGACAGACTAGTGAAAACAAGATGTCTTTTAAGTTTAAGACATGACACAAGTGATACTCATGAATTTATGAGGCTCTATACCAAAGCAAAAGTCAACACAACACCTGAAATGGCAAGACAGAAGTTTTGGTTCGAATGGAAGTGACCATTCCTTTCTTGATGCTGAGTGGCAACAGAAGGGATTTTGGAAAAGCCTGGAATTCTGGGGAAAGCAGACTTCAGTGGTGCAGGAACATGTCATCTCTGGACACATGGGCCCTTAATTTTCTCAGTCACAAACAGCATGACCAGCCAAGGGAACACTTGATTGTTCAAACATTATTAGCAGCTTAGGTAGGAGTTTGAGGTTATTTAAATCATCCACTGCCTAACAAGTAATTTTGCCTTCTTTATCACCTTTTTTTCCCCTTTGCTCCTTTTCTTCATGTCTGACTTAGGCAGTCAGTGCAGCCACTTTTTACAGCACCTTGCTTGTGAACAGAATAGCCAGTGCTCTTGGCCAGGCATGAAAACTTGCTGAAAAGAAGCAAGGCTGTTTCTGTAGTTTTCCCAGCAACAAGCTGTAAGCCAGAGGGAACATTCAAGACTTGTTTTAGCCCATCTCTCTGTGAATCTTTGGAGGTTTTCAGTGATGATGATCATTCACAGTCACTGAAAACTTCCTTACCTTTCAATGAGATTACTTCACACCACTCTTAAGTATCTTCTGGTGTCTAAAAATGGTTTCACCACATAAAACTGCAGAAAAAGTTAAATAAAAAAAAATAATATTTGCCACCATACTTAATTTGGAAAAAAAACCCTCTTTTACATGTGTTTAATAGATTTATTAAAGCTCTATTTGTTTACAAACACTCTATTTGTTTATGAAATACCAGTTATGAAAATGAGATTATGCTACATTTTAGTACAATAGGACCAAATATCCTTCCCTGGATATTTCAGTTCCTCCATGCATAAACTGGAGTCCCTTGAACTACCAGTCCTCAGATGCTGATTAACTTTCCTAACTGTGGATCTTTTTGCTTGTACTTATCTTCCAATTTTTTAAAGTATGCCATACAGTTCTTATCATATGAAAGTAGCCTTTGTTACTTCTCATAGAGTAAAATAATGATCAGTGGAGGGGTTTCATGCTGGCTCAGCTGGCAATGAATAGCATTTATTCATGATACAAAATTAGTAAGTACAAATAAATATTTTAGTTTCTCTGTGTTTGCTTTTTTAAAAGAACTGTACTTAACTGAGTTAATATTTGGGTTGTCACCTTGGCTGTAGCTGTTGCAAAGAATAAGCCCTCTTAAGATGTAAAGAAATTAACCTCTGTTCTTTGCTCTGCAGGGAAGCACAGCTGGAGAACAGTGTTGAGAGGTGTAAGTTCAGGAACAGAGCCCAGCAGCAGAATCTCAGGATTAAGAATATGCTTAAAGATTTTTCTGCACCACCAAAATGCTTAAAAAAAAAGCTATATCTAAAAGGCTGGAAGCAGACTTACAAATAAAACTGGCTCAACTATTAGAGGGTCTCTGGTGGTTGATCCTATAACTATCCATAGGTGTCAGGATATATATATCGAGCATTACAAAAATTCAAGCATTCATAGTGCTAGCTCTCTTTTAAAAGCCAGCTGCCTGTGAAAGTCACTGCTTCACATGTAGCTCCACAAAATTATCTTCCATTCTTCATGTATGGCAAACAATGCTATTTTTAGAGTAAAATTGTCATAAACATCATATCCTTATCTTTCTCCTTCTGATTCTTTGTCCTACCATGTTTTACTGATATAAATGTAAGGTGGATAATCCAGCACTTGTCTCATAAATAGTGCCATCTCTGGTAGTCTACTTCATGGCAGTATTTTTCTAGAAAATATTGCAGGTTTTCATTTTTAGCTATCCCATTCCACCCTAGCTGACATCTGAAAATTCCTAACCTCTGTTGGCATTATTAATATTGCACATGAGCTCCATGTGGAACTTTCTTTGCTACAGAGAAAGGGAGTCAAGTTTTATCACAGTGTGGGTCTGATTAAGTTGTTTATCCCCCACCACCCCCATCATTGTGGGGGTGTGATTTTGACAGGAAAACCCAGGGATAAGAAGGGGAATTGCTGTGCCTGGTCTGCCCCTCCAGCAGGAAGGTGTCGGGATCAGCCCCTCTCCCACCACCATCACTGGTCCTTATTCTGCTCCTTCGGGCTGTGGCTCCAGTTCCTGGTGCTGAAGGACAGCAGTGATGGGCCCAAGACACAGCTCTGAGAAAACAGAGCCAAGAGAGTGGAAATCCTGCTGTGTGTGCTGTGACAGGGACAGCAAAGTTACTGCTGGCACGGGGGATCAATATGGGCATGGATGTTCTTGTGGAATAAACCAGGCCAGTGAATTTTCTTCATAGTGCATACACTGAACCCAGTGTTTTCCCTCTTCAAAAGGCATCCTGCCTCAGCTGAGAGATAGATATTCTAGGAAAGAACTGGTTCATTCAGTGATTATCTCTTCGAACTCTACAATTATTTTAAGTAGGATTTAAGTTCTAATAATTTTTAATGTCATTATCAGAATTAATCCCACAGACTTAATCATGGTTGTGCTTTTGAGATTAAAAATGTATTATCCTTTTGCCAATTCTACCAGTTTTTATTTTCTACAGTATTCTGTGTGGTGATCTACAATTCCACTGAAGTTATGCTATGGTACTGTGAGTTTTGCAATAGTAAGAGTTGAGCAAATGACAGTGACTTGGATTTTACTTTTTTGAGATATGCCTTCTGTGTCATCCATAAAGGAAAGAATAGGTTTAGCAAATAAGAAATTTGGGGGAAAAGTGTTGAAAGTAAAATACTTTAAAGTATTATTTTAAAATAATTTACATACAATTGAAGAAAATTTTGGAATGAAATAACATTGCATTTTAAATCAAAACATTATTTTGAAAATGTCAGAGTCACCTATGTCTAGATGGAGAGTTGCATCACTGAGTCAGACAATCCTATGTGCTCAAAAGAAATTCACAAGTTACAGTTTCTTCTAAAATTCATATTCCACCAAAAAGGTTTCTTTCTTCCACACCTATTTCAGTAATAAAGCCTGCTGGGAATACTTATAGCACAGCCAGCAGGTGAACTTATTACAAGTGGCTTTGTTATGGCTTTGTTATAGCTTTGTTATTTTGGGGAATATATGAGGTGATGCAGATGTTTTTAAAAAGTTATTATTTGCTCATTTATAATTGGTCCTAATGTCAAAATGCTATGGTGCATGGCAAGAAATTTTCCCCTTTTTAGTCAGAAGATGGCAGGTGCTGTGATTTGTGTGGTCTGAGATTTTTAGAAGACAAGAAACAAAAACAATGGAATCTGTCCTGATAGAGATAATACAATTAGTGCAAACAGTAGGGTAGGAATGGCTCCTGTCCTCAATGGTTAGAGCTGTCTTTCTTCAGAGCAGATACTCTGTACACACTAACTAGCTTTTGATTTTTATGCCCCTGGAATTCTCTGTCCCCTTATGGCCATAAACCGTTATTATCTGGGTAAGAGTGGGATGACTGAACAAAGTGCTTGAAGTCACATAAGGCCTATGCTGCAGCCCTCCAAAACGATGTTTTTACACAAGGAACCTGAGGCTAGGTGGTGCTTTGGTATGAATGCCTGCTGCTGTTCGGTGTGGCAGTAGGTGTTTGTATCCAGGAACAGGTACTCGCTTTCCGTAGTGACAATTTCTACTCTGTTGGGAACCAAAGGGATGACATTTGTGCCAGATAAATCTCATTAATACTTGCAAAATAAATGGAATAGTCTTTATTTGATTATTTATTTGGATTTTAAAATTCATTAACCCTAAATATATAATTATATTTTTATCTGAAACTACTAGATTAACATGACTGAGAACCTAAGATGGACCCATTTTACAGCATGAGATCATAATGGATAAACAGAATCAGGGAAGTTTTCCTTTCTTTATTCATCGAGTGAAACTAATTTCAGAGGGCCAACAAGGTCTGTGAGGAATGTGACACCTAATTTCTCCTTCAAGAGGTTCAGTAAGAGATACATGTGGAACGTGTGGGGTTTCCTGGATGGAACAGCCATTAAAGAGTTGCCTCACAGATTGCTTTTGAGAATGAGACTTATCTATGTGAGCACAGGCAGGAAAAAAATGCTGACAAACTGAAGAAACTAATGGTACTAAAATGGATGTTCTGCAATTGGAAAATTAGTTCAGCTGAGTGGGATTTCCCTATCTTTTTTCCTTCACTAAAGAATAGCCATTTTTCATACCATGTGTTACATCAAAGCATATGGCTAATGAGATCCTAATTCAGCTAATTGAGAGTTCCAAACATTTTCAAGCAAGTATTGTTACCAAATTTAGGGCTGTTCTTTGTGCCTGTTTCCCATATCCTCATTGGTCTCTGCCAAGTGCTGAATAATCTGGCCATAAGTACTGAGAATGTATTTTATAGTTTTCATTTCATTTTCCAGTATGATTTAGTCATACTTTTTTTGGTCATAACTGGAAAAGAAAGAACTTGTCCTGGGAATGGGCAGCTCCAGAGGCTGTTGAACTGGGAGAGCTCTGAATTAGAAACTCTAAACTTCTGAGAATGCGAGGTGAGGGAAACAAATGAAATACATATAAACTTATATGCTTGATTGAGCAGTTTTTATAGTCTCTTTTGCTCCTTTGTACTGCAGGTATAGAGGCAGTCTCTATATAGAAATATATAGAAATTCCTATAATCTACGTTTTTAAGGTTAAAACTAGCTTCTTCTCATAGAGCAAGTGAGTAGCCAGAAAAGACAGAAAGGTGTAAGAGCAATACATTCCCTACAGAGGCAGCTGCACACTGCGAGGGATCTGGGGAGTGCATGACAGCCCTCGTCTCAGACTGAGAAGGGCAGGGACACTGAGTACACACAAAGAGGGTTGCATCAGGGACATGCCTGGCCAAAGGTGTTCCTTCTTTTAACTGGAATAATTTTGAAGACCATACATTTGAGTTCAGACCGATTTTGAGGATGTATAATTTTTCTCAATCAGTAACACATTTGCATTTTCTCCATCATCTGTTCTGAGTTCCTGCATTGCTGTGAGTAACTCATTTGGGGCTGGCAAGCTAGATGCCCTTCCAGGGAACTGTTTCCTTCCATAGTTCCTGGACCAGTTGTCTGATCTTCCCAAAATCTCCTTGATGTTTCTGCAAGTTAGGGCTTAAAATACTCGTAGGGAATTAATGCAGTTTTGGCCCGGTGATAGCCAAGCCTTTATTGCTGGCACTCCAAAAAGGCTTTTTCTCCTTCAGACAGCCATATGATACCAGCACAGCATAACATCTAACTGCACACACCAAGTCTTGCCAAAGGAAACACTGCATTGGGCTTCACCCACAGGAGTCACAGAGTCCGGGAACTTTATCAGCCATCCAGAAAAGAAATCGAAGACATGAGAGATGGAAGGAATGATTGGTCATTTAATCTCTTTTTCTGTTTTTGCTGGTCTGGTTACCAGGGAGATACTGTATTAAAAGGAGTGGTCCACATATTAGCTTCACTTCATCGTGAAAACAGCATTTAAAAATAAAGTTTAAAAATACTTGCGAACTGAAAATATTATTGTGTTGTTGTTTAGCCAAGCTCAAATAATTTAATACTTTCAATATTCCTTATAAATTATCTTCAGGCCTTTTTCTGTGTTTCTTTAAATTCTATTGGGATTTTCCTACTGATATCCCTATAGGAGAAAAAGTCTATTTAGATCATCATACCATTTTTTCTAAATCAGATTCAGGGGCTTGTTAACAGAGAGTGCTTTAACACAGTTCATGCCCTCTTCCCATGTTCCTGTTTTGGTCCTTCTAAAAGGCTTCCAGGGCAGACTCCCTCTGTTTTCTCTTTTGTGGAAATAGAAGATGAATATGAATTCCACTAACTTTTTTTCCCCCTCTCATACTTTTTCCTTGATAACATATGATACATGTACTTCTAAGCTGAAAATAAACTCACTGCAACTATTTACTGAAGTAAGCACAGCAGTCACTTGCTCTGTGAAAGTTACCAGGAATGGAAAGAAGGTAGAGAAATCTGTGGGTAAAATTTGAGATGAATTTTTAGCCTTCTTTCAAAAAAGAGATTAGGAGGGATGCAGTATGTCCCAGAATAAAAGTGGTTGAGCCCCATTGGGAAAGGAAACTATTCCAGGGCAGGGCTCAACCTGATGGTGTGTACCATACACCACTGCAGCTTATTCAGCTGGGGAGCAGATGCAAAGAGGATGGTGTGGCTACCAGGGAAAAAAATTAAACCCAGCTGCTTGTTTTATTAGTTCAGTTGTAGAGGTGGTGTGACAACAAACTCCAGGACAATGTTTCTAACCTCAAAATGCTGCTTCTGACAAAGCTGGAGAGAGCACTGGAGGGAATTAACCAAGGTGAAAGGACTGAAGAGGTAGTAGCCCCCTGATCTGGTGCATAATGCTAGGTCTGTGAAATTAAACTACTTCTTCTAGTCTTGAAAGAAACTGATATCCCAAAAGACTAACAATCTCCTTTGGAACAATACAACCTCAAAATTTTTGCAGACGAACATGCAGTAAGATTCTTCTGAATTTAAGCATCATCCCATTTGTTTAATGAGTTAGTTAGCACAAAGCTATAAATTAAATGAAATCAAATACTAAGCAAATATGAATGATAAATTTTCTAGATTATTTGTGGATATAGAGGTAAACTTTGTAATGTGCTGCAACTGTGATCAGCCATTATCTTCTGAGAGTCCACACAGCTGAGGATGTAGACTGAAAAGCATTTCTGATTGTGGAGAAGATGACTTCATTACTGACATTAACATTACCTCCTGCTTCTGGAGCACCCTGCATTAGTATTCATATACATCTGTACTCATGGGCATTTGCAGTATAATTGTATCCTTCTGCCACATTGTAGATGTGTCTTGACAAGTCCTTCAAAATGCAAAAATCTAAAACTTCTGTGGTGATGAAATGCTTCAAAACCTGCAGAACAGGAGTCTCACTGTGAATTTCAGTGACTGGCTGTTTAGTGCCTAGATTGTAATGAAATCTAATATGGAAGCCAAAGAAAGGAGGAAATGTCCAAATAAATATTAGTAAGTAAGTCAGTAATTTGATGTTTTCATACATCTCTAATAGGCAGGATTGGGTTGAAGATCTTAGATCCTTGGAAAAAGTTCTTGAAAAGTACTTTACTGGATGTGGCAGTTTTGTTGGGAGAAATTAGGAATCTCAAAGTGTAGATAAGGGCCATAAAATCTAACAATAGAAAACCATACCCTATATATCAAATCAGATTGTCATGGACTGCTTTCCTTATCACTGCACTGCCACAATGAAATAGTAATTCATTACTTGATCCATAGGGATGTAGCCACCCACCTGAATATAGATTTCTTTTAGAGAAGTGTGGAACTTCAGATCCACCAATGGATGATGTGGAGCAACTGCAGCTCCTACTGCTGGGTGCTCCTGGAGTGCTGCACCAGCTTGTGTGAAGGCTGTTAAGGAAGCTGTGCCTTGTGAGGAAGACTGAAAATTTTGGTCAACAAATGGCCATTCACTGGTTTGTTTAATAAAAGCACTTTCTTTCCCTCTGTTTTATACAGTCTTATAAAAAAAAAAAAGGGTGGATAGTAAAGCAAAGCAGAGCTGTGCTCTGCTCTGTTTCTTTTTGTCTGACTGCTCTGCTCTTGAATCTCTGCAGTGGCTCACACAGGTGTTAACAGAGCTGGCAGAGGCATGTTGGTGTGTCCTGCCTACTGACACCCATTCATCCTTCAGTACCAGTGCCAGGCAATTAGAAATGGCTGTAAAGTTCTTTTAGTTCATAAAAATTTCCAGAAATATTTCCTTCAGTGTAGTTTCTCAGTTGAAATGTGGTGCAGACAGAGGCTAGGTATGTGAAATCCATGGCTACAGGAGTATGTTTTAAAGTCTCCAGGCCACAAGTTTGTTCCACTTGCCAAGAAGAGAGGAAAAATTTATAAACTGGAAAAAGAAATGAAAGGAGGTCAGGAACAAACCAGAAAAAAAGAAAAGAAAGGCTAGAGAAATACAAGCAGAAAAAGAGACACGTATTATATTAATAATGCAACTTTTTAATCAGTTGCTATGGAATTCTAACCTTATCTCCAAAACAGCAATAATAAAATGAGTTAATGCAGGTATTTTAGTAAGTTCAATACAGCCAATTTTAAAACTTAGTTCTTGGTAGAAGTAATTCAGTGATCTGGTATATATTATAATTATTAACTAATAATTATATTTTATTTTTTGTAATAGATAATATTGTAGGTACTTGATGCTATGTGGTAGGCACAATACAGATACAGAAAAAGATAAAATCCCTGATCCTGATAGTTTTGACCTAAATAAAATTAAGAAGCTTATTTCATCATATTAGTGGAAGATGAAACCAGAAGGTGATCATACTAAATACTTTTGGCAAGACATTCTTAAACTGTTCTGTTCATCACTCTGGGTTTCACAGCATAAGATTAAAAAATGTGTTTAGTTCATTATCCAAATACTGTTCATCCAAACATTGTCTCAGCAATAGCAGCTTCTTCTCTGTGTAAAATGTTTTCTTGCTTTTCTATTCTCCTTCAGTTTTTATGAATGAAAATATTTTCATTTAATTGTAATGTAAATGTAATTTAATTACATCACCTGTTAACAAAATTCAAGATATTTAACATAAATGTAAGAGTGACAGTTTTAAATGCAAAATCTAATTAAACCTACAAAATCTTTTTTGCGAACAGAAGAAACTGGTAGCATTGTAGGACAATTATTTTTCTTAAATACATCTAAATAGGTAAAAAATGATAAACTAAGCTCTAAAACATTTACTGCAGAGATAGCTCTGATTCCAGCAAATAAGTGGAATGGTGTTAGGTTGTATAAAAATTGGTAGCCTAGAGTATGTAAATTTTACATTTATAAACTAGCAAGCAAATTAATAACTAAAATGTCTTCTTTAGTAAATAAGGATTCTATTGGTAATTAAATGGATAACTTGTAAAAAGGCTTAATGGAGCAACAATTTGTAAGGAAAATGTGTAGTCATTTTTATGCTTGAAACAAAAATGTAGGCAGTAACATTTTTATGTATGATTAGCAGATGTAAATCAAAACTCAATTTTGGTTGTTTGGTGGTTTATCTTAGCTGATAATAGTAATTACAAGGAAATGCATTATTTTATGAAATAGAAAAATCTTCAGTTCATCATCCATGAATTAATTAAGGAAGGTGGAGAAGCTCATCTCATGGGTTCTCTGCATACTCTTTTTATTAAAATCTTTGGAAACAAGGTATCAAAATATTTATGAATGCATTAAATATAAATGTCTTGCAGAAGGAGTGAAAAACAACTTCCCTGAGAGGTTAAGAAGGTATGTGAGTGTTCAACTGTGTATGTGAGTGTTCAACTGTGTATTTTCATAGTGAGTAAGCTCAGTGCCATTTCATCCAGATGTTTCTGTACTGTGATCTGGGTGAAAAGTTGGCAAAGTTCACAGGCTTCAAAGATCCACAGCTTAATTGAGCAACCTACTAGCAGGAGTGCTAATCTGCTATAACACCTCTTGATCAGCTTGGGGAGATCTTTCTTACTGTCAGATCTTGCCAATTATAGCCCTTCTTGGTTCATCTAGGTCTGTAGTACCTAGAAAGGTATGTGAAAGAAACAATTAGAGGAGAAAAAACAGTGCAGGCAAAGCCTGAAATACCTGTCTAGGTTTCAACAGTTCACTGTACTGGAAAGATGCCTTTTGTTTAGTAAACACACCATATTTCATCACTAGAACAAGACAAACTTGCTCTTGGAGACAAAGAGAAGACTGGAGAACATGTATTTCTAGTCCTAGAAAATACACTCAATGTAATATAAGGTTTGTATGTAAGGCTCATTTGATTTATTGAATAAATGCCCTCCTTACATTGAGATAGGTGTTACAATTCTACTTCTAAGTGTACTCATATCTCTTGTACTTCTAATAATTTCTCTGCATTTAAATGTCATATAAAACCCCCACATCTTATTTTGCTTGTCTTTGTTATAACATGATGAAAGATGAGGCCCAGAGTGGTAAATCTGGGCTAGGTTTTAGGACAGAAACATTGGTAATCTGTCTGCATCTCCCCGAATCTAGAAGAATGGGTTAAGATACCAATGTTGTGTGGCTTTGTTTAAACATACACAATGATCCAGAACAAGATTCACCTGAGCATTTTCATTGCTCCAGAGGGGATAGTGCCCTGGCTGCCCAGCTGCCTTAGAAATCCCAGGAACAAGGGAAATTATTTCCCATAAATATTCTTTTATTGAAAGAATTTTTTAATTATAATGTTGTGCACTTGTATGATGAGTGTCTTGTTTCTGTTCTCTCAGCTCTGTTTTGATTCTGCATTGAGCAGAGTCCAAAACAATTGTGGTTTGTTTTTTGGTTGTTTTTTTTTCTCCAAGCAAAAATTGCTTTTTTTCTCACACCAAGTATAGGATGCCTTGAATATTTGGTGCTTCTTTAAATGCCAATGCTTGATTTCTTATGAGAGAAAAATCTTTCTGTGAAATTAAAGAACCTGCATTTCAACTAGTGTGACCTTGATGAAGCTGTTGTGGCAGAGTTGGAAACAGATGATCCCTTCCAACCCAAACCATTCTGTGATTCTATGATATTATTCTATGACTTAAAATTGAATAAACTTTAAAGTATCCCATTTTCTAGCAGCTGCTAGTTTTCAACAGTTCCAATAGCAAAAATATAAATAACCATGATTAACATTGTTTCAGAAATATGCAGTGATTGGGGAAAATATTTTATTTTTAATATTAATTTCTAATTTTTTCCCATGTGATTTCCAAAACCCGGAACAGTCTGCTTTAAAGACCAGTAGTTTTAAGGTGCTCAGGTTGCAAGGTTCTCAAGCAAAATTTTTCACAACCTATTTTGTTCTTTGTCCTTTTCAGATTTTAAACTGACACTTTTCTCAGGGTACTTCTACTCAAGTAATTTGGTGGGGGAGAGGGTGGAATGGATAAAGTATGATTATATCTTACTGTGAATTTTTTGGTTGTCCAAACCTCATTGTAAGTTTCAAAGTCACCGGAAAATTTTAGATATGGAAATCCTCTATAGCTGTCCCCAAGATTTAATGCTTCTCCCAGTGAAGTCAGAACTGGTCCTGTTCCCAGCTTCAGTGTGAGTGCATCAGACAACACATCCAGATTTACCCTGACCTGTGGAACTTAGTGCCTTGGTCACCCACATCAACAAGATCTCTGCGCTCAGGGAAGAGAAAAGCCTTTCTAAAACCAAAAGAATTTACTTTTCCAATTCTATTTCTATTGAATACTTGAGCCTAGAGGAAGGTGAAGGAGGAAAGTAAAGAGGTTAAAAATAAGGGAGGACAATAAAAAGGGCAGTGAGGGGGATTAACCTCGTTCATCACTTGCTTTCCTTGTGGGTGCAGTTGGGAAATCCTTTCTTAGAGTCAGCATGAAAACTAACTCCAGCTCAGGGCTCTGTCGAGCATATCCTTGGCTGACTTGCTTCAATGTGAGCCAAACCACTGAAGTGTAGATGAGGGAAAGAGATGGAGATGCCAAATATTGGGATGAAGCTGTCTGAGTTTTCCATATAAAAGTCAGCAAAATAGAGATCTACATATTTTGCAAAACTCAATCCATTTTCCGAAGGAAGGTCACAGAATTAAAAGAATTAAAACAAAAACATCCCAAATCATTTATAAATAATGACTGCATTGTGCTTTGATGCTCATTCTTACCTGACAGATGGCAAGCCCAGTTCATCTATTCATCTAGGGAAAATCAGCATCTCGTCTCAGCAATCATGGAGAGTATAGTTCATAGTCAGTAGCCATATTTCTTAATTAAGACTATAAATATTTTTATTATTTTTTTTGCTTCTCAGAATTCAGTAATTTTATAATTATTAGATTAATTTCAGGACTCTGAAATCTCTTCATGTTTTATTCTCTCTTTCCTTTTCTTCTCTCTTTCTTAACTGACATTCCATCCATTTCATATTTCATTCAAAAATAATGCATTCCCAAATTCTTTACCTTTCTGCTTTTTCTGCATTGTAGCAGTCCTGTCTCCATGACCACTCTGAGTCTTATCCAATACCCAGTGATGCTAATAGAGAAAAAATCCATCAAAATCAGCAGATTTTGGGCAGGCTTGTTCTCTAGGGTATTAAATAACAGCAGGTAGGAGGCACGTGTATGAAGCACAGCTATTAGGCCAAGGGTAAAATCCTGACTTTTCCAGACTTCTTTTTAAGCAAATCACTTAAAAACTTGGCATCCTGAGGTCCTACAATTCTTGTCCTAATGATGATACTCACCAAAATAAGACAACTACGATCTTACAGAAAAAAAGGTATAAAACTTGTGGACAGTATTATTCCTCCTGAGGACAGTCCTATAACACGGCGCGGGAAATTGGAAGTTGGATGCTGCCTATTGCTTTTCGGATTAGTCATTATACAATTCTCAGCCCAAGTTGGTGGCCTTCCAAAGGTGTCTGTTGTCAGTGAGGGAAAGGGAGTGAAGGGTAATGCTGGCAGATGTCCCAGGGTAATATGAAATAGTAGATTAAGCAAAAGATGAAGACAATGGTTGCTCGTGGTTTAGAGAGAAGTTACTCAGTAACTTCAGGTAAGAAATCAGGGAGCTACTGTTTTCCCAGTGGAGAGGATGGTGGTACAGAGGTGTGTGTGTGACACCATAGTTTGCAGGGCTGCACAGACCTGTGCCTCTCCAAGGTAGCTCTGGAGGTTCAAGGATTTGAGCTCTGGATCATTCTACATTTCAATCTGCTGGGACTTCCATATTAACCTAGCACTGATTCCATGTTTTCCCTAGCAGAATGAGCCCAATAAATGAAAAACTCCTTCACAGACCTTTGTGTGTCCAGCTTTTCTGAGCAAGGAATCTTTGTACTCTGATATTATCAGAAGGTGGCAAAAGAAAAAAAAAAGCAAGACTTTGACAAGAAATGTAAAAAAATCCATTTTCTGCTTGAGATGACATTGAAGTCCAGGTGTCCATTACAATGCTCTTCAAAAAGGAGTCTTGGTCAGGGGAAAAATAGGTAAAGTGACTCTCAGTAGGGCAGTAAAGTTCCTTTTTTCTTTCCCTTTTCTTTCCTTCCGAATGATTTCTTTCTCTAAGAATGCAAAGTAAAGCCAAAAGTCTCTAAGGTATCTTTTCAACAGACTTCCAATCTGTAATGATGGTTCCAATTGCCAAAATGTTTAAAAGGCCTCTGAAAGTCAAACACTGCAGAAATAAAACCCTTTCTCATGGCTGAAGAACTAGATTATACAATTTTTATGTAAATCTTTAAAATAGGACCATAACAAAGGTCTGACATTTTACTGCATCATGTGGAGTGCATAGATAACCAGACTAAACATTTCCTCTAAGAGTCCTATGGAAAAGATTTAAAAGGAACTTTAGCATTATGATAGCCAGAGTTAACAACTGTTTCAAAAAACAGGTTCTCATGACAGAAGGGACTTAAGTATTTGCTTAAATACTTAATTAAATAAAATAAATTAATAAAATTAATAGGAGATGGTGCTCTGGTTTTGATTCTAATCAAAAAGGGAGGAGCTGGTTATAAATGTGAAGGAGAAAGGTAGTAAGTGTGGCAAAGAGCTGGTGACTTCCCTGTGCTTAGGAAAAAGAGAGACCTCCTGAGAGCAGGAATCGATAAACTCAGGATTTGTAGGTAAGATTTCATAAATATGTAATGCAAAATAAAGGGACTTAAGGACATAAAGGAAGTCTTGAAAGAAAATACTCCAAAGGAACAAGTATAATTGGTCCAAAAATGGTGAAAGGGTAAGAAGTTTAAAGGAGTTCTGGTCACATGTTTAGCTTTACACTGGCATTTGACTCTAGCAGGAAGCACACAGAAAATCATATAGAAATTGGACTTGCTATAAATTAATTGTAAATCAGTAACACTAACACTTGGCTAGGGACAGCAGAGTAACTAGCTGATATTCTATTTCTTCTAAGTTAATATTATTAATGTTTTATTATTCTTTTATTATTAATTATTAATTTTAATTAAATAATTAATATTAATTTAGATATGTACACACTAACAGGAAGCACAATGTCATTTCCAGTTGATTGTTCCTTAGGGAAGAGAGCCAGCTAAAGATGTTACCCAGGAGGTACAAGTGTTTTCTGTATCCATAATAATTTAAAAGTAACTAATCAGTAACTAATCCAATGCTGGGTAAGATCTCAATGTAGAACAAAAGTAAAATAAATTGGAGAACCCTTAGGTGAACAGGGTGTATTAAATCATTTGAACTTCACAAAAGTCATCCATAAGTGTCTAAAGAACTTGATGAAGAAAGCTTAGAAAAAATTAAGTACTCCAAGAATTTGTAGAGATGAAGTTTAATACTAGGTGTATGAAAACAGCAAATACAGCACTTAAAAAGTAAAGAGCTGGGAAGTTCTAGTTAAACTAAAGTGTTCTAGGCCAAAGTGATAATTAAAGAAACCATCTGTGGACATTTGGAAGACAACACAAGTATGAGCAACATGTTTTTTCAAGAAAGGTTCATATCAAGCTGATCAAATTTCCTTGTACAGTGAAAAACCCATTCTAGATGAGTAAAGCAAAAGATAACCTAGGTTAACTCTGAAACAATTTGAATTGTATTAATGACAAGCAAACTAGGAAGATGTAATCTTGCTGAAACTGTTATGCCCATATATAGGACAGCACTGGGAGCCAAGGAGAAGGTATCAATATGTTAAGTGAAATCTTCAATACCAGAATAAATTACAGTGATAAAGCAGAGAACTGTAGTATTAAGCTTGCCATAGATAAGCAGCTGGAAGAGACTTTGGGAAAAAAATGGCTTCAGGTAAAGATTCAAAGAAATTGTGAAAGATTGGAGAAATGATCCAAATGATTGTTTAAAATTCACTGGAAACAGTACAGGTTTGCACCATGAACAAATAATTGTCTGAATCCAGCATAGGAACAACTGGATAGCTGGCTGATGTTAAAAAAGATAGAAAAAAGGAATAGAGATTCAAAATGAACATGATCCAAAAGTGTCACAATGTTGGGAGAAGGCAGCCTCAACTGAGATGTACAAATAAGTGTGGCCTCCGAGATACAATAATCCAGGTTCTCTGCTCACAAGGGGCAGACAGTGTCTGGTGTTGGGCTCTGCCTTTGGAGAAATGTATAGGTAGCTGGAAGAAATTTATCAGAGATAAAGGATTTATCAGAGGGCTGCAAACAAAGATGTAGGAGGATAGGATAACTTATTTGGGATTTGTTAACTGGAGACAGACAAGGCTGAGCATGGATGCAGGTTAACAGCTTCCAAATATGCAAGAGTTAGTTTCAAGAGGAAGGTAGAATCTGTAGTGGATGGGGCAAAAAATGATCAGCCTAAATCAGCGTGAAAGGTTCTGGCTTAACATTGATATAAACTTTTTAACAGGAATGATTGTGAAGTATTTGGGCAGATTGCCTGAGTAAACTGTGAAACTGCAGTCAGAGGTGGTGTTTAGAAACAAGTCAAAACAGGTATTTTTCTCCTCAGCCTTTTCATTCTTGTGCCCAGACACACCCTGCCTTACAGCTTGATCATATTTTTTAAGTTGTAACCGCAGAAAGAAATTCTCTGCAATAAATTCTGAAACAGTTGTAGCCAGTTAGGTGCAGAAATAGAAAGCAAAGTGGAGAAATACAGGGAAACCAGATGAGGATAAATAGTGGGTTGTTGCATATTTTTCTAACACTTTTAACACCTAAATATTAAAGTAGAGAGGGTCTATAACATCACTGCAGCAAGAGTTAAGAAAGAAAATAAGAAAATAATATGAAAATAAAAGAAGTTCAGAGATATTTTTTTTTTCTTGGGGGGTATAAGCAGCTGATACTTGTCTGCAAATATGATCTGTGGCAGAGAGACTTGAAAACATAAGATTAAATTATTAAATATTGTACTTTCTGATTTTTCTCAAGAGGACATGACACTCCCTCCAAGTACTAAGCCTCCAGCTGTCACACCTACAGTCTCTATGGCTGCCTCCTCCTCAGGAGTCAAATCCATGCTCTCAACTTTTGCAGCCTCTGCTTCTCTCCCCAGTTTTGGCCAAAGTTGAATAACTTTGTTGTTGCCTGTTGAATAACTTCCTCCTCAATGCTGTAAATGCTGTAGATCTTAGTGCTGGATGAAAGCAAAGATCAAAACCCAAATTCTTTTGAAGAATTTCATGCTAGGCTTGTCTGTACTCTGTATTGTGACAGATGACAGAGCCAATGCCCATTTGAGGGCATATTTATGAGAATTCTCACCACATCAACAGGCTAATTGAATTCAAAGGATGTTTCTGCTCATTGCTTCCTATGATCCATCCACAAGCAGGAGTGATCAGGACAGGAATGATTGTCTGTGTTTGTACAACTCTGAGAGTGCATAGATTATATATTATATATATAATCTATATTATATATAATATAGATATATATAAATAATATTATATATTTAGATAATATATTACTGAGAACTTGAAAAGCCTAATACTTCAGCTTCATCTCTGAGCTAGGATTTTCTCACTTGTTTTGTATATAATATATTAAAACCTGTCTTGTGATAGAACTAACAGATAAATCTTGTACCCATTTCTGTCCTGTCAGGCACCTCTCTAGAAATAGCTGTACTTCTAGGTGTGCATGAATATTATGAGTAGCAGATGATGTTTTCCTGAAAAGCCTATTTCTGGAAAGGTGCCTTCAGTGCACAGTAGCTTCTGCAGAAATGTTTCATTCCACTTTGGTTATAGAATGATGACAAAGAAATCATGGCAGTGAAATAAACATCTTAGTGTCATAGATCAGACATAATCTTGTTCTTGGAATTAGCTTTTAATTTATTACAATTTATCATTTTAGCCAGTTCTAATGAAAAACCCAATGCTAAATAACATTACATCAATAATTTAATCAAAATCACTCCCCAGTATATGTTTATATTTTAGTTCTGGTATTTAATATCTAGGTATGCCTAGTCTGTAAAGGCAGTGGGACACAAGGTACACGCAATTTAAGGCCAATGCATGTGAGGTGCTGCTGGTGGGGCCTGGAAACATCATGTAATGCACAGGATGCAAACTCAGTTGCAAAGTACTGAAATCAAAATCTGCTTTACTAACTTACTGTTGACAAGCTGTACAAAGCATAGAAATAATAACTACAGATATTTTTCTTTTATCTATGTAACTAATCTTGGTTAGTTTAGACTTGACATCCCTGCTTTTTATTTCAAAGAAGGATCATAAGATTGAAAGAAAAAAGGACTAAGTCTTCAATGAATATAAAACAATAGTGATTTATACTGTCCTGTGAATCTTTTTTTTTTTTTCCTGCTCTGATTTTTACATTTTCCCCTGATGTTCTGACTAGCAAAATGCCACCACCAGTTTGAAGAGAGACAAACTTATTCCATTATGACACAGCAGCTATGACAACCTCTTTTATTGTTGCTTAATGGTATGTTCAAGAATGTCAAAACAGCTTCCAAATATTTCTGGTTTGCTGTCTCAGGGACATGAAAACAGCAGCTTCACATGAAATATTATTCAGAACAGCTTAATACTTTGAGAGCATTTCTTGGCATTGGTATGCTTTCCCATATTTCTAGCCATAAATTGTCCACTAGTCTTTAAAAAGTTAGACTCTTTAAGACAGACAAGTAAGCTATACTCAATAAAACAGAAAAACAGAAGTGCTGATTAATTGAATGTGGAGACTAAATTCTTGATGCTAGCTATTTAAATCTTCATTTCTCATTCACAAAAATCAGAGAATTGTCCAGTTCATCATGACCTGTGGTTTCCATTTGAAATGACTGTGTATGATTGCCTGCTTTGACATAAAATGACTTCTGAATGGTTTTTTAGAAACTAGTGCTAAATCATAACAATTACCATAAGAAATGAAATGCTTATCAGCAAACTTCAGCAGTCAGAGGAAGGAATTTGCTGGACACATTAGATGAAATTGAGTTTAAAAAGATTAGGCAAAAGTATTATATGCTTTCTTATATGTACAGTTTGGGAAAAATAGAATAAATCATTGGATCATAGAAAAACTCATGTTGGAAGGGAATTTAGGATGTCTCTATGCCAACCTCCTGCTCAAAGCAGGAGGGTCAGACCATATTGCTGAAGGCTTTGAGCAAGCCCAGGATGGAGTCACACAGCCTCTGGGTCATCTGCTGCAGTGCCTGACTGCCCTCAGGGGGAAAATTCCAGAGGTCTGAACCTCTCCTCCTTCAGCTTCTGCCCAGAGTCTCTCATCACAGAGAGCACAGCAGTGAAGAGCCTGGCTCCCTACGTCTGACAGCCTCCTCATGGGCACTGGCTGGGGGCTGCTGTTATCTCCCCCCAGAGCCTTCCCTTCTCCAGACTGACCCAGCCCAGCTCCCTCAGCCCCTCTGCAAGGACGAGCTCCTGCATTTACCCTCTCTGTTTCTCAACTGCACTCACTCCAGTGCACCAATCTCTTGTGTTGGGGCTGCCAAAATATACAACACATCTCAAACTCATAAATTTATTTCTGTCTGAACTGCTCTTCCCCACTGTAGAAGAGCAGTTCATGAGGTGACAATCTGAAACTCAAAAGGCACTCCCAGGTGGAATACCACAGGTCTTGGTTCTTGGTCTAATTATTTTCTCTTATTCCCATAATGAAGTTTCTTTTCCAGCTCTTAGACTCACACTGTTTCCCATTCCTCAGACTTGTATGACAAATCAGTTCAGATTTCTCTCTACCAGAAGTGCAAATGCGCATTTTCATTTTTCTTTTCTTTAACCTACACCTCTGTTTGCTGATCCAAATAGAAGTCTTGCTCTGCATCAACTAACCTTGAGAATGGCAAATACAGCAATGGCCAAACCACACTGCGTTGCCTCCAGATGATCTGAGGGCTAATAGGACCTTTATCCTGCTGCCAGAACTCACTGCTCAGTATCCTAATGCTGGCCTGACTTTTGTTGCTTTTATTGGTGGTGGACGGCAGAAGGAAAAAAAAATGAATTTGATCAAAATTTATTTAATCAGAACCACTTGAGGATGTTAAGAAAAAATCAGAAGTAACACAATCCTGACAGTTTCAACGTAAGAGCAATCCAAGTTTTTTCACTTCTTAGGTGCAATGCCTCCAAAATGTGCTTACTTCAGAGCACATTCTTTACTTCTTAGTGTTTCAAAGTCAGAAAAAATCCCCAAAACAAGTGTAAAGCTGCTTATTGCATTGGCTGCCCTATGCAATGAAGAGCACACAGAGTTTCTGCAGCTGTCCAGGCCAAACCTGACCCTGACCTGCTGAAGTTGCTGCATTCCACAGCCCATGGGAAAGGAGGACAAGCCTTCAATATCCCAACCTTTCATCAGGAAAGGGCAAGCAGATTGCAATGTGCATTTGTGGGAAAGGGAGCCAGGAAATCTCTGAAATCAATGGGACTCGAAGGAACCCAAAATTGCACCTGTGGGGGAAGGAGCTGGGTACACCAGCTCTGTCACAGCAGTGACTCCTCCAGGCCATCTCTAGCCATCTTCATTTGGCCTTTTGGATTACAAAGATCCTCAAGAGAGGTTGACTTTGGTAAATGGATATAAAGACAGTACAGTGTAGTCCACTGATTTCATTGTTGTTTTTTTAAGCTGCAGAGGACCATTATTTTCTACTGATCTTATTTCCCAAATAGCCATGAGGGAGGAAAGCTGACTGAGAACAGTGTGGTGCTGGTCTGAGGAATGAGAGGTGACCACTCTCTGGCAAGCTGAGGCTGAACATTTTCACATTCCTCTATGGACACCGTCATTAATAATTTGTAAATTGCTTTATTTTTGAAGCACACTAGAAATATCATGGCTGCATGGAAAGCTCGGTGCATGCCCCACAGCTGACTGAGGTAGCTGCAAGCCCACTGTCCATAGCTCTATGGTAAAGAGACTTCTTTTCTTAGCCCCCACAAAGAGTAGCTTAACCTGCAAGATTTTCCTGATTTGGATGCATTTATAGTCATAGAAGTGCAAAAGATTTTTTTTTTTTTAAAGAGAAAAGAGAGTATCATTTCATACTGAGGTGCAAATCATAAAAAACCTTTTATCCCTGCTAAAATTCAGTGATGATAATTGTGGCATGAGCAAAGGAAGTGGCTCTTTCTTTTAAAGAGCTGTGGAAGAACAACTTTTGCATATGCCGGCAGTTTACAGATGATACATTTTTATTAGCATACTGGTATAAGTGCATTTCCTCCCCACCCCAAAATTGTTTATGACTAGAGATTTAAATCTGAACTTTCTTCCATTCACACAAAGGTTTTCAGAGGATCCTGAGCTTGCACTCCCACACAAATCCCATTTTTATCTGCCACTGCTCTGGAGAGAGGCTGAGATGAAAAGTGTGTTGTGAAAAGGAGATTCAGGACTGCCATTCCCTGGATTTAAATTATGAATAACCATGATCCACACACCACCAACCATGTAAGTGACTTTTGTATTCTCACTAGAGAATCTATTTATGCTGTGCCTTCTTATACTTACCTTTTATATTTACATTTTCACTTAACCATACCACTTAGCAAATGATCCATGAACCCAGCTGTCCCCAGAGCTGTGGCTTGAAGGAAAGAAGCAAGAAGGAATGATCAGTGACAGAACTGTGCTTGCCTGTAGCTCTGGGATGAGGCTGTCCTGGACTCCAGGTGTGGGGGAAGAGTGTGGGCACTTTGGTTTCCACATCCTACAAGAGAGGTAGAGGTAAGGACTTGTGTCCCAGGCCTCATCCTGGCACAGAACAGAGCCAAGGCCAGGCTGAACATAAGGCCTCACAAGTGGGTTGGAGTCCTGAGAATCTGAGAACAGGAACCCTTGCCACCTGAGCTGAGATGATGTCTACAGTTGGGAAATAAAGGGTATGTGATGGTCTGCAGTAAAATATTTTTCAGGTTCTGTTTTGGGTGCATGTTCATCTCAGCTCTCAGTGAGGCACAGGAACAGCAAGAGCATATCCTGAGCCTAGGAGATGGACCTTTGCCTAAATCTAATCCTGAGTCAGATCAGAACACTGAACCCTTGACCCTGCTTCATGCACCTGGCTTTGGTGAGTATGGTTCTCAAGTGAGATGAAAGAACTGTGGAACAGAAATTCCATGGGAAATACATGCCTAATAGTATAAAAGAGGTTAGTGTTATTTTCATTTCAACAGTCCTTGATGGATTTTCCTTTGTTAGGTTAAGAAATGAATATTGGCATTTCCCTGTTCCCTTTACCTGATTCAAGTGCCTTGTGGGTTATATAAAAGATCAGGAGTAGTATTTTCCAGGTCAGTAGTTAAATACTGCTCTGGTTCTAGTTGTATTTTTCCATATTCTATCAGCAGGAAAATTTATCCCAGAAGAGAACAAACAGAAATATGACAGAAAGAACTTACTTACTGTCTGGTATGCACCTTGCTTATCTCCCTTTTTTTTTTTTCCTTTTTTTTTTTTTTGAAGAATGATATGCTATAGAGTGACACCACTTTGAACATGTTTTCCCATCACTGCTCTACCAGCTCTCAAAACTGCTTTTGTTTGGATATTGTTATTATCTGCTAGACACTGATAGGAATGTGGAGTCACTCACTGAGAAAGGGAAACATGGTTCTCATTCAGAAGGAATGCAGCTTCAGCCATGCTGTCTACAGCTCTGTTCTATTTGATGTCGAGCCGCAGGATCTTGTGGCAGTAAAAATCATTGTGATTTATAGGAAAATGTCACTCTGGCTGTCTCCTCTATAAAATCTTTTTACTACTCTTATTGAATATAAATCAGAATTATTTGTCCAACAATATCATAGTTTTGGCAAAATGTTGTGAAGACAAAAAATAATCATGTTCAAATTGCCTTGGCTTTATTCTACAGAGAGATATTACTGGAATCTATTGCCTTGCCAAGATCAATATCCTTGTCCTTAAAAATAGGTGTGTGTAACTGTATGTCTAAATTGATATCCAAACTAATTTAAGGATGTTAACCATGAAGATTACCTTCAAATTGCAATCACAATAGATCTAAATGCTTGAAATGAAGGTGACAGAATTTCAAAATTCCACTCTGACTATATTTGTATCACTAGACTTCCAAGTCTTTGGGGTATTTTTTCTCTTTCCAGAGTGAAATCTGATGTGTCTCAGCATATTTGATTCTTATCAAACTTCACCCAGGAATTTTAGTAGGAGACCAGCCTCTCTACCCACTCTGCATTTTAGTTCAATTTCTAAGGAAAAATCCTTGTGTGGCAAGAAGTAATGATCAATTAATTGTTTGTCCCAGTCCAGTTTCTACCTCTGCAGTGAAGCCAGTTAGGGGAATGGACAAGAGTTAAAGGAAGGTGAAGGAGTCCAGGAGACAATAAGAGAGGTGATGAGAATTTAAGGCTAGACCTGGCCCACCTCTTGCAAAGCCAGTGCTAGCCAGGGTTTAGCCAGCAACATTTTAGCCATGTGTGGCTCCTGGGTGTGTAACCATTGTGGTGTCCTGAATTTGGCAGAGAACAGACTCAGGCTACAGCAGGGACAGTATCTCTAGTTTGCCCTAAGACCCAAGCAAAGTCCCAGCACCGGCTCATTCCTGAGTGGAGCAAAAAGATTGATGGAGGCCCAGGGACACCTCTCACTGTTTGGGGAGTCCTCTGGGGATGGTGGATCTTGGCCAAATGAAGATAGTGGGGAAACAGGGTTAACTTCCCTTGGACCATACAGGAGACAGGGTTAGAGATTGTAACCCTTCTTTCTCTCCTTTATGAATGTGTGAGCTCACAAATACTTCCCTTAAAATACTTAAAATACCTCTACTGCTGGTAGATGAGCATCTGTGCATGTCTTCTCTTTGAAATTAGCTGTAGAGCAGCTGGAACTGGCAGCACTCTCCTGACCCATAAATTATTCAGCCTCCTCAGTTCAGAGTGGTGCCCTGGTCAGAGGTACCAGCCAGAGATGCACGAACCACAGCAGAGCTTGGGCACACAGCGAAGGGAAGAAGAGACTCATCTGTCCTACACAGCCAATTCCTTCTTTCTTAGAAGCCTACATCTCAAATAATATTGAGCAGTATTGTACAGGGGTATAGAGGGCAAAATAATCCACCCCTTGCTTCTGTATCAATGTCAAAAAATTTCTAAGAAGTGAGATATAAGGAGTAGCCCAAGGCTGGGCATAGCTTGTTCTAAGGCTTTGTTCTTTGGTGGTCAATGTGTCTTCTAGGCCAAAATAGCTGAAATAGTGTTCCACAGGTAGCTCACAAATGGAGCAAAATATATTTCTATGTCAAGTAATAAATAAAAATGGACTGTGGGATGATTTAATCAGAAATGGGTATTGACTGTATAAGCCAGAGCTGATATGGACTTCAGAAGCAGCATCTAATATATTTACTGTTCAGAAATGTGAATACATGTTGGTAGGATGCCCTGATGTACTTTTGTTCCTTTCTATTTTCTGTGTATGAAAAATGCAGATATATCTCTATGAAGAGTCATTGTGGTATTCCTGAAGTATACTGGTCCATTTTGACCACTCTGCTGAGTATTCAGGATCAAGTGATACAGATTTCTGTCTTCTGAATTAGAGGTATATTTTGTAATAAGTTATATTTCTGCCTCAGTCTTCCCATTTGTGCACTGGATGTAAAGCTATCTACTTTATTTCTTCAAGGAAGCCCTGGTATGTTTAAAATATTTATTTAGGTTTTTAAAAATGGAAAATATGAGACAGACACAAATTGAATTTATTATAAATGTGCATTTCTTGCCTTACATGTACAGTGAAAGGTGTTTCCCTTTGCCTCTGTTATGAGAAGATTGCGACAGCCCAGAACATTCAGGAAAGCAATCACAGATGTTGACTACACCCACATATTTCTGAAGCTTTTGGTGATAAGCACACAGTCTGCATACTACAGGAATAAGCATGTACTGGTTCACATAGAAAATGAAGATACAGCAATTTAAATCAAGTGCTGATGAATTGTGTCTATCCCCCTCTAGCTATTTTCTGCAATATAAAAAAAAAAAACCGACAGAATTTTTACTTCTTCCTACACAAGACAATAGGCTTTCATTTCTCTTTCTTCTATTATGCCAGTGAGTCAAAGATGTCAATGTGATATCTTTCAAAGTTGCTTCAGTACGATCAGAGATCAAAAATCAAAGCGAGAAAGAAATTGAAATAAAACTCATATTGAAATTTGAATGATACAGAGAAGCTTAAGTGTTAAAATTGTTAAAAACCTGGAGGTTTATAGCTAGCTACTGTATTTCTCTGTATACACAGTTTGTCAGCCAACATTTCTGGCAGAAGGAGAAGCAGGACTATGGAAAACTATTATAATATGGAGAAATATTACAAGAATTCACTCAGTCTTTCAGAGACAGGTTCATGCTCAAATTTGCAGCGTGATACACAATAGATTAATAAGAGCCCACAAAATTTTCAAGTTTTGGCCTGTAAAGTCCAGCTTTTCAAATAGAGAGTTTTAAGTCTCCAGGCAAGCAGATCTCACTGTAGTACTTCTGAGACTGACATTAAGAATGTATATTTATTTAGCAATTAATTCCAGGATTAGGGAAGAAAATGTTACTCACCGAAATACAGAAACATTTGACCACAGCTTAAAATGCATCTTGTTTTCTCCATAATTGTCTTAGCTTTCAAGCCTTGTCACTGAAAAAGCCGTGTGAAATCAGTAACTAAATAATCTTTCTAAACCAGTGGCTTTGTAGTTACTGAGCCCTCATTCTACTGGTGGAGAACCAGCTGCAAGGTTGTTGTAGTCAGTCACAGCCTGATCTGAGCCCCCCTTTGCTCCTGTCTTTGCCCAGGTATTTTTTGTCTGTGTTTGGCCTAGAGCTGCAGTCCTTGTGTTTTAAACTTCACCAAGCAGCACAACCAGGCACTGGCTCTACTTTATGGTTGCTGGTGCAGTGCAGAACTTCATTTTCTTCCTTCTGAGGATGGAGATCCCAAGAGTGACCCATTTGCAGAAGCAATGTCTAACTTTGTAAAGGAGTGTGATAGCAGAAACAAATGAATTTAGCAAAATTACTACTTTGACTAGCAAAATAGTCATATAAATTTTATTCAGATAAAATAATAAATGCACAGGTGCTGTGGCCAGTCTAGTTTCTTTACTTTTGAAGAGTGTTCTGGGGTTTTGAACAACAGACGTTACAGAGCTTAGAGCTCCTCCCTTTCCCAATGTCTGCTATAAATGGACTTTCTGGTAACATACCTAGGTCCAAAAGGTCAGATGAAGGTTATTTTGGAATAGTTCCTCTCATGCCTATGTTAACATTATACCTGAGCTAAACTATCTTGAAATGAGCCTGTGCTTCCCAGAACTACAAATGCTTTCATGTGTATATGTATAGATACACATATTTACATGTATATCTATTGACACTGCTTGTGTTTACTCTGGATTAATGAGACACAAAATACCTGAACAGAGACTTCAGCAATCTATAAATTTTAGCACTGAGTGTCAGTGAGTTTTCCTAAGAAAAATTTCCCCTCTTATTCTCTTCCTGTCTTTCTGCCACTTACTCTATTTCTGTCTGCTGCCAGCTGTGTGATGTCACTGCAGGGGGAAAGCATAGAGGAAGACTGCACCAAAGGCTGAAAGCAGAGCAAACAGCCAGGGACTGTTCCACTTTACTAAATACAATCAATTATCTCAGAAAGAACTCTGAAATACTCCTGAGGGCAATTAATGTGGCCTTAAGGCCTCTTTTGCACAACAGAATAGATGTAACCAATGGGTCTGTGGCTACTCACAACCTTAAGTGCTTCATATTTAAGGAAAGGCAGCAGAAACAGTGAGAATGTAGACTGATAAGATGGTGTCTGATATTTGTAGAGTTTTAACGGCATTTGGTTTACTAGCAGATGACACCAGGCTCTTCCAGCTAACATTGAGTCAGATATGAAGACACAGATTGGATAGGAAACAACGATTTCTGCCCAAACTGCTGAGAAATAAGAGAAACCATCATAATCCCCTGGCTCTGTCCAGGTTTGGTTTAGAAATTGCTAATAAATATCAGTAAGCACCATATATTTTTTTGCTTGAACTTCTAATGGGCCACATAATTGCATTGCTTTTCGCTGTCCTGGCATTCCTTACAGGGCTGGGTAGGGTACACATTGGCTCTACCATTAAAAATAGCTCTATGAGAAAGAAAATAGCATTTTGGAATCTGATTTGAAAGAAAAATACATGGGTTTTGCCATAAGTTGACATAATTTGTTTGTCTTATTAATCTTCATAAATCAGGTTCCACTAATAGAGTCACAACATGATTCTGCTGGTAGAGGGAGTCTGACGTATATCTGATAAGCATCCAATCTAGAGACCTGTGCTTTCAGTGCTTTCTTAATTACAGACTCAGTTTTTCATGCCTCCAGTTAGATGAGTTGCAGCTGAGAGGAGTTCTCCCAGTGTTGAAGTCACCTCAGTGGGGAGAACATGACTTCAGCTGTACTTGCAGAAATCCCCCATGCACGGCCACTCCTACATCTACTTTTCACTGCACACAGGATGGAATTGCAAAACATGTTACCTGGTGTGTTCAGAGGCCAGACACAAAAATGGGAGGCAGATTCTGCAAAGATGAAGACAGAAAACTGCAAATCCAGGTTCTCTCTTAAGGCAGGCTATGAGATGGCCCATAACTTCTCTTCCCCTGAGGATCCCAAAACAGGAGGCATTTCCTCAAGCTCCTATGGGTACACAGCAAGCTTATTCAGCTGTTGTGCTGACCTTCTTCATGGCCCAAAACCCTGGAAATAGGATTTAGACCATACCTGCTGTCACAGAACTTCTGTCATCAAAGCAGGAGCTGAGAGGACCGAGAGGACTGGTTGTACCTCCCCTGCTCTCTCATTCTTTGTGTACTGGTAGAATCTGGAGACACAATGCAGGCAAGTGTCTGTGTAATTTATGCTCCTTTATGTCCCTGCAGACTCTCAAAAGAAGTAGTCACAATATAATCCTCTGTTAAAATGCCATCTTGGAGATATTTTTTGAGAGTTCTCATGTGCTGCTGTGTCACTTGATTTAATTCTACCACCAATTCAAATGGGGTGCTGGGCTGCTTTCCTGTCTCTGGATTTTAAATCCTCTTTGGATCCTGCTGAAATAATCTCTGCCAGAGACAACTTATCACTAGGTATTACTGAAATGCTCCCAAGGAGCACATTTATTTCTTTCTTATTCTTGGCCTAGACCAGGTCACAAGAAATGGGAGGAATTTAAAAAGAAATTCACAGGAGTGGATGCCAAAATACTCCTCCTTTTTCCCCACAATCTCATCTTCCCCAGGTTTAGGGGGTGCAAGCCAAGCATGGCTTGCTTACCTGTATCCATGGTCTGTTTTCCAGGAACAAAACATGAAGTGATGTGCTTTGTGCAGGTAAGATCACCTCCCTGTTTGGGAACAGCACTGGGAGAGCTTTCAGGTAATGTGGAAAGCTGAATAGACTCCTCAGTCTCACAAACATCCTGGGTAAAACCAAATGGTTGTTATTGGAAATTCGCTTGTTTAAGATGTTGGCACCAGGCTTCTGCAGACTTGAGGTTTTATATAGATTTAGCTATAGCTACAGATATAAAATGAGTGTTACACCTGCTGCATTTTTAAAGCCCTTCTCATAACTACTTCCATTTTCCTGTCTCTTCTGCAAGTCTATGGTCAGGGAATCTGTACAATACCTGAATTTAGGAACTTTTTTGTAGGCAGCTCTGCCAGTGGCTTTTAACCAGCTCTGACCACTCAGAAGATCCTTCCTCTAGGGCAGGGCCCCAGGGACAGCTGGCAATGGCTCCACCACAACCTTTCCTCTTCCAGCCTCATCAAGCATCTGGCTTACAGTGTGGAGCTTTGTGTACCTAGGGCTTAACAAGCACCCAGGATAAAGTGCTAAATATTTGTGATACGTAGAGAATGAATATAAAAGTAGGCAAGACAGGACTGTTAGCAAACCTTCCTTTAGACTAGTGGAAAGAAAAGGGTAAGAGCAAGTGGAAGATTTCCTAGAGCTGGTATCACAAAGCCAGCAAGGGTTTGACATGAATTAGTAATAAAGGACTCATTATAGATACTGGAGAAATTTTAAAATAATGAATGTGGTAGATTCCAGTGTTTCAATTTTTTTTAGAGTGAACTCCTGCAGGAATGCTTAGAGTTTTATCCCCTTCAGTATTTTAGCAGGATATATAATGCATGTGCAATGAACAGTGGTTTGCATTCCTTGTAAGGAGGTGTTGAATTTTTTGAGAAAATTTGTTCTCAGGAAAATAATTATGTGTTTTTTATCAAAAACATGTTTTTCTTTACATGTAGTAAACCAGATTAATTAAAAGCAGTTGACATGACCTGTTTTTCCCACCATATTTTTTAGTTCTTGAGACTCCAGAATTTGACTATCAAGGGGCAGGAAAATGTGCCAAACTTCCACTATTCTAGGCACCAGCTGGTGAACTCCCCCTGCCTGGAGCAGTTGAGGCTCCAGTCCAAGGATCTGACCCTTGCACAGGGAGTTGCTGCCCCTTCCAGAACTCCATGGAAAGCAGTAGGAAACTCTGTGGTTGTAAAGGTTTGTTGTCACTTCTGATCTTAGACTTGCATTTCAAATAATCTAAACCCATGTCAGGCTGTTTAGGAAATTAGCATTATTTCCACAAGAAACTGAAAGTGATGCATGCACCCAATTCAAAATGGCAGGGGAAAAGGAGTTGCTAACTGTTTTAAAGAAATGTAACCAAAAAAATATCGTAGTCTTGATTTTTCTGTGGTGTTCCTGTTCTTCCCCAATATATAAACTAAGCCTTAATGTACATATAATAGATTCTACTAAAATGCAAGTGTGCTTGGAAAAGTATAAACCATTTACTGAAGGAAACTTGAACTTCCTGTGAAATGGAAACAATTTAAGAGCAAAATATTAAGATCATTCTTTTATTATATTCATTGGCCTTAAACTACTTATTTATGGACAGTCAGAAAAGATGGGAGAGGTGTTAGACATATCCAGCCACAGTATGTATATTTCCATTATTGATGCTAAACCCCAAGCTATTTTAAAGAGGATTGGTGCCTTCAGTTCACTTTCTGCTTTTAATAAAAATACCATTTTCATAGAAAAACTAATAATGGCTTCCTGTCATTCCTCCAGATTGGGATTTTGCTGTAGACTTTGGTATTAGAGTAGGCACAAGGTACAAGGTAAGGCATTCTAATGATTGCTTTTATGCCTAGCCATGGCATTAAAATCATGCTCCTTTTATATATGTGTGTATATATATACACACATAAAATGCACCATATCCTCTTTAAAGGTTAGGAGAACATTCTATGAGTTACTGATGTGGTGAAGATACACTACATGCACTGTGTATGTTTTCCAGGCCTATGAAAGTCATGGAAAGTTCCAGGCCTGTGGAAAGACTATGATGTTCCTTGTGGGGAACTGGATCAGGCTCTATATGATTAAAGAAATAGATGAAACATTTCTGTTGCCCTAAGTCACTGGATGTCAGCAATATAGAGAATGTAACTGAATGATTTTATTTGGTAAACTTCACTTCTTCATTGGACATCTAACACAAAGCTTCTGAGTACTGTAGTTACTGCAAGAGATTAAATGCTTATACCTGAAAAAAAGTCATCTGACCAAAAATCAGGAGAAAGAAATATTATCACTGTTGGAGTCTGACACAAACTTATGAGAATGTTTTCAATCATCAGTGATACAATCTGAACTTGACCAGAAAAAGGGAAGAAAATCACTCAATGGTATAGATTTGGAAAAACTAAGATAAATACCCATTGAGAAATACCCCTTGAAAAATACTCAAAGGAAAATTAATCAGTGAAAAATAATGTGAGTTCGAAAGTACTCTAAGGGGGACAATAGCACTTAGGGATGGGTGGTTTCCATTACCATCTACACCCAAAAGTGCATCCAGCAGTCCCTGGCCTCTGCAGAGAGAAACTTACTGTGATGATGTTGCATTTTTGAGGCAGTAGAAATTTAATTGATGTGTTGGAGACAGGCAGCCACTGTGACAGTCACTGGGACACTGCAAGTATATGGAAGAAGAGGAGGAAGAGGTGCAGGCTTTTGAGCCCAGAGCTTGCTGGAGGGCAAATTTTGATGGAGGATAGTTTGCTGGTGTTCTTTATTTCAGTTGTGAGTTTAATTTAGAAAGGAAGCTTTAAAAACAAATAAACAAAACATTGTAAATAATACAACTTTTTTTCTCTGAGTGCATACTTGAACCTTATTAACTGTTTCTCATTCTAAGGGAAATGACCCTTGGTGGATTAAAATACTGGCTAAGCACTCAGATTAAAAAAAAAATAAAATAAAATATGTAAACTGCTTAGGAACATAAAATGGATGGAGGACAAAACCTTACCAAAAATGAACTGTAAATTATAGCCTCTTGTCACAAACCTATTTTTCTGGATTATTGTCTTCATAATATCCACTAAAGGCATTAGCAAATGCCAAGGACTTCATCTGAGGTTATTGGACACTGTGTCCCACTGTCACTTGTCTTGGAAGCCACTTGGTATGGCTTCTCTGCCACATTATCCATGTATAACACCTCTGGCACCTTCCTCACCGTCCCTCTAGAACATTGCTCTTGACCAAACAGCAAATCCCTGTCCTGTTCCAATTCCAGGTCAGACTCAGCCAGCCAGGGTGACACCTGGGTGTGCTGTGATGATGTGCTGGGAGCGTCACTGCTCCGCTGCAGAATGGGCTCAGTTTGTGTGAAACTGGTCTGGTGTGTCAGCATATGGCCTCCATAAGTGTTGAGTCTTGTGAGCTGAACTAAGGAGCCATGAAATACAAGGTGATTTCAGCAAAAGCCAGATGGGGATGGAATAATGCTGGAACTGGGAGTTGGTTTTGTTCTTACTTGTGTGCAGAGCTGTTGGTGTAAGCCCCAGCATGAGCACTTGGCAAGGAAATTGCACAAAAATTACTTGCCAGAGGCTTGCAGTTTATGCCTGTATACATTTCTGTGGTGAAATTTCATGCCTGCTGGCCAAGCCAACTTGTACTTGGCACTTCATGGGAAGACTTCTCACAAAGACGTGCCTGTAGCCTTCCTGAGACGCCAGTGCTGGAGCCTTTTCCATTGGCATCCCAGTTCTGCTTTTCATTCTGGGACACTCAGTGCCTTGGACCATCCCAAAGGCAAATTCATACTCAAAAATGTCTTTTTGGTATTCCACAGTAATGTGATTTTGCATGGATTTCCATCAGAGAAAATGCTGTGGTTTAACCCCTGGCAGCACAGCAGCCAAGCCCCAGGCAGCTGCCCACTCACCCCCCCACCAGCGGGACTGGGTGGAGCATTGGAAGAGTAAAAACCAGAACACTCACGGGTTGACATAAATACAATATAATAGGTAGGGAAAGCAAAAGCTATGTACACAAGCAAAGCAAAAGAAGGAATTCATTCACCCCTTCCCATAGGCAGGCAGGTCTTCAGCCATCCCCAGGGAAGCAGGTCTCCATCTCATGTAACAGTGACTTGAGAAGACAAATGCCATCACTCTAAAAATCCCCCCTTCCTTCTTCCCCCCGCTCTATGTGCTAAGCATAATTCCATAAATTATGGAATAGCCCTTGGGTCAGCTGGGATCAGCTATCCCAGCTTTGTCCCCTCCCAGCTGTGCTTGTGCCAGCCTCTTTTCTGGTGGAGTGAGAAGCACAAAAGGCCTTGGCTCTGTGTAAGCCCTGCTCAGCAATAACAAAACCATCTCTGCATTATCAACCCAGTGTTCTGCACAAATCCAAAACACAGCCCCATAGCTGTCACTGTGAGGAAAATTAACTCTGCCCCAGACAAAACCAGCATGTAAGTGCTGAGCCTTAGAGCAGAAAAATTGTTAAGAAACTCCCAGTGAAAATATATTTTTCTAATCCTCTTTTCTTCTCATGGCTTCTGATTAAGCTAGATGAAGAGATGCTTTGGAAATTCCAGAATGTATTAATGATTTATATGCCTCATTTCTGTCCCTAATAATGAAAATTTTCCTCTGAAATGTCTACAGGCTGCCTGTGCAATGGGAATTTTGCTCAAATAAAAATCACAAAATGATTGCTGCTGGGGTCTGCAGAAGAGCAATGAGGTTTCAGGGAGTAGAGCACAGCATTCTATGAAGAGAGCTTCTTCTCATCCCCATGAGGTCCTGCAGCTGAAAGGGAACAATGTAGACATCCTCCAAGATAGTCCTTTGGGATTTCATGGTCTGACACCTGGTGAGATAACAAAGAGTCCTTCTGCAGAGCAAAACTCTGCGAGGTCAGTATATAGAACACTAAGTCTTTACTAATGCAGTAAGGTGAATAAATAGTTTGTGCCTTGCTTAACAGTGCAGGACTTCTCACAGCACGTCGTCCAACTCACTGCAGTCAGCTTCTGAGCTGTGGTCTTGTTTGCCTTGGAAGAATTGTTCCCAGTAATGGCTGTCTGCAGCCACATCCCACAGATTGTCCCACATGGTGATGTAATTCTCTGACAGTGAGTTCTACAACAGCTTGAGGGAATAATTTGCCTTATTTAGCACTGATCTCTGCTCCAGGTCTTCCAGTGTAGCATGAAACCACATGAAACTCAAAAGCTAGACCAGATGCCAAAAGGAAGAGCAAAATAGGGTATTTCCTACTAAGCTGCACCTCAGCATCACTGCTGGGTGTGGGTGAGGGGACCAGTGCCCTGTATGGAGCAATTTATGCACAATACTTGCCTGCAAGCACGGGGTAATGAGGGTGAAGCACTGTGGTGATTGCAGTACCCTGTGCTGTGGGAAATCCCCTTGAGATTAAAGTGAAATACTGCACAGGACTGTTCAAATAAGGAATAGGAAGGAAACCACATGTAGCAAGTACTGACTTTTAGACATTTGATGGGTGCTTCCTGATCTCTTGCACCCCTTTCGCGTGTATTTTGTCACATGGTACCTTAAAAACGAAGTGACAATTAGCTGTGGGCACTACAGTGTCTCCTGGCCATGCACTGGGACACTTCACTGTCTTCTTATTCTGAACCCAGTTAGGAGATTCCAGTTTAGGCACTGACCATCTATATTTATCTATGGCATGACTGGTCATAATTTTGGCCTCTGTGGAGTTGGCTCTTCATGACTTAAAAAGACAATGGGAATTTTAGCCTTTCATATCCTACACATGGTTTTAAAAATTAGCTCATGTGACATATTGCTACAGCTGATTCACTACATTTTCTTGTCAAAGTTTTCTGTTCCTCTGTGGATAAAAGTTTTGAAGGACTACTTGAAAGCTGAACTACAGTCTGCTCACCAAGTGGCAGCACAGCTTTCTTCCAGCATCCTAGAAAAAAGCAACAGTAAATCGCAGGCCAAGTGTCATATGAGGTAAGAGAATCTATCTGACATAATTTCTTTCTTAGAAACTTTCAGTGTTGAAAGTCTTTAGTCTTTGGCCTCTCACCAAAATCCACAATCCTTACCACAAAATTAGAAGATATCTGAAAAAGAGGTCCCTTTCCAGGAATGACACAAACAGAAATGAATACAGTGAGAGGAAAAAAATCTCCCACTGTTCAGGACAGATTAGACCGAATATTTCCCTTTTAAAATTATGGAATGCTAGGGATTTGACCTTAGAGAAATTATTATTTTCCAATTACAATTTTCAGACCTGAGTTCTGCTCTTCCCACAGTGTATTATTACCCAGAAGTCACATTTTTCATATTTTTGCTTGCTTCTTTTGATACTGAACAAGATGAAACCAGAAGTCTGAAGAGGAAAAAAAGAAAAAACTAAGACACATAGCTTTAAAGAAAGTCCTTTTTTCCCCTTCTGTACTTAGCAAGATTTGGTAATTTACCAAAACTGCTATAAATACAACATTTTTTACCCAAGCAAATTCTATCAATGCTGACCATTATTCTGTTTGGCTGAATTTTACCGTATCATTTGAGGCCATTGAATATAAAAGAATCTGCTCCTGCAAAAAAACATGGTGCAGCTTCAGTTCACATTTCCAGCTCATTTGCTTGTGGCTCTCACAGAGAGAGCTGTTTTTCTATTCTTTGGTGAAGTTTATTATATTGTGGGCAGAATATCAAAGGAGAGTGCTGGACTGAGCTGTGGAGTGAGCCACAAAGGACACACTAGTACACTGGAACAGTCTAGATTTTTTTCAAATGTTAAAGATAGGAAATATTTTAAATCCTTTTTTCCCCCTTTCTGCCAGATGTGCTGCTCAGTACACCCTGCCCATGCCTGTGGAGAGAGAGAGCTGCCAGCTCTCTTCAGGACAGGTAACCTCCAGGGGCCAGTAGCCCAGCATGGGACATGCAGTAGCATCCTTGGGCTGGCAGCAGCACCCATGGTGGGGATGCCCAAAATTGCCACTGGAAGCAGGCTTACCCGAAACTACATTTGGGTACAGATGTCAGTGCACTGTGTGCTGTTAGAAGAGTGGAAAATCTATCCAGACTGATAGCAGCTAAGGGTACTAATAATGACATAGGAGTCCAAGGATTTGACCATCTTCTCCAGCTATTTAGATTTTAACCTGTAGCCTGTCAGAGATATTCTATTCAGTGGTGTTTAAGGATCTCCTTTGACAGTGGGAGAGGTGAGTTTAAACCCCTTAGACGAATGGAGGATAAAAAGACTAGTCACTTAGGAGAGCTTTCATCACAGGAGGGTTATATGAAAAGGTGCAAATGAAGCACCTCTTCTCAGACCTTGTTTTTGGTGAAATTCTTCCCTCTCTAGCTACAGGATTTGTTTATGTGTGTTACCAGCACAATAGCATGAGCTAGAAGGTCACTTGTCTCCCTTTGGACTTACATGATATTATTGCTAAAGCCAGCAGGCTGGAAAATGGAAAGCTTTCCAGGTCTGCCTCGCCTCCTGTCAAAGACAATCCAGGAAGCTGTGCAGCCTCTCTGCTGAGAGTTATAACCCAGAGATAAATGGCATCCTGTGGTTACTTGCTACCCTTTAATGGATATTCAAATAAAGAATACTTTCTGAGGGAAACATGCTATTGTGAACCTGTGAAACACTGGTGCTGAAGTTTGTCCTCTCCACCTACCCCTATATGCTCATATCTCTCTCAGGGAACCATTAGTCTTTTTTTCAGTTGTCCCTCACCATCCTGGTGATTGCTAGGTAAAGGGAAACAAAGCATAAGGGTTCAAAATGAACCTTATTAATGACCAGGTTGGATGCTCAACTGATGTGAGCATCAGCTGAACAACCCAAGACAGCTACTCCACAGCAGCAGAAGAGCTCTTCAGCTTCAGACTCCCAGGAAAGTGGTACATATGCTCAGGGAAAAGGGGTACTTTAAAAGCAGCAAATACACTCAGTATGAAAAGCAAACCTCAGTCACATTTACTTCAGAAAAATGGCATTTAAATTGTAATTGAGAAAATTTGGTCATAACAATACAAGCATTTTCCAGTGATGATCACACAGCTGGAATTTTGTCAAAAAAAGGCAGTATTGTTTCAGTGCCAAGGGGACTTGTTGGTGTGAAGGCTTTAACGATGTTATAGCCAGAGTAGGAAGCATTGCCTATCATTAAAGAAACATAACACTTCGTTTTGAAAGGCTTTCTCAATTGCTTATGATTTCCCAGATTTTAAAGCAATTCTCCATGCCGGTTGCTTACTTTCTGATGAACTGTCTGGGAAAGGTTTCATCAAAAGTCATTTTAACTCTTTCAAAAAGGGTAACTGGAAAAAACTGTTTTGCCTATAGAAACAAATAATCCTGTATCCATATTACCTAGCAGCTGCATGTGAACAAGGGAAAGACAGGTACCTGACCACCTCCGAGACCCCTCACTCAACACACAGAACTAATGGCATGTGCAGCAGCAGAGTGTAACTCCTTGATTACCTGAGTCCCACATCCCTGCTCAAATCACTTGGAGCATGATATCCCCGTCTTGTCTTAACACAAGTGATGAGCCAGTTAAAGCCTGACAACAGGGAAAATTAAAACATGACACAAGGACTGTGAGAAGAGGTGGGGATTAAATATCAGCAAGACTTATGGGACCTCAAAACACTACAGAGGACACTGAGACCGTATTAAAAGAGAAAAAAAGAGATGGAGGAGAGGGAATGGCTGAACCAAGTGGGATGAGAAACAGTGAGTATGTGTTTGCATGCATGAGCATGTGTGTAAAGACAGCCCAGTGTTCACAGAATCATAGAAGAAAACATAATGAACTGAGGAGAAAAAAACAGACCAGGAAGTATCTAGGAGATAACATGGAAATTTCATTAATCTTTTTTTAGTTACTTTGTACATATAATTAGTTTTGACTAATTATATGTATAGCTTTCAGCTTGTCACTGCTGAAAAATGTTTTTGGAGAGAGTCTAAGGAGCAGTACTGAAGGGAAAGGTAGAACCTCTTCAGCTGACTTGGGCATCTTTATTGTACCTATTTACTGCTCCCAAAACTCTCTATAAGAGCATGACCTGATTTTAATTCCTGTTCTCCTATTGCCTTGGGAAGGACCAGGAGCCAACACTGTTATTCATCTGTACTAAACCAAGCAGCCCTGTTTATGCTAGGATATACAAGTTTCACCTTTTCCAAGAAATCTTAATTTACCTGCCTTGATTTTCAACTATCAGCTGGCCAATGAACTTGGCATTTTGGTGATGGAGCAAGGACTGAGTATGCAGGGGAGGCTGTATTCTACAGGGAAACCTTGTCAAAGGGAAGAAGTCCCAAGCTGCATATAAGAGACAGACTGTTGATCACATAATAAGCTGCCTCACCCACTGCTCTGTTTCCAGTGGTGGCAAAAGGAGATGCTGTTTAGGAAGACCATGTGAGGCTGGTTATGTCCTTTTCCCTAATAATGACTAATGAATGAGTAATAAGCAGTATTCCTAACTGTTGTATTAGGGATACTAGAGAGTATGTGCCTGCCTTATCCTTTTAGCATAAAGACATGGTAATTTTTCTAATCCCTTTTTGAACATGCTAACACTGTCTGCCTCCACAAGCTCCTGTGTTGGCAAGCTCCAGAGGTTCACTGCTCACCATGTCAGCAAATACTTTCTTTTATCTCTTTTAAACCAACCTTTTGGTAGTTGCCTCAAGTGTTCCCTAGATCCCATACAAGGTCCTTGTAAACAACAGTTACAAGTTTGGTTTAACCAACACATACATCATTTGGTAAATCATCATTACCTCACTCCATTGTCTCCTTCACTCCTGAGTGGAGTCCCAGTATTTTCAGTCTTCATAAGGCAGCAGCTTCAACACTTCAACTATTTTTGCTGTCCTTCACAAGAATGCACCACAGGGCTTTTTGGAGTTTTGTTTGTTTGTTTTTTATGTAGCAGTGACATTACACCATCTGTCCTGTTCCTAACAACTTTCTTATGAGTTCCAACATTTTATTGGAGTTTGTTTGCCATTACATACTGAGCTGATGATTTCAGAGAACCATCAGTAATGGCTCAGAGGTCTTTTTCCTTAGTTATAACTCTCAGTTCCAGGTCTAATGTGGATAATTTTTTCCTAGATGCATTGCCCCAGATTTATGTATATTAAAGTTCATCTGCCACCTTTGAGCCAACTCAGTTTTGTGATGTCTTCATGGCCTGCCTGGAACTTGACTGTCTAAAAAGAATCAGCCCCAAACAATGCAATGACAGCGACTCCATGGTATGAGCTCGTTCAGTTGTCATTTCATATTAGTTGACCTGTTTAACTTTTATAACTCCCTAGGAAAAAGAAAACCCTCCAAAATTTCCTTAAGGTTTGAAGGCTAGTTTCTCTAACCTAGTGGAGCTACATGATTTCAACTACAAGTGATTTATAGATGCCAATAAAGCCAACTGTATCCTTCAGGGAGAAGAGTGAAGAATACTGTCTGCATCTACTTCTTACCGTCACAAAAACGGACTTTGCATTGTATTTGTGTCCTGGGATTGCTCTTGATAGATATGAAGTTCGTAATACAACCATAACAACAGAAGTATGAAGTCATGTACAAAGCTAAGTTGTTGCTACGTCCCCTTATAATAAAAAGACGTAAAGACAAGCCTGGTTCCTTCAGATGAAGCACCTGAGTTGCAGTGCGCAGCCCTAGCTGCAGTCCTGGCCGCTGTTTTCCCGGGATGCCGCTGCGGGCGCTCCGCAGCGACCGCGGCTCCCGGCGCGGCGGCTCCATCTGCCGGCACCGCGGGCTCCGGCAGCTGCTCCCTCCCCTTCGGGGCTCTCCTCTCACCGAAAGAGTTACAGTAAACACAGAATGGATCTCTTCTCCTGCTATCCTTTCAGTCAGCCCGGAACTTGATGACAAGGAAGCAGCTTTTCATCTTAGGACCTTTATGTGACATTGTACCTAATGTGCCCCGCCCAGTACTGCTGACCCTAAACCATGTACAAGCTGTACGTCCTCAAAAATAATGAGATTCTGCAAATGCTGGACTTTTATATTGGAGTCTTCACACTTTCTAAGTCTGCCATGGCCACAAAGCCTATTTGTCCCTTAAGAGCAGTAGAAAAATATCTCAGCAACAACTCACCCCAACATCAGTATCCTTAAGAGAAATAGTAAATGACACAAGGCCAAGAAATTCGTAATTCCATTTGTTTCAAAGGTCAGGTCTCCTTAGTGCTGAGAGGAAATTCTGCTCTTTCTTCTATTAGTGAAATTCCTCACTGGCAACTAGTCCTCGAAAGAAGTTGCATTTAGATAAATAAAAGAACAATTTGGCTTCTTGTTCACCATCAAATTTCTCTCTAAAGTAACTCCATCTTTTTCTAAGAACATTTGCTCCAGCTAAGACTCAGGCTTGTTTGAAAATTTCATTATCTTTAATTTTTATTAATTTATTTTATTGATTTTTATTTTGGGTCAGGGGATGGATCTTGGACTTGGCCCAGGAAGAGCTGTCACTGCTGTGGGTAGCTGTATCTTAGAACTCAAATTATTCTGTACAAATCCTCATCCTTTCTGTCCTGCAGCTCATTCTAGGTCCATGGTGATTGCAGCCAAGGAATGAAGGTAGAGGAAAACTATTCCTGCCCTTCTCTTACCTCTTAGAGCTGGTAACAAGTTGGAAAAGCGACCTGCAAACAATTCTCTTTCTCCTCTGCTCCTGAATTTTGAGTTAAAGTATCTGGTGATGATTCACCTTGCCTCTTATTCCAATAACCCAAAGCTCTAAGCTGGCCCTACAGGTTACCCAGGGCTGCAGATCCCAGGCCAAGGTATTAACAGCTTCAAAAACAGGTATATTCAGGAGATCAGTGCTGGATTTGATGCCAAATTTTATACAGGAAGCAACTGCAGCCAAGTACTGAGCTCTTATGCACCTTTTCTATCCGCAAGGCCTCCCACCCCATTTCCCCTTCTGCCATAACCTTGTATTTTATCTTGGTGGAACCACCTCAAGACTCCATGCCCACAAGTGCTACTGAAGAGTGAATCACACTCCAATAAATCACTTTAGTTTCTTGAGTTGTCCAGTCTGTCTGTATCATGCTGCAGCTCTCTTTTTGCTTTCCAAAAAATGGGGAAGAGACAGGGAAAAGAGAAGATGCTGGTTTAGGTCTTACAGAGGCATAGAGATGCAGCCTAGTTGGGGTTTTCACCTGGACCCAGGAGTCTAGAAATACTGCCAGGTCATGAAGGTTGTAAGGAGTAAGACTTGTGATATCATGAATTACATTATTAATTCATGCTAAAGTATGTTTTGCACTTTCATCCTGTCAAAAATCATGAAAAAAAATGGCTGTGATCCCTGTATGGGATAAAACATTAGTCAGGAAACCTTCCACTCTTCTATTTTATATGGAAATAAAACACTTTTTGCCTGATTAGTTTGTTTGGTAAAAATTATTGAACCCAAACCACTTGTAACAGTGATGCTAAAAGCCAGTCGTCAGTGGGCACTGCAAGCAGAACTGCTCAAGCAGGCAATCAGATCACTGGAAGGTCCCAGCACCTTTGTACAGGGCAACACAACAGTGCAAGGTCCCAGCTCTGCAGCAGGAGGAGTGCAGAACCTTTAAGACATCTTCCAAAACCAAACCATTCTATGATGCTTTTCTCTTCGAGGTATGCAGAGCTTTTATCAGGTGTGTTCTGATTTGCTGTTTGTTGTGTCACAGCACTGGTCCAATGACAGAAAGCACATCTTACTGAGATGAGCAGGAAAAGGTGTTTGGATGAGATTAAAATCCAGTACGGATCCATAGGGTTCAGTCCTCGCCTCTCTGTAGCCAGGCACAGTAACTCTGGGCATAAGTGTATGAATATATTGTCAACAATCTTCAGAATCTTTACTGACATTTTCAATTATCCCATGGCAAGAAAGATGTTAAAACCACACCTAGACATAACCTAGTTTGATCATTGTGTTCCCTTGAAAGGTAATGTGACAGGTTAGCTGCCAAAACTTAGCTCAGGTTTCTGAACTGAAAGGTGCTGTGTCCTGGCAGGCTCAAGGCAGATAGTACTTTGCTAGCTCCAAGAATTTAGGGCTCAAACATGTCATATAGCAGGGAGAATCTGAAACCTACAGATTCCTGAGGACCTTTGTCCTCTCCTAAAATGCAGGAGGAAGATCAACACCTCAAACAGGAACTTCATGTCTACTTACAATTCAATAACCAAAATTTGTTAAGAGCCCGGAAATTATGATATTTGATCTAGGAATGCTGATTTGGCACTTGAAACCTCCCTTTGATTCATAATCTTGCACAGTCATTCTACCTTTATACCCCATGTAACTAATTGCCAGAGTAATACCACCATGACAGAGACAGCAGTTGGGTCAGGTCACAGACAACCCACTCTATAGGGCTTCCTTCCAGCCCACAGTGAGCAGCAGTAGAGGCTGCTGGGCAAGGCACCAAGAAACTCTCACTTGAGAAAGCAGGTTTCCTTCTCCTGCTCCACAGATCTCCTGAGAGAGGCCTCCGACAAGCAAGTTGTTCTTCAGTTGTCTCTGTGTCCAGGTTTTCCACCTGTGAAATGGGAACAGCACTTACCTTCTTTAGAGGAGCACCTTGAGGATAAATACAATAAATTCTGAGCTGGTCAGGTTATAATAGTGTTTAGATAAGCACCACAACTGAGCAATAATTCTGGAGAAAAGAGAACAGTCATGCTGAATTCAGCTTCATAAAAAAATTAAATACTTTCATTTCTATTGACTAATTTTAGTATGTAACATTTGCTTTTTCTTCTGGTTTTTTTTTTTTTCTTTATGGTTTTCTTTATATCTCAACAAAGACTACTGTGTCATGACCAATTGTACAAATACAGCCAAGAAAGAAAGACAACATGCTCTCACTTTCAAGTTTTTGTAGGACTGAAAAGAGAAATGTTCTATTTGCATCTCAGTCCAAGAACTAATGGTTTACTGTCAACTTTGGACAAAAACCTGGGAAGCCTTTCTGTACAACTTGGGCAGCCTGGCAGAGGAGTATGAAATGCATCAGGATGCTTTTGTTCAGAGACCAATCTCACAATGTCTAGATAAAAAGGAGCAAACAAGTTTTAGAAGTTTTAAGCTCTCTTATTTTTTGAAATTCAGATGGAGAAATTATGAATGTCAAAATTCTTTAAAGTTATAAAGCAAATGCAAAACTGCAACAATTAGAGGAAGTGCAACAGGAGTCAGCATTGTCATCTGGTTTTGGAAGTGAGAGACAACACAGGTCTAGTGATTATCCAGTGGTTTTTCTTTTATTTTTATGAAGGGCACAGGTCTATGTAGTCACTGCTTCTGCCTCTCTCTTTTAAAAGCTGTGTTTTGCAGCTGTGTTTTAAGGAAACGTTTTACAGTAGCACAACTTTACTCACATCAGGAGTTATAACCAATATGCACAGCCAGAGAAATCATGATAATCTCAACAGACCGACCTCCTGCAGATCAATAATCTTGCAGCACCTGTGTCACTTTGGATTATTTTCAGACATTTAGCAAGGCAGAAGCAGAATCAGGACTTCAGTGAAGCATGTGCTGTGCATATTTTCTGCCAAAATTCTAACAAAATTTTAGCTTTCTAACATGTGCACTTTCACTTCTCGTTAGAAAGAGAATAATTTCAGTAACTGTTGTTTATCTCCACCCTTTGAAGGAAAGTCTCCTTTGAGGCTCCTTCTCCTTATTTACCAGCAGCTACCACACAGTGCTATCCAAACACCATGAAATATTTTCTAAGAATAGGGACCTACCTGCATGGTACGTTAGATACTGCTGCACTGCAGCTTCACATCAAATAGAGATGTTTGAGGAAAAGTCTTTTTGGCATCTGTGGTCTTGTTCCTTTCACCTTAAATGAATTGAGACAAATTATCTCCCTATGTCCCTCCCCACCTCCCAGCTTAGATTTTTCATTCTTTGGAGAGGTCTCAGCTTGTGTCCTTGAAGGTCATAGGCTTGGAGGAATTCTCTTACAAGGAAGTAAGGTTTTTTTAGAACCAGCTTGCACATTTTCCCTGGAATACCTGTCACAAGGATTACATATTATATCCATATCAGTATTTGCATACATCCAGCACACACATACCATTTCTAAGTCACACCTACTTTTTTAGCACCCAGTATAAAGTAATATAAAATTTAGCTACTGACTTTTTTTCCTGTTTTTTTTTTTAAAGAACATAACTGCACATTCCAGTTTGATTGTCCATGGATATTCCTCAAAGTACTGCAAAACTCTATCCATACTAACACAAAAATACTAACATGAAAATTCTTTCATTCCATTTTACCTGTGAAAGTTGTTCTTCATTACTGTAGTTTTTATCTTTATCTCTTCTCTGTCCTTTGTTTGTCTTTGATACTTAAGAGGGAAAGTTCAGTCTTTCCTCACTATGCAAACAGTTTCCATGCTACGGTAACTGCACTCTGCTATCTGGACTTCCATGAGTAGATTACAAGGCTTGAATAGCACTCACCACTCAAGCGTTTTACACATCAGGTTTGAGCTTGGAGGTTAGATACAAATGCCAGCTAAGCTTGGACAGCCCTTTAATTGACTCCACATGTGTGATTCATACTCTGTAGGTTTAAATATGCAGAACATTAAGACCTGGCCTCCATGACCTCAGCTGGCTGCAGAGACTGCAGCTGTGGCATGCACAGTCTGTGGTGTGCAGGCCATAGCCAGGTTGCAGGACACAGGGAAACCAAATCAAAGATCAGCATCAGTTTAAAACATTGTAACTGACTTTACTCTTCTCACCAATATTCACAGAATGTCACATGGCAAACTAGCTGTGAAATTAATTAAATATAAGTGAAACTAGCCCCAGTGCAACCGTACCTTCTCATGAAATCATAGTCTCAATTTTCTATGTCTAGCACCAGGAAGTCAGAGTAGCAAGGTAGTTTTTTTGACACTTTCCAAAGACAAAATTAATAACCAGACTACTGCCATAAATATATTAAGTAACTTTAATGCTGGTTAGCATAAGTCTTCATTATATACTTTCATCAATATACTCCAGTGTAAATGTATTTTATACAATATGAAGTATTTTTAAAAGTATATGGTTCTAGATAAAATGTTCACAAAAAGTTTGGATGCAATGAGAGAATAAGGGGAAAAAAAATCAGCCAGAGTATAAAATCTTTGGAAGGAAAAAACCGTCAGAAAACAGGTACATGACAACATCCCATTGTAGTAATTCAGGACGACCACGTGGTTCCACAGTCAGAAGGGTGCCACTCACTGCTGTGCCACCCACAGGAACCCAGCCTGGGTCAGCAGGGTACTGCTGAGGGTGGCTGCCCCTTGGAGATCCTTGTACCTGACAAGTTTGATAAAGCAGCCTCCATGGCAGACACCCTTGCTGCCTCAAGGAGAGCGAGCAGGCCCGGGAATGAAGGAAATCCTTTCTTCCCTTACACAACCACTGCTGGTCTCTGCAGAATAATCAGGTGCGCTGGCAAGATGTAGTGAACAAGTTGTTTTACGAATGACAGGGAGCCTTTACTGTCCCAGCTTATCTTTTTGGCACTATTCACAAAAGCAAAAGTTATTTACTAGCAAAATAACAAAAAGCTTCACCATGTGCAAAATTATACGAGTGTCAGGGAGCAGAGAACAATGCTATAGTTGAGTTTTGCTAAATCAATTTTCTGTATATAATATTACATGTCATAATACACCAGAATATTCAAGAGAGGCTCAATTAAATGTTATTCGCATGAAAAGCAAACTCCATAGTGGGTGGACTGCTTTGCACTCCACTGCTTTCAGCAAGATGTTGCATAGGCATCTGTCCAAATAAAAAACACCTTTACAACACTGCAGCTTTAGAATGCAACAAATAACACACTGCAAGAATTGAGGTCAGACATTATTCACTATTTGGTAACATTCCATTCAAATGATATTGACTCACATAATACCTAACAAATGCAGCACTTGAAGTAGCAAGAACAAAGCTGTACTCCAACAAAGTTAAACAGTGCAAAATTTCCTGTTAAACAAAAATATACCATGTATATACACACACAACTCAAATGCACTGTTTTGTTTTATAGTATAAATATATCTGATTAAGCTAAATTCCTAAAACGAATAAACTACGGATTGAAAGTCCCAGTTTTTATCTAGTATGGAACACAGTAAGCTTTAAGGCTCAGGTGACCCTAGCCGGACACAGCTATAAGTGAATATAAAAAGATTTCACTGGATGTTTTTTAAAAATATTTTCTCTGTACATCGAAGTTAATAACATATAGGTACTAAGTTGTAATTTCAAAGTCAGCTTGGAATGTGGTCATGCAAAGGGCAGAACACCCATGACTCTACCAGGAGCCTCAAGGCTCCACCTGTGTGGAGTGCTCTGTAACGCGGCAAAGCACTTAATCCCAAGGCTTAACAAGGGGCGAGTATTTTAGCTGCCTGTGCACTTAACATCTTGGCTTGGTTTCCATTTTCTTCCTTTTCTGGCGTAGCACTGGAGGTCTGTTGTCTGCTAATGACATATCTCTTTATCCCTAAACTCTCTATTATCTTACAATGAGTACACAGTAAAAGTAAATATCAGAAAGGGAAGAGATGGAAACATTTTTCTGTTGAAGAAATCCTGATTAGGGGTTACTTGCATTTAAAGCAGATTTTAAGCAGGGAAAAAAAAAAGTCTTTTTAGAATTAAATTACAGTAAAACAGACATGTAGCACTTAATTTGATCTGAAGTGGAACACGTGGGCATTAACCTCTCTTCAACTGTTATTTAGCCTCCATCTCCTTAATGCCAGGGCTGTGCTGCAGCCATAACAAATAGCTGTTGCAAAGGCAAAAATCTAAAGGAGGAGCAGAGAAAAAAAAAAGAAAAAAAAAGAAAAAAAAAGTGAATTACACATATTGTTCTACAATATTTTTCTATTCTAAATGAATACAGGAACACAAGTGATTCAAAAGGTACCTCCCCCAACCAAAATGCTTAATAAGGTAAAGACAGGTTTGGGATCCTCTGAAGTTTTCTCAGGAACTTCTCTGTAATAACCCCATTTTACTACTATCTCATGTTACTACTATCCACTTGTTTGCTTCAGCAGACATTTAGAAATAGAATATGAAATAAAATTTCTGCATAAGTTATGGTGAAAGTAAATGTGTATGTACACTGTGTATTTCAGTTCTCTTATCTAGACTGATCAAACATCAATATCAGATGTTTCTAACTGAATGCCTTTATCCCAGCAAACATCAAAGAAGACATCCCTCCAAACAGCAGAACTCTTTTACTTGGAGAAACACAGAAACAACAACTCCCATCTGGCCTCTTTGACCAGATATTCAGCCATTCGAACAAATTCCCAGGCAATGCCAGGGAAATTGCTCCTGCATAAAAACTGATTTGAACTGAAGGTCATGCCACAATGAAAGTGAATATATAATGTACACTGGACCAAAGAAATGAGAAACAGGATTTCTGAAAACATGTCTCGTATTATCCAGTGATAACAATGAACTGTCTCTTGTAATCTACCAATTCAATGATCCTTTGCTTTACATACAAGTGTTAATTTAACTAATTAAAGTTTTGAATAAATGCTACACCACAGAACTGTAAAAACTGAACATACATATATTTCTAATCATGTTAAATAAATGTAATCTTAAAAGACAATGTTAGAAACCTTTTTTCTTTTTGTCATGTGGCTCACAGGACTGTTTTAATGATATATTTTTAAGATTTAAAGTTTTTTTTCTGGATGTTTTGACTTCCTAAATATATACTTCTGGAAAAAATGCAAAGACACTAAGGACTACATTTATTTCATTCACCATTTTCCAGCTACTCTTAATTAAGATACTGAGGCAAGCTACAAAAGAGTCTTCTCCTCCTCTATCTTGACAGGGATTTGAGGGGCTTGAAGAATTGAATTCTGCCTTAAAAAAGTTAGCATGGAAGCAGGGAATGGTTTCTTGGAGTGCCCAGTATTCTGTTGTCAGACCAAATGACTGCAGTGACCATATACTCAGGGGGATCTGAACACACTAAACCAGGACTGAAGAGGTACACTTAAGGATAGAATTTAAGATATTTTCTCAGTATAAAGTCCCTCCCTTAGTTCAGGCACAGCTGGAACATCACCTCTGTCCTTGTGCCACATGGCCACCCAGGAATCAGACGTGCTTGAGTATGTTACTGGCAGGTGGGTGATGTGAGGAACACTGGCCTTGGGACACTGACATGCCCACTTCACCTTTTCAGGGCCTGGCTTGCCAAAGCTAAAGGCTTTTCCTTTCTGTTCTGCTCTTGCAGACAGAATGTGAATCTTACACCTTCTGTTCACCCGTTTTCATCTTAAGATGAACTGAAAGTGCTTACTGTGCAAAAGTTGTGATGCACAGAGTTTTAAGGACAACAGATAACCCAGAGGGTTTAGAAGCTTAATAAATATATACAGTTCCTTGGTATGAAAGTCTTTGGATGGAACAAAAAATTAAGAGCAGTGGTTTCAGTTCTTTAAGTTAAGCCTGACACACCTCTACTCATCCCTGAAGAGTCCAGCCAGGATTAAAACTAAAGCCTGTTATATTTTCTGATTCAGCTGTGCACACCCACATCACCAAATACATTGATTCAGTGATGATGCAACTACAGTGAAAAAAAGGCATTCTGGGCTTAGGCTATCAAGAAAAGCATTCCAATAATTGCAATAAGAGACAGCTGAGTCTTGATGTAGTAGGGACTTATGTGGAGCTTCATAAAGATCTAGTCCAAATTTTTTTATCTCCATGACATGTTCAGGACTATCTAAATGGTAAAAAAAAACAAACCTGAAATTTTGAGCAATGGTGTAAATTTCATACCTCATACCTCATCCTTGGATAAAGGCTCTTTTTCTTCTACTAACCAAAATGTTTTTACAAAATACCTTGTTTAAAAAATATAAGCTGCAGTGATCTTGTATTTTAAAACACTACAGTGAACACTATCAACTCTACACTATACTGAAGAATAAGCAGTTTATCCCATAAGCAATAGCTGATACCAATATTTTTGCATGTTTCTGTTAGACACTACTTGCTGCTGTCAAAGGCAATTCTTTCTCTCACAGCTCCTCTTTCTATTCCAGTTTGCTGTTAAATTCCCAAGTTGAATGGCTGGCTACAAGTGTTTGTTACAGACTTATGTTCCCCTGATACAAATATATGAAACACCTACCGAGGCTGCTATGCTTATGTTATATTCACGACCACTTAGAATCCCCTCATATGTGGTGGAGTTGAATTTGCGGGGAAAGTGATGCAGAGATGTAGTTGCTGCTTGCAGTAGAAATGCTCCAAAATAAAAGACAAAAGTAGCCCCATGGAAAATAAAGTCCTAAAAAGCAAATAACAGAATCAGTCTGGGCTTCAATATATATCTAATTCTTCTCATCTCAGTACAAATGAAATCCAGCACTGAAACATGAAACAAGAACTGATAACACTAACTTGAGATAAGCAGTATTAAATCCATCTGACAGCTTAACCTGGACATGTTTTCACAGCTTCTTGCAATTATAAGCAACTCACTAACATTATCAGTGATCAAGGGCAGCTCTCCCTCTCCCCAAATCTTACGTTCTTTTAAATTAAGAGGCACATACTCTTCTTTATGTACATGCTGACATTTTAGACCACCTTAAAGTTAGTGGAGTTTACAGAAATCTCCCTTCAAAAGGATAAAAAAAGAAGACATACACAGGCCAACTTGATCACAATTCAAGCAGTACAACACAATCTTGCAGTCCCATAAGTTTCTTCTCAGCTATAATCAAAGCTTCAAACATCTTCCCTCCATGCTTAAATTTTGCTTCTCTAAATGCCCAGAAACAATTCAGCTTTGACACAGCTGAGATGTCCAACATCCCAATACAATGAGATCCAAGAATTGGGGCATTTCCACAACTCTCTCTGACTTGGCTCTACCTAATAGTCATGAACCTGACAGCTCTTCATGATACTGTGGAATAAAATGTCCAAGACCTGTGAGGACAGGTTTTAGGATTTATTTCAAATATGCTTCTCTACTGGCCCTCTCCAGGCAATTCCCTCCACAATGATGAATGCTAACTGAACATAAGGTTTAAACTCCTAACTCTCATTTCTGGGTTCCATTACTGACACACATATAAAAAGTCTGGTGCCTTTGCAGGCCCTAGTTCAGATCCCAGTATTGCAGCAGCAAGATCTAAGGCATGTTCCGGTACAGTTTAAAATGTCTATTTTTCCAACATCTCCTTCCATTATTCAGTCTGAAAAGCTGACATTTGCACTGCACTCAGTTCTTGATCCATACAACATATCCTTTGTGCCTATACCTGTAAAGGTCTGGAAAAGCCACAGAGACAATTTTAAAATATACACAAGTATATGTGTGCTTTATGATACCTATGATATGCAGTCTAACTCCAGTACTAATGAGTTCCTTATGAACTTTAGCTTCACTTAAGTGCAGTAGACTATCAGTATGCCTAGAGTGAGAACCCAGGATACTTTATGTGTGTCCAGCAGACAGCACTCACCTGCATAGAAATTACTGTGTGACATCCTCACCTGCTGCCTGCCTGAGAGCAAAGTGAGAATGTGCTGCACTACCTTGTCCAGAGAAATGCTTTTTCTTCATAGATGTAAGATTTTCTTTTAATTGAAAGAATCTTCTTTTCAAACACATTACTTGTTCCACATCTGACTGCAGCTAAATCTACTTAAATCGTACCCTAGTCAGTTTTGTTAAGTTATGATATAAGCTGCTACTACAGTATCCCCACATTCCACTTAGATCAGGACTGACTGCATACAGGAGAGATATTTTTCTGGAGAGACTCTTTCATCTCCTTCATTCTCCTGCCAAACCCTGTAATTTCCTTCTCCTGGAAGCAATTATAGTGAAGCTCTGTAGCATCAGTAAAGGTTTCACATTTACATGGTCATGGTTTCTGTGACCAAAAATGCCAAGATATTGTGAGGGACCTTTTCTTGGGTTTTAGTAATTATTGTTATCTAGTGCCTAAATCTCCCTTGCTTCCACACTTGTATAATCATTGAAACCTCATACAAAGTGTATGTAAAACACTATCAGAGCAGCATGATAAGTTCACATCTAATTTTGTAAATGAGTGTGTTGTGAGTCAGGCTGTAAAAGGCAGTACTTGTCATATCATCTGATTTAACACACTGATGTACTGAGTGATGGAGCTCCATAAGGTCCATATTTTCCACTGTGTACTATCTTATTTTTAAAGTATCTTTATTAGTATGAGCAGATATATTTACACGATAAGGTATTACTAAATCCAGGACTACATTTATAGAAACAAAGAGTTTGAGTGTTTCCAGTAATTAATTATTTATTTGCAAGAGAACATGAAAAGGCCCCAACTTGTCAAGTGATGCTAAAGAGTTTAGTGTCAACAAATTACAAAACATTTGGGTACCCAAAAAATAGTGGTAAAGTGTCTTCTCCTATATTTGTTGACAGCTGGAAGGGGCTGGGTTTCAGCTACCAACTTAGAGACAAAATTATTCCCTTTGCACTTATTTAAGATCACAGAATCACTAGGTTGGAAGAGACCTTCAAGATTACCGAGTCCAACCCATGCCCTAACACCTCAGCTAAACCATGGTACTGAGTGCCACATCCAGTCTTTTTTAAACACATCTAGGGACAGTGACTCCAGCACCTCCTCAGGCAGACCATTCCAGTCTGACTGGATGTCAATTGAGTTATAACAGCTGTTTTGATAAAGTTATAGATCTAGTTTTTACACTAGTCATGTATCCATTTCCTGACATAGAAAATTTTCAGCAATTTATTATACACAAGGGGACAAAATTAACAGTACAACAAACTGCCAGCATCAAGAAGCCAATGCGTAACACACACGACTGTTCTAAGATGAAATTTGTATAGCATTTTCAATCTATAAAAGGCTTTGTCCTTACACAGCAACTCTTAAATAAATGCATGATTGTAAACTGGCAAACAGTTTCAATGAAACCCAGGACACTATTAATTTACTTTAGTTATGCTCAAGGGCTTTGTTGCATCATAATTTGTGAGAATGTTGCAGCATAAATCCCTGTAAAGGTCTCTGTGATTGCAACTGATTATTAGCCTAATTACTGTCTGTATTGTGCTGGAAAGCTGATGCTGTATGTATGTTTATTCACCATCAAAGTTCTAAAGTTTGTTTTTTAATAGAATTCAGTCTGTTAGCACTGATGGGCTTTGATTTATCAGAGCTCCAAACCCATAAAGCTTTATGATTCGCTTTAAAGAACTTCTGTTTTAAGAAATTAATGAATTGCCTGAACAGAGAGATATCCACAGCTGTTGACACTGAAGCATGCAATTCCAGCTATGATCAGGGGGAGTGTCAACAGGAGAACTAAGCTTCTCAGGAGGAAAGTGAAGGTGATCAGCATTTACAGTCAGACATACTTCAGCAGTTTAGAAGTTGCAGTCCTTTTGGAAGATTTTTATTTTGAAAATTAAAAATTATGATCACAGTTATGCCATCTCTTATTACTCACTTCCAGTACTATAATGTGTGGTATAATCTCATGCTAAACTACTTGAATACTAAAAACTCAAAGTAAAAAACAGTTAATGACAACGAAGGAGCATATAAATTACCAGTCAATAACCTGAGGTATCCATGTGGTTGACAAAGACTAATTACAAAAACCTTCCCTTCTTTAACAGGAAGCTCGAGTCTTTGAGAACTACTGGAACAAGCCATAACAATCAATTCAACAAGATTCAGGCTCTGACTTCAAAATGAAAAACTCAGCAAAGAATACTTATATCTTCTTATATCAGCCTCACCAAGCTCCATCTAAGAAAGATGAAGATGTTAAGTCTCCTATTAAGATGTTAAGATATCATAGTGCAGGTTATGATGTCATTTACCACCTAAGGTCTAACAGCCACTCATCATTGCTCCCCTAGCTTTGAGGAATTGACCCAAAAGTCACAAGCAGACTTTCTTAGGAACTGGAGGGGACCTTCTGGGTGCTGAAGTACAATCTGTGCTTAGACAATCACATCACACAGTATATTCATAAATGCATTCTTTCCTTTATAATATTAGATATATCTTTCTACATCCCATTATTCACAAGGTGTTACTACCACTTCTCTAATAGTCTAATTTTCTGATTTCCAGTCCACAATAATTTCTGGCCATTTAAACCAGTTTGTTGTCACGCCTTGTTAAATGAGTCCTCTTCCTGCTGCTCATACATTTTATATGCTCAGAGAGGACAAGTGTACTCCTTCAAAAGCTCCTTCAGCCTCCATCATAAAACAGGTCTTGGATTTCCTCTGCCACCTCTGTAACCCTATTCTTTCTTTTTCCAGTTTTGAATTCCTGTTTGAAAAACTTTGTGCTAAAGCAGAAAGTCAGGTGTTAAAACTTAGGATCAACACTTCTCATTAAACATTTTTCAGTTTGTAAAACAAATGGAATCCTTAAATAAAAAAAATCTTACCGCCTGGTTCCAGTTGACAGCAACTCTATTTGCATAACCAAAGAGGAACACAGAGAGAAACACAATGGAGAGAAACCACGCTGTTACTGCCACAAACATTACCCATCCCTGCAGCAGTGGCAGTGGAACTTGGGTAGAGGCGACCAAAATCCAGACTATTGTTCCAAACAGCTGCAAGGAAAGGAATAGAGAATGAACTGAGAAATAACTTCTACTCCATCTTTTCTGCCTAAGAACTGATATTACACATTACATATCATCATGAGAAAACACTCCAAAAGTACTCAGAGCCCAAGACCTCCTCTCAGAAATGATAGGCACTAAGTGGTGAAAAGACAAAGCCACTCTGAAATTCCTAAAAGCTCTTAAAATAGTCTTGAAAGTGGGATTTACAAACCCAGGTGACTTGTGTGCTGCTGCTGAAAATTCTACCCTGACTGAATTTTGAGCAAAATATAAGAACTGTGAAAACACAGTTCACACACACACACAAATCTCTCTGTATTTACACAAATCAGCACAAAAAGGATGTACTTCTACTAGTTTGGATTCAATTTCGTACTGTTTCACTTTGTAGTCCTAATCAGATGAGATATAGAAAGAAGATAAAAAGGCACCCATTTTTTCAATGTATTTGTAATACCAAGCTGAAAGAGGACACAAAGCATTAAAGCAAAAGAAAAAGCTAGAATACAGAATGAGTTGTAAACTATGCTGCAAAGACTAGAAAAATATAGAGCTTTCCAGAATCATCTTAACTTGGAGAAGAATTCAGCAGTGCCAATTTTCATTTCAGCAGACTCCTCACAGAAAATGAGTGGTAGGGATGCTGTGCTAGGAATGGTCTGATGGAGAATTTATGCACTTTAAAGCTTCCCTGGTTTAATCAACTCTTGGCCTAAGGAACACTACTATTTTTTCCCACAAATCCTGCCTTTTAATAAAAAAGGATAAATAGGTAACAATTATAATTCACTCCAAGTATGTTTATTACAGAAATACTAAACTGCATAATCCAACTTGATAAATAGTGTCAACTAAAATCTATTTCCAAGCACAAGTTACTTCTTTCTTGTTTAAATTCTACAGATTTACAAACCAGAAGTCAGAGGTTACATTGTCAGATTCAGAGAGCTTTCTTTTGTATCAGTTGGGTAAGAGATACCTTTCAAAAGATGCCTGCTATAAAATTAGTTGGTTCCTCTCTGCTGTTACACTGCAGCAGCACATATGTAAAGATGCTTTGCTAGTCTCAGTTCAAAGCTCCCATGGGTTTATGTATTACTGTTCAAGTTGTTCTCTAGGGTTCCTTTTTTAGCTGCGAAGAACGAAACTTTCTCTAGTTTCACAAGACTGCAGGTGCAAGTCTGTTACTTGGTGACCAGAGAGTGATGGGCAGTGAGGAAGTAAAAGGGATAGCAGAAAGTGTCTGTTAAACAGAAAACAGAGACACATGAAATGTTTTCTGTATTTTGAATGTACAAACTTGCAGGGTTCCTTAAAAATAAATTTAGAATTGTACTGTAGGGACTGCCGTAATGTCAGCACCCACTGTTGTGCTATTTCCCTCACACTACACCCGTCCACTACAGCTTGCTTGGCTGTCAGATGTACAATTGGTTGGCAGAGCGAATTAACCTTTTGTCCCTACTGCCTTGGGCCTGATTCAGTACCCGGACTTGTGTTTCGAGTTTCGACTTGTCCCTTGCTCAGGTACAATTTCACAGCTTGTGAGGTGGGATCCAGCTCACACACTGGAACCCAAGCAGTATTCTGCTCTGACCATAAGAAAAATACCTAAAATTAATAAAGTCAGATGAGTTCTACTAAGTTTTTATAAGTTCTATAAGTTTTCGTGGTTTTTATCTCCCACTAATCAGCGGCACTGCAGAGCGCCATACCCAACCCCAGCTCAAAGGTCCTCAGCCCTTTGCACACCAGCGAGGTCTAACACACACATGACATTGAACATACTTATAGGAGTTTGCAGAGGACGCGTAACACGCGCACGGACAAAACCTGCTGTAACTCTCCGTGTGCCTTTTTGGGTCGGGGGGACAGCGTGGCTCAAAGCCTCGAAAGCCCCGCGAAAGCCACCAGTGTGCGGGGCCGGTCCCGCTGCGGCCCGGCCCGGCCCGGCCCCCGCACCTGCCCCGCTCACAAAATGGCAGGTGAGCAGCGCGGGCAGGCCCGCGGCCGCTCCCCACCCCGGCCCCTCGCACTCACGATCTCCAGGAAGATGACGGCTCCCGAGAAGGTGCGCAGGATCTCCAGGCCGGAGGGCAGCGTGACCCGCGGAGGCGGGAAGTAGGGAGCGGGGTTGGGAGGCGGCGGCATGGACGAGGCTCCCCTGGGCAACATGTTGCTGCGGCGGTGGCTGCTGTGCCGAGCGCGGCCAGGTGGGCGAGGAGGCGGCGGTGAGGGCGGGCGCAGGTGCGGCCTCCCCCGGCCCGGCCCGGCGCCGGCACCGCCCCGCAGCCGCCTCCTCGCCCGGGGCTGGGCGGCGGCCCCGCCGTGCGGGCCCCGCGGCCGGGAGCGGGCCGTGTCCGGCCGCCGCCTCTCGGCTTCCCCAGCAGCGCGGCGCTCCGCATTCGCGAGCCCTGAATCAGGCCAGCCGGACTCGGGCGTGATTTCCTAATGCCGGTTTGCAAAAGGTTGCTATTTACCTTCTGGTTACGGATATTTGGGCTTCGAAATGGCGAGGTTGCCTTTTTGGGTTTCGTTTTTTTTTTTTTTTTTTTTGAAGGAGCCTACTAGGTTGTCCATTAAAAATACTGAAAACATTTGATTTGTCTCTTCTTTTTGTTCGGTCTGGCTCAACTGTGCGCCATTGCTTAAAAGTAATAGAAAATGTTTGTAAAAGTTTGGGGTAGAGAAAGATACACATCCACCCAATCATTTATAATCCATTTTATTTCTTGCACTTCTTTGTAAAAGCATATTCTCCAGATAAAGGATATGCCATTCAGCAGCACTTCACTTATTTCTCCCGTTGTGACTTAGACTGGGATGTCCTGCCTCTGGAATGACCGACTTTCACCTAATGTTGTCCCATGCAGTGTTTATCCTCCACACATACAGCTGTGACTTTACAGATTACACTTTAAGAAGGTTTCATGCAAGTGTGTGTAGCTGCCCTGGAAGTTGAACTAGCTTGGGCATGAGGACTGTATTCCTCTCTTTTTAGATGCATGATGTTTCTCAGATATGCTTTTGTGATGACAAGAAATGCCACAGCCAGAGATGCCTGTCTTCCCCATGCCAATCCAAGCCCTAGGTGGAGAGCAGCTGGCTCCATCAAACAGGACTCATCTGAGTTTCTGTCACACCATTTTGTACATAAATAGGTTTGGTGCTTTCAAAATGTATTAATAGCTGCTTGGCTTTGAAATCATGACTTCTAAAGGAGGAAGAAGAAGAAGTTTGCATTCTTTCTTGTGCTCTGTCTTTATCCCTATGCCTCTTGTAGCTGGATGCCTCTTGAACTCTTATGTAGGAGATGTGGGATTGAATCCCCATTAGGCTGAAGAAGGCACTAAGCCCAGCCTCCCCTCTCTTTTGAGTCCTTCACCCCATTGCTTATCCAATGAGATTTTTTTTTTAATTTTTTTTTTCCTCTAGACCTATTTTAAAAGTGAACCTTGTATCCCATCCTTTTATCTTCAGGAAAAGGCCCCAGGCTCTGGAAGTGCATGCCTACAGGACATGGTTTGGGTGTGTTTTGGAAAGGAATGAGGTTCACATTTGTGCCAAAGTGATTAGGTGTAGGGGGTTTGTTCTTGGGGTTGCATTCTGGAGATCATATGTCCAATTAATTGCACAGTCTGGCCCAAAATCTGTTAAGACTGCCCGGCAGAGGGAGAACTCTGAGTGGGTGGAAAACAGGGTTGGTTAGTTTATGGTTCAGTACAAGAAATGTGATTGTCCTTATCTTACACAAAGGAAGTACAAGTAATACCTGGTCATAAACATTTCCAACGTTATTATCCAGCTGCATAGTTAATCTGTGTGAATTCCAGCAGTACTGGATTTTGCTAATGATTACATACCATGTGCAGTCACTTTTTTTCACTTTTAAATACTGTTTCTTTCTACCTGCACATTCCTTACAACACTTTTTTTCCTGAAATTTAGTCAGTTTTAACAAAAAAGTCCAAATTTCACTTTCACTACTAGGTATACACTGAGTAGAGTTTTGGCTGTGCTTTTTCCTAAATCCTAATAATTTAAATTAATGTGGCTGTTTAAATTATTTTTGCTGTGTTCAGACAAGATGTGCTACAGTGCAATGTGGGATTGCTTTTATACTTATTCATATACTGTTTGAATCTTTTAAAAACTGGGTTTTTAAAGAGATTAGTGTCAGGATTACATTTTTAAGTTTCCATGCAAAAGCGCATGTTTGTGTTGAACTGTTTTTTCATAGCATTTCTGTGTAACTAATTGCATCTTGGCATGTTACAAGGTAAACTAATGATGCGGCTTCCAGTCCACCAGAGTCAACAAGTAGACAGAAGTATATTGATTCACTGTGTGTAGGAAAGTGTGTCTGTACAACCACAAGGACTAAAAACTGCTCTTAAATGGCTGTTAAAAGCTCTTTCCCCTTCATGTTCTTATACTTATGGCAGAATAATGTAAAGGAGGCATTGTCACAGAACTGTTAAACCAGCTGCTATCAATTTTAGATTAGGAAAATAATTGATGATTTAATTCCACATATAGTGATTTCCATATTATATATAGAAATGAAAATATGTATTTTGGAATGCTGTAATTCTTCTCCCCCAGGTGGCCAACCATCAATATGTTATGAAAATCTGTAGTCAGCTATAATAAAAGATAAATTAGTATTTTGAAAAACATATACATATATTGGGTATGAAAATTACTTACACAGCAGGTCTATGCAGCAGGATTCAGACTACCTTTTGGTAGTATGGCATGATACTTCTGGAGGAGCTGAATATTAGTAAGGATACTAGAATAATGGGTGAAAGTGATGTCAATTTCAGAATTCACGGTCTTATCACACATTATCAGAATTCACACCTTATCTGAGTATGTTATCATGAACACTTCAGGAAGAGATGTAATCTCATGTCCTGTGTTACAGTGTACACAGGAGTGGTCTGCCAACGTGGTCAAAGAGATGGAAAATAAACCAAATAAATGATAGTAGCCCTATTCTCCCGTTGCTCTGTTTATTCAGAAGCAGATTTCCCCAAGCCAGAGTGGGGAGCAAGGTTTTCCTGACAGTATTAGGATCTGCTTCTTTCTTCCAGTTACTTTCTTGTTCTGGAGGAAGTTGCCCCCAAAAGTCATCTGTGTTTCTTTTAGATTTGCAAACCGGCTCTTTCTTAAGATGGAACACAAAGTCTCCTAATCCTATAGATAGTTACATATCAAAAATAGAAAGCCTGGAGCTGATCATGCAAAACAGACTTTTTGTTTATAAATGAATTAATTTAACTTGCTTCTGAAAATTGCATGCAGGATTCTGATCTCCTACTGGTACAAACTCTGGAGTCATTCCCCTTTAACCAGTGGAATTAAATAGGCATAAAACTGGTTTGCATAAGATGAGTGATAAGGAAAGCCTTTAGCATCATTTGTGTAGTGTATTTACTCAGTGGTACCAGAACTTCAGGGTCATGGTTGGGCTTATGCATATTATGAATTAGTGTGCAAATGCCACCACATTGTTGAGGTTTCTTGGGAGGCAGTGCAAGAGTTTTAATCTTTAACAGGCTGGGCCAGGCTTCTGAATGCATGCTGCCCCTTCTTGCATCATTACACTAAGGGGAAAACAACTATTGAAATCTCTTACTTCATCCAGTTAAACTGAGCTTGGGATGTTTGCTGAGGAGAGGAAGTGAAGATAAATGTGCCACCTGTTTGGTCCACCAGTGCCAGGGATGGTTGGTTACCAAACCAGTCCCTGGAGCAGCTTAAAGCAGTGTCAGAGCTGTTCTCAGCAGTGATTTCTGGCTGGCTCATAAGGCTACGGTGGTACTTTGGACATGACCTCTTCCTGCAGAAGTGCCTTCTGTGCCCAGAGCTGTGGGATGAAAGGCATTGACCTGGTTACTTTGGCTCTCAGTGTACCCTTTACAGCAGGGAATCCTTTGCTGGCTGCTCAGGGGTGTTTGAGGGTCCCTTCCCACAAGCACCACACAGCTAGAGGCTGGTGTGGGCCCAGGGACACTCCATGGTGGAGTAAACTGGTGTTAGGGAGGTCAGGCTGAGCCTCCTGACCTGTCCTCATAACATTGTTTCCATGATCCTAAGGTTACCAGCACTTTATTTGTTTGACTTGGTGGCACTGCTCTTCTCTAGCAATATAAGGTGCCAAGGGCACCTAAATTTTCCTTTGATTTACTTTGAGAAATTCCTTTTAGATGTGTGAGGGTGCAACAAAGGTAAAAATGCAGAATCTCATCATAAGATAGAGGGGGATCCTGACCTGAGATGGTGCAGGAGGCAAGATGGGTAGACAGGGACATGGCAGAGCAAAGCCAAGTTACCTAATGGGAAAATGTCTCAAGAAGTCAGTGTTCTGCTTCTTGACATAGGTGAGCCAGCAGGAAAAATGGTTTGCATGGATTGTCCTCAGTAGAGAGTGTGAAAGTCTTAGAGGTACAAGTTGGGAGTATGACATTGTTGTAGATGAGGGAAGAGTAAATAGCACTGGTTGTTTATGACAGAATTGTCCAGGGAAAGCAGGAAATAGACTGTACAGCAGCAATACTTCTTCTCCCTGTCCCACTCCAGCTTCATGGTATAAAAGAGGACCAGTTCAGCCATCTCAGAGGGACTGAAGGAGAATGTGCTAAGTGCTGCCATTGCAGGATGCAGCACAGACCCCTGCCATTGGTACTGCTGGTAGCATGGGCCTCTTCTCACTCTGTCAACATTCAACACTTGGTAGTAATCTTTGCTCTTAATGTGTTGGCCTCTGATCATATCTCCCATTGGGCAGCAGTAGGTATCCATTGTTTTCATGAACTATCAGTGCTTTCAGGAAATCACCTTTTTCCTCAGTTGCAGTTAGTTTGCCTTCTAGGGACTGTTTTATTGAACAAAATCCTGGCTAAAAATCCAATATAAGGCAAAGAATAACTAGGCAAAAGAAATGGTGGCTTTATTTTGTGATGACTAAATTCAGGAAGGAGAAGCATGGAGACATTGAAATATAATTGTATAAAAAAGCACTGTAATGGTTTGAAATAGCATAAAAATGCTGCTGCAAAAGAAGTGAGTCTAAAGATTTCAAAGCACTCTGAGTATCTATTTGTAATAAAAAGGATCTATCAGTGTTACAATGTATACACATAATTAGGACTTACCTGATTACTGTTAGTAGTATGGTAAAGAGCTCTTTGTATATAGACATCGTTAGGGGCATCATAAATAACTTCTATATTTTGAGTTAGTTTCAGTTTGCTTAGAACAGCAGGGTCTTATTCTAATGACATCTGTTGTTACTTACAGTAACTACTGGAGTTAGAAAACTGAGAGGGAGTTCTTCAGCTACCAAAACACTGGCAGACCTATAATCCTTCCACTGACTGCATCCTTTCAAAACTGTCTCCAAGCCTCTAGCCTCCAAGCTAGAGGCATCCAAGGGCCTCTGATGTTCACAAAATTAATTAATTTATGTACTAATAGAACAGTTTAAAAATAAACAGAAGACTTATGAGTCAGATACACTGCTATGTTCTAGCTTCTTTATGGAATGTACAGTAGGTGGATATTTTTTCTCTTTTAAATGGTAGATGGAAAGCCATTATTGGGATTTTTCTTTTAGATAAGAAATGCTGATGCAGCTTCTAGAAACCTTCAGGTGGTCTGAGCCATGCTTCTTCATCTTTAGACACTCTGTTACTGTTCCCATATTAGTTAAGGGGGAAAATTAAATTATCACAGTTATTTTTTTATACTGAAAAAATATTGATTTCATTATAAAATTCAAATTGTTCATAAAAGTTTGTTTTATTGTTCTTATGTGTAGGTGATTTTAAGGATATTGGTACCTGGAGGGTAATTTTCTTGAGTGAAGTTTACAACATTTTATATCCTGGAGGACTCCAAGGGTCTCAATTGACATGAATGATTCATGATATATCAGCATTGGTCTCTCTTGGTTTCGGTTGTTTTATTTTACTTAGAGTAACAAATACATGTTCTCTAACTTTGAACTTCAGATTTTGAATTTTTCCATCCTTTGCAATGATAAACTCCTGTAGGACAGTCAGGTATTTTCAGGAACTGGATGCCCCTTACAGTACAGGAACCTAACTTCTAATGCTTGATTTTCTCATGTCAGATTGAGAAATGCTGCTTGCTTATCTGCTCAGATCCTCTGAAAACCTGTCCTGATACTGATGGCAAGTTCCAAACAGTAACTCTTTCAGAGCCGTCAACTCCTGTAGCTACATCAGAAATTAACATAACACATGAGAACAATATCTTTATTTCAGGGAATTACTGTGAATATATTTCTGCAGGCCTATCTCAGCTATTTAGTTCCCACTGAACCTCGCCTCAGATTCTTTCACAATGTTTTTGTAAGTTTAAATATTTGATCAAGTAGATTTTGATTCACAGGAAAGCAAACAGGTTTGGGGTTTCTTTTTTTCTTTTTCTTCTTTCATAAATCCTAAACCAGTTAAACTGCATTCCTGTTGGCCTGACATCCTTCATGAAGAAATAAGTGTTACACACAGTATGTATGCAATTTCTGGATAGAAAACAATTTGTGGTGTGGCTGGCAGGTTTAGCTTACGAATCATCAAGAAAGGTGAGATGGTTTGTGCTATCCTCATATTGAGTCAAACTTTGCTAAGATATGGTTTAGACTATGAAAAATAAGTTAAAAACAATCTCACTTTCCCTCCACGATTTTTAATAGGACAACCCATTAATATTTTTTTTCATTCACAAGTGAATATTTTATTTCATTCACAGTTGCTGATGACTTCTTATATTCATTGGTGTCTGGCTTTGCGCTGTGTTTCCTGACATCTTTCAGGATGAACATGCTTGTGCACATGCTTCTCCTATGTAGAGTGTTTCAATCCACTACAGTAAATAATTCCAGACAGTGGACTTGCCCATTGTTCTCATGTACTGGAGGAGGGGAGAGAAAGGGATGGTGAATTGGCTACCAGGTAAATTTTGTAATTTATTTACAAGGCAGTAATTAAAAAATGAAACCAAACAAATTTTAAACAGTAGACTACCTACAACTTTAAACAAAATTATTTTTCTACCCTCGGATTTGATTTGGAATGGGACCTTATGTTTGCATATCCTTCAGAGTGTTTACAGTCTGTAGCAGTGCATTTTAAATACTTGAATAGCCTTGCCTTTTTCTGCCTACCAGTAGTTTTGTGGAGCTATTTAAGTAGCTTAAATTTTAATCCACAGATATTTGAAAGAAGGATGAATCAGTGGTCAAAAAACACAGCTCATTAATTTTACATAATAGCAAAAGAATAAATAGGTCAGTATTCTGTGCATTACTTTATTAATAGGATAGTATAATTGCCGTGTAGTTAGTGTTTATGGGGTACTTTGAAGATGTAATTTGTTTTACAGGACTAATGTGTTCATACATTTCTACATCCAGATATACTCAAAAAGAAATACTTAACCTCACATGAAGTCTTTTTAGGTTTCTGGTGCAGTGAAAGAAACAAAGGTGAAATTCAGCTGGTGAAGTGCTTATGTGTATCTCCAGTTACCTTCCACTACAAATAAGAAAGCAATAGCATCATTTGATGAACAATTTGTTTTGTGCTTTAGTAGGTATCTGGATATAGATCATAGGAATCACTTGTGTCTGCCTTGTCCTTGGTTTTGCAGAAAATGTATTTCTGCTTCTTCAGGTCCTGAGAAATTTCTCTCTCTCTTGAAAACATAGACTTGCAGAAAGCTCTAGTATTCCTGTGCTGTTGAACTGAAATTTCTTGTTGGACCTACTGATAACATTTTAGATTTTCTCTGACAAACTTTAAAGCCTTTTCTAAAGACATAGAAATTAGCTCACAGTGGGAAATCCATCAGCTCACATGGTAAGCATCTGCCAACTCTGTATTCACATTTTTCTGCAATGTTTTACTTAATCTTCTACTGACTGACTGATCATCATTGTGACTCCTTCCACCCTTCACATGGTAGAGTGTTCCATTCACTCCAGGAATGTTGTGGGAAACTGATATAAATACTTCTATTGTATAAAGTTGGTAAAATTAGTATCTCTTGCTAGACAATTTACTGCTGAGAGGTTAACAAGATAGCAAAACTTGCAGCATCTAGTAAGAGGAAAAAAATGAACAGGGGATTCATCACTGAAATCTGCTTTCAAAAAGATACTACTTATGCTTTTTAGAACTATTTAGGTTTGAACTATGTCCACATCAATAAGACCAAAGTAATGATTGACATCTGGCTACTTTTAAAAAGTTATGTTTGTTTTGCAAAACACATAAGTAAAAAAAATACATGACAAAAAAGACGACATATAATGAAATTGCATCATTTGAGGTTGTGGCTCTGCAGATGCATTTATTACTGCCTTATACCAATGAGAAGCTCCAGTTCCTACTCTCCAGCATCTGCAGGTCTGCACTTAATTAAGCACAGGAGCTCAGTGGTATTTAAGCACAGATATGGCATTGAGGATGCTGAGGTACAGCACTAAGGACCTTAGGGATTCAGAACTCAAAATACACATTCACACACTCTCCCAGCCACAAACAGCTCTGTGTGGTCAGCTGCTGTGCTTCAGTAGGCTGCTGCTGCTGTCTGCAAAATGGCATGATGTGAGTTCCTGGTCCCACCCACCTAAAAATCAATTGAAACTGTTCCTCCCTATGTTGGAAGATCTGCATGGAGCAACCTTTCCAGGCCAGGAGTGGGTGGGGCCCAAAGCTTTAGCTGGGCACGCTGCATGCAGCAGATAGGCAGAAATTCTTTTACAATTTGCTGTTCTCCCTTGCCACAAAAGCATAAAAGAAACACAGATTAAGCTACTACTTTGATCTTGCTCATTCTTTTTTCCCTGTGTTGAGTAGTTTATGTATGACTTTAAGAAGGAGGAAAAAAGGAATAGCAATTTATGGCTTCTGTACCCATGCAAACCTATTAAATCAAGACAATCTAGAGTAATGCTTTCCAAATAACCATGTTAATCCCTCTCTCTGTGACACATTTACTATTTTTGTCATCATGCATGCTGTCAAATTGCATCTAAATAACCATTTCAGCTAGCTGAACTACAGTTGCAAGGTACTTTTTAAGACTATATGTAAAACTACATTGAGATGCCTATATATTCTTGTAGCTGTGGTCAAGAATGTGGCAATCTATTGCTCTAGGTGCTAATTATTTTTTTTTTTTAAGTCATTAAAAGCAGTGAAAGAAGTAGAAAGAAAGAAACGATGAGTCTGTTTGAAATGCTAGAAGAAAATGTATTCTAATGGCATATATTGAGTCTGTGATAATTTTTATTAGTTAGTTTCCTAAAACATTATATTTACCATAGATATCTGTGCTTTATATATGTTACAAGCCTTGGGAGAACAGGATGATAATGCTTGTACTGAGTGACATTCTTCAGAATACAGATCATAAATTCCTGGTTGTCCAAGAGCAGGACACATGATGAAGTATTCTTGCTATCTTAGGGCGTGCTCTTGTTTTCACTGCACATCTACAAGTAGCTTTGTAAGGAGGTTGTTGTGGCTGAACAGGGAGCTTGGTGGACCTCCAATATGGAAAGGTAATATAGAGGAGATGGGAGCAGGGACTACAAAGGCTACAATGGAATAATTTAGAAGTATTATCTGAGTTTTTAGGAATATCCTTGGGAGATACAAAGCCTAAATGCAGTTGAGACTTGCATGGGAAGCCCAACAAGAAGAGCTTCCAATGCTTTGTTAGTATAAAAAGGCTGAGGAAGGAATATGTAGAATCATTGCTAAATGAAGGAGGTGATGTAGCGACAGCAGACACTGATAAAATGGAGGCATTCTAAGGTTTATTTGCTATCTCTACCTCCAAACTATCCCATGCATCTGTGCTTAGGGAAAGGGTGCAAAGAGAACTACCAGCAGCAGTTGAGTGTTTAGCTGGGAATTACTTCAGAGTCTGACCAGAAAGCACCATGGAAGCAGGCAGACAGGCCACATTCAAGGTGGCACATTTTTTGGCACATTTCAAGGTGCCAAAAAAAAAAAAAATTGGATGTCTCTGCAGGGCCAGTCTATCACATCAGAAGGGTTATGGAGATCATGGAAGGATCCTAATAACTGGAAATAGGTAAATGTTGCACCATTTTTTCAGGAAGGCCAAAGACAATCTGAGGAACTATAAACTGGTCAGCATTGCTTTGGTCCCTGTGGAACTTAAGGGAACGGGTCCCCTTGAGCATGTTTCTGGGCATATGAAGGAGGAGGTGATCAGAAACAATCAGCATGGATCTACCAAATGTAAATCATGTCTGACTGCCTGATTTTGTTTATGATTCTATGTCTGGATTTGTGGATGAGGGGAGAGAAGTGGCTATCATTTACTTCAAGTTTATCAAGGCTTTTGACATTGTCTCCAACAACATCCTTGTATCCCAGTTGGGAAGGATGTTATGGTCTGTATGGATAAAAATTGATTGATTTGGCTTAGAGGGGAGAGGTTAAATGAGTTTTCTCTACCCAGACAACATTTTCCTGTTTACCTAGTAGAGTGCCAGATCTAGAGACTGGAACAGTCCTGTTTAACATCTTTACCAGATACTTCAAGGAGGTGATAAAATCCACTTTCCTGAGGTTTGCAGATGATACCAAATTGGAGGCAACAGTGAATATGCTGTGGACAGTGCTACCATGCAGAAGAACCTAGGCAGGCTGGAGGAATGGGCCAAGAGGAACCTTATGAAATTCAGAAAGAATGAATACAAAGTTCCTGTCACCTGGGAATGGTGAGCCTTTGCATCAATAGATGCTGGGGGTGACTGGCTTTACTGCCAAGGCTCTGGAGAGTCCTGGCAGACAGCACATGGCCTGTGCATCAGGAGTGTGCCCTTGCAGCAAAGAAGGTAATGGCATCCTGACTGTACTGGAGAGAGCACAGCCAGGAGCTTGTGGGAAGGGATTATGCTCTTGCTCAGTACCTGTCAGACCACAGCTAGGCACTGTGTCCTTTTGAGTCCCTCCAGGAAAGGCAATGAGAAATGTAAGCCATGTTTAGCTGAGACTCCCCAGAATGATTGGAGCCACGTGAGGAGGAGCCAAAGGAACTGGATTTATTCAGCCCAGAGAAGAGGCGGCTTCAGGTGAACCTGATAGCAGCCTGCCAGCACCTATGAGGGTGTCTTCAAGAAGACAAAGCCAGGCTCTTCACAATGGGAAGTTAAGTAGTAAGTAAGAAACAGCAAGCATAAATTGAAACAAGAATATTTGGCCTGGTAATAATGGAAAGAAAAACATGTGAAAAAGTTATATACTGGGATTAGGTAAAATGGTTTAGGTGTCACACTTTAACAGACCATAAATCATGCATAGTATGACACCTTTTCCTATGTTCCTGGCTCCATCCACCTAATGTATAAACCTAAGATAATTTATCCACCACAGTGAATTTACATTGGCTAGCAGTGGAAACCTTTGATGTAGCCCAAATTCTTAATTATAGCAAGCATATTTTTTCTTCAAAACATGGCTATAATATTTCAGTTAGTTAAGGCACAAGCCTGTGTCCACAAGGCATGAGGCAGGCACCTACCTGCCAGGTTTCCTCTGTGGTATAAGCTTTTTTATTTTCCCTGGCCTGTGAGTTGAGCTTCTTGGCAAAATTTATTAACTGGGGTTAGTGCTGCAGGAATGGGGTGCACAAGCACCTGTTCACACTTATGCCTGGCTGCCTTGAACATTGGACATCTGCTGTGCTCCTCTGCTGTCCCTCTTCTCTATTTAGCAAAGGAGCTGCCATCCCAAGTCTGCTTGTTCCAGCTGATGTAGCTCTGCCCAGTGTTCCAATAATACATAGAGGGTAAAAGGGTTGGTTTTGTTCATTTTTTTTCTATTTAAGAAAGGATGAGCTGGTGTGGTAGTAGAGGATGAAGATGGAAGAAGTGGGCAGTCCCAGACTTTCCATTGTAGAAATCCAGCACAAGTTCCTCACTCACTTCCTCACTCAGCCACGAAGCCAGAGGCTGCAATAGTCATTCCTTCCTGTACATGGAGCATGGTCCAGGATTACTCATAACTCACAGTCACCTAAAAAAACCCTGAAGTTTCAATTAGACATGTATTTCCTGATTTTGAATGTCTTGGAGAGCAGCTGGTCTAATCTAAGACAGAGCCTGATCCTGCAAAGAAGTATTGCTCCACTTTGACCTTTTCCCAGCTCTGAGTTTTCTCTTAAAGAACAGGAAAATGGCCTATCCATGATGGATGTAGCATTAAGGACACCTCTAAATTTTCTCAGCCAGTGGTCTCAGTATGGCCAGAGGGTTTCAGAATATAGACCTCCAGTCAGGTAAGCACAGTTTTGGTGGCAGAAATAAAGATGAAGTGCTGAGAAGAGATTGTGCCTACCCACAAGGATATTACTATGCCACTTCTGCATGACTGGTAGGAACTGACCTGCTATGGATGAGGCCAGCAGCCTTGGGCTTGAACTTCTCAAAGGCATTATTTTTCCTCAAGAAGCTTTTTCTTTAATTAGTTATTAATTCTTTATCATTACCCATTAATGCTTCTAAAACCAAAGTGTTTAGCTTAATGAGTTTATTACAATAGATCCTAAAAAATGTAATTCTGCCTAGTGTTGAGGAATATCAATTCCCAGAGAGGGAACAATTCAGGCTGTTACATCATGCAAAGTGAACCTGTTTTCCCAAATATTCTCATAGCATAGAAGAGGAGCAATGAAAAGAAATGTGGTCCCACCCCTTTATTCACAGGTCTGAATAGGAGGGTGTGTTGCAAGACAGATGATTTACAGCTGGTAGCAACAGTAGGTTTTCTGGAGGAACAAGTGTCAGAGAAACCAGATTACAAGAGCAGCTCTGAGTCACAGAGTCCCCTGGTATGCTTCTGTGTTGGTCAATGATCTGAAGTGAACTTGGAGTCAAACAACAAGGCAAATGGTTTGGAGAATTTTCCTGTTTAGGGTGAAGTTGAGGACGTATGATTGTTTGGTTGCCTTTTCAGTGCTGTACTCAGCAGTGGAAGGGAGATGTGGAGCTGACCCTCCACATTACTAGATGATGGCATGTCCAGCTCTTTGTATACCCAGAGGAGGATTACGTGCACCCAGTGCTCAGTGATCTGCAGGGAATGTTGTTGCATGGTGTCAAGCATCTAGCATTCTCCTTAGCTTCCAGATAGCCTTCCTTAATTTTTAGTGTTAAGTGGGAAAGAAAACCTGCAGACTTGCCTTGCAATGACCCTAAGGTTTCTCTTGGGATCTCCTGCTGTGAGGAAAGGCAAACCATGACTAAGCACTTTATGTGTCTGAAAAGCTCTGTCAGTATTCTCAAAGATATGAATATGTGATTCTTTGTGGACATTCTGACATGGAGATCTAAGTAGCCAGGCAGTGACAGCAGAGCCTTCATGTTCAGTGCTCATTATTTTTGGTGAGTCCCTCTGAACTGCATTACCAAGTTGTTCAACCACACCTGAATCTGGGTTCCTGGGGGATAAAACCTGTTCTATAGCTCCTTCCTGTGTTACAAAGGCATGGGTGATTTTAGCATTAGACATCAAACGTCACTGGCTTCTGAGTTATGGAGTTAATATGTTCCTAGAATCACTTGTTAAACCAGAAATGCACATGGTATAGCTTATATTGCACGTGCCTGTTTACAGCCTACAGAAATGGTGTTGCTTCCTTTCCACTGTTCTCTTTGTGCTAGACTTCTGTATGTTTATCACAGACTTTGGGGACTTCAGACACTAGAACTGTTCCATCTGCTTTTAGATGCAGGCTTGCATGCTTATGTACTATTAATTCATCACAATTCAGGCAAGCCTGATGGATGATAGAGTTGAAAACAGAGGTAAATGAGAACTCTTCTGCGTAGAATCATTGAATGGTTTGGGTTGGAAGGAACCTTAAAGATCATCTAGTTCAAAACCCCACACTGTAAGCACGGCCTCTTTCCACTAGATCAGATTTCTCAGTGCTCCATCCAGCCTGGCCTTGAACACTTCCAGGGATGCGGCATCCACAACTTCTCTGGGCTCATCACCCTCACAGCAGAGAACTTCTTTCTCATATCTAATCTAAATCTACTCTCCTTCAGTTTGAACTCATTCCCCCTCGTTCTGTCACTACATGTCCTTGTTCAAAATCTATCTCCATTTTCCTTATAGGCTCCTTTCAGGTACTGGAAGGCTGCAATTAAGTCACCCCAAAGCCTTCTTTTTTCAAAGCTGAACAAAACCAAATCTCTCAGCTTTTCCTCATAGGGGAGGTGCTCCATCCAGCTAACCATCTTGGTGGCCTCCTCTGGACTTGCTCCAACAGGTCCACGGCCTTTCTGTGCTGGGGACCCCAGAGCTGACACAGCACTGCAGGTGGACCCTCAGCAGAGTGAAGTAGAGGGGCAGAATCACAGGGCTTTGGATGCAGCCCAGGACAGGTTTGACTTTCTGGCCTGTGAATGCACATTGTCAGCTCATGTCCAGCCTCCCATCCACCAGCACCCTCAATTCCTTCTCAATAGGGCTGCTCTCCATCTGTTCATCCCTCACCTGGACTGATACCAGGGGTTGCCCCAGCTCAAGTGCAGCACCTTGCACTTAGTCATGTTAAACCTCGTAAGGTTCCCATGGGCCACTTCTCAAACCTGGTCCCTCTGGGTGGCATCCAGATCCCTGTGAATGGCATCCCATCCTTCAGGTGTGTCAACTGCACCACCCAGCTTGGTGCTATCTGCAGATGTGCTGAGGGTGCACTTCATCTTTTTGTCTGTGTCATTAATGAAAATATTAAATAGTGCTGATCCTACTGCAGATCCTGAGGGACATTCCTTGTCACTGACATCCATTGATACTCTGAGCAGTTGACCAACACCCTCTGGATGTGACCATCTAACCAATTCTTTATCCACCTTACATTGAATCCACCGCTCCAATTTAAAGGGAATGTTACTGTAGGGGACCGTGTCAAAGGCTTTATTTATTACAGATAAATACCTATCTGAAATATAGTTGCACAGACAAATTAAGGAGAGTATAACAACTTCTAAGTCTGAGGTTGGTCCTATTTTGCATGCAAGATTTAACCAAATGACTTCCAGCGATACCTCCCACCTCAGATTATGATTTTAACAAAAGAAGGATTTTTTCAAGAAATACTTAAAATCTTTTCTCCAATCTCTGAAGTCATTAGGGAAATTACTGCGACTCCCTGTGCAAGTCAGAGGTTAATGAACGTCATGCTCTTTCTATCTGTGGACTATGCAAATCACATCAGTACTTCATATACCAAAGATCTTACTATTTCTGGAACTGGTGAAATTATATTCACTTCTGCTCTAAATTTACCCCTAAATTACACATAGAAATGCCAATCCTAAAATGCATGTAGAAATGAAATAAAAATTCAGACCTGTGCTGACCTGACCAGTGTCACAGTCACCGGTGACAAAACAGTAGTTACTCTTGCTTAGCCCAGTGATGTGAAGGCTGGATTCAGCCCTGTCCCTGGTTTCCTATCCCTGATTTGCTCTCCCTACTGTGAATGAATGAGGATGGGTTATTTTATGTACAGCCAGTGCCAGGAGCATTCTCTGTCACTTTTATTTCCTCTTCTTGAGGAATTCACAGACAAAGTAGATGGTGACTTGACAGTCAGAGTCGTTCCACTCTCCTGTGCTGAGCATTTCCACACAGTCCTCATGACCAGCTGGGTCATGAGGCTCCCCTTGCTTCCAGTTACTGTAGTTCTGCAGTGGGCTGTTGTCTGCATACACAAACTGTCCTTCTCTTTCCATGTCATTCAGCCCAATGAAGGCTCGGAACAGGCCGCTGTTGGAGATGTAGTCAGCAATCAGGGCATTGGTTGCTTCATCTTTAGGCATGGCCAGTGATCCTCCTCTGTCCCTGCAGTGGATCAAGGCTTCTCTGTAATTCTTCTCTTCTTTCACAATGTAATAGAATTTCTCATCTGTCTCCCTGATACCTGCTATAACTTTGAAGAAGAAAAATTGTCAACAGATGCTTAAGGTTATTCTATTACAATATGACAATGAGATGATTTTTACATTAGAATTAATAAAAGGGAAGTATGAATAGTATTCCCACCACTGTATTTATGAAGAATGATGAGGACATGATCAGAGATTGATGTGACTAATGGGTTTGTCAAGCATTTAGCACACATTAGGACAGGAACTATTTAGTCCTGATTGGTGTGTCTCCTGTGACACTTCATTTTTATTTCCTGGATATCTAGTACTAATCAACATAAGGCATGCTAAATGGTCAAATGGCAATGTCTAATTCTGGATCACCCTATTGCTTTGTATGTTCTTGAATACAGATTGTGAAAGAGTGCCCAGGGACAAAAACACAGGTACAGATAGCTTTTTCAGGCCCTTTCCATGTAGAAGAAAATGAATGTGACTGCCAAGTTAAAATATTTTAGATACGGCCTGATATTCAGAGCTGCTGTAGCACTGTGACATTGACTAGGAAGAAAATTGTGATTACTCAGCAGCTTTAAAAGTCAGACCTCTCAACCAATGAGCATATAGCCTAGTGAATTAAGCAGTGCCAAGGAGCATGCCTGGGCTGCTGGAAGTTGATTGTCTCTGCTGATGGATTGCTGGAATGGTCCTGAGCAGAGTTTGGTCTGGGAAAATTAACATTCTCCCAGATAATTCAGGAGTTACCCCTGGTACAGCTTAGAATATAGTAGAGGGACACTCTTTGATAATACATCTTTCAGTTTTCTAGTGTTTTTAATATAGATGGGTGTTGTTCCGTGCTGGATGCCCACAGTGACAAAGACCAGTCTCAAATTCATTTAATTACTGATACAGCCCAGTCCTGGAAGCAGTGGTAAAAAATCACTTTTATGCCAGGGAATTGACTTCTTTTCAGTAGAGGAACCCAATGTTTTGCTGCCTGCAAACATGGCTTATTATAACCCATATCCTTGAGTGTTGGTCCCTTGTTACAGGAAAATTGTGCGTGTACTGAGGGGAGCACCAGGAGTACTTGTCTAGGCAGCAGAAAGATCAAGAGGTTCTTATTGCTCTTCCTGCCTCTCTGGAGCAGACTGGCACAAACTGCTGCCTTATATTGCCTGACTGGCCACGAAACCTGAGCAGAAATACAGTGCAGAGGTGGTTAGCAAATCATTCCTTGTGCTTTTCATTATGCATTCTCTTGTGCTGTTGGTAATTTCTGTATTGTTTTTGCTTGCTTTTAGTCATCTATTCCTTTTACCCTTACAGATGTAAAACTGTCTCTCCTTTTAGGTTTTTTCAGACTGCCTGAAACAGAGGGCCCTCTCTCAGGGTCATCTGTGGACACTTGGACAGAGCAACAATGGTGGAAGAATAGCAGTGATATCGGTTATTGGAGTCAAATAAATCCCATCAAATATGTAAGGGTCCTTACCATTTTTCATGAACTTGATGGATGTGTTAAGACGAGCAACATTGATATTCAATTGTCCAACAAATCTGCGGTATCTTCCACAGTCACAGACCGTGCCTGATGCAATACAAAGGATAGAGGATTTATCTATTTAGAAGCATCTGTGTGTGCGTGTGTTTGTGTGTGTGCGTGCATAGAGAGTCACCTGTAGCCCACTTCCAAAGCTCTGCTCTCACCTTACCCCACTGGCTATACTTCTGTTGATCAAATGTTTAATGTTTTGCTTCTGTATGGTCTCTGCACTCCCTTGCTAACTTGCTTAAGCAAGTTAATACCAACCCAAATAATCAATAGCTTTCAAGCGCTGAAGTCTCAGCTAATCCCTTTTTTCCTTTTTTTTTCTTTTTTTTTTTTTTTTTAACTGGCGTTTGGCTTTGTAGAGGTTTTGTTTGTTCTTCTGTTTTTCTCAGAAAGAAAATAAGTTACTAATGGTTTTCCATTAAGAACATTTAATATGAAATTTCTCGAAAATATAGTATAAAACAAGTATAAGTTCAAGGTGGGTAACCATTCAAGGTTTCTTAGGACTGAGAAGAACTTTCTTGTTCATCAGAGTCAAATTCTCCTCCTGTAAGCAAATGCATTGCATTAATTTGACAAAAGATTATGTTCTATCTAAAATCACTTATTTTTCGTCCCCATGCTCCTATCAGGAAACTGTTAAATGACTTAATTCCTTTGATGTTAAGAAGCTTTCTTCTAGTATCCAGTTTAAATGCATACTGCTGGCCTGTGTGTTAATTTTTGTGGTAACAAACGTTGCCCATGAATTTGGGTGCCTTCATATTTTGTGTGTGCTGGTGTATTCATAGGAATCAGTCATGTCCCTACGCTATCCTTTATTTTGTTCAACAAAACATTTTCAATCTCTTCCTTATATTTAATCTATTCTCGTGTTTTTCCTTGGACTTCAAAATTTCATGGAATTCCATACAAACCAACTCTAAAATTAAAGATCCAGCAGACTTCACCATTCTGCACAGAAGGATGCATAGCATACCTGCTTTTCCTTTTTTTCCTGAAACCCCCGGTAAGCCTTTGGCTCCTTTGTCACCTTAATAAAGAGGAAAATACATTCTCAGATCTCAGACAGTGCATATGTCAAGGAAGCATATTCAAAAAAACATTTAATAATATATTAACAGTGTGCTTTTAATAGGAAGCTGTGATGGACTGTACTGGAAGATGTGCCAAGTCAAACAAACCATGATTAATTCTGGTGCATGGAAATGAGAACCCTTTAATAGCTAACTCACTGATAACACAGGCATCTTGCGTGCTGCTAGTTCCTGGTACCACTTATTTTAAATATAAACTGCAAAATGGTCCTGAGAGGCTAAATGCACTCAAGAAATCCTGAAAAGGTGAAATCTGGGTTTTCTCAGGGCCTGCAAGGCAGGGCCCTTCCCCAGGCTCAGTAGTTCCATGGTGAGATGAGGCAGCAGATGTGCTCTAAGCCACTGAATTCATGCATGCCAGAGAATGCATGTGTGGGCAGCAGTTGGCACCTGCATGGAGGGAGATCATTAAGGAGCAGCACCTTCAGCTTATGGAAACGTGATTTATTTGCATCCAACTGCTTTCCCTCTCTTTCATAAATTATAAAAATGATAGAAATACTTCTCCAAATGTTATATAACTGAAGGCAGCCAGCTCTTAAAAAAATCTCAGTTGTAATTTGGGTCAGGAACAGCTGGTCTTTATCTGAAATTCATGTCAGCTCTTTTATGAATAAAACCTTCAGAGGTGAAAAATAATAATACTTGTTCTGTTTTATTGATGACCATGTTTTTATGTACATTTTACTTTACATGGTTGTGGTTTTTCAAAGAATTTAGATGTTGGCTGTCATTTTAATTAGCAGGGCTTGACACTGCATACTTGCAAGCTGGAATTTCAGGGTTGCTTCTTTAAGAACTCAAATGTTTAATCATAGATTTAAACAGCGACTTAGTGACCTTTGCTTCTGCAAATAAAGAAAATGAGAAAAAACTGTAAGGGGACAATGAATTGTGCATTCAGACTAAAAGAGACTCTGATTTAAAGGCTCAGACTGTTGGTTTACTTTCAGATAAAGAAAAGCAACTTGTGAGATTCTTCATTCTTGTCTCCTTTGGGAATTGAAGACATCTTAGGAGATAACCCTCTGAGTTTTCAGTTTTCTAGGCACTTCTGAAAATTAATCCCTCAGGTAAAAATCTTTCCTTCTTGCCTGATACTAAGGCTGGCTAGAGGCCATGAAAGGATTATTAAAAACAGTGCTTTGAGAATCTCTCCAGAGAGACTGTTCCACCCACTCAACAGTATAGCCAAGGTGATGTGGTACCCAGAGCTCTCTCAGCAGTGGTGGTGTCCCTGATCAGCTTTCAAGGCAGGTCTCCTTGTGGCAGAAGTAATATTCCTTTCTAAGTAGCTCTTTAGGAATATCACAAAGGAATGCCTGAGCTTCTTCTCAAGATAAATAGAGCACAATTTCATGAAATTATTGTCCAGGCAGATTTGGAGTCTACTTTGATTTGCAAGTAGTTGCCATCCCTGCTTATGTGAGCACCTTCTTAACCCCTGAATTTGTTCCTTACCAAGACAGGGATGTCCTATGCATTGCTTGCTCACATGACCCACAGCAGTGCAGGTGACAAGGTGTGGCATCCCCAGCAGCAGCAGGACATTGACTTAGGCCTTTAGCATCCAAATCAAAGGCACAAATTTGTCTCTTGGAGTGTCCAGAGGATTTACTTCACAGGAACTGGATTTCTCCCTCTCTCTTCTACCACAGAATCATAGAATAATTTGAGGTGGAAGTGACCTTTAAAGTTCATCTAGCCCAACCCCTATGCAATGAGCAGGAACACGTTCGACTAGATTCATCAAAGAGGATTGATGTCTTAACTCAAAAAAGAAATTATTTTAACCAAATTAGTTGGATATATTGCATGTGGAAAATAAAACTAAGGTATTTCAGTTAGTTCTCATCACCAATCTTTATGCATAACTTTATCTGGAGAGCATTGGTGATGCCATTTTCTAATATTGCTCTGTATCTGGAGATCTCTCAAACTACATATTTACCTTGAGGGAAAAAACCCCAAGAAAATCCCCAGACCAGAGCTTACCCTTTTCACCAATTGGACCAATTTTCCCAAGCATTCCCTGGTCACCAACATCGCCCACTGGTCCTTTGTTTCCTAAGAGAAGAAATGAAGATGAAATGAGTATGGACAGTTGCTGACATTCCTTTCCTGAGGCACTGTCTAGGTCTCTACTGCTGCTATTTTTCCTGAGTGTGGCCAGTCTGCATGTGTAGCAAAGTGAGTGCAGCCCTGGGGATATTTGGAAGAGTATGGACAGATCTCTGCTCCTGTAGGGTATGACAGTAGGACATTGCAAAAAACCTCAATAGAATTGCCTGTTCAAACATCATATTGTCTTAGAGAAAAGAGAAACTAATATTTCTAGTGATTTACTTTGCAGTCAAACCAGGCTGACAGACAAAACACTTTCCTAAGTCTTTGTAGCTTTGCTGGGAGTCCTTCTCAAAGCATGACTGCAAGTAGGGAGCTACTAATTTTGTTGTATGTGTTTTCCCTGTTTTCAGAGCACCAAAGTAACAGGTGTCCTTCTAAAATGTTTAATAAATAGTTTAAGTTCTGAAATAGCTGTCTAATGACAACAGGCCACTCTAGGCAATCTCAGTTTGCAAAAGGAATTTAACATCAATAAGATGCTTTGTAAATGGTTGATTCCCTGAATTGCTTGTATCTTACCTGATATTCATTTTAAGGTAAGAAGCAAAATCATAAGAATGCATTTAAAAATGGGAAAATTTTTTTATCATAACAATAATAATTGTCATTTTAAAGTTTCTGTAAAAACAGAAACTTCCCTGTTTAGTCTCAAGACTCAGTCAAGGAAGAAAGACCTTGGATATGCACTGTCATTAAACACTAAATATAAATTAAGCTTTCAAATTAGAGTATGCAAACAAGGCTGACATGGTCACATCTGGTGCCTCCAAATGATCTGCCCAGGTGACACTGTGGATATGGGACATATTTAATTGAGCCAAGTTGTGAAACATCTGCAAGTCCTTGTTCTCATCTTGGATGCTGTTTGATCAGAGGAACTTTGTGTGTGTGTGTGTGTGTGTATGCCTTCTGCAGAATACAGACAACTGAAACCAAATTTTATTGAGCACCCTGATGTATTGCTAGGCAATAATGCTCAAAATTCAATTTCAATTAAAGGCTAATTTTAGTAAGAGTAATCTTTCTGATTATGTATAAGATCTAGGTTTTCTGAATCACACTCATGACAGCAATATATATTTGTCTTAAGTGAGAGTAGGAATAGAACCAACATAAGTATTTTTATGTTCACCAATTAATGTTTGACAGGACTGTAAAATCCACTGGTGAAACAGGAATGAATAGCATTAAACACCAATCATATGCATCGGTACAATTGTGTATAATGATATTCATATAACAGCAGTAGCCAACAAACCATCATAAATACCTTTTGGTCCTTTTGGTCCAACCTTTCCTTGTTTGCCTACTTCTCCTCTGTCTCCCTTTTCACCTTCATCCCCTTCCAAAAGAACAGAAAATAAAACATCATGGTACATTCCTCTCAGTGCAGTAAGTACAACTATACAAACTCAGAAAGAAAAGTTCATATTTTGTTGGATTTTTTTTCCCCTACTGATTTCTTTTTATTTCACATTGAAGGCACAGTAGCCATGGGATAAATTTCCAGAAAAGAGATGAGGAATGTGACCATCATTAGGAAAAGCTAAATACTTTCCCTTTCAGAGAGTCTGTTACAACATGAGGATTATACAACAGCAATTTCTACTACACTAAGTATTATTAGCTATAAAGCAGATAAATAAGAGAATCTCTCAGTATTGGGAAACTTGAGCACTCAGGGACAGACTGCCAAGGGAGGCAACAGGTGTTTATTAATTGTTCCTAGTGATTCCATTCCTAGTGACTCTGTGTTCAGGGTATGCAGATGCGTTCAGAATGAGAGGAATGTAAATATGTTGAAATAGATCTTGACATAGACCTTGGCACTCAGTATGACACAATTCTTGCCTTCATTTTTTGACAGATGGCATTTGTATGTTGATACAAGAAATTTGTTTTGCAATTACTCCAATGCTTTATTTTGAAAGGTCATACACGGAGTATCTGTAAGAGGCAAGATCATTGTATTTATTATGGTAGTGCAGAGATTTCTCTAAAGGATATCGAGCCTATTACACAGGTTCCTGTATAGCCCTGTATAAGCATTTTCAGTGTTGGAAGGGACAGTCTCTCACTGTACAGCCTACAGTCTAAAGGTGCAAGGCAGTAATTAGAAAGAAATGTTATTTCCTTCCGCAAGTAGCATACAATATTGCTTTGCATTGTGCAGGGAATTGGAGGCACAATGAAAGATGATTTTCTCATCTTCTTAGTTTGGAGCCAAATCCTGTGAAGAAGACTTTCTTTTCTCCCTGTGGCAGAGGTGGGGAGGAGACACACAACTCATCTGCACCAAAGGGCCATCACTGAACACAGGCAGCCTTCCAGAGCCTCTCCTCTTGTTCCCTGCCTGTGTTGGCAATGAGCCTTGCCATGCAGTGGGAAGCAGTGCCACAGCCTCTTGGCTCAGCCAGGATCTCATGTGGTAGTGGCAGCCAGTTGTGTGTGTGCCTGCTGCCCAGAAGGGGAGAAGGCTGTTGTTCAGTACGTGGAGAGCCGAGGGAGGTGTGTCTGGATGTCAGCCAGAGAGGTGAGGACAGAACAGCAGTATTTGGCAAGCCCAATAACCTGTCTCACCATGGGTGGTGGCTCCAGCCCCAGCAGAAAGTGTTCAGGGAACTGAGGTGTACTGAGGGTGACTATGACCCAGGCAGCCACTTTCAGCCTCTTACAGCAATGGTTTTAGTATTTACCTGAGCCAAGCACTGCACCCCTTCCCCTCATGAAAAGCCAGTAGTGATTCTTCCCTCCACCAATTAGCCTTGTGCCTTTTAAACCCATTTATATCTTTGGCCCTTATAATAAATGTCCTGTATCATAGCTCAATGATTTTTTTAATGTGCTGTGGAGAAAAGTACCTTCCCATGCTTTGAGACTGATCATTACGTTGGTTTCATTTTTTTCTGAAAAATACTGCCCACTCATTCCTGATTTACCTTCTACTTCTGTAGTCAAAGGTAGCATGTCATGGGCTGTTATGTGGAGTGATAGCAGATGAGAAGTGCTGCACATTAATAGCAGCATATAAAATGTAGTTTTAGCTCTGTGGCACCTTTCCATCCCAGTTACATGGACTGAGCTGAGTCTGTCCCTTTATGCTGAAAAAGCCCTTCCATGCTGGGACTCTTTTGTGAAGAGCAGACTCACCCTGTTGGTCAGGATGCCCTTCAGGGTAAGGTCAGTGGCCCAAGCTGATGAAGATAAAGGGCTGAACTTCATATTGAAGGCAGGAAGAAGTTGGTAAAGGGATGGACAAGGAGGAAATGAAGTGGTGAGTGCTGACTCAGTCAGGCTCTTTGTTTTTAAAACTAACTTCCACATGTGAAATAGGAAGAGAAAAAACTAAAGGCAGTCAGCAATTGAAATTTTAAACATCTCTATTTTCACTAGGTCTTGAAAATACTGTAAAAGTTAGCGTATATTTCTAAAAGCCAAGCTCCCTAAATATTCAGCTGAAGCTGTGGGTCTGAGCCAGGAGCTGATGAAAGGATGCCTGCTTGTTCCAGTCCTGCAGAGAAGGACTTGGGAGTGCTGGTGGATAGGAGGCTGGACACGAGCTGGCAGTGTGCACTCACAGGCCAGAAAGTCATGTCTGTCCTGGGCTGCAGAGACTCCTGGACCTGAGAGTGGGCAGCAGGTTGAGGAGGTGATTCTACCCCTTCACTCTGCTCTGGTGAGACCCCACCTGCAGTGCTGCAACCACCTCTGGGGTCCCCAGCACAGAAAAGCCGTGGACCTGTTGGAGCAAGTCCAGAGGAGGCCACCAAGATGGTTAGCAGGATGGACCTGCTAATCATAGGGGAGAATAGCACCTCCCCTATGAGGAAAAGCTGAAGGATTTGATTTTGTTCAGCCTTGAAAAAAGAAGGCTTTGGGGTGACTTAATTGCAGCCTTCCAGTACCTGAAAGGAGCCTACAAGGAAGACGGAGATAGACTTTGAACAAGGACATGTAGTGACAGAACGAGGGGGAATGAGTTCAAACTGAAGGAGAGTAGATTTAGATTAGATATGAGAAAGAAGTTCTCTGCTGTGAGGGTGATGAGCCCAGAGAATGTGGGTTTGTGATCCCACAAGCCCAGAGATTGTGGATGCCGCATCCCTGGAAGTGTTCAAGGCCAGGCTGGATGGAGCACTGAGCAACCAGATCTAGTGGAAAGGTGTCTCTGTTCATGGCAGGGGGATTTGAACTAGATGATCTTTAAGGTTCCTTCCAACCCAAACCATTCTATGATTTTACAGTTCTACTGACTATCAAACAGCAGAGCTAGAGAATGTATGGTTGACTTTTACTGTTGACCTCAATGCTAAGAAGAGGAAATAGTTCTTTCTAAATCCATGTGTGAACCTCTGTGAAAAACTACTTTTTTGAAAAGTAGTGAAAAAAACCCTACTTTTCAGTAGTTCAGAAATTCAGAAAAGATCCCAGAGGCTGATGAAGGGCTTGTGAAATGACATTTTGGGAGGTAATTAAGAGCTGACTTCATCATGGTCAGTAAACCCATACAGGGGGAAAAATGTGACAATAGAAAGGAAGTAGGGCATGATTCAAAGACTGGAAAAGCTGGATGAATCTTGACTAGATGCAACATGGCAATATTTTACAAATGGACTGTTCTCTGACAAGGAAGGCAGGTGGAGGAGGCTCTTCATATCCAGCCTTTCCCTCTGCAATGAATTCCTCTGTGTAAAATATGCTGTATTTCTGGGTCTCATATAGAAGCTGCTGAGGGAGGATCCTTGGCCTGTGGAGATCAGACCAAATTCCTGCCATCCTTCCAAACCAGGGCTTGTCATCCTGGCAGTCCTCCTCACCTCTCTCAGACCAGCCAGTTACATTCTCTGCAGGCTGCTCTGTAGAGTTAAAGGCTCTGGAGGGACTGTTATTTGCTGCCTAAGGAAGATCCTTCCTTCCTTCCTTCCTTCCTTCCTTCCTTCCTTCCTTCCTTCCTTCCTTCCTTCCTTCCTTCCTTCCTTCCTTCCTTCCTTCCTTCCTTCCTTCCTTCCTTCCTTCCTTCCTTCCTTCCTTCCTTCCTTCCTTCCTTCCTTCCTTCCTTCCTTCCTTCCTTCCTTCCTTCCTTCCTTCCTTCCTTCCTTCCTTCCTTCCTTCCTTCCTTCCTTCCTTCCTTCCTTCCTTCCTTCCTTCCTTCCTTCCTTCCTTCCTTCCTTCCTTCCTTCCTTCCTTCCTTCCTTCCTTCCTTCCTTCCTTCCTTCCTTCCTTCCTTCCTTCCTTCCTTCCTTCCTTCCTTCCTTCCTTCCTTCCTTCCTTCCTTCCTTCCTTCCTTCCTTCCTTCCTTCCTTCCTTCCTTCCTGCCTTCCTGCCTGCCTGCCTGCCTGCCTGCCTGCCTTCCTGCCTGCCTGCCTGCCTGCCTTCCTGCCTTCCTTCCTGCCTGCCTGCCTGCCTGCCTGCCTTTCTCATTTGTGAAACAGTTAATCCTAAAAATAGAACCCAGGAAAGAAAGTCAATATACAAGTGGAGAAGCTGTGATTACTTTCTAAAGATGTTTTATTCCTGTTTCAGTTTCAACAATTTGAGCCACTGAATGTTCCAGTGACTTTTCCTGAGGGACTTTGGAACAAGATTTTCACACCTGGGGCTGCTGGAGTTGAAGCTACATTGTCCTCTATGGACCATCAGCCTGAGAGCTGACAGGTGAAAGGAGTGAAAGTTGTGGCAAAGTTTGTTCTGGAGATTTCCAGAGATCGGGGAGTACTTCAACTTTTATTAACACTTTATGTGATCCAAATTTTTGCTTAAGATCTCTAAAAGCCTAAGAGAGAGGGAAATAAATTCCGTCACTTGTTTCATCTTGTTTTAAAGAAGTCTGCCACATTCTGTCTTACTTTTCATATCCTGGAAAATGGGAAGAACAATAATTTGTCTGTCTGTAAGAGAAGATAATCCTGCTTTTCTCCCCATGTGTCATCTGAGAATAGGTAGGCCATTACAAAACAAGGGTAGTCACAAACTGTATTAGTTAGTGATACCATTTTATTGCTAATTTAGGACTAGATTAAGCCAAGTGCCTGCTGACGTGGTACATACTGTGTCCTCCTTTAGCTGCTGTGTGCATCTCAAATTTTGGCATGAAATGTAAACTCTTGGGTTGTGCTTCCCTCTTGTGGTCTTGCTATGATTTGCAACCAGGTAGGAGAATGTGACTTGGCTGACTGTTTTGGGCAAGGGTTGAGTTGGCTTTATTTCTTGTTTACCTTAGGTATCCCTCCCTTTCCTCTGAGACTTCATGTGGACAAGCCATCCCACTGCATTAGCCACCTTTTTTTTTTTTTCCTTATCTTCCAGAAAAAAAAAATTAAATCTGTCCTGCTAGTACTCTGGACTGGGTTTCTCAGTTCTGTAGTATTTTGCTTTGTGCAACATGAATTTTCTGACCTCTTATGCTTGTTATCTATACCTAGAGGATAACCTCTCCTCTGTGCTGCTTTGCATTTGGGGTAGTGTCAGGTTAAATTTTAACCTAATTAGCAGATTGTCACTTTAAAACTGTAGTTGCCAGGATGACAGATAATGTACTGCACTAGCATTTGAAATATGGTTGAAGAAGCACTTGGAGTCATTAACTGAAGTAAGCCTATTTCTCAGCCTTGTTAGTATTTCCTCAAGTTTCTTCTGTGTCACAGATATGAAATACAAGAAACACCTGAAGCACTAAATTACTAGACTCTTCCAGCTTGGGACTGTGCAAGGCAGAAGAACAGAAACTGTAAGAAGTAAGTAAATGTTGCAGCTATTAGAAAATTTTAATTGTAATTGAGAGGGAACCACAGACCCTCTGTAAACAAGTTCAGGAAAATGCTGAAGGTCTAATCACCAGCAGAATTTTTTAAGCAGTTGAAAGGGGCTCTGTCTTTTTTGGAGTTTGACTAAATAACACTAAATAACAAAATGTTGAAAGGTTACCTTTGGTAAGAATTTACTGACCTTCAAGTGACTTAGATTTCCCTGCTAAATCTTTTGTAGGCAATTTATCTATTTTGTATTCATGAACTGGGGACATTTTTACCTTCATAGATATTGTTCACATATATTTAGTGACTTTCCAAGTCTTGTACTCAAGGGCTGACCGTGGTTCTTGGAGAACCTGGGTATAATTCCTGGGGGTTACAGAGCCCACACTTATCTGCATCAGGCTGAGAGCATGTCTGCAGGCTGCCTAAAGGCTAAAGCTGGGAGGAAACTCTGAACTGGGCTTGTGCATGTGTACCTCTCAGCAGACTTGGAGCTATGTTAAGATACTCCCTGGGACCACTTTGTCAAGTGTGATGGTGTGCCATGGCCTTAGGTCAGCTCCATTTCCTGTCTTCTGAGCAAAAGTACCACAGAAATGTTAATGCTCTTTTATCCTCTCTTTTGCAGATATGCCTCCCTCCAGAATCCAGGGCATGCCCATCTTTTCAAATGATAGAAACATCATTTTTGCTGGGCTACAGCACAGTTGTCCTCCCACACCAGCTACTCTAAACTGAAAAAATCCCACTACCACCCAAAAAGTCCTTGAAAAGCCCTGGGACTAGTTTGCTGTGAGGGGGAAAGCATGTTTAATCTTGATGAGGATACTACATGGTGGTGTTCTCAAACAAGGCAAGCAGCTTTGCACTGCTTGCCTTAGATGCAATCATCTAATCATTATCATTCCTAGGCATAGCCAATGTTCTGTCACAAAGGTTTTGTATGGGCTTTGTTACATGTATGACACAGTTCTGCTGAGCTCCGTGTTTCATGCCCTTAGTCCTACCTGAAGTGGCAGACAGACCCTCCCCACCTCAAGAGACTGAATGTGAAGAGTACAGGTGATTTCTGCCTCTCCAGGGCATTAAACTAAAAGGATAAGGAGATGAGCATAATTCTTGAGAACCCTACAGGAGCAGCTGAAAGCCTGTCCTCCTGGAAAAACCTACATATAGCCACAGGATTAGCTCTGCAGCCTGGGACACTGAGTCACCCTGAGCAGGGAGAACCTTTGCAGCATTTGGGCATGCACAATATCTGCCGAGAGGGTTTGTCACCAGAGGGAGTCACAGACTTTAAGAAATAAGCAAACACAGCCCAGTTTGTATTTCCAGTGTATGAGCACGTCACAGTTACGTCAATGGAAAGACTCAAAATTTCCTCTAATTTCACTTTCAGTGTCTTTTAGATCCTTAGCAAATTTCCCATAACTGTGCATTCTTGCTTTCATGCTGCATTTGGCTAGTGAGGACAGGATTTCTTGACATCAGCTGCTTGACATGGTGCTCCCTTCCCTGTCCTTCCTCCTCCCCTCAATTCCCAGCACTGTTCTGCATGCCTCCCTCCCCTCTGCCTGATGCTGAGCACTCTTTTGACCCTATTTTGAAGAAATTCATCTCCCTAAACAGGAGTCAATAAGGCAGATACAGATTTTTAGTGAGTGAGCTGAAGCAGCTCAGTGAAGAGCCTGGTTTGGTCAGAGCCTGGTGCTGACAATGCCAAGATCATGGGTTCAGTCCCCAGATGTGCTATTCACGTAAGAGTTGGATTCAATGCTCCTCATGTGTCCCTTCCAGCTCAGAATGTTCTGTGAATAGCTGAGTCAGCACAAATTGAAGTGGGGGACCACATGGTCAGAATGGAAGAAAAGTAATGTCTTTGGCCTCCCTTTTTTGTCAGAAAACCAGAGAGGTGAGTAGTATGTTCAGCAGCTGTGTGAAACTGCACCCGTGGTCACCTTCCCAGGTGTCCTGAAGGAACATGCAGGGCTCCTACATATGCACCATTCTTACACAGGTTATCTTTCTTCACCCAGGTTCAAATTAGAAAATACAATCCCTTCCCTTGTAAAATAAAAAAGAATCTTCAAGAAAAATAATTCATTCTCTGATCGCTTTTCTACTTATAAATATCCATTGACTTCATTAGAAATACCCTCCTCTCGTGTTGCTTTGCATGAGGCATACCTAAGCCTTCAGCAGGCTCAGTGAACCTCTGCTGACTTGTATTATTTGAAAGTGTGGGCCTTTGTGCATGAATGGAATATACATTATATCTTTAATAACACAGAAATAATTTCAATCATTCTTTATTCTCCTTTTCCTTGGCCTGCCTGATTCGATTTTCCCAGCCTGTTGCACTGCCATTCTGACGTGAGCTTAGAGACCCATGAATTATGGTGGCTTCAGTGAGGAACCAGACTGCCATTGGTAAAAAATACAGACTCACATATTTTGAATTTCTGTATTTAAGTCCACTCATACATGCTTTGTAGCTCAGGCTGATAATCTCCAGAAACTTACTGTGTGCTAAAATGAGGAATTCTAGAAGCCATTAAAAATAGAATTATGTGTTGAAATTAAAGGACTCTTCAGATCAAAAATGAGGCACTAAGAGGGAAGTTTAGTTATAAATTTGAGCAGCTATAGGATGTGGTAAAGCATTTTATATTTTTGGAAGGCAATGTGGATAGCAGCATATCTGGTTTCTGAAAGAGTTTGAGATTTTCCAGGAGTGGAACTGCGTAAGCGCAATTAAAGCTGAGAGATGGACAGCTATGCTGGTGACCACAGTAAATGCTATTTTGAGGTACCAGCCAATGTCACAGAGTTTATAAGCATCATTTGTCAGAAATAATGATAAGGAAACTTTTTACATCTAAACTGCTATGGGAAACTCCCGGTGCTCTTCAGATTTCATCTCATTCCAGTTTCTCAATCTGGATCTGATTCAAGACTTTCAAAGTTCTTGTGTCTGGATTTCAAAGAAAATTAACTAAGATCAGGGACAGATAGCAAGATCTAGAGCCAGTCTACTGATGTGCTGAGATCCCATGAATCCATGTGAAACCAGCTTCTGCAGTGCCACCCCTGCTCACATATTTAATGGGAGTTCAGAAGTCAGAGTTTTGGGTCCTTCTCTGCTTTTTTCTGTCCTCATATTGTTGTTTTTATTGTTTTACTCAGGGCAGGTCAACTCCTGTCTCATCTATGACAACAGTCCACTTAAAACTTTCTTTGCAGATCAGAGCTTGCAGTTTCTAGGGGAGAGCAGGCTAGAAGAAAGGATAGAGCTCGGATACCCCCCAAAGGCAGAGTCCAGGGGAGCAGAGCCTGATCCTCCTGACACTACCAGGGCAAAACCCAACAGCTGGTGCCTCCCCACAGTCCCAGACCCTTTCTCATCATCAGTCACCCAGACTGCTTTGCCTCCAGGCTTGGAAGGGTAGAAAGTGAGCAATAGAGCCATGACTACTTTTGCTAGACCAAGAACCTGGCCTCTCTGGAAAACTCATTGTTTCATTTCTGCTTCATTTCTTGGTTCTCTTTCCACTCAAGAAGTCAATCAAGTACAGAACATGGTCTTTATTACCCCAGTTAAAGCTGTGAATCAGAGTTACCTAATTTAACTTACCTAATGTAAGTTTTCAGAGTTCCTGTGCCACAACAGCCCAGCTAGGACCAAGTTGTTCCTAACATCTTAGGTCAAACATCAAAAATCACTAGTTACAAACACTGAAATCTCTGCTCTTTTTTTTTTTTTTTTTATAGGAATCCTAGAAAATGCCTCACACATTGCTGGTTTTAACTGCCATATAAGCCAGCTGGCTGTGTATCTCAAATAGTTTTTCAGGAAGGTAGTACAAGACAGCCATTGCAGTGGGCTCTTTTCATTGAAAACATTTCCCTCTTTTTGAGAAGAGACCTAAGTGTTGCCTAGAAAAGGAAATGGAGAAAAGTGCCAACTTTTTCCTCTCTCTTATTTTATTCTTTTTAATTTTCTGTTTTTTTCTGGAGTGCCCATTTGGCAAATTTCATTGCATAATTCTTGTCAAACAGGCTTCAGGTTTCATTTTCTTGCCCAGCAAGGGGAACCAGCAGCTGAGGGGGACAGCAGCACCTGGTGAGCACCATGTGAGCCAGCAGAGGTGGGGCTGGAACTTGGGTTCGTCACACCGGGCATAGGAGCTCGGACACACTGCTGTCCTTGCAGCATAACCTGCAAAGCCTGACAGGACATTCACTGCATTCCTTCTCTTCCTGGGACACTGCAGTCTTCCAGAGTGTTTTCTAGCTCTTACTGTTGTACACAATGGCCTCTGGTTTTGCCTCGTGCTTTCTGGGTCACGAGCTATTTGAAGACTTTTCTGATAATTAGCCTGGAATTACCCTATTTTTTTTCATCCCACTGCTCATGTAATACTTCTCTCATGACATCTCAGGTATGAGCATAACAAAGAGATGTTTTTGAAGGGGAAGAATTAGGCATGCACAAGGTAACTTGGACAAGTTACATGTGGATTGTGTAAGTGATTTATCTTCACAACCATTCTTGAATAGGTGATTTTCAGGGTGAGCATGTGAAGAGGTTGAGATCTTGCTCCTGTAGCAACTGTGAATGCCTAGAGGACTGAGTCATGCAGCCTCCAATAGTGCAGGCAATAAAGGGTTATAAATTCTGAATTCTCCAAACCCCCACACTTCTCCCTCAGCACTCTCCTCTTCACTGTACTGTGTGATGGACACAGTGGTATCTATTTCTACTGTACAGGACCAGGGTCCATCCCACTTGTAGCACACAGATTTGATCTAGCCTATGGGAAAATTTGTGCCTTGCACTGGGATAGGCAAGGTGGGACAGTGTAGGAAGTCTTACAGGTATTGAATACCTTTTAATTCCTTACAGTTCTGGTTGCTTTGGCCCATTAGACACTTCCATGTTCTCATGGAAGGAGGAAGTTGTCACAACAGGTTTCTAACCTGTTGTGGTTGGAACAGCTAGTGAATGTACTGTATGAGATCAGCATCACTGTCTTCTGGGAGCACCACTGTATTTTACCATAGGTAAGCAGGTGAGCAGGTGGAAGTGAGGGGGTAAAACTTGTTCAGGGTGAGTCAAAACCCATTTTAAGAGAACAGTGGACAAGAGATGTAGCACACGGAATAAAAATGACAGCAGCAAACATCAGAGGCTTGTCTGTTATCAAGGTTAGAGTTTAAACAGCAAAGTTTTGCCTGTGGCTGTGGTCATAAGCTTGGGATCATGTGCTGAGTCATAGACATAAGATGGATGAAGGAAAACTGACAGCAAGACAGACTTTCTTCTGGCATATTAGGTAAGCATGTTTCATCCTTGACTACAAGGGATGCCTGAGACGTAACAGGGCAGTTCATATGCTCAGCCTGCTTGGCTTTTAATTGTCCAGATGGCTGGAAGTTAAAACAACTGGTGCCATTAAGGGCTACTTGTAACTGTCCTGAATGAGTTCAGCTCTGGTAGGAACTGAAATTAATCTATAGGATCATATCACATAGTCTCCAAAATGTATTTGATGACCTGCAGTGGACATGAGCCAGTAATTATACTCAATACACCTTCTACCAATCATGGATTTTGGGGATGGTGATCTGAAGTAGTAGACTGAACTGTGCCAATAAACTTCCGGTGTCATCTTGTGCCTTGATGTCAGCCAGGAAGAATAGGACTTAGGTATAGCATAGGTAATGACTAAATCCTGACTTTCTCAGTACTGCACTTAGAGAGAATGATAATATGTCCCCTTCAAATGCTCCCTATACAAGGTAGACCACAGAAGCCAGCTGGAGTCCCAGCTACTCTGTGTTGTCATGAGACCCTCCTCATTAGCCTTGTGACTTGTTAAACACAATTCTGTCAAACTTTGTTCTCCAGCCTGCCATTACTCAGATACTAACTAAACCAACACCCACCAGCTCCCTTGGGGATCATTACATCTCTCTGCATTTATGCTGTGGCAGCAAAAGTCTAAGCTTGGATTGTAATCATAAAGAAATTAATTTCCTGATTAAAAATGGTCCTTTAAGCAACATGCATTTGAATAATCCATCATAAAAACAAATGAGTCTGCAGCAGTGCTCTTGACTTGATAATCTTTTTTCTGCTTTAAATTTAAATCAGCTGCATTTTTTTTCTCTCAGTCTGTAGCCTATAGAAAAATACAATGAATTACTAAAAAGAAAACAATAGTTTGAAACTGCAATAGCCATGGTGTAGAATATATATTTTAGATCTGTCACTGCAAGATAGATTTGTATGTCATGGACCTAATAAGATACCCTTCAGGCAATTCCACTGACATTAGTTGGGTTACAAAAAAAGTAAGTTAATGCAGAAAATTTGGCTTCAGATATTTGCAAAGTTTTGAAGATAAAAGACCTGTACATGCCAGAGTTGATATAATTCTTCTGTGGCAAAGTTCCTGTTTAATTCAACAGGAGCTACTGGATCGGGTCTGATGAATGTAGCAGAAATGTGAACATTTCTGAAAATAATGGCACTTTGGTCATTTTAAATATTGTATATTTCTCCCTATCTGTAGATGCAAAGCAGACCATTAACAGTTCACAATAGGTGCCTACTTTTAAACAAGTCCCTCAGTTTGTATCTCTTAGCTGTTTTCATTGTGTGGCAAGCACAAGAAATAACAGAAGATTTGTGTGGCTGGAGAAAGATGCAAAAAGACACCTCTAACTTATATGAAAATATGTGACACTGTTCCTGAAACTAAAGAAATGAAAATTTAAATCTCCTTGCTTCTTCATTTTCCCCCCATTACAGTTACAGTTTACTAAATGTTTGTACAGTCTAAAATATTTCACATCTTTCATGTCCAGCCCATGCCACAAGCCCTCCAAGTCTCTATTGATAAAAAATCAGCCTTTATCAGCACTGGTCTCAGCATTAGCAACCTGATAATTCCTCACCTTTTGGTCCAGGTAAAATTGTGTGTGTTGAGCAGACATCTGTTGTAGGTCGATTATCAACATCAAAACCAAAAATCTGAACTTGCAAGATAAAAAACACTACAAGGGTCCCATATTTCCTTAGCTGTTGTTCTTTCTTGCTGCTCATCCTTGCAGTTTCTCAGGAAATGCCTTTCGTTGTTACAGTCTTAAGAAATGCAGCTGACTCAAAAATAAATGCTTCACTAACTAGAGCAGTGAAAAGCTTGGGAGCTACATGCACGAACAGCTAAATAAAGTGAAGAAAGTTTGACGATGCTGCAGTTATTTCTGTCCTGCACATTATCCAGGATATTTATTTAACACTGACAGCTGTTTATTCCAGTTTATCTCTTATCTGTGAGACATTTAGCTGCTTTTGCCATGGAAAATTTCTCCGACATATGGGAATATCTCTCGTAATTTTTTTCCTCTCATCACTGATTCTTCATGCCCAGCTTTTTACTTACTCAAGGGACAAAAGACTTTGGTATTGTATCCAAGTGTGTACTAATTAGTTATAGGATACATTTGGCTGGTTGTGTGCTGGAAGAATAAAGCAGACTGCATATAACATGTAGAGATACTTTTCCATAAAAGCTTTCCACCAAGGAGACTGTTACTGACAACAGATGAGCTGCCAGTCCACTGTGGGTGGAAATCACCAGTGACACATCTCACCTTTTGGATGCTGGGTACGCACAGTCCCCAGAGCAGCAAATGAAAAGTTGATATTACCCATGGGTGTTTTAGCCTGAAACCCACAAATGATGGGTTTATGCTTACATAATACAGCTCCACAATGCTAGCCCCAAGCCCAGATCATGTTGGTAGACATAGTACAGAATGGACGAACTTCAGGACAGAAGACACAGAAGAAGATGAGCTTGAATGACTGCATCACCTTCTCCCTTGTCACTCTTCCCATGGGAGAGGCCATATATGGGGACAGTGGTGTAGCACAGATCCCAACAGAACATTATCTTTGGGTCGTCCAGAGGAAATGCCAGCTGGTTCAAATCTTGAGGCAACCTTCAGGTGTTCATCTGGGTGCTGGATCCCTGAAACCAGGGTCGGAGGCCTCTTGGGTGGAGGAACAGATTGCATGCAATCCTTCCTTTTGGAAGGAGCTATGACAGATACCTGCCTGTGTGCAATCCCTTCCTGTAAAAAACTCTGGCTTTCTCTTAAGGAGAGCACAGTAAACAGGGATAGGAGGATGTTCAACATAGCCTGGCAGAAGAGAAAGGAAAGATGACTATTTGTAATATTTCCAGGAATTTTATTATCTTCTGGTTTCTCACACAATGAGACAGCTACTCAAAAAGCTAAACTAGGCTTTTGAACTGTGTAGTGTGTGAGAGTGTGTTTGCTTTCTATTCTAGGAAAAACTGTATTTCCCGTGTTAATAGTTTTTGAGAGGCTTTGCTCATTCCTTAAGAGAGTATCAGTTCCCTGGTCCTATGTTTCAGTCTTTGGGCATACAGAGTAAGTAGCAGTACTGATGTAAAAGTGAAATCCTTTATTTAAAGCCTGAGGGAGGGCTCTGACTTCAGGCTTTCATCTATGATAAAATGTTGGCCAAAGTCCCAAGAAGGGTCAAGATACTCCTCTCCCTTTTTCTTTCTAGCCTGCTCACAGACTGTCCCCCTTTCCAAAACACTTGTTTTTTGTGTGTTAAACTGTATACAGTGCTTTTCAGAAATAAATAGTGGTCTCTGTCCTAAAGAATGTCATCTAACTTACCCCCTCAAATGTGGCCTTGATAACGGGTACACACGGCTAGAGGGGGAGGAAAGACAAAGCCAGGATTATAGTTGAGTAGAGTCCTACCAGAAATAAACTTGTTCCTCTGTGATTTGCATTGGGCTCTGTGCCTCTGACTTGTACACTGTAAATCTGTTTTATTTAACTTTTTCTGCTTTTCACTTTCCATTTTGTGAGCAGAAGGTCAATGTAAGAGCAAGAATAGAGAGCGTAGGAGTGGGAAGCTAGTGTACTTAGGGTTGGAGGAGGCATTTTGGGAAATGTTGCCAAACTGACATGAATGATGCTATCTGTTCCACGGCACTGAGAGACTTACAGTGACTTGTTTGTTATTTATCAGGGATAAAGAGGGGTAAGTGAGAGAGGAAACCATTTGTTTAACTACTTCAGTTACTATCTGGGACTAAGCAGGGAACATTTTTCTGACAGTGGTGTGATCATTTACAAATGTTTTCATTCCACATTCGAAAAGAAATCAAGTCTCTACTCTTCCTTGGCCCCCACCTCCCACACCTACCCCACCTTCTATGACAGTCACAAGCCCCCTGAAAATACTGTGAGAAATTAGAATTAATGGATCTAAAAACTTGGTAACTGAAAATACTTACTCAAAATGTAGGAGATCCAGATTTTAATTATTTCTCTGTCTAGTTCAAACTGGTGCTTGCAGGAGAGCCATAAGGTTATATTGCCTTATTACAAGGATGTGTGCTAATCAGTTATGTCTTCCTGTGTGTTGGACCAGGAATGCTGCCCTGGAGCTAGAGAACCTGCCTTAATTGGCAATCCACCAAAACTGATGTACTACCAGGAAAAGCTTGGGTTTTGGCAAATCAGTATTTATCAAACCAGTTTCACAGAAAAATCTTCAAGCAGCTTCATTGCTGATGGAGACTTAATGAAGCAGAGTGCCTATTGTGCATGTTTAATTCTCACTGAATCATGGCTGTAGGCAAGGAAGAAAAACAAACTAGGCTACATCGTCCAGACATAAAAGTCACAAAACAAAATCTTCCAAGGGCATGAATGTTTTACAAGGAAACCCTGAAGAGGCACAAAAAAATATCCAGAAATATTCTGTTCTTTGAGGTGAGCACTAGTCAGATAATCTTAGTCTTGTGCATTGTCTATCAGGAGTCCAAGTAACTTTCTTGGAGATTTGCATAACCTTTGCTTACTTAATTTGCTTACTCTTCAGGTGTTAGTAGTTAAATGTCAACAGACTATAAGGAGCACAGACCACATGCTGAAACACTGTTCATCAAAAGGTGGCCATATCTACAGCCAGTTTTCATCATTTGTTGAGTCACAGATCCTGTGGTTGGACTGCAGGTCAATACATCCTACTTGTAACCATGGGCTGATTGAGCCATAAGTGTTGAGAGTCAGCTGGCATCCTTTCTGGCCCAAATTCAGCATTAAGGAGAACATTCCCCTTCTGTACCTTACTTTACTGAATGAACTTGGGAGCACCTGAAGAAAAAAAAAGAAAGGTAGAATATTTCTTTGATTTGGGATGCTAGATGGTTTCTCTTATGGTGTCAGGGGTCATGATGATTTGGGGTGTTTCATTCTGTCATGCTGGATACATCAGTCATTGTGGTTTGCAATGTGTAGGGGAGAAAGTAATCCTAGGGCTATTTTGTAAAATGTCATTTTTGGTCTTGACACCATGCAATGGCTACTTGAGCCTGTAAACACAGTCTCTACCAGTTGTTGTTCCTCTGATTAAGATATAAACAATGACTAGATTTTGATATGCCTCAAAATAATTGACAAAAACAGCCAACCTAAGGACAAAATTGCCCAAAATTTTATGGCTTATATGTTTGGTAAACAGAGCTTGTAGAACTCTAATGATTATAGATCATCATCCAACACCTTGTTGGATGTTTGAGAGGCTTCATTAGCCTCAGCTGCATAGAAATTTATGCTCCACTACCAGCTATGATCTCTCTGGTTTCCTGCTGATGAGTTTGTCTCTCTGTTGAGTTGGGTACCTTGAGGGATGGTCTGACACAGGGATTACCTGGGAGAACCTTAGGTCTGCACTAGAGCTTACAACCCCTTCTTGGGATGCTCCTACCTCTCCTTTCCCACTCCTATTCCCCTCAGTTTTTAGCCCTTAAACAGAAAAGCTGACACAGGTCCCAGCTGTACGTATCTGCTGTGAGGCAGGAAGGATTTGGGGACAGCTGGTGCCCAGGGAACAGAACAACTTCTGTTTCAGCAGATTTCAGCACTGAAATCTCATAAGGAACTCGGATTGCAGACCACAGATTCAGAGATCTGCTAGATGCTTTATGAGGTGCACTACTGAACCCTGTACCCCATTTGGTACACAGACCTCAACTGTGTGTAACTTCTGCTCACTCAGGTAGCACTACATTACAACTTTTTGTTTCTAACTTTTGCACTTAGCAAGAATGTCCTGGCTCACCTTTGACATAATGGCACCAGACTGTCAGAGAGTCCTAAGACAGATACTTATTGCTATTGTTTTCCTTGCAATCACTCAGAGAATCTATCCAAAAATGTAAGGCATTCACAAATGTATTCAGAGATGTGATAGGAATTAAATACTCAATGTGGCTTGTAACTATGTTTATCTAAGTGCAGCCTCTTCCTGTGTTAGAACAGATTTTTGCAAACAAGAGGGCAATGATTCAGTTCCAGAGGAAGACTGACAAAATAAACCCCAGTTTCTACTGACCTGATGCAGTGCTGAACAGTGTCCTACCCTGGGAAAATATTTCCTGCTTAATTTTCATAAATATTTATGTAATTCCTTCTGGGAAACATGTCTTCTTCAGAAAACTAAACATGCTGCTCCCTGACATAAATTTAACTGTTTGTTTACACATGAGAGATTATGGGCATGTACCCAGACTCAGATTTTTATATTCTTATTTCAGGCATTTCTGTCTTTTAGAGCTCTTCGCTCTCCTCCTAGAGATCACATCATATCTTGAGCTGTGGAGCCCATTTCTGGCTCTGGAGATTGAACATCCCTGATGCTCTTTGGAGAGTTGTTATTTTGGGCTGCAGAAATAGGAACCAAATATAATTTTCTGCCTGGAATCACACATCTGTCCTGCCTAGTTATACCACTCCCATTCTGGTTTGAGGCTCCTGTCTTAAAAAAATAAAAATCATGTAAGCAATTAAACAGAGGATTGCATGGCTAATGAAAGTATTTCTATTTAGAAACAGACCTGAGCACACATCTGTGAACTGAAATAGCACTGGTGTGCAGTCTTTGGTGTTTGCTTTCTAAGTTTATAGTATGGATTAGTGGCAAAGTGGTGCACAGGTCGCCCCAAGAGAATAGATATACTCCCCACCATGACAAACTGAAAAAGGTTGATTTAGCTCTCTTTAATATTTCTTAAGAGAACAGAAAAGTCGCTGACAATGCAACACAAACTGACACAGAACCTTGTACAAAGCCTTGGATTAGGGCAAAGCTGAGCTTTGCTTTCCAGCATGCTCGAAAACCCTTCCATGAAGTGGTGAACTGTGTGGGGTCCTCTGGAAAACGCCATGTGATGGGGGCAGACATAGTCACAGGAGATTACAGATGTTAGGCTTGTGTCCCGGAGAAAACCCTAAAATGACTAAGTGGAACATAGGTGATGTGCTGATCTGTGGGTTTTTTTATGAAACATGTTTATCATGCAGACCAACAACAAAACTCCAAACCTCTAACTCTACCAGTTCTGCTTGATCTTACTCTCCTGGTCCTAGAATTCAGCTGATGGGTCTTGCATTACCCATGTTATAGGTTAACCTTATAGGTTATTATTATACAGATCATCTAGATTTATAATTATTTAGTTTCTCTTTTTTTCTTCCTTTTCAGTTCAAACTCTGCTGTATACCTTCTGAAGAAAGCTAGAGCCAAACAGCTTTTAGCACACAAAGAAACCAGGAGGCAGCTACCTGCCCTGAAAGATCCAGCTAAAAGGGAGGGCATAGATGTGAGGAAAATGAGACAGCAGGAAAACAGACAGAGCTTGAAAACCTCCCTCCAAGCCCAGAGGCTCTTGGCCCTGGTCACTGCCTGAACCCTGCTATCAAATGTGTCTCAAGATGTCTGTCCTGCCCAGTGAACTCTATCTTACGTCCTAAGTTGTTTCCCTGGTCTTTGGGGACGCACAGTGTTGTGTAATGTGTTGTAACATTGGTTTCATGTCTGTGTGGGTGTCTTTCTGGCAAGAAAAATAACGTTTTGAGCCTCATTCTCCCATCTTCCTAGCTATTGTCTGCCAGACTGTTTGCTAGTGTAAAGGAGGCAGGGTGATGGTGGTGGCTTATTTTCCAGTTGACAGCATAACAAAACTAAAGGAAAAAAAGCTCCTTCACTCAGTTCACACTCAGAAAGCCCTTTGTTTTTTGTTTCTGTTTTTGTTTTTACCTGCTAATGAATTAAATCTTTTTACAAGTTCAAGATCTGTGTAATGAATAAATATTTTTAAAATTATAAGGTTTTCCCACTCGGTGATGATTATTGCTGGTACCTCTGGAGATTTTGACGTGTAATTTGGAAACTGGAAGGCTGGATTCCAATCCCAAATTCATATGCATGCCTCTGAATTGTGGATACTTGTTTAGGTGTACAATGTGATGTCATTATGTCCGGGTTTTAGTTTAGTAGTGGTTTAACATATAAAGTACAATACTAGCACAGACTGGATAAAAGGACTGCTGTGACTTCTACCAATTTGGAGTAATTCACATCACCTGGAATAACTGCTGAGCTACCTCTGGCAAACTAAAAAATGAGCTACAGGGCTTATAAACAGACTTCTGAATAGTAATGACTTTGTCATTGATGGAAACTGTTGAGAACCACAGAGCTTTCTGCATTTTTCCCTGAGGCAGGATTCTCCTAGACTTCAAGTTTTTGTTTATCTCATCCCCACATATGAAGTGACATCTACTTGGATGCTTTCCTTTTTAATCTACCTGCTCTCTGGCTGCAGCAATATAAGTACAGATATAGAAGAAAGGTTCATAAATCAGCACAGCAATTCTCATCAACAAAAACTTGGGCATGGTTTTGTTTAATGTGTGGAATTTTGTGACAGCATTCAAAAGAATTTATGAGTTTACAAGATTAAATCAGTTCCAAAGACAGTGTCGGACTGTGTCCAACAGAATCAGTAAAACATTATAGTACTGTCATTTCTCCAAGTGTTTTGGACTTTCCAGCTTTATTCTTATGGGGTCACTTTCAATCTAAGGGACAGGAAATTGCCACAATCTGCTAGGTGCTTGCAATTTGGTCAGAGCAGCATGAGTTGGGAGCAAAGAGTCGATCCTAGCAGTTCTTGTGCTGTTCTGTGGCAAAGAGGTCTTACCCCTCAGGCAGTTAAAAGCTTATCCTTAAGTTCTTACCAGACAGAAATAGTTAAGAATAAACCTGAACTTTTGAGCAGTTGGGTTAATGGTATGAGATTTCTTCTCATCTTGACTGGTCCTTGGCTTTACAGCACAGAAAGGTTTGCCATGCAAAGCATCCACAGTGCTGCATCACAGCATTCTCTTGATTCTCTTTCTAAAGACAAAAACCTAACCAAAAGCAAAAAGGCTGTGCAAAGAGCAGGGAGAGGGTGAATGTACAACCCATCACAAAGATCTGATTGCTCTTCTCCTTCTTAATCTCTTTTCTTTTCTGATGCAGTATATGTCTTGATCCCTTGGCAATGAAAATGACTTCGCACAGAGAAGGAGGCTGTATGGCTAATATCAGAGGTGATTCCAGCTTCATGCTGTTGACACGGTCCATTTACTGTTGAATCTGTGCTTACACTCCAGCCATGATGCTGCATCCACATTCTTGGGCTTGGATTTGTGCCCTTCCTGCCCACAGCCAGAGTGTGCACACGATGGCTTGGCTGCCCACCCTCGTACCCATGCAGCAGGATGGCGCAGTGCCTGCTCACAGAGGTGGGAAGCCAATTTCACAAGGGTACAGATGAGCACTGGAAATAGATTTTGACTTGCATCCTGCTCAGTGCTGCCTATGCCAGTTCCCCAGCTGGAAATGGCTTATTTTCAATGGTAACTTTAAAAAAAAAATAATTTCTATGCTTAATCAATCTGAAAATGAATTATTGCCAATTAGCACTAGCAAATATTCACATGTTTTACTTTAAGAAGGATTTGTAGTAGGGAATGAGTCAGTATCTGAATGCTTAGTGACAACTTCCTCAGATGTGATGACTGTACCTGCTGTCATGCTCTGGCATACAGACAGGCACATGTCCAGTGAGTGCTGCTCCTTGGGAGTGTGGGCAGGCAATCAAGTCAGAAACCGAATGCTGAGCTGCCCTTTTTCAAGGAAACACGGGGAAAGAGATGAAGTTTGTTGATGAGAACCCCTGAATATCAGGGCAAACATTATGGCATTATTGCTTTATTTATTTGCATCAATCAGCACTTAATAAATAGTAAGTAACAGGGACCCACAGTAACAGAACAAGGAAAGAAAGGAATTATCAATCTTAAAAAGAAAGCAGTGATGAGACAGTGAGAAGTTATGATTTATCTGTTTTTCTAATTACATGAGATTAGAACCAGACTAGAAACATCTGCTGCTTTGATTTTCCTGCTCCTGGGATTCCTCAGTCCTTTCCTTGTAAGTAGAAGATTTCTAGTGAACAAGATCTGGCCTGAAGAAATCCATCAAGCTGTATTCATTACTTAGGTTTTCTGTTTGTGCTGATTTAAAGATTTGGCCATTTTGATTTTCTTTGGATTAGATGAGCTCAAGGGAGATCTCCAAAGGAACGTGTCATTGCTTTTCTGTTTGTGGCTTTTTATGTGATGCAATTCAATAAAACTTCCATGTAGGCAGTCATTAATTGTCAAAACCAAAAATACCCCTAAACTCCTGTCTGCAATTATCCATACTGTGCTATATTTGGGACATGTTATGGTTTCTATCATTAAGAAGGCCTCCTTGTAATGCCCCATCATGGATAAAACATAGCCACAAAAATGATGCATATGGACAAAATATAAAGTGAAATTATGGGTTTCTATACTGAAATGGAACTAGCGATGATGCATATGCCAGACACGAATGACACACAGAACAGAGCTGTTGGTAAACAGGGGAAAACTATAAATATGCTTAAGACGAGACATCACACATTGTTTCAAGTGACAAACTTCGTACTAAAAGAAAGAAAAAGATCACAAATCTAGACAGACAGCTCTGCTAAAAGTTATATAGCTGTATGATTCATTCCCCAAAGAAATCAATGTCAGGATGACATTTTTCTTCAGGCAATATTGGCAACTGCTCGTAATTTGGGTAAACTTTCTCTGCCCTATAAAAACAAACCATCAAACCAAAAGGTAACCACTGAAACAGCTACCACTCAACCAAAAAAAAAAAGTGTTTTGAACTGAGCACAACATAAAACTGCATGAGTCAATCTACCGTAAACTTTCAGCAAATAGGATGTGTCATCAAGATCAACTTCGGTGTTTCCAATGAGCATAGGCTTATACAGCAGGCTTTTTAGAAACAGACTTCACTCCAGATAGTAATTCCCTACTTTCAATAAACCCTGACTGGCTGCAACCAGTTATTTCTTCAGATACACACAGCCAAAATAACTGACACGTAAACAGAAGCCTATGGAGCTAGATTAATTACAGGGATTATGTATAGTATTCAGAGCTTTAAAACAGAAGGGATCATTACCGTGATACAGGCTGGCTTCCTACTGTTCTGGTGGGGGTGATGTGAGAGGCAGAGAATGCCTTGATACTGTGTAAGCACTGCCTAGCAGTAACTAAAACAAACCTGTCTTATCAACATTGTTTCAGCACAAATCCAAAACACAGCCTCATATCGGCTACTGTGAAGAAAATTACCTCTATCTCAGCCAAAACCCTCACACCTATTATTGTGGCTTAACCCCAGCCATCACCTAAGCCTCAAGCAGCTCCTAACTCACTCTTCCACCAGCAGGAGTGGGGAGAGAATCAGCAGAGTAAAAGCTAGAACGCTTGTGGGTTGAGATAAAGACGGTTTAATAGAGAAAGCAAAAGCTTTGTACAGAAGTGAAGCAAAACAAGGATCAATTCACTGCTTCCCCTGGGCAGGCAGGTGTTCAGCCATCTCCAGGAGAACAGGGTCCCATCACGTGTAACAGTGGCTTGAGAAAACAAACACCATCATTCAAACGTCCCCCTCTTCCTGCTTCCTCACAACTTTGTACCCTGAGCATGATGTCATATGATCTGGAATTTCCCTTAGGCCAGTTTGGGTCACCTGTCCTGGCTGTGTCTCCTCCCAAACACCCAGGCATCCCCAATTTCCTCCCCATCGTGGCCGCATGAACAGCAGAAAAGGCCTTGGCTCTGTGCAAGCCCTGCTCAGCAATAACAAAAACATCTCTATATTATCAAACTTGTGCTCAGCACAAATCCAAAACACAGCCCCATAGCAGCCACTCTGAAGAAAATTATCTCAAGCTCAGCCAAAACCAGCACATGTATGTAACATAAGCCCAGGAATTTCACGGAATGATTCCTGCTCAGAGCTGCTGGTAGTAATTGGAAGATGTATCATCTCTATATTACTACTTCATTGAGTACACCGAAGTACAAGTACACTGTTCTAGTAGCTAGTTGCCACTGTTTTGTAACCTGATGGATCTTCAGAAAAACATATTTAGTAAAGTATATTTAATACATTTATCTGTTTAAATAAACAATTGTATTTGAAGAATTTGTAACTTTCTATCAATTTGAGGCCCAAATGCCCACTAGTTCTACATCCTTTTTCCTAAAAGCTGACTTATCTCATGTATTACAGTTAGAGACCAGCTTTCTTCTCAAAGTGTAACACTTACCAGAGAAGTTTTGCAGCCTACAGCCTACAGCAAGGCTTGGTCTGCTTGCATTAGATAACAGTCCTGAGGGCCACTGATTAAACTTGCTGCAGCACATAGTGTTCTTGACAAACTCCACAGCTATTTAAGTCAGAGCCTTGTCTTGCCACTGTCCTTCATTTAGAGAGGTGGCAGAGATGTTGTTCTTATCAACATAGGGTTGATAATATAGAGATGTTTTTGTTATTGCTGAGCATGGCTTTCACAGAGCCAAGGCCTCTTCTGATTTTCATATGGCTACAGCAACAAGGAAATTGGGGGTGCCTTGCTTTCCTAGTGATCTTGGTTGTTCTCACATGATGCTCCACTGTGTCTCCCTTGAAAAAAAAGGGAGTCACAAACCAGGACAGAGTTAAGATATTTTCAAATATCTTTATCTGAGGTTAAAACCTCAACATTTTGCCTAAATAACATTTGAGATGACACAGAAAATTTGCGTGATAAAGGGAAGAGTCATCCCCCATTATGCAGGGGCAGACAATTTGGTTTGCAGATCAACCAGTGCAGTGGTTACAAAGAAAGCTAAGATGATCTTGTGAGTCAGTCTACATCCAGCAAAGCTAAGAAGTTTTGGCACAGTGCCACAGTGTTGCTTATGCAGTTGTTCCTAAGAACAGTTCAGGTGTAAAAGTTGTGCCTGTATTTTTCTTTTGGCTGTATCTCATAGCTCCAGACTGGAGAGTTGATTCTATTAGATTTCCACAAAGCATTTGATATTGTCCTGTATGTGGGAGAAATAAATTTCACCATAAATGAGAATAAGAAAGCTAGGTAGCCTTTTCAGATACACCTTGTTTTATACCTGATAGGTGTGTGACAAGGTTTGGGAAGGATGTATGATGCAAATGGAAAAGACATGGGAGCAACAGAGAATATCCCATTTATTTTTGTGGAAAGAAGAAATAGGGTAAAGAGAAAAGATAAAGGGAAGCTACACAACTGGAATGGAATTCTCCAGCATGTCTTTCAATGCAAATGAATGAAAATCTCCCATTAACTTCCCGAAGTTTTGTACCAAATCCTTTGTGAATATAGAATGGGAAAAGAAGTGTTTAAATACTAAAGAGCCCACTTCACCTCTTCACCAGGTTCATTTCAGTAGAATGATGTAAATTCACAGTGGGAACAGGTATATGTAGAAAAACATAAGAATGGACCTTATCAAAGGTCCTTCCATTAAAAGTAAGTGCTTTTCACTTACTTTGGAAAGTAGAAAATATTCAGGGTGAAATCACATGACAAATAATGTGAGAAAGATAATTTGACTTATGCAGAAAGTTGTCTCTGAAGACAATTTTGTGTTTTTGCCCAACAGTACAACATTTTGTCCATAACAGCTTTTTTTTTTTGGCATGTTTTAGTAGTCTGTATTTTTTTCTTCAGAAGTTTCAGATGTTTCCAAAAAGGAGAAATCACAAAGAAGAATTACATTTAATGCAGATGAACAGCTTATCTACTGTCAACATCCCCATGAGGAAGCAAGGTATAGTTTATTTCAACTCCATTGGAGCAAGGCAACATATTGGATTATTCAGTGAATCATTCTAGAGGGCAGTAAAATGAGCCAACATTCTCAGTGTTTAGTCAAGTTCACAGAATTTTTCTAATTTGACTTGATTTTTTTTTTTAAGACAGAAAATCCAATAAAAAATAAAACAGTCTAAATGTCAGATTGCAACTACAGAATATTTCTGAATGTCAGAAGACCAGAAATTTGGTACTGTTTCTTCAATGAAAAGGTTTATTTTTTTTTTAAGTCATAGATGTATTTGCTGAACTTCAGAGCTTTTCAGGTCTGATGGAAAATTCCTGACTACCTAACTACAACTATTACAGTTGGTATGTGCCAGAGAATGTAACAAATGCTACCAAAAATTCAAAGAATCACCTAAAAATCAATTGTTGATATGACCTTATGGATACAAATTTTACAAATTATTAGCTTCTAAGCAATTTCACAAAGCTGAGCTGTCTTCCCTTAGCTTCCTGAGAAACTCTGTCATCTGCATCAGAGACTGAAACTGCATGCTCTTGATAGTCTCTTGGGAATTATTAGCATAACCTCTGTTTTTCCTTTTTTTTGTCCTTTATTTTTATAATGCTCACTGACTGGAAAAATGAATAAGCATGTAACTGTAAACGGCCCTTTGGAAAATCCAGAACTTTCACAGAAGAGTCATGTGGACGATCACTTGTTCCCCATGTCTCAACTTTGTGGTGGTCTGGGAGGCAAAAAAGATGTTCCTCTGGCAAGCCCCAAAGATAAATAAGTTAGAAAAAAAGTTGTACTTGCATATTTTTTTTCCTGACATCAAAGCATCTTGAGAGAGACATAAGCTATTATGTGACATTATCCTTTTTTTTACTTCCTGTAATAGTTGTGGCAGATACTCAGCATTTATTTTGCACATTTAAATTCAGATTCATTCAGGAAGACCAGACAAGAAACCTGCTGAGGATTCCTCTCACCCTGTTGATAGTGATAGCACTTCTATTGGGATAATCTGGACCAGCAACTTGCAAGTCATACTTGGGTATGGAGGAAAGGAGGGGATTTTTCTCCATCCTGTGGTAGGCTGTAACTTATATTGCTTTTAAAATGGTGGCAGTTGTTCCACCTGCACACCTGTGAGTCCTGATCCATTTCAGCATAAAATGTTTTTGTTACTTCATCCTGAGAAGTTTTAACATCTTTGGTGCTTCCAGCAGGGCTTTGAAATGTGGTTGAGGAGTGTGCACACGTATATGTGGCAGGACAAAAAGGAGGAGCTCTTTCTGTAAAAAGAAATACATTGCTTTTGTCTTGCAAAGTTGTTTTTCCAGAGATGTTTCTGCCTCTCCCTATTTGAGCTCAGGGAAGCTGTGGCAGCTTGCCAGCATCACAAGCTGATGCTGGTGCAGCTCCACTGCAGCCAGCACAGCAGAAGAGGTTGCAGAGATGCTGAGGCTGCTCTCTGGGGAATGCAGGCTGAGACAGGTTCCCTCCTTTGCCCCACTTTAGGAGCCCTCTTCATCCCATTTTCCACCAGTTCTCTCCATTGGAAATAAGGTGTGTGTGGTGGCTGAGTGAATAAATGATTGTTCAGAGCACTGGCTTAGGTGCAGCTACCACAAGCAGTCAGCATCAATGTCCCACTGGTGATAGAGAGGTGGTTCCGTGTGAACAGAGGGGACTTTCTTAAACAAAATAAATTAGCAACATACATTTGAAACTCACACTTTTTTTAGGTGTAAAATCAATTCATCTGAAGTTGAGAATTGCCAGGTATTTGCCTATTTGGCTAATCCGAATTCAGTCAGGTAGTTTTGTACCCTGGTACAATCTTCAGTTGCCTTTTTCATGGACTCTTTCTTCCCTTGGGTCCTGATTCACATGAAGTTAGATCTGGTTACAAAATCAACACTTTGAAACAAGGAAGTACTGAACCTGGGGTTTCCCAAGAATCCTTCATTCTGCAAGGTTGCATGCCTGCCATTCCCCATTTAGTCATGCCCAGACTGAACACAAAGTGTCATAGTGTATAAAAACTCCCATTGAATCCAATAACCTGAAAGGATCGATGATGTGCATGGACTGTGATTACCAATACTGCATTGCTGCACTTAATTGATCAGTCACACATTCATGTGTGAATATGTGAATTTTTGAGATCCTAAACCAAAGGCAAGTATAAGCTCCAACGCATGGGAAGGAGAAAAGCAAATGATAGCTGGGCTGTAAGCAGAAATTGAGCCTTTGTACAGAACAGTAGAGCAGAATCATAGGAAAACTGGCAGGTAGTTTAAAATAGATAACCCATGGGAAGGTAACACATCCAGTCTCCAAATTAAACTATGAAGAAGCTTTAAAAAACATTTTCAGGCATAAAGAAGATTGTTATAGACACTTATTTATTTTGAGTCTTGGACCAGGCTTCTGAGATGAGGTTTAGCAAACCTACTTCTTGATTTTGGATTTCATAGAAAGTCAAGGTTGGAAGCAACTTTGAAGATCTTCCAGTCCAACTGTGAACCCAGCACTGCCACTGTAACCCTAAACCCTAAATCACATCACCCAATGCCAGATTCAGGCACCTCTTAATCACCTCCAGGGTGTCATTTTTCACCCTAACATGAGCAGACCCAAACATCTAGTGTTTCGCTTAGTTACCAAATAGGCATTTATGGAAAATTTTCTCTTTCCTATGACTTTTTCTTCATGTGGATATGTACCCTAAAGGCAAATTTAACAATAACAATATACTATGATTTTCAGCCCTAAATAATTTGCCTTTTTCACAATGAATCTTTTTCTGATGTTTTGCATATTGTGGTGCCAGTGGAGGTGAACAGATGCAGTTGAACTGTTAAGATGAGTATCTTTCTGCAAAATTTGATTGAACTGTTAAGAGAGAGCCCTTCCCAGATGTCTTTTCTTCATTGTAACACACTGACTAAATATGACAAAGTTTTCTGTATCAGCAGTGCTTTGCTGGGTCTGAGTGTGTTGACCCTTTCTCAGTAAAAGCTTTTTGATGCAAGTACCCAAAGGCATGTGAGTTCCAGTTGTTTGTAACTATAAACTAATCATTAAAAGTGACTTGACTTTCAAAAGATTTTTGCTGTAAAACATTTTCTTGTCTGAAGCAGCATGGCACTTGACAAAATTTTCAGACCGAAGAACTATTTTGATGTATTTGAATTTTAAAACAACAGTTTAGTACCTCCATGGGGAAATTTGTTAGGAAATTTTGGTCGGTTTTGTTTTCCAGATGTTTGCTTGTTTTTTTAGTTTTTGTTCACCAGATTATCCTCACCTGCTTTAATTGCTTCAGCAAAATAACTGCACTTCTCTGTTGTTTTGGGGATACATCTACTCCTGGGATTTGGTGCAGAATATGTGAAAAAGATGTGACTTTACCCAGATTGTTCCCTTATCCTTCAAAGCAACTTGTACAAATTTTGTCTTTAATCCCTTCAGCAGCTGTGTGTGGTACAAAATGAAAGAAAATAGAGAAGGAATGCTGGATTAGAGTTCTAGCCTCAGCAGAAGACTGAGTTAACTGTAGAAACATTGTTTCTCCATCACACGGTAATCTTCCTTCAATAACTGCAACATATACTAACTTTTCCTGTTGTATCTATGCAAGATAGATATTATGAGCAGGTAGAAGGAAGATGCATAATATTCTCTGCATTATCAAACCTTCAGAAGGTAGGAGACAAACTCCTTTTAACAGCTTGAATTTCTTACAGTTAAATTGAACAAGAGCAGAGGTAAAAAGCACACCCAAAATTAATGACGTGTTTGAAATGTCACTATTTTCAGTATTAAAATTGTAATCTTTGTCCTTTCCTCTATGTGCTTTCCTCTAAGTCCTTTCTTCTAGACAAATGTGGATTTACTTTGAATGAATGCAAGGCATATTTATGATGTCTATTTATTTAATTTGTTTATTATTTGTTTTTAACAACTATTAATTATTCTGATCCCTGTGTTTGCTTATTATCAATGTAAGCAAAGCCTTAGAACTCAACAGAATTCCACAGATGCTTAAACCCAAGTATTTTGCATTCATTTAAGAACCACGTTCTTTGTAACTTTCCTTGTATCCTGCTCTAATACAGCAATTTTTGACACTTGAATTCAGCTTCTTTCACCAGAGAATTTGTGTGAGTATGTATGTATGTATGCCATGAAAATATGTTTTTATTGCAATGATAAATCCCCAAAAGAGGAGTTTGTAATGGAAACACTAATTTTTAAATGACTATGGAACCAGAAGGCTGGGCAACACTTAAAAAACACAGGGGCATATTTTAAAATAAGACCTATCTTACCTTTGTAAGGCTAGAGGAAATGAAATGTAACCTTCAATCTGGAGGCCAAGCCAGCAACACCTACTGTATTGTGGTGGGCACAAACTCGGTCCAAGACCTTAGATAATCCTCAGTTTTCCTGAGATCTCACAGCTTACCTAGTATCAGACAGCCAGGGGAATCCTGGAAATAAAACAAAATGCCACAGGAAGTGGCATCATGATTCAGATGATGACATTCTTCACCCTGAGTCACTCATGCCCTGCTGGGGTGCTCTCCTGCAGGTGAATCCCAGCACTGAGGCTCTGAGTCCTGACCACCTCAGGTCTGTCACAAGAATAGCAGACTTTATCCTGGCTTTGGGCTGTATTGCAGACTGGGTAATTACCTTAAAGTTCTGGTTACTTTAATTGCCTATGGTTCTTTCTTCTGTACTTCCTTCCCCTTAGCCTGTGCCAAGTTGCTGGCATTGCCATAACAGTTGCTGTGTTTCTAGGGGCTCCAGGGGATCTGGCTGGATTTCATTAATTGCTGAGTTGCTGCTTCAGTCATGCCTTTTTAGCTTGTGACACAGCTGAAACAAAAGCTGAGCTGCCTTTCTTATTTGGAAAGTGCCCAGCCTACTGGAGTTCATATGCAAGAAAGAATACTGCTAGCCTGAGGAAGTCTGGAAATTTGTGCTATGCCAATAAATAATCTTGACATAGCATCACAGACACCAAAAAGCAAAAAGTACAATAGGTAGAAGACGCCATTCCCACACAGAAGACATAATGGACTTAAAGCATTAAGTCAGTTCTTATATTTTATTTCTGGTGCATATCTTAGCACTAAGATGAAATTTTCAGTCACACTACCTCAGGAACACTTAGCACAAAGTCATAAAGAATGAGCAATTGCTCTACTTTTGCAGGTTATTTTTAAAATAAGAAAGCTCTTTCTTACAGTTATGGAATAATAAGCATTGCAATTAATGTTAAAGACCGAAGTATGCTAGGTAACAGAAGTACAAATAAATTTAATTCTCCTAAACTTCAGTTGAATTGCTATCTAGAATGCCAGTTATTATAACTGATTTGATTTCATTCAGTGAAAACTACTTGATCAAATGCAAACATTAGAATGAGTCTGAGGCTCAGAAAGCACACACCAAATACCTGGATTCAGTAGATTTTTATGGTGGCTTATAATAGAAAGTAAGAAATGCTGATAGAACTTTAGCCATTGCCTTGCTAAATGCCTCTGTAATTCCAAATTAGCATACTTCATATTATCTGCCACCTCAGCTGCTTGCTGTGCATTCATTATTACATGAGAAATGATGGCCCCCTGGAAATTTTAGTAATTTTGATGTGTGCATGTGGATGCTTTGGCATTTGTTCTTCTATTCAAACAATAGAGCAGAAAACACTGTTTTACTGATGTGTAAGAAACCTGATTGCAGTAAGTCCTGGCTGTTTCTTGAATTGGTTCTGTTGATTTCAAAGAGCTGAGAGTACACAATGACTCACAAGACACGTCACCACCTGGCGAAATCATGTCCTAATATATCTGTGTGGTGCTTGGTGGTTTCAGCTGACAGAGAGTCATGCAGATATTGCCTTTTATTGTATTAAGCATTCCCACCTAAGTTGTTTTGAAAGCCTTGAAGTTTGCTTTGAGCATCAGATTCAAGTGTTTGTGAAGCATTAACGTAAAATTCAAGGTACCGCATTTCTTGACTTCCATAACGAAAACGTGCTAACTGTAAATTTCATAAAATTGTGGTGAAGGAAAATAAGCCATGTTATTAAGATTGCAATTCAGAGCAGGTTCAAAAGCTCTGTGAGTCTTAATGGACCTTTTAATACATGTATTAGAGTTAGGGGTCTATTTCAAAGCCCTAAACACAGTGCATTTAATGCCAAAACTAAAAGAAACCCAGTGGATACTGCCATAATCATCAATTATTTCATTCAGTCATTTAGGAAGCAGCCAGCCTGCCTTTAGCTTTTGCCAAAACTTACACTAAAGTCAACTGACTGTTTAAACACTCAGCATATTCTTTTGCTTTATTTCCTTGATTATTTTTGAATATATACAGTCTTCTAGTGTATGTACCTGTGCACTTCTACACATCCTTTTAACACTTTAATCTGTCCTGCTATCATAGTGTCCTTTAGCAGCTATAGAACACCTCTTGAGTTGCTTGTTTTCTGCAGTTACAAAGGAAGCACATGAAAGATTTTTATACAAGAACTTAATAAAAGTCTTAAGAATGTCTTAAGAAATGCCAAATTTTAAATTGAAACCTGAGTTCAGGTATATTTCAGGTATATCTTTTCTGGACATGGGGCCTACTATCATTGCAGAGCTGATTTCAGTTATACTTTTATAGTTGACTTTAAGCCCTAATCTACTTATCTTTACATTATGCATGATGGTTCTTTTAACTTGAGATATTGATCTGCCAAAGACTTTAATCTAAACTTCAACTAACAAAACTTTTCAGTTATTAACAGGATACAAGCTGCCTCCTCTTCTTTGCTGTTAGTTTTTTACTGTCTGTCCAAAACTTCTTTCTTGCACCAAAATGGCCTCTCAATTCATACAAGAGCATTTCAGACCCACAGTTCAGCTGTTAAAAAACCAAGAGAAAGTGCTGTCCAAAGAAGGGCAACATGTCCAGGGAAGGGTCTGGAGCAGAAATCTGAGGAGGAGGAACTGAGGGAGCTGGGCATGTTCACCCTGGAGAAAAGGAGGCTCTGAAGAGCCCTTATTGTTCTCCACAACTCTCTAAAAGGTGGCTATAGCCAGCTGGGGATCAATCCCTTCTCCAAAACAGTAAGAGACAGGACAAGAGAAAATGGCCTCAAGTGGCACTCAGGGAGGTTTATATTGGATATTAGGGAAAATTTCTTCACTGAAAGGGTGGTCAGGCATTTGAATGGACTGCCCCAGGAAGTGGTGAAATCACCATCCCTGGAAATGTTCAAAGGTGTGTGGATGTGGCACTTGGGTACAGGGTTTAGCGATGGACATGGTGGGGCTGGGTTAACAGGTGGGCTCTGATTTTCGAGGGCATTTCCAACCTTAACAATCTTGTGGTTCTGTTGCAGCCCCAAAGCACCTCACAACACACACAAAATTACTTCAGTGCAACCTAAGAAGTTTAGGTGCACTTCACAGTGTGGCCACCTCTATCAGCATGAGGTTAGATTGAGCTTAGGTAACAGAACACTGAAGTAAGTTTTTGTCTCATATTCTTTAATGCATTACAGAATGTCAGTCAGACTTACATCCTTCCATGATTTTCAGCAGACCTCAGCTCATTTTCTGTATTCATCTGTGCTGGGTAAAAATTCAGTGTTTTTCAAGAGCAACATCCAAGTGAGGAAGGCACACAGGAAGATATGTATGCCAGGTCCTCTTCTACAGGTTCCACATTAAACAGTGGCTAAATGAAAAGGTTGTTTGGTGTGCTATAAAATAAAGTCATCTTTCTGCAGACCTACAGCCCACCGGAACAAGGGGACAGGATGGAGTGTGCCTTTTCCAGTATTCCCCACCCACTGACCCAGAGCATGAAACCCACAGAGTTCTTGGAACTGCAAACAGTGTTTGAATTCAGACTAAAACTGGAAAACAGAAACTGGTCCTTTTTTTTTTTTTTTTTTTGAGTCACATCAGTCAATGCTATTTACAAAATCGGTTTATGGAGACCACAGGTGGACACTCTGACTCATTACACATGAATACTAAATATATCCAAGACAATCTTGGAAAATCCCATAAAGAAAGAGGGAATAGCCGTCTGATTTTTATATTTATAACATTGGGGTTTGGATGCCAGTAATGGAAATTACATTGTTTTCACAAAAAGCAGGTGAGGGACAGTAAGGGACTGAATGATTGCCAGGGTACATGTGGCTGGAAGGAGAAGGCAGCTTGAAGCTGGACACGGAGGTAGGTTTGTCATGCTGTCGTAGGTTGCTGTTTGCACTTGTGGCAGGCTGTGGTGAGGTTAGCAATGCATTCCACAATTGTTGGGAGTTAAGAAAATGTTATGTCCCTTAGCCAGGGTGAAAAGAACACCTGCCCAGGAAGCCAGCGTAAAATTCAGTACTGTCACAGCCCTATTTCACTGCTATGTGGAGAATTTGAATAGTACTTAACAGCCTCATATCCTGCCACACATTTCAGTCTCTCTGATCTTGAAAACCAGGGAGGCCCAAGGTCTGTAATATATACAGGAAAGCAGATAATGGATCCCTTTATGTTTGTCATCACTGAATTCTGTTTTGATGGATGTTTCAGTGCCAAGCCTTCCCTTATTGTCACTGCTGAAGGAGAGCTATTGCTGGACTCCCTGGAGTCCCTTGCTTAGCCCTGGGAAATGGAATAGTGTGAAACTGAAATAAGCCATATTAGTTCTAGCATGAAACCTTGTTTTATATGTAAACTGAGAAAAAAAAGACTCTGTTAAGAAGAACTTTATATGGAAGAAGTTAGTGATTTAAATTTTTACCCTTTCCTGAATGACCAGTAAAGGGAATAAACTTGATGCCCAAAAGCAAATTTTTATTTGTGTGTCACCCAAACCTGTATGCTATTTTTCATTGCCAAGATCCCAAGTCACACTCTGTCTTGGTAGTGCAAAACAGTATCTCACTACTCCCCACTCTGAAACATTTTCAAGAACTAGAAAGAATTCTGCCATTTCTGTCTTGTTGGAAATAGCAATGTGATACTGTGAATATAGGCACAATGAGAAAATATTGATGCAAAGTCAAATGAAGTAGTTTTGAAATAACTGTTCTGGTCAAAGCTGTATAGCAGAAGTGGTATCACATTTTTGTGAAGGAGTTTGTACCAAGTGGTTTGTTAGCTGAGCTGATATAATGGGAACTTACTTGACTAAAATCTGTTAATTTAGCTTGTCTTGCTGATACTTTAGTGAAAGAGATACAGCTTCAAAAAAGTCACTTTTTTTAATGACTGAAGTTCTGGAGCTGGACATGGAAATACCCAACCAGTCTATCTGCTTGGCTTGCTGCAGTCAGTCTCTAATCAGCTCTCCATTTGTTCTGTATGTCTCCCTAATGCTCCTTTCAGCCTGCTGCTACAGTGCTTTTAATAGCAATTTCTGGGTTTTTTACTGCTTTCAAAGGAGTTGATTCTTCAGCATATTACACCCATTTCCATCCATTCACCTTTAATACTACCTACTTAGTAGATTTAAACCAAAGTAAAATATTGCTTTGAATTACAGGATGTTGTTGTTGTTGTCTGTTGAATTTAACTCATCACCAGTACAGAAGACACAAACAGCAGAGCACAAATGGAAAACTTTATTGCAAAAACAGAGGGATGGCAAAGGAGTATCCATTTTTTTTTTTCCCCTGTGGAAGAATGAGTGTCTTTGTTTCAACCTTAGGTTCAGCAATTTCTACCAACTTACTGTCTGCGAATCTTGGTTCTGCATTGATCATCATAGTCATATGAAATTATTTAAAAGGTATTTTGTTGCAAAGGTCACATGAAATCATTTAATAAAAACTTAAAAGTGAATTTTCCAGCTCATCTCTCATTGAAACGTACTTTTGGCTTAAAAGAACCTGCTGAGTTGTAAGAATGAGCAGGACTGGGCATTTTCCCAATAATAAGATGGCAATAACAGGAAGGAATGCTTGGCTATGTTATATGGTAAGGGAACAATGCTTCCATGAATTTTATGTGTTTATAGTCATAGACACTTCATGGTGACTTAGTTCTGTGGGTTTTTTGAAATTACCCAGTGCAGAAAAATCACATAGGTGGTCTGCAGCCATCTCCAAGACTTTTGTAAGTACCCCCAACAAAAAATAAAAGGAAATGTAAGTCTTTTTGTGGGGATGAGATGGAAAGAAAACTTTTTGAGGGTAAAGAGTAATTTTATGAGCCTAACTATGTTTCATTTAAAGCTTTGCAATGGCTCTTCACTTCAAACCGGTTTCCCTCAATGTGCACTTTGGTCTCTCTTACAAAGAAGCAGCACTACTGAAGATTCCCTCCCTTTCATGAAGTAAAAGGTCAAAAGACCTGAAATCAAATCCCTGCCTTGGAAACAGAGATCACACACTGCTGAGCTACCAACTCCAGGTCTGCTCATTGCTGTCTCTCTGAACTGATGGACCTCAAATTCAAGTTACAGAGTGCCCCAGTTTCAGCGAGAAAGAATAATGTATTCCTCATTCCCAACCTGATGCTTAGGCTCTGTCCTGTGAAGCAAAAGCCATGGACTTGGGGTCTGTCATTCTAGAAATTCCTTATGCCAGCTGTCCTACTTACTTGTCCTACTATACTCTACGGTACTACACTATGTCCTTACTTGTCCTACTATAACAAGTACTATAACCTTGGAGTTACTCTATAATGAGCCTCTTCCCACCATCTTTAAATGAATGTGGCTGTGGCTCAGGCTTCAGTGCACCCTACATGTGTTGTAAGCACATTCAATTTTTCAAGCAATTTATGGCTGCATTTTCCTTTTTTATTAATCCCAAACAGCCCTAGGAAGGAGAATGGCTTCTGAATGCTCAGCTCAAGACAAAGAGGTTTGTGATCAGAAGCAGTAACTGAAAGTGCTGATCACAGGTGCATGTTTGAAATAGGTGCAGTTTTCCTGGCTCATTTGGAGTCAAAATTATCCATTTAATTGCATTTTAGGGGTCTTTTTTATTGAAAAGGAAGTTTATCAATGAATGAGTGAATGGTTGTATCATAGAATCATAGAATGTTCTCAGTTTGAAGGGACCCATGAGGATTATTAAGTCTAGCTCCTGGCCCTGCACAGGACACCCCAAGACACACAGCACGTGTGTGAGAGCATTGTCCAAACACCTCTTGAACTCTGTCAGGCTGGTGCTGTGACCACTTCCCTGGGGGACTGTTCGAGTGCTCTGGGTGAGGAACCTTTCCCTGATACTCAGCATAAACCTCCCCTGACTCAACTTCAGGCCATTTCCTCAGGTCCTGTCTCAGGTCATGATAGTGAAGAGATTTGTACCACCCCTCTACTTCCCATTCTGAAATATCCATTCACCTTCTTTAGTTATTAAAACACAAAACTATTTACAGGACTTCTGAGGCCCAGAATTAATCTGAGTAATAATGTTTTGTATTTCAATGAAAAAGGGATGAGGCCTTTCAAGAAAAAGTCAAACCTGTTCTTGTCTTAAAGGAAATTTCTCTTTGACTGCTCTGGCTGCTCTGCATCCTTCAAAGGAGACCACACTGTGTCAGCTAAATGATTGGAAAAATAGATTTTTTAGCAGACTGTACAGAGTTGGACTCTCAAAACTGTTTTAAACAAAGTTAAGACACCACAAAACTTTAATTCAGTATGAATTATTCTTTGTGCTGCTTCCACTAAGGAAAAATGCAAAAAGTATTTCCTGTGCTGAACACAAAAATTCGTCTAACTTTTGCTGCAAAAGATTTGTGTTTAGTTCAAAGGCTTTGCTTTTTAAACCATACAATTTTCCTGCTAGACACTGTGTATGTGTTTGCTGTGTTTGTATGAGGCAGCAGCTCCTGCTGAGACTGGAATGACATCCTCCTTTTTTTGTTGTCTCTACTTAGAGTGCTGGTCTCAATCCATGGATCAGGGAAAGACATACAAAGAAGAAGACGTACAGAAAAACAAGGAGAGCGTGTACATAACTCATAAGCACTAAATGTCCCTCTGTTCAAACCCTAGGTCCACTGCTAATGACAAGAAACTAGTACAGCCTAAACTAGCACCTAAGGCCCAGGAAATGAGCTGACCAGATCTCTTGTCCCCTGTTGACCCCCTCAGGCAGCTATTAAATATTGTCAGGCGGAAATTCCCAGGCAGAGGGCCTGATTCACTTTTTTTCCCAGAGTATACTGCTATCTCAAAAGTAGAATACAATAGCATAATGCTGCTTGTTCTCACAGAATCTACTGAGTACCAGCTTCTTGAGTGTACTGTACACTGAGCTATTTTCTCAGCTTTATCAATTACACTGGAAAAATGCAGCATCTTTTTTTAATCTAATGCAAACCAGTGGGTTTATATGTTTGTATGTGCTGTAGTCAGTAATGATTAGCAGTTTACATGTCTTCACGTAGTTCCTTTTATTTTCCTTAAATTTAAAAAAAATACAGTGGAAGTTTAATACTCTGATTTGTATTCTTCCTTTTACCCACATCATTTCTCATAGCTGTCAGATCTCATTTGCAAGCTTCCCTTCTTCTGTCACCAGAAAATTACATCAATATTCCACACCACCTGATGCATCCTCTTGACACTTTAGCCAAAGATCACAGAAAACATGGATAAAGTATGAACCAAAGTGTGAACAGTTATAAGTGTTGGTCCTGGAAACAATCCATTTTGCAAAACATATTCTCTTTATTATTTCTTACAAGAGTTGTCAAAAAAAGTGAAAAGCCTGGGTGTGTGCAATGATCTCACACACCAGGTATTGCCTTTAAGATATAAACACTAAAGGAGCTTTGGCAATGTGTTGTTTCCCCTGAGTACTGGAAAGAGCACAAGCATAACACAGTCTGAATCTAAGACCATTAGGGTTTTCCTGTAAGGGATGTGTTATGGAGAGCACTGGGAAAGCTGAGAATGTGCATCTGAGCTATTATCTGCACTGATTAAATAAAAAATTTTAAAAAAAGAGAAAATAGCAAACTTCTTAAAATAGAGTGGAATGCATTGTTTGTGTTTATTTTTTCTCTCCAGTTCCATAGTTCCATGGAATGCAGCTCTCAATGAAGAGAGTCTTCAATGGAATGATTGAAGGTCCCTTGAGTTTCTTTACTGGAAAACCCTGTCAGCAGTCAAAACTTTGCCCAGGAAAGGAAAATGCTGTTGTGATTCAAGTGTGAATTCTGCTGTTAAATGAATTTAATTCCACACCAGCTACTAGTAAAGTTTAACCTTGGGATACTTTCTTCAATACTTTTCTTGTAGATAATGAATGCCTGAAGATAAACTTTTGATACTATGCAGCATAATATCTTCAATACCAAATTCACTGTGGTGTGATACATCTCTGGTGAATATAGGAAACCAGAAAAAACGGGTCACAATTACCCATCCACATCTTAGTCATAGTCATTGGCAAGATCTTGCAATGGCTACAGAGATAGTGCCAACCATTCTTGGAGAAACACCACCACAGAGGGCAATGAATACAGCTTGTTTATTTTCTGGCAGCCTGCAATACTTATTAGGCCACTGAGGGAGAGCCAGAGGCTGCTTTAATCTTCAAGAATAAGCAATAACACACTGTGGCAGAATTTTAGAGATTGGACTAAATCCATGTTAACTTTATTGCTTTCAATAAACATTGAGATCACAGAGAGGTTCGTATTTTCCAGTATAGCCATAAATGACCATCAGATTCTGAACATTTTATTTATTTTATTTTACTTTATTGTATTTAATTTTATTTTCATTTCATTTCATTTCATTACATTTCATTTCATTTCATTTCATTTCATTTCATTTCATTTCATTATTTTATATTTTACTGTTTCTCTTCCGGAGCTACTCCCTCTTTGCTCAAGCCTGCCCCCTGAATTTCCTGTGACTGAAGAACACATTTCTTTCTATCTTCTGCCTCTGACTGGAAGAAACAGCCTCAAATGATCAAGAAACAGACCGATGGACTGTTCATGGTGTTTCTCTCAGGAATGAACATTTGATTGCTAGTAGCTTTAGTTTCATTGGAAGAGGCAGCTGCAGCCAAATGGAAAGATTAAATTATTTGGTGACAGTGAGTTCACCCAAGAGAGAAGGGGTGGAGAAGACAGTATATTGGCAGACTGAGTCACTTTTGTGTTGGGAGAGCAAGTGCTTGGACCAGGCTGTGCTGGGAGGTACAGACTAACCCAGAAATTACTAAAACAAATGGTCCTTGAAACATGATTTGGAGCAGAGCCTACAGCACGTCTGAAGCACACCAGATAAATCCTAGAAATGGTTGGAAAAGACGTCAGTCTGCAACAAAAGGCTGAGTCTTGCTTTAAAGTGCTTGTAAAAGGCTCTCTAGAAAAATTGACTGGGTACTAAGAATTACTGATGCATCATGACTTCTGGGAAGCTTGGTGTCTGATAGTGCCTGTGGGATGGGCAGAGGACATGCCTTGTTGGATAAAAGTACTGTGGACTATTTACAGGCCTCAGCTGTCTTTGAACTTGCTTTCTGATTCCCCAGGAGGAAATGGTGTAGGCAGGGGGGAAATTGTTGTTCCAGACGTGCATCTGGGTTTCTCTCAAGGTCTCCTCCGATCAGAGGGTCATATTAGAAGATTCTCCCCTGCCATTGCAAAGCCACTTGGAAGCTTTGAACACATTCATTTTATGGTGATAAGAGTCCACAAGTATATTGCCCCGTGTTTCCTCAGCTGTTTGGTGTGAACACCTCCCCCACTTTCTTGTACAGAATACGTCCCAAACTCAGCCCTGCACTTTAAGGTCTTTGAAAATTTGAGCTTTGCTACCTCTCCTATACCTAATCAAACATTTCAGAACCATTCTGTACCTACTTGCTTCTTCTTAGACCTTGTAGTTAAGGACCATCAGGGAGGCAAGAAAAGTGGCTCTACTAGGAGATAGCTTTTTTTTCACTATTTCCTGAAAAAAACGGCCAGTATTAGGAGAAAGTTATTTTCTGTCTGTAAGCCTTCTTGTTAGTGTTCCTGGCAAAGACAATGAACATGTTTGGATAGGTCCTGGGCAGACCTTCTTTTGAAAACCAACATTCATAGCTCAAGATCTGTTTCAGACTGTGTGGCCTCCTGAAGTGCCCCAAATACACAACACTTGCCATGAGGTCAAATAATTTATAGGAGATTTCTGGAACTGCAATCAGAGGAAAAGGCACACAGGCTCAGTGGTAGAAAATAGCAATACCTCCTTATGAATAATAAATACAAAGCTCACAGCTCTGCCAGAAGTTTATTAATTTGATTTCCTGTCCGCTTGTATAAACACCCAAGAGAAAATGTCCTCTAAGCACATGGCTTCATCCCTTCACCTCTGCTAATGCTCTCTCTCCATGGTGACAGTGGGTGGAATGGGCCTAAATCTTCAGGAGTACTCAGAAAGCCTCTCCCTAAACCTTTCAGAAATGTTGCTTGGTTCTTTCCTGAGGCATTCATAACTTGCAGCTCTTGTTATTTCAGTGTCAGTAAAAGGGGAGCAGAAGTTGAAGAATTTATTCAGGACTGTAGCTGTTCCCTAAAAAGGACCCTGAGAAGCCAGTGAAAAGCCTTCTGCTGGTCTTCAGACAAAATCATTTTATTTTCAGATAAAATCATTTGTAGCTGACAAAGTTTTTTATAACCTCTACCTATACAATCCTAGTGACACGGAAAAAAGCCATGGCTTTTTCACACAACCTCTCCCAGTATTCAAGTCTTCAAACCAGAAGGTATTTCCAGAGTGCAGACTACAGTTCTCTTGCTGTCTTTTAACTTAATTTCTTTCTCTTCTGTGCTCCATATGGGTAGAAAATGGCTAATTTTGCTGTTGCTTTTTTAGAAGGTCCCTTTCTTCAGACCAAGTTATCCCAGTTCTTTCAGTTCTTTCTTTGCATAATGCTCAATCCCCCTCTCTTTAATTTCTCCATTTCCTTTTTGTTTTGTGCAGATAAATAGCTACAAAAATGCTCAAAATGGCCCTTGGGGAATTCTGAATAAAACCTTGTAGTTTCTGTAAACCTTGTAGTTTCTGTAGTCATCAGCTCCTTTATACTAACAAGGCAGGATGAAGTATGGGTAAAAAAACAACCCCAAGGCACAGGTGATGCAAAACATGTATGAAGCAGAAGGTAAGTCTCTGTTTTGTAGGTCTGGAGCTGTTTCCACTGTACAGCTATTTCAGTAAGTAGATTTCCACAAAGAAAAGCAGAAATTCTGAAATACAGTGAGAGCATCTCAATCAGGACAATTTCTTTGCAGAAAGGGTTTTTAAACATTGGAATGGACTGCCCAGGGAGGTGGTGGAGTCACTATCCCTGGAGGTGTTTAAGAAATTATTTGATGTGGCACTCAGTGGCATGATCTAGTTAACAAGGTGATGATCAGTCAAAGGTTGAACTCAATAATCTTGGAGGTCATTTCCAACCTGAATGATTCTGTGATTCTGTAATTCTCTCTGACACTTGACCATGCTCAACAGTGAGAGAAAATTTGGGTTCAGTGGACCCAAAGACATCTATGAGTAAATGCCATTTCCCATTCTTCACGCCTTTTATCTCAGATCTTTCATTCATGTGCAGTGGTGGATGGCTCTGTAGCATGTACCCTTCAGCCCCTTCAGGCGGAGCTGTTTCCTGTGGAGCAACAGACCCAAAACTTTATTGGTCTGTGACAATGCAGACTGAAAATACCTTCTGGAGCAAGGTAATTTATTCTCCTTATCAGCTTGAGTTATGGTAATGGCTGTCATGCCCGGCTACACCTAATCCTGAAAGCTGGAGAGTCTGTAGTGTTGTCCATAAGCCACTTCTCTAAAGCTTCAGGCTACAGAGCTTACTTATCGTTTGCTTGGATTGCACAGCCTTCTGAAGCTGTTTTCTGTAACATTAGGTTTAGCCACTGGCTAAATATATGTATTTGGCAAGGTATATTTCTGGTTAAGATTCTGAAGATGTGTGATGTAATGAATTAAATGCTTTCCAATCCTGAATATTTAAAATAGGCCATGCTGTATTTAGCATAGCTGCAGAGAAGAAGAAAGAACATTTACCAGCAGACTGGGTGAATCAAAAGGCCAGGGTAGCTTTTGAAAAACTTTATTTAACTTGCATCATTGCTTATATGCATTTTCAATGGAGTATGATAAATGCAAAGTGGTCATATTTCAATGTAGCCCTCTATTAGGAAAACATTTATGATTTCAGCCCAGAGTACATGAGTAAGAGGATAGCCTTGTTAGCAAGATGTATATCTGAATAAGGCACATGCCTCTTAGACCATCAAACAAATCAGAGAGGATGGAAATCTCTGAGTATTTCACTTTGTATCTGTGGATTTGCTACAGGTGCATCTCTTTCTGTTTCCCAGCATCAGAACTCTTAGTGGAATGGAAAATTGAGGTTTGCAATAATCCCCAAAGTGGACTTTATCAGATAATTTTGCCAGACATTTATTCCACTTGAATCTTTTCATAGGAATTGAAGAGGTATACTTGCTTAGCTGTCTGAATTGTCCTCTTGTGTAAGCATGTACCAAGCAGATATTTACCATTTTATTCGGTCCATATGGCAATATTAATTGTCATCAGCTTTTCTTCTCCTGTGTTTTTTCTGATGCAATTACTTTGGGAAGAGACAGAGGGATACATTCAGGTGATTTCTTAATATGATTCTATGTGTAAGATGACTCTTGAAGCTCAGAAATCTGCTACAGAGAAATGGAGGAGTAAAAACTATTTACAGTATATTTTTATCCTACCTCTACTCTGACATTTTAAAATTGCTTATTATGACATGCAACACTGGCATCATGGAAAAGCCGAGACAAGTAGCCGGGGAAGCCTGGACTCTGACTGTCTCTAAGACACTCAAGAGAAGTAAAATCCAGTCTGTGGTCAGATGGATATATCTGTTTGACTGTAGGTTTTCCTCCCTGAGACCAACTGGAAAGCAGAATAACTCTGCTGCCATTCACACATTCAATGCTATTCACCATTCAATGCTATTGCAGCATTCTAACCTGGCCTAAAACAAAGTAATTTGAAATGTATTGAATATTCACATTTGGTATCCAAGTAATTGTTTAGCTTTAGTATATCCAGACCAAAACATCCAAGTCCAATTTTGAAAAAATGGGTAAGCCACCTTAGTCCCAGGGAGAATTCCCCCTTTCAGTGCAATAACTTCTGGGTTTACCACCCCATGTGGGAACAAAAGTTTATTTTACATTGTATTTTCATGACTACACCCAAAACTATTAAAAACTATTAAAAATACCACTGTGGAGACAAAGCCATTATTTACTTTTTTTTTAGAAAGTCTCCTTTTAAAAGCCCTTTGAGTAAGAACTGTTTGGAAGATCCATCTATTAAATTAAGATATATTCTGTCAATGAGGTTATAAAATGATGACTGAAAGACAGATATCTTTCAGTGAGAATTGAAGGAAAAATACTCAGACTCCTCAGAAAGACAGAGATCTAACCTTCACAAACTGACAAAGGAAGAAAATTATCTTTCTTGACATTTTCACACCAGTGCTTTCCTGAAGTATTTGTTACAGTTGAACATAACATATTGGCAGTAATTAGGGGAAATTCTTGTTATGCAGGAGACAAGGCTACATGACCTAAAGGTCTGTTCTGGCCTATGATTTATTTAAATACAACTGGTTATTTTATGCTTTTATTTTTCGAGTTCAACATAGTTTAGCAGTTAGTCAAGATGGAAATTGGTTATTCCTAGTATTGAAGTGATAGATAAATGTGGGTAATGTTTATTTGAAGATTTCAGTGGTCTGCATATCTTGATGTGGTTTCTTTCATCGTTTTGTACATGAAGGATTCCACAGGATGTGAGATATGATTAAGCTCCTGGTCTGAGGTTATGCAGTATGACATCAGGTTCTCACAAAAAAAAAAAAAATACAAAGCTGCTTTGAACAGCCTGAAGAAGTCCTTTTCCAGGGAAAACACCACACAGGGTCTTCTCATTTAATGTCACGCTTTTCACTGTGAATTTCCAACTGGTCATGAAGACAATAAAGGTCATTATCAACTGGGCAGAGAACCTGCACAGAGGGCACAGAAGACCAAAACCAGTTCTGATGTTGCAGTTTGTTCAGCAGCTGCCCTGGGTCCTGCATGTATGCATGTTATTATGTTGGGTGTGCTGGATGTGTTCCATACTGTTCAGTAACTACCAAGGATGTGTAGGAAGCCTGATTTGCTCTCATTTTGTACCTGTTTCTATTCCTTTATACATGCTCAGGTGTAGGTTTTCCAAGCAAGGCAAACACCCCAATTCAGGAGCCAGCCTCGTGGCCTCCCCCCGTGGCCACCCTGGCCAATCTACCCACAAGACATCAATGTGATGGATGGCAAAGCAATGGCGTTTATTGCAGGAGAATTTGACTTTTTATAACCTAGGGTCATTGTGTTACTCCCATCTGCTTACGTTACACTTAGATGCTATTGGCTAATTACAGAAGGTTTTACTATCCTAACAGAGAGGGGTTTTTGCTAACTTTCCTTTACATTCCGAAATCTTCCGCATCGCCAGGCCTTAAACTACAACACTCAGGAAATTACTCATTTGGAGAGGAAAAAGATCCCAGTAATTTGGAACTGACTTGCTCTTAGTCTAGAAAAATACTTTCTGTACCTCTTCCTCAGTGGCACCCAGGACTTCTCCAGCAGGGAAAGCACGATGTGTGGAACAGTTCATCTGAGGAATGGATGTGCTTAACAAACTGATTGGAAGAAAATCATACTAAACTTGCATCTCCTTGGGCTTTATTACTTCCATGTCTGAAATTAATGGGCTGGGTTTTCAGTGCTTTTATAGCATTTTTGAGGTAGGAATGATACCTGTTGCAAGTATGCCTTTCAGTGCAATACATAAAAGAGAACAGATTTTAATGACCTAAAATATTATTTTTGTATTTTTTATGTATTATAAGGTCATATTCATCCATAAAACCATGAGAGGGCAGCATTCTCTCTATCATCCATATTCTCTTTCTACTAGAAAATTAAGAGAGACTTTCTTTAACATTCATCTCATAAACCACAGAGAAGTGTTATATATAATTCAAAGCTTGGTTCAATATTCTTTGTAATCAATAGGAATGTTTCCCTTGATTTAAATAGGTGTTGGACTGAGGCTTCAGTTGTTCAAAATGACATCAGAAAGAACAGTCTACATAATTTATATCAGAAGATGTCAAAAATAAGCAGCAGGAAAATTATTTTGGTGGTGGTTAGCCATGAGGACAAAATAGCAAGAATACTGGTGTATTCCCCACTTCTTTGTGTCTTTGAATACAGACAAAGATGTCTCTTTGGAAAAAGTGGACAAAACCTGCTGGACTCAACACTGAGGTAGCAGAGTGATGTTCTGTGGACTGTATGGCATAAAAGATAAGCTGATGGTCTGTGTAGACAGACAAGATAAACCACACCTTTTTTTGGTGCTGTTTGTAATTAATGAGTGGAACAGCAATTTAGAGTTTCAGGGAGTGATCTTACAATCAAAATGGGACGTATTCAAAATGGACAATGACCTATGGCCATCAACTAAAACACAAGAAGTTCCACCTCAATATGAGGAAGAACTTGTTTACGCTGAAGGTGGCAGAGCACAGGAACAGGCTGCCCAGGGAGGGCATGGAGTTTTCCTCTCTGGAGACAATAAAAACCCAGCTGGAAGAGTTCCTGTGTCTCCTGCCCCAAGTGACCCTGCCTTGGCAGGTTGGACTAAATGATCTCCAGTGTTCCCTTCCAACCTTAAGTATTCTGTAATTTCCACATGTGGGGGTAGAACAAGATGACCTTTAAAGGTCCCTTCCAACACAAACTATTTTATGATTCTGTGATCTTCTACAAGTGAGCACAAAGCATTTGCATCATCTACGTTGTACAAGCAATCAGGTTTGCTAAGCAAAATTACCTCTCCAACTCTGGAGTTCATTAACGTGGCCAATACTATGAATCTAGCCAGTAGTTTCAGTGCAAAATGTTACAGCTGTAACATGATCCTTTGAGTAACGTTAATATAGTATTGTAACAACAACTGATTGGGGGAAGCATTAATTGTGCATTTTTTGCAAAATTAAAACAGCTAAGATGGAGAGGTTTTGAAAAAGGAAAGCAGAATTTTCTACTTCTAAATAACTGCTTCAGAAATAAGTTAGGTCACAAGAAGCTACACAAGAAGTTTTTTAGTAAGAAGAATATTTAGACATCTCAGTGTCGGTCCAATGGAGAGTGGCAAGCACTAATTAGCATTCTTGCTAGCAGTTTCAGCAGCAAGGAATACTACTTAATGAACATGGAAACCAAGATATTCTTTCTATATGGCTTACATGGTGACCCAACCCCAAACCCCAATGGGTTTATGATGAAAATGAATTTTCTTAGTTGTTTAATTCACCTCCTCCTGGTAATGGAAATTCCTGTATGTCTCTTACTCAGCATTTCAGTAATTTCAACAGCCCTAATATGATGCACAAAGTTTTCACTGTGAGTGCCCTTAGGAGGTACCACAAACTATGGTTTCACAGGAAAGTCATTGAGACAAATGCAATGGTGGGCAAATGCACACAATTCCCAAATTCTGCCCTGAGCCTCTATTCAGCGTGTGAGAAAGCAAAGGATCTCCACAGGAGTTGGCAGTAAAACAAAAATGTTATTTGATCTAGAACTATTTTCATATTGGTGTTACTGGATTTTACCTACTTGCATTTTCTTTCATTGATATGAGCTACTTAAAAAGCTTGCCCATTTTTTCAGAGGGAAAGAAGTTGTGTCTATCTATGATTTTTAAATAGGACCATCATAAAGGAAAAAGTTAATTTTCTAGTTATGCTTTGAAGATTAATAAAGGTTGTTAGCATTTGTTAACTTCAAATATTTTCACATAGTTTCCATAAAAAAGAAAAATATGTGGTGTGATTAAATTTCCTGTAACTTGTCATATAAAAATGAACTCAATAACAAATGAGCTCTGCCAAGATGGTTGTATATTTTTTTAGAGAAATAATGTAGCTGTTCAGACTAGCCTACGTTTTACATGGAGTTTGAATTAGCACTTTTTCAATGGATCTCAAAAGCATTTTTCTCTGCTATTCAGCTCAATACTGAAGCTCCAGTTCAGGAAGGTACTTCATAGTGTGAGTAATCCTATTCAAAGCAGTGGGCCACTGACACACTTAGAATTGCACATGTACTTACATATCCCAGTAATGAGGCCTTGGCATACAATGAAACCACTGGAGTATGGGGGACCCTCTCATCATCTGAGTCTCACCTTGTCTCAGATGGAGTTGTGTGCTCACCTTGTCTCAGATGGAGTTGTGTGCTTCACTCACAAGGCAGAAGCAACAATACGTTTTGTTGGTATAAGACAGTGAGTTACCAAAGGTCAATGGTAAATGTGACAGTGGCTTCACAAGGGTCAATGGCAAGGGATGTGCTGATAGGGGACAGTGCCAGGCAAAACTGGCAGGATACCCTCCCTTGAGTCATGAGGTTCAGAAAGGATCCCCTTGCATTCTAAATTCCCTCCTAGCAGGGATTTTCAGGTGTGGCTGGATTCTGGCTTAGTCCCAGATTTGGTCAATGGTTTATGTCTGTATAATCACAGATAACACAATAAAGCCTCTATATGACCTAGCTAAGAAAAAGTTTCAGAATTTCAGTACTCCTATTCCCAATTCACCTACTGGGTATCTGATGTGATAAGGAGTCTTCCAGCCTTGAGGAGTAACCTTGAGAGGCATCCTCACTCAAGGTGAGATCCTGAAACACAACTCTCCGGCTGTGCAGGCCAGTTCAACCAGTCCTGGGTTGTCTACTAGTTATGGGATAACTTGATTGCCTTATAGTGATATCAGCATACCAGCCATATTTTGGCTGGCATATGCTCAACTAGCCCTTGGCTGATAAGCAAGATTCATAGCCCTTCTTTCCAGCGTCCAACACCACAGACACAGCCATTCTGACCACTGCTGATGACTATTGCTCAAGTAGAAGAAGAGTGAGGGACTGGCACAGCACCATACACTGGAGTTTTGATTTGATGTTTAAAGCAGTGCCTGACACTCTGCTCTTCATGGGTGGGGTGCCATTGCCTCATGCTTGACCTTACCTAGGCCTAATTTTTTTGGAAAACATTCAAGAGGTCACAGTGCCATTGTGATGACTGTAGACCAGGGAAGTATGAAATGCAGTCAAGACAGACCCCAAAAGAGATGTCACAACTTGCAAGGAAAGTAAATATGGTAGTAGCAGCAAAAAACATCATAGCTGTATGTGCCTTCTTTTTTGCATAGAAGATGGAGTAAGGTGGGGGAGGGAGGGGTGAAATAAGGGAAGGATGGTGAGGCTGCCTAAACAGAAATGGAGATAAGGTGAGGGAAGAAACAGCTCTTAACTGTGGGACAATGAGATTCCATTAAAGAGAGCATTAATTTAGGTTCTGACTTCCCCCATTGTTGAATCAACTCCAACCACCAGGAGGCAGGGAGAAGGGAGATGGAGAGATAACCATCACTGTCTGCCATTTGCTGTTGCCAGACTGTCTGATGAATCTCCTTCACCCTTCTCATCAGCATGTCTGGATTTAATTTGGTTTTCTCTTTTCTGCACAGTGCTGCTGTGGAAGGCCATGGATTTTCACTCATTTTAACAGTCAGCTGATATATTCAACAGGGAGCTTATTTTGCTAAATAAGCTACAAAGCAAAACACCAAGAAGCATATTGCAGTGAAATAAAATACGGACTCTAATTGATGCAGTAGTTTTGAATAAATCTTTCCATTGTCACAGTCAGCATGCTAAATGCCAAGGGCTGTCAGCACCACTTCTTAGTTACCTACCCAAGGTAATCATGCAGCTCTTCTCGTTGCAGAATCCAGCTGTTAGCAATACCAATTTATGAGGCTTTACCCAAAAATAATTTTTAAAAAGGCAAAAAGTAAATGACAGGCTCCATTTTGTAAGATTGTCAGATCCCATCTCTTCTTACAGAGCCAAAATAACTTGGAGACCAGTATGGATGTTTGGCTGGGAGTGCATGGGTGAGGTGATGCCCCAGCAGAGAACTGAAGTCAGCTTGTTCAAAAGCCTTACACTGGGGCCTCCTGCCCTTTTGTGGAGAAATGGCCTTGGGGAAGTAAGCATCTGCAAACAGCCCATGCCACAAAAGTTTTATAAGTAGTAAATTTGCTGTCTTTAGTTGTGGAATTGTGATGCTTTTTCTCTGTTTGCAACTTCAAACTGCATATAAGCAGGAACAGCAGCCACTTTATCCTTGGAGCTCCTTGATTCTATATGAGAGGTATACAATGCACATTTAAGACTGAAATTTTACATTTGTCCTTCTGAGTGGTTACCTAAGTATATTTACACTCTGAACATGTAAAGTCATTATATAGGTAGAATGGGAGGAAAAATGAACCTGAATTTATGATAAACGGGAGGCAGAGGGAACAGAAAAGGGAATGCCACTGATATTATTTTTCTTCTACTGCAGGCCAGACATCACATGGCCCCTTTCATAGAATTAATGGTTTAGGGTAAAAAAATGTTCTGATACCAGTCTGGGCCCAAACTCTATGCTGTGCATTTTACTGACTTCAGCTGGCATCTCGGAGTGATAGGTCAGATTGTAATTAGACCTCTGAAATTAGAAAATAAAGAAAGGCCTTTTGTGGCATTTTGTGCCAAAAAGGTTTAAATAATTTAGGTATTTAGCCTTCCAGAAATGATAATATATTTTTCAGGAAAAAAGGTGATTTTTTTATTCTTTCAATTTTCTTCTGTTTTTCACAGGTGGCTCTTTCTTGATCTCTTCTTACACTGAAGAGTCAAAATTTGTCCTTGTAAATTTTCCTGTAAAATCAATTTAGTTCAAGATTCTGCTGTTGTGAAAAAATCACATTCTATTTATCAAGGGGTATACAGGCAGGTTCTATAAAAAGGTACTATTGGCCTGAAAAATCTTCCCTAAAAACATTTTTTTGAATTTATTCATGATAGAGGTATATTCATGTGGAGGCTCTTTTACCCAAGCTACTATATGGAAAGGATGAAATTTTGTATTAATTTCTAACAGCTCAAAAATTGTATGAAAAGATAATAATTTTGTATTAAATACTAAAGGACTTTTCTCCATGAGGATATAAGCAAGCTCCACAGGAACTGGTAGTTATGCTGCAGAAGGATTTTTCAGGCTTAGAGAGCTTGGGGGAGGGTGTTTGAGTACATTAGTATTCATTCCACATTCTTGCCTGCTGTTCCACATGCACTATTTTGTGCCTCCATAAACTGCTCTGGATGCAGAACCAAATTATTTAAAATAATTCACAGGGAAAAAAAAAAGAAAAAAGACTGGAGCATCAGTTTCTATGTATTTCCACATTGCCTTCATTTTCATTGACATTTACTGTTAGCCTTTTTATAGCAATATGAAAAAAGATGGCAGAAGCAAAGAACGGAAAGGCTTTGTCTGATAAAAAAAGTCTTTTACATTTTAGGGAGAAGTTCTCACAACAAATCAGAATGCTGTTAGCTTTCCTTGTGCAGTCAGCATCAACAATTTAAAGCAGCAGCACTGAATTCTTTAACTGAAAAGGTACTTAAAAGCTGTTATTATTATCACTACTCTTTCTTGTTGTCAAAATCTGTTTTTACATAGGAAAAAGTATATTGATCTGTGTTAATACTTTTTAATAGGGTGTACACTCACTCTAATTTTATTTTCCACTTCTCAAGCCTCCTTAGTCACAAGCCAGTCCAACAGCAGACCAACAAGGAGCCATGCTTCCATCTCCTGGAGTTGAACTCAAAGCTGCAGGAACGCTTGCCAGGAAATTTCACTAAAGATCAAGTGGGCACAATCACCTGCAATATGTGGATTTATCAAGCAAGTTCTGCTTTACTCCTGTGAACAAATAGTCTTCTTACTAAAATCTTGGGAGGAACTGTTAATTTCTTGTTCCCTGAAAGGAGTCTGGTTCATGGCCCGTCACCACTGACTCTAGGCTCCTTCTTTAATATTTGTCCTAGTAGTGATGTTCTTGAATCCTGATTGGAAAAGAACATGGTAATGTGCAAACTTGTCTTACAGTACAAAGTTGTACTGCCTGCTCCAACAGCAGGCCAGAAGAATCCTCGCTCTAAAAATATGGAAGTGTATGGAGATCTCCATTGGAAAAAAAAAAAAGGCTAGAAAGTTAAGGTTAAGCTTCAAAGGCAAAATACCCCTGGGAGAGGACAAGCTTAGATGAAAGCTGAGAGGGAAGTTTATACATTTTTGGAGGGATGAATAAAGGTGGCTTCAGGGTAGAGCATACACATACATACATACACAGAGAAGTCAAATGTCCAATGTTTAAAATTCACATTGCATGATACACAGTGAATTCCCAGTACTAACACAGTACTAGGCACAGTACAGTAGATGCAAAATCTGTAAACCAGTGTGTTCCTTTGTGGACAATAATTACTGACTCCAGGCAATCTCTTTAGAAGTCCTGGTCCCTGCTGGGTGAAGTGCTAGAATCTGTGCTGTTGCTCCCAGGGTGCCACCCTGCTGCATTTATGGTGATGAAGAATAAATATGCATGAAGTTAGTTTGGCTTCCACCAAAGTTTAATTTAGCTGACTTCTCAGTGCTGAATAAGAGAAATTAAAACCAATAATTAATAGTTCTTTTAACACAGTGAGTAAAGAGCAGCATGTGATAAAAATGTTAAATCTGGGGAGACTTCAGAGCTGGAAGATGAAGACTGTGCAATGCATTCCACATTGCTGAGGAGGTACCACATACTTTGCAGGGCACTGACGGACTAAACAAAAGAAAATGTCTGGTCAGAGGAAACAAAGGAATGCACTGCAGCATCCAGGAAGGATGTAGCACAGTCCACACCAGCTGGAATGCCTCTCCTGAGGAGTCTGAAATTCCTTCCATCTCCTCTTCCCTCCTGTTTTTGGTTTTTAACCTTCTCTGCCAAGAAAAGGACAAAAGCTTTATTATGCTTGAAGTCTGGCCACAAATAAAATTACCTAAAAGGTGCTTCAGAGCATTTAGTACATGAGCATGTGCTATATCTGCAGGGACATGGCAAGCTTTCCCAGTGACTTTTGCCATCACCCACAAATTGCATATTCCCTCTGTGTTACTTCACAAAGGTCCCTCCTTTATTTTCTTGGCTTGCACCATTGCACTCACTTCCTTTGAAGCCAGAAGCTGCAAAGTTGACACTGTACAAGGAACTTCAAATAAATTCCGTTAGCCATTCTGGGGAGGAAATATTGGGTGTTCATTACTGATTTTGCTACTTTATTGTGATTCTTTCTCTGTATAGTTGTAAATGGGGTTTTCTGTGGGTGTGCTGTGCAACCTACCTGAGGAAGGCAGCATACATAAGAAATTTTAGAATCTTTTAAAAAGTACAGCAAGTAGAAGGCAGAGAAGTACATACATTTTTGTAATATGTATACACACTTACATTACACATATATTGCATTCACACACTTATGCCTGTCCATCACTCATTGCTCCCAGCCAGAGAAGGTGGGTGGAGTAGTAAGTAAAGAGTCTTCAATATTCATTCAAGAAGGGTGACCTATGAATGATGAAGACATAGAGGTGGTTGGGGGAAAATGGGAAAGCTGAGGCTGGCCTCAGTGGCATGGAAAAGGAAACAGAAGCCACATGAAAAGAGACATAAAGATAAATAGTAAGGGAAAGGACCATGTCACTCAAAGGTGTGGAACTCAGCTCAGAAGGAAAAGGAAAGGCTGTTGCTGAAATTCAAAACAGCATGGCATTTATATGACAGACAGCAAAGCCAGGAACTTTCTATTAATAAGGAAAAAACAGTGCAATGTGTCTGAAATCACTGTATGTGTAATGTTATCTAATATCTATGCAACTCATAGAATTATCATGTAGATTGCTTGATATTTGCAGCTGAAAGATATTGCTTTTATACCAAATGTTCTTACTTTGTTTAATTCCTTTAAAAGACTGTACTCTTTCACAGTGGCTTTTCTGTCCAACCTCAGCAAAGTCTACACTTGAGGTTCCAGTCTCTTACCTCACCTGTATTTCAGATTGCTCAGCATTGGAAGCCCCTGCTGTACCACAGATATTTACTGTCACAGGAAGCAGCTGAGGTCCTACGTCCAGGAGAAGTCAGCTTTTTCTCACAGGTGCCAACTGCCTTTAACTGCTTTCCTGGTTGAAAGCCTAGCAATCCACAGGTGGTGAAACGTTTGGATGTAAATTATACAGGCTGTCCATCAAGCTGCACAAGCCAATAGCTGGTTCACAGCTGAAAGAACCCAGTGTCTAAGAGATTTAAATTCAGAACATGTAGCAAAAACCCTCAGATCTCCATGTAAAATGCATTGAAGGCTGAAAATGGCATCATTTCTGGCCTGACAATCCTGCGTATGCGGAAAACCATAAGGAGGGAAACTTGGTGCCATGTTAATACTGCCCAAATATACACAATGAAGTCAGACTGAAAGCAGTGAAATTGCAGACACTCCTCATGAGCTAAGAGGACCATTTTCCTTAACCGGTGACCTTCAATTACAGAGTAGCAAGCAAATTAGTAGAGACAAAAAAGAAAAACCTGTTAGCCAGAAAATCTTACTGGCTAAAGCTTGTCTTGTTTCAGTTCCAGTTTCCATAGCTTTCGGTAAAATATGTGCTGTCTCTTTCTCTTTTGGAGAACTGGTGTTAAATGGAAATGTTAATTCTGGGAACAAAGAATTCCTTCTTATCAAAGGGAGTTTACAACTGAGTTTTTCAGAAAACTTAAAATGTTTCTAAGTACTTGAAGGATCTGAATTATTGCCTCAAGCCTCCTGATGTCACAGAGATCAAGTTAGGAAAAAATTCAAGGCCAAAAATGCAAGGGCAGGAATGGCTAAATGAAACTGTCATTTCTCAGTTCACAGCTCTTCAGCATTCCTTATGCTCATGCTGGTTTGCCTGTAGGTTAGAGTGACTGTGAAGCAGGCTGGGATGTAAATTTACAGTGCAGCAGTTTGGTGGCCCCTATACCAAGAGGGGGGCTTACCCTGAACTCTAGTCATTTGACAGGTAGGAATTTGATCTTACCCAGTTCAAATTGTTTCTACAACATGAAACATTCACAAATCCAGCTGAATTACATGGTATCAATCCACTTTGAAAGGACACTAGAGAAGATACCATCTACCAGCAAAGGGTGTCCACACAGGGAACTAGCACTCTTCAAATTCACAAGCTGACTTAATTCCCCAGGTAGACAAGTCCAAACAGCAAAGAATATATGTCCTTCTTCACTTTGGAGTTGGAGAAGATGTTTCTAATTCTTTTTCCATTTTTTATGGCTGATAATGCAGTACAACTTATTTTCCAGTTCCTCCATTGCAACCTTTGAATCCTATAATACAAATCAAGTTCTGTTTTGATAGGAAAAGCTCCATATTTCCTTCTCTGAACACAGTTTGACAGGTGGGATTTTATTTTTTGTATATTAGCCCCATGTATATGCCTCAGATTTACAAAACAAGCCAAAGTCCCAATTAAAAAAAAATGAGGCAAATCCACTTACAAGATCAAATCCACTTATACTGTTAAAACAAAGTTAACCATGTAGGTATAAGCTTTCTCTTGACAACATTATTAGCTAAATACCTTTTCTCTTTCCTCAGTATATATTGGCATGAATTCTTTTCCCCGAGGTTTCTGAGTTACAACATAGAAAAAGGATGGGGTAATAACTGCAGAAGGGTTTCTCCTACTTTGGTCAGATCTGAGACACATTTTCCTGCTACCTGCACCACCATACTGCCTGCAGATTAACAGTATTCTTTAAGCCTCCATTTTCCAAGTTTTCTCAGAATAGTTCAGATCATCAGCTCTTACAGTTTAAAGAGTGAGATTCATTTCTAAGAGACAGCTGTAATAGCATGGTAGTATGCTAGATTGTTGCCTTCTTACAGCTACTAATATTTTTGCTTTCAGAGACAATCTTTTTGAGATTCCTCTTCTCCTTAGTTTGACAGAAATCTGTTAATGACGAGTCTCTGAGTGTTCTCTAAATGCAACATGTGGTGAACTCTTAGTCCCAAGCCTGAAGCCACAGTCTTCCCACTGTTTGTTGCTTGGGCTCAATAAACATCACACTGATATATTGAGATGACTCAGTGAGACAGTGTTCACCTGCCAGCACCAGCTCACTGGTCGGGACTTGTGAATTTTTCCAGATATCAGACAGGCTGGAAGAGCAAAGCCATTTATAGACCTGGTGATTATAATGATGCATGGGAACAAAAATAGATTTACAACAATAATAACATCCAGGACAGCAATACAAACAGTGAGGATAAAAACCAGGGAAAGATAAATACCTCTCTGGAAATATGACTACTAGTGAATCAATAAGCTGATGTCCTAGCAAAAGTACATCACACATCACTGCAGATTGAAAGCAACATAGTGTTGGTAACCTTCAGTCTGCCCAATGCAAATTGTCCTTTTTCTCCAGTCTTATGTACTGTTACAAGCGGCAGTGGACCATTTCTGCTAGCTAGAGGGTTGTTTCTGCACCACTTTTAACTAATGACTGTTAAAATAAGCTAGGTAAATTCCTGTAACATTGAATGAATGGTTGTAATACTGTAATAATTACAATGCTTATAATACTCAACACTTCAGGTTTGTTAGTGAAAGAAGAAAACTTGAAAAACTGTTTTTTCCATTTCTTTTCCTATGCCAGTTTGTAAGCTATACTGTGAATAATGAATACTTTAAGGCACTTAACTTATAAAAAATAGTTTCAGTCTGTGTCCCTTCTCTGTATGGCATGTAGTCACAAACGTGGTTCTTTTAAACACTGCTGAGAACAACTCTCTTGTAGCATGGACAAGTGTTTATTACAGGGTTTACTGCCTTGGCCTATGATTCTACGCTCTGCAAAAGCACATCTTAACTAATTCCCAAAGGCAAAGTGGCAACATTGTAAAACACTAGTGAAAACATTCAAACTGCAGTTTAAACCTTGTTAAAGCGCAGCTCTTCTTTGGAAAGTGACACTGAAAATGGCAGTGTGGGATCCTGTATTTTTTGTGCATGTGTGATTTCAGGATCAAACATGCTAAGTACAAGCATACAGTTCTCTCCTAACATCCACAGCCAGCTCTACAGCCTGCAATGAGATTTGATAGTTGAAACTTTCATGTTCATATATGGTTAAGACGATGGTCACCTTAGCAGCTGTCCCAGCATGCTATCATCATTGAAACAGATACACCTTTCCCCCATTCCATTTACCTGAATGAGCTTGAGGAGAATCTGTTTTCTTCTCATTAACTTATCAGTTTTTTCACTGCTTAGGGATGAAAAATGTCTTTTCATATAAGTTGGCATATCTAACTCTGAACAAAAATACACACAAAACAATTGTGGCAAAGAAGAGCACACTTCTTAACAACAGCATCATTTTCAGCTGAAGAATTTTAATGGCTTTCTAATTTGTTTTCTGGTCTGGTTAATTGCATAAAATATTTCCATCTCTAGAAAATTCTGCTATGAACACTATTGTCCATACGCATTAACTTGTTTCAATAGGCTTATGAGCTATAGCTTTATTTCTCTATATTTTTCTCTAGAGAGTCAGCTGTTGGGCATTTACGGCTAGTACCAGCAATAAGAAGATATAGCCCCATCCAAAGCCCATTGAAATTCAGTTAACAGTGTTAATTAACCACAGGGAGCTTGCTATGTATTTGGTGCTTTTCTTTCTGCTGTACCTAAGATAAAAGCAATCAGCCCCACCTACCTCCCCTGACCTGACACTGGAGCTGCTTCCAATCAGAAGAGACACATTGTCACATCTGGCTCTTGGCCTTTGAGAGGATAAAAGTAGTTTAGGTTAAACTTCTGCTCATGAACTTAATATCTTCTGCTGATGGAGTTGCTGTAGCATTATAGTTGAAGTTGGTTCCTGTATGGAGAATACCATAACCACACATGGCTATCCTGACATACTCAAATATGTCCATGTCAAGAATAATCCTTCCCACCACCCCAACAAAACGAAAATGTAGGAATGTACAGGTAAAATTCATCTATCGGCAGTACTGTGCTTTTATCTGGGCAGTAAATTCATAAATATATTTAAGAGTAAGCGCTAAAGTACTAAAAAGTTCTGAAAAGATTACAGGAACATTTGTATCATCCATTCCAGGTACAATACCAATCAAGTGGTGACTACTACCCATCAAATACCAGCAATGCTCCCTTGGGTGCCAGTTTTCTGACTACTACCCATCAAACACCAGCAATGCTTCTGTGCCAGTTTTCACAACACTTCTTACAGAGAACTTACAACTAATTCAAGTGTCTTGGATTTTTATCATCCTGACAAGTGCAACCAGCATCTGTTTCAATCCTAGGTTATGCTTGACACATGTTCAAATGGCTGTGGACTGTAAGGAGGCACATGTGAGGCTGACTTTGAAGACGATGGTTTCCAGACAATATAGCTGAATTTTTATGAAATAATATGCAGGCTTTTTCCATCTAACTCTTGCCAATCCTGCTCAGCCTTGCAACTGAAAGGGGCAAAACTGCACAGCCCAGTGCCAACAGGGGCCCCAGTTTCAAATGCTCAAGCGCTGGTATAGCCAGAGCTGAGGTTTTGGTCTGGCCTGTGAAAAGGGAGAAAAAAAAAACATCTGTGAAATCTGGAGGCACATCAGGTTTGGCTTCTACCCCAGGATTCCACAGGCTCCCATAATCGTTTATAGCTATCTGCAGGTTGGGAAAGGAAATCCTTTCTCTGCTCCTTTCCTCTGCTCCACACCTGGCACACACAGGTTCGGCAGGGCTTCTGTAGAGCGCCCGGAGCAATCCCGGGAAGCACGAACAGCCGGGTTTGATCCTTATGGCTTTAGAAAAATGCCCTTTTCTAACTTAAACTAAGGGGAAGGAAGAACAATGCCCTGAGTGGGGCTTCTCCTGTGGACAGGAGCATGCTGAAGACACGACTGTCGCTGAGAAGTCACAGAAAGAGCCCCGTGTCTCCGCTGCCCCGGGCCGAGCCCCTCGGGCCTTTCCCCCGGGCCTTTCCCCCGGGCCTTTCCCCCGGGCCGAGCCCCCGGGCCGAGCCCCCGGGCCGAGCCCCTCGGGCCTTTCCCCCGGGCCTTTCCCCCGGGCCGAGCCCCTCGGGCCTTTCCCCCGGGCCTTTCCCCCGGGCCGAGCCCCTCAGGCCTTTCCCCCGGGCCGAGCCCCCCGGGCCGCTGCAGGCCGCCGGCGCCCGGCAGCCTTGGCGAGAGGCGGGCGCCGTCCCTCGCATTCCTGCCTCAGCAGGGAAGGGGAGCGAACGGGGACCCTCCTTCTCCTCAGCCTCCCCGCCCTGGCCTGGCCTTCGCTTCCAGCCAGCCCCGCCGCTGGAGCCCCCGGGAAGCCGAGCCAAGGCACCGGAGCCTCCCCTCCGGCCCCGCTGCGGAGCAGAGAGCAGGGCGGCAGAGCCAGCCAGAAAGCAATTAAACCCTCCCCTGGCCAGCCCCTGACACTCCCTCCTGCATTTTCCAGTCTGTGGTTACGGCGCTCAGAGGGTTCCATTAAGTCACCAAGTTTTACAGGTTCCTTAAAAAAAATAAAAAGAGTGGGGGTGGGGGGAGGTGAGGGGGAGTGCGCGAGAGAAAAGTTTGGTCATGGCAGGGAATGTGTGATCAAAGCTGAGCCCAAGCTTCCTGTTACACCGGGACTATATATATATCGTCTTTAATGTTGGGAATGTAAGCAGCTGCCGGAGCCTGGCGCTGACTCTCTGCCTGGTTCCCAGCGCGCTGAGGTTTCTTCCACCGACCACAATGAACAAGTTCCTGTGCTGCACGCTTGTGGTGAGTCCTTTCGCAGAGGTAGATAGGCTCTGGGTTGCATTGCAGCTTCAGACATCAGGCTGGAGAGACACACGGCTTTTCTGCTGGGGTTTTTGTTTTGGGGTTTTTTGGTGGGGGGGTTGTTTGTTTGTTTGTGGGTTGCTTTGTCTTCTCTCCGTTTTCTTGGTAAACCCTGTTCGTTTAATCTCTCCACACTTTCCTGGTGAGTTTGGAATGTGATGGACACGTCCAGCTCCAGGGAGACAGCAGGGATTTTCATCCCGTTCTCAGGGTAGTGGCATGATTTGCTTTTATTTTGCTTTTTTTTCCCTGACTTCTTCCCTCGTTTTGTAAGGCCTTATCATAGTTTTGAAGCAAAACCCTATATGGAGTAATGAATTTAGAAACTCTAGGCTAGAATGTTTGTTTCTGATTTAGAAAAGCTCCATCCCTGCCTGCCTCTAATCTCTGCTGCAGTGGCACTCTTGGTATCTCAGATTCTCAGATACTGGGATGGCTTTCTTACCCAGGAAAACCACTGTGAACTCCACCAAAAAAACCCCACAAGTGTGTTGTTCCTAGAAAATTCAGCTTCATATGCAAGAAAGTGATGAATTAGTCGTTCTGTCAGTAGCTATTACAGAATAAGTTGGGTTATTAAATCTGGTATAAGACCCTGCTTTAATAAGTTTTTGTTTACTCGGTGATTTAGTAAGATACTTCCAGATGCAAATTTAGAGATGTTAGCAGTGCAGTAAATCTTTCAAAATGTTATTTAATCCATTTAGTCATATGGAATTGTATATTAGTTCAGTTTAATTAAAACCTGCCTACAGACAGATCCTGTATTTGGAGGCTCTTCATCTTTTGCATAAGGAAACTTTCAAAGAAAAACATTAAAAAAATTATATTCAGAGCAGGCTCTTGCTTATGCCAGCACAGTAACTTGCTTCTGGGTTGTTTTTGGTGTGTACAGCAGCATTAATGTTGTGGCAGAGCATTAGAACTGAGATCCATTTATTCTGAAAGTTTTTTATAAATGCAATGAGATTTCCAGGATCTGATGAGTAATGCGTGTTTATTACTCTCTGTACAACTTTCTGAAAGAGCTTTTTGAGAAACAAACCCAAAGTGATTAATGGTGTAAGGGAAGCATAGTTTGTCAGGCTTGTGGTCAGCAGATTGAAATGCAGGACAACTTTTTCATCCCATGTCTGATGTTGTGCCTGCTTTGTCAATATGAAATCACAGGAAGTTAATCTGGGAATTTCAGCAATATCTGGTTATCAACCTGGCTTCTTATCTGTGACTGTCATAAAATAATCATATACATACCAAAGAGATCATCATCCAACTGCATTATTATTACAAATATTGTGAAATTTAAGTAAAATTAGTGAAGTTTAAGTACTGTCAGATGTGCTAGAGCTCAGAAAAGTAGCTTTAGTATCCATCTAATAACAACCCTTTTAGGAGGCACAACTGTACTTCAAAGTTCTGTGTGTTTGGCTCACATATCTCCAAACCTAGTTTGGAGACTCTGGATCTAAAATGACTTTTGGGACATGATGTACTTTCAGCCTTGGCCTCTTTGCTCAGGTTTCAGAAAGGTTATACCTGCTGATGCTCATGTTTGCGTTGTTTGCTTGGAACACTAAAGCTGCTTACAAACATTATTAAATTGGACTGAATGGAAATAAATTCCCCAGAGCTGAATCTCATTACTTGTCACGTAACTATCTTGACCCTTATACTTGACCTTTCTCTATTTTGGATCTCTGGACACATGTGACATTCTTTTTATGGCCTGCCTGTTGGGTTTGCTGTGTGTAGGCAGCAGTGGCTTTGCAGCCCGTGAGGGTAGGAGTTATCTTTCTGTCTGACTTTCTTTCTGTCTGTCTGCATGTGTCTTGGTTAAAAATAAAACACTAAGGTTACCAGAAGAATTTTTAAAATATATCGTCACAATTGACGCAACAACTACTGTTCAAATCTCATGGAAAAAAATTTGTTCCTTCTCTACAAGCACCTATTTGCACATAGTACTGGACATAAATTCTCTAGCTAGCAGTCAGTAATTTTGTTAGTAATTCTGTCAGTGCAAAAGCAGACTGTAGTTAGAAACGTCTCAGGTTTGGGTTAGCTCTAAATCTTGCACTCTGGTGAATAGTGTTCCAAAATGTTACAAAATATGTTACACATATTTTGGAGAGTATCTGGTTAGTTTCCCCTGCTTTCTCCCTGTAAAAGTTCCAAAGAAAATGTAACTCTTGTAAATGAAGACTTTGAATATAGCAGTTCTTTGATAAGATGTAAAACTGCTCTTCAGCTGAATTTCATTTTCCTACCACTGAAAATGAAACAGTAGCTTAGACCCCTAAATTGCTTTGTGAATGACAACTAATGGTGCCTCAAAAAGTCTCTACAAGACTTGACTTTTTGACATATTGCTTAACTGACACAGAAATGAAGACAGTGTTTCATAGCCTCAATTTTGAATATGGGTCACTCAGGAGAGCCACCAATTGAACTCCTTATGTAAAAGAGCAGCCTCCACTTTATAAAGTGTCTTCCAAACAAAAGTAGGTCCTGTTATGTCCAAAGTGAGTGGATTACAATGAAGCAGTTGGCAGAATGGGGGAAGAGGTTTATAAGCTGAACTCAAGCCAATGAAGATAACTCCATGTTAGATTTCATTGTGTACCTGCCACTTTGCCGTGGTCTGCAGAAAGGTCCTTCGTCTGGGCAGTGCTCTTGTGAGCCTGCAACAACCCATGGGTCAGCAGTGCTGCAGAGATGCTGGCCCAAAGAGGTTAAATCTGCTGATTGCATGGGCCTCCAGGACAGCAAGATCAGAAGGATGAGAGCTAGATGGGAGTAATTTCTTCCAGGATGACAAGTAATTTACAATGGTAATTTTCAATAGGTGGATGTGGATCTCATCCATTGCCACATACTGGATCTGAAATACAAGCTATTGATGAGGAGGACCTTGATAATATCATCCAGTGCTGTATTTTGCCAATGGGATTTCTCTGGGCCTGTGCATGATTTCAGTGAGGAATTCAGTCTAAGCGTTGAGGATATGTGAAGGCCTCCTGCCTTTGCTTTGTCCAAATACTTTGCATAGAAGGCAAAGTAAGAGAATTGTGAGTTTTTACTTTGAACCCAGTGCAAACACTGGGAGCAATCTGACAGATGTCTTGAACGATTATTTATCACACAAGAAAATATGCTTTGGAATACTTGTGGAATGCAAAACAGAAACAGATTTATCTTTCTCAGCAAATTAAACATTCTCCTTTGGTCTACAACCCAAAACCACAAAGCCAAGCTATATAATAATATTTTCATATGCTGAAAAGCCACTCTCTTTTCTGCCACAAAGCAGTGATTTAAAGGGATGATGCTTGAAGGATTTTTACTTCATGTGCTTTGTCTTCTAGTTCATTTTAATTCAACAAGATAAATCAAGCGGCTCTTTGCCTTATATTTAAAGATGAAAGAATAGGGCGTGTATTTTTTTATGCCCAAGATCTGAAATGAAATTTTACAATCACATTATTTCTCTTTCAAAAGCCTCTTCTGAGGAATCAAACAAATGGACTGCACAAGCCTTTTATGTTAGCATTGTGTATGCTGACATAAGGATGGTATGGAGAAATATAGCTTCAGGCCTAATGTTGCTGAGTGACATGATGAAAGAACTGCTGTCTAACCTTGGATAATTCATGTTGAATAAGTTCTCAGTATTTAGTTGCATCACACTGACTGACACTAGACTTATATTTCAATATTTACAGTTCATCCCAATTCCTCATGCTGAGACAGCCATCCTGAGAGGTGCCCAGGATTTTCCCCAGGGAGATGGAGGAAGATTGAATTCTTCAGTCTTTTTCAGAAGCGAGTCCATGACACTAGAACTCAATTTCACACAATAGGTTGTTAGTTGTAGTTAATGACATTAGGTTTTGTTCTAGTTTTCTTTTGCTGTAACAATTTATTATTGATAGCATTTCATAGTCATAGAACAAAAAACTCCCTAACCTTTGTGAGGTTTTTCTAAACTGAGCCTTGCATTTCACTAACCCTAGAAAAAAATGTTTACAAGTGAATCACACTAACAATTTGTCAAGATGAAAAAGAACTGAGCATCATTTTCTCCCCTTAGTGCTGGGATATGAAGAATTAGCTGGGGATTTAAAACTGAAAAAAAATCTGCCTGGATCTCTTTAGTCCATTTGCCATCTCTTCCAGGAAACCAAATGTATTTGCTTTCAGAAAGGCTTTGAAAGCTATATTTAAGACACATGGGTTTCTTACACCTGCTTCTCAGTGAAAGGCTGTTCCCAATCTTCCTCTTACAAGAGAATCCCCTTTTCATTTGCCAGCATTACCCTTTAATGGAGAAAGTTCTTCTCTCTGAGTTCACCATCTCTCTGTACTGAATCCATAGCCTCTCTTGTGACTTGCCAAGCTATTGAAAAATTCCAGATCCTCTCCAAGGAAAAGCTCTAAATTTCCTTCTAAACTTTCTCTGTAGCACTTCCTAGTGAATTAACCTTTCCTAAACAAGGATGAACAGAACTTTACACAATGTTCTGAATGGCAAATCCATTAATGTGGTCATGTGCAGCACTGATACATGCCAGTTTTGGATTCTTAAGGGTTATAGGATGAACATACTCATTGTCCCTACTTTTGATTCCAGTAGACTGAAGCAGGACTTGTAATTTCTTCCTTCTTTCAAATTAGTACATGACACCTTTTCTAGCAAGAGCAAAACAGGCCAGTGCCAGCATGATCATGGAAGAAATCTTTCTTTCTATGAAGCTTTTGGGGAGTCTACTGTTCAGAACTAGTAAGTTCTGATCATGGCACTTTGGTGTGCTCAAATTTTGCTCAAATGTGCTGTTTCCTACAGAAGACATTCAGATGCTTAGTGTGGAGGCTACCTTTAAATATGGACATTCAGATCAGAGGTTTTGTGTAGCTAAGAAACTGCTATCAAGTTGGTCATAGCATAGTTCAGGAGAGAAGATGTCAGGAATCACATAAAATGCATTTAAATACTATTTTAATTTTTCTTAGGAACATGCTTTTGAAGGGCCCCCCCTGATCATCCTTATTTACTGTATTTTAGTTTCTACATCTGAGCAGCCCTGGAGTGCACAAAGTGGATTTACCAAAGTAAACTGAACTGATGAAAGTAAATCTAGAGATGGACCCCAGAGACACACCAGATGCACTGTAACCACTAATGCATGCTTGTCCATGAGAGCAGATTGAAGTTAGTCCAAAATATCCCCTCAGAATAATACATAATGTGGATGTCAGGTGCTCGGCACCATCTGTTTTGCTCTGCAAATCTGCTGTAACAGGTGATGCAAATTCCTAATGTAAGCACAAACTCAGTGTGTGTTAGGCCAGGAGAAAGGACAATTTAGTGATGTTCCCCTCCAGCTTATTCTGTGAACTGGGGGACAAAAGAGTATTTTCATTCTCTTTGTCCTAAATTGCTACAGTAAAACGAGTGAAAATTGTATTTCATTATCTTCCACCATAACTACTGATTTCTTGCAAACCATCTGAAAAGCAAATTGACTTTACTTTGGCACTTGATGTTGGTTTAAAGATAATGTCTGATTTGCAGGTTGCATATCAATATTCAGAATACTCAGGTGTGCTATGTGTTTTCGGCCTATATATAAGACAATTTTTTTTCAGATCTTTTTTCTTAAGTGTTATCTAGCCACCTACAGTTGTCTTATGAAGTGTGGTATTGGATTGAGGTCTAGAAATGTACTTAGCAATATACTAATGGTCTAAAAAAAAGTCCAGAAAAAAATGCCCTAAAAAGACTCATATGCTGTCTGTGGCAGCGGTTGATATCTGATGCATAGAAGATTTGGAAGAAAAGGACAGAAAAATATCACTATTTTTGTGAATTCAGTTTTTGATTTGGGATTTCTTGATCAAAAGGTGATGTTTATATTTAATAGTCCTTTATTATTTTCATCCATTACTGTGTCAGTGATGTAGGTAACATCTTGAACTCGACTCTTTGCAGTGTCCTATGGCATTGCTAATAGGCCCACAGTAGGCACTAAGGTAATCTAGCTCTGTCTTGAAAATTCTGTATAAAATGCTCTGGTAAAATTCTGAGATATTAATTGCATTTATATCTTTAGTTAGACTGAAGAATCTTTTTGTTGTAATATTTTACTAAATAAAATAGTTGGATCTTAGCATACATGTGGCTCAGCCACTGATCAATGGATTACTGCAGCTACATAATGTGTGTTTCTGGGAAAAAAGAAGCAAAACAAGTGTGATGTGCTTTTCTTCTAAAAGTACAAAGAAAAAAAATCAAATGGGAAGACTGATTGTTCTTTTAGTGATGCTGATTTATTAATCCTATTATTATGGGGTTTGGTTATGCTCATTTAGATTAATAATATTCTAGTTGCCATTATTAGTTCATAGTTATTGGTTCTTCCAAGGACAAAATTCTGTATGTCTTGCACACACATGGTTTAAGTATTGTTTTGCTCAATTTTTAAAATCAATTCCTCTCGAGTTGTGTTGAAATGTTTTCAATTTTTATTGGCTTGTTTTCCACAGCTGTAGGTTCTTCAGGAAGCAAGTGCCTCCATTTTTCCCTACAAACTCCTATGCTTTCATACCCTGATTATTGAATACTAATTAATTTTTATGTTGAATCAGCCTCTTGCAGCAAAACTCTTTGCTTGCCACATACATGGTTTCAACTATGAGTTGAGTAAGGAAAATAGATAAAATCTTGTTATTCTTGCTCCTACACATTGCAGAGTAGAGTTAACAGTAATGAAATGATTCACCTACCAGTTCATTATGTGAAAATGTGTCACCATGGGCAGAGGCACTGCCCACAGGAGCAGATTCTACTGCAGTGACAGCTCTGGATTTGTGGGGAGCTGTGCACTACAGAGCAGGAACACTGTGTTTCTGTACAAGGATGTACTGCCCATATGACTGGTTGCTGTCTCTAATAATTTTCACAGTGTCAGATTTTCTCCTCTCTTGGGAATTGTCTTGGGTTTCCACAGACATCTGCATGAAGTGTGGGTTGATGCTTGTCTTTGTAGCACCTGTGCCACCTGTTGTAGTCAGATACATTCTATGAAGTGAATGCTTGTGTCCATGCAAGTCTTGAACTCTGGGATGCTGTATTATCTATTACTGAATTAAAACCACAGAAGAAAACTTTACTGTTCACATCAACAATTAATGAGATTACTAGGACTTCCTCATTACTAGAGTCATAGGTGTAGATTTACCAAGGGTGGCGGCATTTTTCCTCAATGTAAAGCCACTCACTATTAGAAAATGTGCTGCACCCTATTTGTTAAATAGATCACATGAAACAGATCCAGTCATTTAAGGAAAATGGAGTTGTTCATCAAACTTCAAAGACTAATAAGGAATTTCTCCCAATGAAAGGTATTGTGCATTGAGACCACAAAGAAATGACAGCTCCACCTCTAGAAATCAGATAAGTTATCAGAGTTAGTCAAAGGTAGCTACAAGAGGCTGTAGGGAATATCCATACTATCTGCATTTCATTCCTAAGCCTAAGTATAGCTGTATGAAAAGTGGATTCATAGAGTTGCAACAGGAGAATGCATTTAAGAGTATTTGCTTAAGCAATAAGAGTTCCTAAGTTAAGCACTAAAAGTTCCATAAGTTAAGTCACAATACTTGTCAATTGTGTTAATGCAGATGAAGTTTTAAATTGTCCTTTCCAAACTTAATAAGATTATGGCTTTAGAAGTGCCATGATGTGGCAGAAGTGAGGCCCTTAAATGAAGCATCTCAAGAAAATACAGACTTAAAAAAAAGAAAAAGTAAATTCTAATTTTACTTTGGGGACATTTGGAAAAGAGGAAATATATGTTTGAATTTGAATTGGCAACTCTGTATTAGCTGTCAGGGGTTAAAATAGTAACAAAGACAAGTCAGTTAGATCTATAATTTTATTGGATACACAGAAAAATATCTTAAGTCAGATCCAGTTTACTTCATCTTTACAAAATGTACAAGTTTTGGAAGAGAAGTGGCACCTGCAGCCATACATGCAGTGCTGGGACAGAGCTGGGTTATCAGTGAGAAGAGTGAGCTATTGGCAGACCCTGTGGGGTTCAGGGTGGTTCTCAAGAGGTTTTTTTGTGGTAGACTGGTGGAATCACAGAACCAAATTTTCAATTGTAAGACCAAAATGAAGTGATATGGAGGTTGTCTCAGATCACTAGGTCCCCAGTCACACCAGCAAAGCAGACTGTTGTAGGAAACAGGAGGACTCTAGTTGTCATGGCATATGTCAGTACTGAACCAGCTTTTCACAACAGCTGTGAGCATGTGATTTTAGGTAGGAAATGAAAGCATTGGCCTGGTCTCTTCCAGCTCATGCAATTAAGTCCTCAATGTGCCCTTCATAACTTGCATCATTCTTTACCTTTGTCTCAAGCTGTGTCTTCATCTTTGATGTAGCTGCCACATTAAATCACAAGAGCTTCTGCATATCAGTGAAAAATTAAATGGAAGGCATTAAAAAGTAAACTCTGTTGTTCTAGCCATTAATTTCTGGTAAAAAATTAGTATAAGAGAAATAGTGTAAGGAATCACCTTTAAAGGTATCTCTTGTGATGGTGCAGTACAGTGGTCAGGTTCACACGTTCAGGCACAATTCCTTTTGTATTTGAAATACTCAAGAATACAAAGGTGCATAATCCCCACCTTTGCCGTGCATTGGTCAAATTCTCTGGTGCCAGGCAGTTAAAGGTCATTGTCCAGTGATATTAAAATGTTGTAAATTGGAGAAGAATAGGATCTGCATCTAAGGAGGGAATCACTTAGGTCGGGAAGATTTGCTAGATAAGATACTAAAACTTTCCCATTCTAAGACAGACATGGGAGAGTCTGGAAGCTGGCCAGTATCTTGGAAATTTCTAATGCAAATACGTGTTTGAAGGCAGTGACACGCGTAGACTCATAAACTCATTGAAGTGCAGGTTTCCTTGTGATCATGGTACTCCCTGGAGCTAAAAGGAAGGGATGCTTTATTTTCCTGTTGCCAGCTCTTGGACATTTCTGTCAAGTGGACCATCCAGGATGACTCTCCCCCCAAGTATCTCCATTACGACCCGGGGACATCTCGCCAGCTGCTGTGTGACCAGTGTCCTCCCGGGAGCTACGTGAAGCGGCACTGCAGCGCCAGCAGCCCGACGCAGTGCGCTCCGTGCCCGGCTCAGTACTACGCCGACGAGTGGAACAGCAACGAGGAGTGCCAGTACTGCAGCACCGTCTGCAAGGAGCTGCAGTTCGTCAGGCAGGAGTGCTCCAGCACCCAGAACCGCGTCTGCGAGTGCGTCCCGGGCAGGTACCTGGAGCTGGAGTTCTGCTTGAGGCACACGGAGTGTCCGCCCGGGTTCGGTGTTGCCCAGGCAGGTGGGTCCCGCTCCTCCACACGCACAGACGTACTCAGAGCTCTGCCCCACGGCCACGGCTCGTGGCACGCACACGATTAGGAAAGAGGCTGGTCCAGGCGAAATTGCAGGACGGTAAATTGCAAAGCCAATTGAACCTGTTCTAGTCTGCATCGTTTGGACTGTAGCCAAAGGAAGGTTTCTCAGTGGAATACCCTGCTCCTGCTGTAATATGTAACTTAATGGCAGTAGCAAATGTAGCAAATTGCACTCTAATGAGAAACATGATAGATTGCCTCTTTTAAAGGAACATTATCCAGAATGTAGTATTTGTGTGTGTGATAAATAATAATGTTTTTCATTTTGAAATCTGCTGTTTCAAGCAACTGTGTATCTTGACAAACACCAGGAGCACTACATGTGTGACACCCAGTATATAATTATAATAACATTAATATAGCTCTAGCATCAGTGCAATATGTGGCAAAAATTAATTATCAGCATCCTAGGTGGAATTCTTAGGGAAACTGTTACTATTATCAAGCAAACAACCATTTCTTTGTTAAGCAGGCTGGCATAGTACTGAAAGTCTGGTGGGGATATAGAGCAAAGCAGCACTTTTTAGTGGAGTGTATTCTTCATTTAAGACAACATAAATTGTTAAACCAATAATATGTTCTTCCCTCAAAACAAAATACATCATTTATTGTTTGGCAAATGCAGTGGCCCAGTTTAGCTCCAGTATTTAACACAACCTGAAAGAACTGTAAACTGTCATTGTACCAGAGCTTGGTAACTGCCTGGAGAAGAGCACTGAAGAAGGAAATGCAGAAAAACAAAGTGTCTCAGACACCCGCAGGCAACCAGACTACAGAATGATTTCACTAGGAATGACGTACCTGCAGTGAGAAACACTAGGGCAGGCCTGTACATTTTAGAGCTGGGCTGAATGACAGACTGGGAGTCCTTTTCTGGGTTATGAACCTCTCACTAGAGAGCAGCTTTGATGTAAGGAGAAATGTCGCTGCGGTAGCTACTCACTAGTCCTTGAGTAATTGGTTGATGAAGCTTTAGCCTGATGCCCTTCCACGGTTAAGCATTTCCACTGGCAGCTACCATATTTCCATATTTTAAACCTTCATTAACCTAAACTATTATACCCAGGAGCTCGGGTTAATGAGGTTCCACTGTATTTTGGCAGCAAGTCAAAAGGGGCCAGAAACAAAATCCTCAGAAAGACTCTGGGAGGTGAACAAAGTATAAATTGTCTGAGCAACCAGCCTGCTGCATCCCTATGAGCACAGTGAAACATGGCAGACAAATTTCAATCCCTCAATTCAGAATGAAGCAAGCTTTTTAAAAAGATTAAATGTTGAATTTTGTAATATGTTGAAAAGTTGGTTTCCAAAACACCATCAGATTGAACCAGCTAAACCTAAGCAGACCTCAAAAAAGGAATGAAAACATTGTAAAAATAATTGCATCCCCCTGTGTCAGTAGCCAGTTTTTGAAGTGTGGCAACAACTAAGAGTTTAATAAGCATGTAATAAGTTTAATAAGCACTGTGTTACTGCTTTTTGCCATATGATAGCCTTGAACTCTGTAATGAAGCAAATTCAGGTGGAATAAAACATAATAGCAGAAAAATATTATTCCATTCCCACACAGGGAGATGATGTGGTCCAGTGCCTCATTTAAGGCTTAAAGCATAAGAAATCTGTTTCCCTGGTGCCCGTTGCTCATGATTACTCTGGGATATCACTTTGCTTTTGTAGTCCCTTTTTGTGAGTGCCCTATGCGAGGCAGGGTTTATAGCAGCATTGTATTGGGAAAGCAGCACTGCTGCGAGGCAGCTCTGTCTCCCTGGTGGCGTTTCCCTGGGAAGAATGGGGGATTCCAGGAGAGTTGGAGGGAGTGGCTGAAGGGCAGACAGACAGCGGCAATTTGTGCCCTGAGCAAGAGTGGTGAAATAAACAGTGAAGAAGCTGGCAGAGTTGGAGGGTGACTTTATGATCAGTCCTGAGAACACTGATAGATTACCTGGTATATTCTTCTCTTGTGCTGCAAAGATTATGCAGTAAGCTCTGAGCAGAATGATGCACCGCTTGCAGGAACACTCCTTTCTTCCACTTCCTTGCTGCCAGAACACAACAGCAGCCTGTCTGTAGCAGGGAAAGTTGCTAAAATGCATGTCTCAGAACAGCTGATTGCTGCCTGCGCAGTGCAGGTGCAGCCCAGAGCTGCAGGCAGTGCACTTCGCACAAGGGCAAAGATGTGGCTGCAGAAAGCACAGGATTTGGGAGGGGGCTGGCACATACACTGTCTCTGGCAACTATACACTCCTTCATTTTCACTCGTTGTCTAATGAAGTGCTAGGTCAGGTGGTATGAAAGTACTATTCTTGATTTCACAGCTGATTGAAAACTTGAGATACATACTCTTTTTCTCTAAGGATTTCCCAAAATAAAAAAAAACAACAAAAAAAACCACAAAAAACCCTAAAAAACTAACTTAAACATCCACCTGTAAATACTTTAAAAATACACTAGATGGAGGTATTTTCTTATTCAAATGTAGTTTCTAAATTTTTCAAATAAATTTTGAGTGTGTGCTTAAATTCAAGTTCAGTAATGCAGTATTAGATACCTGATTTCAGACTTGTTAAATGTTGGATGAATAAGGATGAATTAGGAGTGAATATACACCAGTTATTGGTGCTGTTACTTTCCTGCCACTGTTGGTTAGACTGCATAGTTTCAGATCATAGATTCATTTTCTTACTCCTTTTAAATGTGCCAGAAACATATGTTGTCATTCTGTTGTTGTATCATATATTTAGTTCTGAAGTAAAACTATGCATTATAATCACCAAGCAAAACATGTATGTGTATTAATTTTTTTTTTTTATATTGGACACTGCTTTCTTCACTTTTAATAACATTTTATTCAAGCCCCCCTAAAAATTTCAGAATTGTTTTCTTTAGTTGATATTTAGTTGGATTGTATTTTTATTTAGAACAGAAGTAACCCATTCAAGTAAGGTTCTGGGCAGCTATTGCAGAGTGAAATTCAGAACACTTTTTTTTGCCACTTAATTACTTTACAGAATATTTGTATAGTTGAAGGATGAAGATCAGGCATAGTGTAATGTCTGAATAGACTCAAGTAATTGAGGTTTTAAAGATATTACTTTACTAAATTACTGATTTAATCAGCTATCACTGATTTAAAAGTTGGTAACAGGTGTATTTAAGAGTACTATTTACTGTATTCCATCAGCAGGAACATCCTTCTCCTAAGGCATCTTCTGTCTCTTTTCTTTTCCTAAGTGATTCCTTCATAGATCACAAACACAAAAAGCAGAAGCATGACAGTTTAGAGAGGAATGTTTTCCTTGCTTTTTATATTATTTTTAAAATATTTTCCTACAGTTGAGGTTATGTGTAATTGGATGCATTGTTTTCCTGTTTCCACAGGTACCCCTGAGAGTGACACTGTATGTGAGAGATGTCCAGAGGGATTTTTCTCAAATGAAACCTCCTCCAAAGCAGCCTGTCTTAAGCACACAAACTGTAGTGCCCTGGGTTTCAAAATAGCTTTGAAAGGAAATGAGGTTCGTGACAACATCTGTCAGGAAAATACAGATACGACACCTCAAAAATGTGGAATAGGTGTGTATCATGTTAAGGAAGAGTGCTCTGAAAACATACCTTCAGTTATCGTTAACATTAATTTACCAAAACCCAGGATAAAAATACCTAGCTTGTTAGCTCATTGCCTGCTATGGTGATGACCATAGTAGAATTTTAATTATTAAAGTTCAGGCCAAAAAGAGCTCAAGCAAAAAGAGAAATGGCACTATAAAGACAATTTCTTAGTCTGTTTTTAAAATGCTTTTCCTTATCATTCTTGCTTCATGGCTGTTCTGGGTTTTTTTCTGAGATGGGCAAGGTAAGAGATCGGAACAATTGACATCTTCTCTTTCTCATTTCAGATGTAACCCTGTGTGAGGAGGCTATGTTCAGGTTTGCTGTTCCTACTCATCTCACATCTAACTGGCTGAACATACTAGCAGACAGCTTGCCTGGGACAAAGGTTAGCACAGAAAATATTGAAAGGATTAAACAAAGGCACAGCCCTCAAGAGCAGACCTTCCAACTTTTGAAACTGTGGAAGCAGCAAAACAAGGAACAGGATATGGTCAAGAAGATTATCCAAGGTATCTTATTGTGATAGCATGTGCATTACAAACAACCTTCTGAATGGCATCTTAAAAATGGCTTGGATCAAATATCCCCTGGGGATGTGTTGTGCTTGGAGAAGGGCCTGCAGGCCTTCACTGAGACACATCGATGCAGTAAACATAGAGAAGTCAAGGGGAAGCAGGAACAGAATTCCACTTCTCCAGATCAGTCAAGAACGGAATTTTTCCCAGACTTGTAGCCCACTTTGTAGCATGTGTTGTGCAATGACCAAGTTCCCCTTTTGAGACTGCACAACATATAAATAATTTTGATCAACTGAGGAAAATGTTTCCCACTGTAATATCTGAGCAACTGAGGTTAGAGGGAGATGGTTCCCTGCAGCTGAGAGTGCAATTTGTCTTCTGTGAAGTAGAGGTTGACATGTTGGACTGAAACATTTATCCACAGGGTGGGGGTGCATGGGAGTGAGGAATACATAGAGAGGCTTTCCCTTCTTTTTCCTTTCTGGTACCTCTTTGTCATGCTGATTCATTGCTTTGTTTGTACTGAATCTACCAAGACACACTTCAAAGGCGAAATAGTGCTGCAGTACTAATACAAAGGTTTTTTACAACAGTCAGGCCAACTTTTCATGTAAGCCACCATCAACAACCACCACATTTGAACGACATTTTGTCCACTCAGAATAGATTTGAAAAATGCTGCAGAAAGGATTTTTTTTACCACTCTGCTATTTAGTATGTATGCTTATGTCAGTCTGTGAAGTATCTAGAGTACTTCAAAATTACTATTTTAACAAAGTTTGCCTAGGCATTTCTGAAGAGAATGAACTAAATTTTCATTCACTGGAACCAAATACTAGGAGTCCTATCACAGAAAGATACACAACACTTTACAGGATAGATGGTTCCAAAAAAGCAAAGATGAGAGAATTACTTGAAGCAAAGAAGTTTGGAAAGCAATTTCATCCTGGAATTTTGAAGTTTTTTGGTAGGCTGCAGTAAAGTTGTAATGTGCTGTACTTACCTCTGTTCTCTTTTTGCTTTCTATAGATATTGATCTTTGCGAAAACAGTGTCTTAAAACACATTGGCCACGTGAACCTCACCTTTGAACATCTCAACATGCTGATGGCAAGCTTGCCAGGCAAGAAAGTTGGAAAAGAAGATGTTGAGCGCACAATGAAACTATGTCAACCCACAGAGCAAGTTCTGAAGCTTCTCAATCTGTGGAGAATAAAGAATGGTGACCAAGACACCATTAAAGGTTTAATGTATGGACTGAAGCACTTGAAAATGTACCACTTTCCAAAACGAACCATCCAAAGCCTGAAAAAGGTGATTAAGTTTCTTCACAGATTTACAATGTATAGATTATACCAGAAACTCTTTTTAGAAATGGTAGGGAACCAACTTAAATCTGTGAAAGTAAGATGTGTCTAACTCAAGATATGTTTCTTTCTCCACTGACTATTTTTCCCTAATTACTGCCAGCAGTAATTAAACTGGAACATTATTTCAGCACATTTTGATTTACTATTTATAGAAATGCCTGACTGGAATAGTTCTAAGTCTCCTGCAGTGGTTTTGAAGATGTTTTTTGATTTTTTTTTTAAATTCTCTTTAATAAAAATCACTTTTGTAAAAGCTATTAACCCGATGGTAACACTAAGAGCCTGATTCTGCATTTTTGCACATTCAGAGTTGAAAAGTCCCACTGTAGTCACTAGACGAGAAAGGAATGCCAGACCAGGCTCTAATCCTGGAGTATACAGTATATAATACAAATACAGTATTTGCTATTTATATTCTTCAAGGAATAAACATTTTTGTTGTACATATTTATTAAGTTAAATGGAAATTGTATGAGACTGAATTTTAGGAAGAGAATTGGAAAGCACACTGTATATTTTCTAGTTAAACAGAAATGATTCCATATATTTTTCTGGCAAAATTTTGTAGCATGCCCTAAGAGTTAATAATTTCTTTACAGTTTGTATATAAAAAATGTATTGTTGCTTAGTATTATTTGTATAAGTTGTGGTATCTTTTGGTAAGGATGTTTTAATTTATCCAATGATTTTAACTCAAATACGGTGAAAATATAGCTCAAGTGACCTGAATATTTAAATATTCTGTGAGGAAGTGAATGTACCATATTTAAGAAGCTGGATTTTTATATAGAATTTATAATCTTATTTTATAAAGCAATTAAATTTTTCAGTTTACTTTTTGACTGGTGTTTTACTCTTGATTCTACAGTAGGAACTAATTACAAAGACAGACTGTGTGGATTTTGCACTTTATCTAGGGCTTGGGTCTCTGCTACTCCCTGTCTGGTCTGGTAGTTAATATGTGAACCAAGTAAATACTGATCAGCACTGGATTTTCATGGTCACTGAAAAGGTGTAGAGGAAGCTAAAAAAGGCTTAATGGTTGCAGTCTAAAAGGCCCAGGTGGTTGTGATATGACCGATTACAGCTCCATAGACACATGTGGCCCAGCACCTCTCTTGGCCCAGTGGCTTTCTTGGAGAGCTCACGACCTTTGCCCTAACCACAGCTTGTAATTTCATGGAGGAAAGATGATGCATGGGCCTGACGAGCTTGGAAAGCCTCACTTATTGCCACTGTGCTTAAAGGCAGGGAGCACAGAGAGGTCACATAAAAAATAGTCCTTTACCATTTCTCTCAGCTATAGAATGAGGCATCTACAAAGCCCTGAGCCCCATAAAAACAGAACAGAGAGTGGATGAGTGTCATTGTCAAAAGTTCACAATTTTAAGGACCAGTGGTCATTCACAATGCAAGCCAAAGGCTTTGGTGGTTTCAGAGAATGCCTGTACTCTTGGGTTTTTTTCTTTAAACCATGTGAACAGAGCTTGAATATTCAACATATTCTTTTCCATTGTGTAAGGAAAGGAAATCCACAAGCTTTTAGCCTTGTATGACAAATATTAATCTATTACAGATGAGAGGATCTTAAGCAAAGAATGAGAAAGAGATTTCTGGTTGATACGATAGGTGCTCATCAGAATTGCTCTCTATCTAGTGAATACAAATGGGACATACTGACTTAAGATACTTGGGATTTATTTTTCACTGAATTCTCACATCACTTTTTTATCAAAAGGAATAAACTCCCTTTTAAATTTCACAGGCTATTAGCATCTCATTTATTGGTATAGCTGAGAAATGGTGCTGAACATGAAAAAATTTCCTAGTTTTCTGTTGATTCATTTGGGATAATTTACATACTTCTACAACAGAAAGTGGTTTTACATGTAATTAAAAGATTATAACAACAGACTCTCAAATTTGCAAAATAGATACCAGATGTTTCTGTAACTCTGACAGGTGTGGAGGTTTGGGGTGTTCTAGGTGTTAAAGTGAGAATAATGATCTTACTGGCAAAAAAAATGAAGATCACACACACCCTATACACAAGATCATCTTAATCCTTTCTACATATAGAACAATTTTGTAATTCATAGTATAGTTATAGTATCAAGTAGCACTATAAATAAAAATTTATCACAGAGATAGGGCCCTCTAGAGAAAAGCAGAGTTGTTTCTTTGTACATGGTTTTAATTTATACATTTATACTTCCATTTTTCAAGTAGTTATATGTAACTCTTACTGTAAACAATGCAGTGTTTGTGATCCTTCAGTAATGACAATAGTGAAGAAGGTGCTTGCAGACAGAGCCTACAGTTTAAGCTATAACTACCATGTGAACATGCTATGCTTCACTACAGTGGAGTATGCCCTGGAGTGGATTTCCTGGGAAAATTTAGCATTGAACTATAACCTGTGCATTTCAAAATAGGATTTGTGCCTCCTAAACTCAAAAGTTACATGTGCTTAATGAATTATACCTCTTAAACTTGATGCAGTGAGTCAGTTGTCCATGCTCAGGCAGACACTTCTCAGCCAGTTTGAGCCTCTTTTATCAATTCAGCTTCACTCAGCTGGAATGACTTGAACACATCCTGAGCAGGAGACATTTAAACTGTATTCCTTTCCCCAAAGAGCCTCCAGCCCAAAATAGCCAAGACAAACAAAAGCGAGACCCAGGATAATGAGGGAGAGGGTGATGCAAACTGAAAGTGGGAGGAATGCTTGGAAAAAAATGTGGGTTTGGGGGTGGTAGCTTGTTTTATAAGGAAGGCTGCAGGAGGAGGAAGATGTGCAATGGGCAGCAGGTAGGAGAGGGGTCCCTGTGTCCCTGGCTTGGAGGAAATTCTGCTCTGGGGAGGAAAATATGAGGTGTGAGGGGACAAATAACCAGAGCTAGGCCTTGGGGGTGAGTTTAAGAGGGATTTTTGTGCTCAAGGTGCCCTGACCTGCCGATGTAACAGAGTCTGATCTCCTCCCAGCCTGGCTGCTGATCATGTTTTGCCGTCCTCTGGCCAGAGGTGAGGCTGGCCTTGCCTTGGGATGGAAAGGAGTAGAGGAACAGGGAAACAAGAGGAGTGTTCTGCCTCTGTTGCCCCAGCCAGGAGCAGGGATTGTCCTGTCCTCTCAGCTTCCCCTTCACTGAAAGAAAGGAAAAGCAGTTTTCGGAGTATTTGGGGGAGACAGTGAGATGAGCTTTAAGGCAGGTTCTTTAGCTGTCATCTATTCAGGTCTGCTCTTGAAGCATGGAAACAACCCTGAGCTATCAAAAAATACCATGGGTTTAAAGCACAACCTTATGATTCCAAAATCTTTTACAACCCTGCTTTTTAAATGCTTTTTTATATGTATTTGTCCTCCATCAAGGCAGTCTCTTGGGTCCCAGAAAATGCTTCAGAGTGTGGGAGAAATTAATGAAGAAACTAGACACTAAGCTCTGTAATAACATTTTTTTATGCTATGCACATCACCAAGCACAATAGACCCTGACCTGGTCCCTGACTACGGCCCAGGAATGCTCTCAGAGTAAAAATCAATAGTGTAGTCTGCTGTAGGCTGAATGTTTTTAAAATAAAGCCAGGTATTAGATAGCTTTTTAAAAGTGTAGAGAATTGAATAATGATGTTTTAGTGATGGTTGGGAATGTGCACAAAACCAAAACCAAACACCACACACACATTCGTGCTCACACACACCTTACATGAGGAACACAACTTATCCCGGGGCTTCCACAGGCTGTAGTGGGGATTGCAACTCAGCCAAGCTCTTCAGCACCCTCAGATACCCAGCCTGCCTGTCCTGATATGGGTCAGCATTGCCATACCTAGGCAGAGGTGTCTGGTTTGCTCATGAATCACCTTCAAAGTGCCCAAATTTTCAGCCTTAAAGTATTTCAAAACCATGGCTCAGAAATAAGCAGATATTTATAGAAAAAGGTACCAGTAATTTCTGCAGACTATCGGAAACTATTCAATTTTGGACAAAAGTTACATATGGGAAAGACCCACCTTTCAAAATTTCTTTGATGAAATAACATGGAGAAATAAAAATGGACACAAATAACTGGTGAAAAAAAATTTTTGAATTTTCTTCCTTTACCTTAGATGAAGAGGCAATATTGGCAATAAGCTCAGTAGTGAGGAGACAAAAAAATATATACAGAGCTAAGGCTATGGTCATTGTGTGACTATTCACAGTGGAGTTCAAGGACAAATCTATGGGAAAGGACTATAAAAATGGATGCAGAATTGCAATTAATTGAATAATTCTGTTTTTATATTAAACTTTTGAACTGAACAGAACTTGAGATGAAGTAAAGCAGATGAACGTGACTTGAATGTAGTTTATTCTACTCATCATCATCTTCATCCCTTGTATTTATGGCAAGTTTGCGTAGGATTCCTCTGTTTGTCTTCTTGCATTTAAAAAAAGTTCTTTCATACTACCATGCTATTTTTTTTAAATCATCCTGACCTTTAGTACCTAGGAGGTTATTTAAAAGGAACCACATGATGAAAGACTGTGGCTTTGGCAATATTTCTTATATGAAGAAGACAGGGTGTGGTTCAATAATGGTGAAGACAGAACTTTCTGGAGAATATTTTTCTCCTTTATTTCTTTATCTAAGAAGGAAAGTCTTCATTCACTTTTAAATAAATAAATAAAATTTCTGGCAAGTAAGCTATACATCATTCTGGATATGCAGAACCTTGTCAGCAGACAGAACAAAATTTTTGTCCATTGACAGTATAAGTGGTTTCGTATTTGGGCTGTGCTATAACTCTGCCTATGGCACTTCAGATGAGCGAAATGACACATCCTAAAGGATGATTAATCCCATTTAAAACAATGGAAATTCAGTGTCAGTAAAAGATAGATCAGGTCTTTGCATTCTTTGACGGGGAGAGACTGAGACATCAAAGGTCAAGATGCTTAAACACCAGCAGTTTTTCAGAAGCCTCTTTCTCCTGGCCGCAGTTAGGGAAGACTAACATAGGCTCACATTTTTGGGAAGGGTGTCCACACTTGGGAGATGTGTCAATACTCAAAGTAGGGTGTGTTTTTTGGATTGCAGCAAAATAAACTGAGAGTAGCTGGCAGGCTGGTGGAGCCGTTGGGAAACTGGGCTATTCCCGTCTCTGGAGCTAGAGAGAAGAAGCTTGGTTTGACGCAGCGTGGGTTGCGACCCAACACGGGATACAAGGAATGGGTAGTTACTGTTGCTGAGAAGTGTTTTTAAAAGTCTGAGAAGACTGACATATTGAAACCTCAAGAATACAGAGGAATGATGCAGAAAAATTTTGCACTTGGTGCCTCAAAACAAGACTTTGTCTCTTGAAACAATCACAAAATCCAAGTACTCAGAAAAGAAGGTATCTTTGGCAGTTATTGACAAAGACCCCATAGCAGTATTTGGGTGATGTTGTGTTGGCAGAGGATGTTCACAGGCAATCAATGGCAGCATCAAAGTGGTTCAATGCCCAGCTGTAGAAGTGACGACCCACTGATGCTCCCAGGCTCTCTCTCTCTACTGTCCATGGACTTGACAATTTAAACACAGCACAGGGGAGTTCAGTCCCACCAAGGAAGTTGCTGCAAAGGTCTGTGTGCTGAAATTTGGTTCCTCCCTTTCCACCCCATCACTGTCTCAGTGAAATATGGTCTTATGGGCCCAGCTCTCCCTTGGGGTGCAATCCAGCCAAGTGATTCCTTTGGGTGCAGATAATTGCTTCACTTTCCTGCCACATCTGGAGCTGCTGGTGTCCACCTCTACTTGTCCAACAGCACACACAGAAGGGAAGTGGCAATGGGAGTCAAATTCTTCCTCCCCAGCCTTAGGGAATCCTACTCATCACTGCTGAGAAGGTGCCCTGGCAGGCTGAAGAAAGGGCAGGACACACCATCCTCCAGAATGGGGCCACACCAGTGGCTGAGTGCATATTAAACAGCCATAGAAAAATGGGCAGGCAGGAACTGCATTTGCATCTAACAGGCATAGAAAAAATGTGCCTGCTCAGACAAAAAGTGATGTCCAAGAACCACAACCAGGGAAATATCAAAACCCCTTTGTATAGCTCTATGAATTCAAATTCTGAGTTAACTTGTTCATTTAGTGTTCTCTTCAGTTAAACTAATTGTAGAGTATTTCTATGTGCACAAAGAAATTAATTTCAAATGGAACAGTATTGGGTGAAACACACATGTCTGACTGTTCTTGTCCCATCTTCCTTGCTCCCTTAAAACCATTATAATCACACAATAGCTCTATTACAGCTCTTTCTGCTTTCACACTGCTCACCGTTTGTTGATGCGATTCTTTCTCCTGCTCTGGCAGAGAGAAAGGCTCTGTTCTTACATTGCATTTTACCCTCTCCCATTCAGCTGTTCTGTCATCCTCAAGTCATCACGCAGAAAATTTGCAAGGTACATACTGTGGCTGCAAGAAGCAGCAATTAACCACAGAGCCACTGCACTCTAAATAACCAACCCTACAAAAAATACTTTGTTATTGCAAAGGCTCCATCAGCAATGATTAGGATGACAGAGCACTGTGCTATTGCCCTGTGTTACACTGTATTTACAAGCTGCTTTGGAAGTGCAGAAATTGCACCTATTCCCACAGAAATGTCCCTGCTCCCTCTCACATGATGATAAGAGGGTGGTTATTGCAACATCCCACAGTGTTATCCTGAAGGGTATAGGACAAACTTAAACACCCACGGAATACAGAGTAAAAGGACTCTGACGAACAAAAAGCCTGGATTATATGTAGGGTAATGACTAGGAAAACCCTCATGCTAGGAAAATACAGCCCTGTGAAGAATCTTCATTGCTCCCACAGTGACAGTATTATAAGACACATGCTCCAGTTTTGCTGAAGCAACAATAAATCTGATGCACACAGAAAAAACCGTCAGTCCTGTTACCTGGTTAGCCCTCTTAAGGTTAAAATACCTACAAGCCCATTCAGTACAGTAAGTATTTAATCAGCATGGGTTTAATGGGTTTGCTTTCATGCCCCAGAGACACCATTCCCACAGAAAGTTTAACTGTAGAAATACACGTATATTTCCAGAGCTGGCTATTTATACATTAAATAAAAAAAAAAAAAATTACAATAATAAGAATAAAAAAAAAATAAATACAGTTCTTTAAAAGCCATTTCTGTTCTTTTTCTGTAGGAGAGTGCTGAGTTTCAAATTCAACCCCCGAGATATTTTTCACTCTCTCTAGAATAAGTTAATGTTCAATCCTGAGATGCCTGAAGGGAACTGCTTGCAAACACTGGAGGAAGGTTTGAAGTAATTTCCCCACCTCCAGAGCAGTTTACTACCTCCTTGGTGAGGTCTCCTTTGGGAATATAATGGGTCCTTGGCCCTCATCTACATAACGCTCAACGGTTGTTTTTAATGTTTCAAATGCAAGGTGTTTTCCAAAAAAATTCCCATTGAGACATAACAAGCTGGCAGTGTTTCCCTGAAAAATCCCAAGTACTGAATCTTGTGGGGAAGGATGCTGACTCACTCGTATTGATGGCCCAATACTGAGCTCTGATATGAAGAGTTAGGATAGACGCATTATTCAGGCCAGAAGAAGAAAGAAATATAAATGAGAAAGCAAGGATGAAGAAAAGACCTGTGAATTAAGTCATATTGTAAGAGTGAAGTTAGACTCATTTGTCATACATGGCTTTAGCTGATCTGCATGAATTTGTTTTATTCAGGTTCATTGTGTCGTGCCTAGGGAATACAAATTCAGTGTTGAATTTTAAATTGTTGAACATTTAACTCTGCTTTTATTCCAAGCCATGAAAAAAGTCTTCTCTCCCTTTTTCTCCACCAGACTCTGAACACACTGCAGTACTCCATTCTCTGAGGAAAACCTGAAATGGATGAAAAAATACCTCTTTAAATGAACATTTTTAGAATTGCTTTTTGTGGGAGGGCATCTGAAGTATGGTATGTTTTTATTTATGTGTGATTTATCACTGCTTCGAGTGCACAGCTTATTCTCAAAAGTAAAAGGCAATCTTCAGGCCCATGTCAGGCATGAAAAGATGTGTCTTACTTTTTATATTTCTTTTTAAATTATAATTTAAGGTTTATGCCTGGAATTTTTCACATGTCCAAGGCTTACTTGTTTCTGTGGGATTTGTAAATGTTTTAAAGGAAAGAACTACTGAAAAATTAAATTGCCACAGGCAAATAAAATAGAGCCAGTCTGCACCACTGCCAGTGCAGTTATTGCCAGCATAGATAGTCATTGCTACAAAAGGAAATATTTTCAGCTACAGTGTTCAGACGAAGAATTATAGGGAAAAAAATACTATTTTGATGTTTATTCAGAGTAAGAAAATCTCCTTGCTTCTGGAGAGATGGACTGAGAAGAAATGGATACAATTTAGTTTTAGCTCAGCTATACCATGCGGGATTACCCGAGCAATAACCGCAGGCACTGGGAGTCAGCCCAGCAGCCGACATCCTGCCTCCCAGCCTTCTCATCCCCCGAAGGCAACGCTGAGCACCGACCAGAGAAATTCTTGTGGAAGCTCAGATTTCAGATCCACTGGCTTTTCACTTCTACCTCCCAAGCAAACATTTGCTGGTCGTGCCAGAGGGGAATTTTGAATCCACAGAGACAGACACCTGATTATCCAAAAACTTTCTGGGTTATGCTAATATGTCTGGTTTCAGTCTGGTCTCTGTAAATTTTCTGTGAACCCTGTTTCAGTTCCTCTTTTCTTGTAAATTTCTCTGTGAATAGAAATTTCAGCGATTCTGGTCTTGCACAGACTCTATATGTTGCACAGATTCTTTATGTTGCACAGACTGTGTATCTTGATTTGTAGCTTTTTTCATTTACTGACAGCATAAGTGAATGACTGGGCTCTACAGACTACCAGATCAACCTTGTCTTCTTCCTGCTAGAGCTCCACCAGTAGAAAGGGGCCCCAGATAATATGAAAGAACAATGAACAAATTGTCTAATTCTTGGAGATGCATTTCCAGCTAGAGGACAAATCAGAAGTTACCACTAAGGAGCAGACTCTGGGAATTCCTGTTTTCATAGCTTACTTGCTTACAGAAGCAGCAGGAAGCTCAAGGAAAGCTTAGTGCCTGCTTGCTGCTTGTTGATGGCAAGAACAGAGAAAAAAAGTAATCTCAGCTTAAATCCATGGGTCACTTCACCAGCTCAATCTGAGTCAACAGCTTGGTTTCCTTTTAAATGCTCGATTAAATATCAATATGCTACAAGTGGAGAAGCAAAGTATTTCATATTGTCTCTGTCAATTGCAGTGAACACTTCACATTTCACTGCTCAGTCCAATGGCTTTGTGCTCAGAAAGATTTGGCACCAAGGTTTGTTTGAATATGGCCAGAGAGGGAGTCTTGGCTTGGATGGTCACTAAGTGCATCTGTTTGGCACTGCTCTGTTTCTCCCCATGGCCACAGAGCCACCTCACTCACAGAGCCTGCTGTAATCAAGAGTGGGCAGAGCCCAGAGGGGTTCAAGGATTTCATCTAATGTGAAATTTCTCCTTCTTCTGCCACAAGGGACTCATGGAATCCCAGCTGCAAAGGTCAGAGAGTTTAGATCATTCACACAGGAAAATTTGAAAGCATCTTGAATTCAAAGCAAGGGGTTAAACTTAACTTTTCTTTCTGAAAAGAATTATTTATTTGAAGTTGAATGGGTAATTCTGTCTCACTCACCACCAAGTCAAACAAAAGCAAATGTAGTATGTTTAACTTAAAGCATTTTAAATTAAAACAAAAGAGAAAAAACATCTTCATTTTTGAATTTTTTTTTCACAAAGGTATTTTTATTTTCTAGGCATAAGAGATATGTTGTGGCGATTGTTGGAGTTTATTCGTGGTTGTAAGTTTGTCAGTTATATGGTTCATTCTTGTGCTCCCCCCTGTTCTTCCCAAGTTGGTTTGCCCCTAAGAGTTGTATCCTCCCCTGAACTGTCCTTCATTGTAAACCCAGCCCCTGATTCCTGAGCCTTCCCTGCCTGTCACCACAACCCTGCCTCTACTCTTTGTCCATCATTGTAAACCCTGCCCTTTGTTCTGGATCCTTCCCTGTCAATCCCCTAACCCTCGAGGCCCCATTGGCCTGCGTGACCGGTCCTCTCCTCCCCCTCATCCCTGTTGGTCCCTGCATTGTAACACCCTCCCTCGCTGGTCCGTCCTGGATTTCCCATTGGCTGTTTGTTTTTACCCTCCCATTGTGTTACTGCTCTTTAAAATCCTGAGCACAGGTGTCCTCTGGGCTCTTTGGTCCCTGACTCCCTTCAGCAATAAAGGTCTCTCTGCTGGAACCTCACACCGAGAGCCTCCTGCTTCTTCACCCACTCCTTGACTGCAGCTGACAGTCCTGCCTGTTGAGCACAAGGCTCAAAGGTTCTGCCTTTGGCACTGATAAAGCCAAGGTAGTTCCCCACACCTGGCGTAGCTGCCGGTGTGTTTCTCTGAGCTAGCCTGGGCTCCAGCAGAACCGTGTCAGAGATAAGCTGACATAACTCCACTTGACTACAGTAAGTGGAATGGTTTCTGTCCACACAAAAGCTGTATATACCTGTAAAATTAGGGGAAAAATTATTTAAACCTTTAGAAATAATTAAATTGTACGTAAATTGTGTGTGCTTATGCTAATACAGCAAATGGTTAGATCTGTTTGCTTAGAAGGCAGGGGGACCAAAAAAACCCACGGTGTTACCTTACACAGTGTACATATATTGTGGATATATTTTCTCAGTTTAAATGATGCAGAACAGGTTTCCTTTAGCAGACACGGTCACATACAATTGGTGGGATGTAGACAGAACTACTTAGTTGCTTTGTGCAAAAAGGACTGAAAGCACTGGCCTAAAACTGCTTACAATGAAGAAAGACTAAAGAAAATGGGGACAGAAGGTATCCCTACGTTTCTTACTGTAGAAGGTTTCTTCTGTCAGTTGCCTACATCTTCTGGCTGAGAGGACTGTGAAGAATAAAATGAACAAATTTACCTTTGGCTTAGATCTGATTAATTTTTTTCTTTTTCTTTTTTTATTCGTAAGCCCCGATTTTGTTACAGTATATAGGTTTGGTTTGTATAGGCCCCCTGTCCCTGGTGCATCCCTGTTTTTCTCTCCTTGCAGGCTGTTCTTTCTGGGATACCTTGTACAGCCTCTTAATAAAGTCAAATTAGTGAATCAAACCCACTAACAATCATATCCAAAACAAATAAGGCCCAAAGTTGCTAAGTATGAAGGATTTTGCTTGCACTCCTGTGTCTCTTCAGAAGAGAAGCCAAACTTTTAAGAGTTGGCAGAAGGCATTGAAGGAGCTTTTCTTACCAAGTGAGAGCAAAAATTGGGTGTTGATTACCTTCAAGACAGTTCAAATACAGACATTCTTACATTTTTTTTTTTTTTGTTTACCTGGGTTATCCATTATTTTTTATTTCTGACAAAATTCATGTTCAACAAACAGTGAAAGTGGCTTTTATTTGCCATTGTGTAAGACTGTTTCTTTCTCAGAAGTGTAGCTGGTTTTTATTACACAAATGAATAATTCTGGAAAGACCATGCATGAAGGAAATCAGTTATTTCGCCCTTTCTGGAAGAAAGGTCTTTCATGTTTTTAATAACTGCTGATGTTTCTGCTTTAGTAGCCTATATGCATTAACACTGCCCTGAAACAAAAAAGGCTTTAACGCTTTTTGAGTGTGACTTGTCCTTCTTCCTGTGGCCCTGGAAGAAAAGATGAGGAATGATGTAGTAATGAAATGTTTCAGAAGAGCTGACACACTGAAGATATTTGAGCCCAGACCTATATCCTGGATCTGAGCCATCTTTTGATTCTGACATAACTGTGATTAGGGTCCAGGCTTTCAGCTCTGCCCTATGGTGTCTATGACCAAGTACACCAAAGCCTCTCCCATCTATTTTTTCTCCCAGCCATGCACTCCTCAGTGAGGTGGAAAGAAAAAACAAACCTGTGTTTCCAGTCTGAAGCCTTACTGGCTTCATGGACGTGGAGAAGCAGTCTGAAATAAGTCTTCTGCAGGTAGTTTGTCCAATTGCCCATGCTGAACAGCAATTCCATGGCTAAATAGTCTTCTGCTACAAAATGACTGAGAAGGAAAAGAGGTCTGAGGGACGTGCAGGAGACTAGGACTGCAAAAAAAATAGACACTATTGAAGGAGCAAGGATAAAATAGCAGTCAGTATAATTAAAGGAGCAGTTTGGAATAGGATGCTGTGTTGTAGCTCTCACAAGGAACATCTCATGTGTGTTCCAGAGGGGACTGTTGGTGACCTACATGCTTAGAGGTGAAGACCACAAGTGCACCCTGAGAAGGAGGAAAGCAGAAGTGAAACACACTGACAAACTGAAACCAGAATCCAAGCAGAAAGAAGAAAGCAGCAAATTTCACCTTCTTTCACCAAAAATACGCAGGCTGAATATTCACTGACTTTACACATACTCAATTATTATATGACTCCTGGTTTTCTGAAGGTTTAGCATCCACTCAGGCAATTGGAAAAATTGTTTATTGACCTACAGTGTGTCAAAAATCTGGAATCAAATTCCATTAATTGCTGAGGTTACTGAAAGATTTCACGATAGCAAAATACCAGAAAGACTGTCCCAATGGGCAATGGGCAAAAACTGAAAAATAGGAGATCCCTTGTGAACATCAGGGGTTTTATTCATGTTCCCCTATGAACATGAAAAACCAAACCAAACAACTTAATGTATACTGTGAGGATGACTGAACTCTGGAAGAAGTTACCCAGGGAGGCTGTGGTGTCTCCATCCTTGGAAATACTTGAAACATTTCTGGATGCAGTCCAGGATGGCTGGCTCTAGGTGGCCCTGTCTGAACAGGGGGGTTATACCAGTTGACCCCCAGAGGCTCTTTCTGTCCCCAACCATCCTGTTGGTTCTGTGAATGCCATGGTGTATCTTTGTACTATGTTGGCCAGAAGGAGCACAGGCCATACATGATGTAGACCTACGTCACCAAGGTCCAGGTCACCTGGCACCATCTTCAGAGGGGTTGTGGCACATGTTTCACAGTCACTGTGCTGCTGGGGAAGCAACAGTGCAACAAGGTGTCAAACACATCAAGCGTCCATTTGCCTCTGCCTCTCTGGGTGTGTTTTTCCTTCCCCAGAAAAGCCACTTGCATCTGCTTTTAAAGTCTGTACTTGAGGAAAAATTCATCTGTTTATTCTAACAAAGAGGACCTGAAAATACACGGTGTACATTTACGCTTAGGTCAGAAGTGCACCTGCCTCAGATGATAATTATTCTGTATTTTTAGCATCAGGGTGGTAAAATCTTTCTATTTTTTCCATTGAACATTAAAAAAAAAAAATAAATAAAAAAATCCTTCCTGTTACACACCCAGTACTCACAAGGATTGTTATTCTGAAAGCACTGTCCGCATTGTTAACACATGCGCAAAAGTTACTTTAAAGCAGACAGATAAATACAGCCTGGCTTTATTTTAAGCTTTTCATTTCCTTACTAATGTGACATTTCAGCTTGGTTGGAGTGATTGCTAAATTTTGCAGTCCCTAATTCTTCAATTCAAATGCTGAAATTCTAATGTTGATGAATATGTTCAGCTCAACATTCAGAAATAGACCCTAGGTATATTCAGAATTGTGCTATTGTTTATCTTGATTTTGCTATTAAATAATCCTCAAACACTCAGTTTTAGTGAACACAATTACAAGAAAATCCCTCATTTACTTATATAAAACAAGATTAAGCAAATGTCTTTAAACTTCTTTCATGTTTTCTTTATCTGGTTAAGATAAAGCAGTGATAAAAATGAAATAAGAATTAAACGATTTCTCACAAAAGCCTTTTTTCCAGACTGTAGAAGCTTCCAGAGATTTAAGATGAAGGATTTCTACCTCATTAGACAGCTAAGTCTTGCCAATCTGTTTACATGGAGAACAAATGAAATACAAGAATTTAGATGGTTTCAGAATTCAAGTGAAACAGCTCTGCAAGATGCTACGGAAAGCAGCGCAGCAGAGCTTCTGCTGGAATTTCTATTTAGTAAGGTATGATAAATGCAATTGCCTGATCCCAAATACCAAGCTCTCCAGTCTGGTGGTTGGGATTTGTTCCACTTAACCAGCTGTAGCAAGTGTGATCTTGACTGGACCGAGGCACTCTACAATGGCTGGATGACAGTGCTGAATGTCCACACGGCTCTTGCTGGCTTTTTGCTTGCCACAGACAGACCAGGAGTCTGGAAATCTCTACTATTCTGTCTACAGGTTTAGATACTGGAATTTACATCACTTCCCTCTTCCACTTCTTCTGTGTAATGGCCTGTCCTCCATTTCTCATCAGCTCTCTATGAGTTGTGTTCAGCAACACTCCCAGATGGTTTTTAAAAACGTGCTGGTTTAACATTTCTTTAAAAAAAACCCAACAGATTATATCAGACATAATTTTACCGTCTTATACAAATGTTGATTTCCCCTCATTATTGCTATTGACCTTGGCTTTACTTAAATCCTGTGGTTGTGCATTAGTGCTTCTGCATAAGATGATTCCCCGTTGGTAAGATTTACACTGCAGTGCTTTAAAAATGACTGAGTGTCTCCTTGTTCTCGCAAGAAAGCAAATAAGGTGCCGTTTACCTGACCGTCCATTCTTACTTGTTTCCAGTTTAAACAGTCCTGTGATTATTTGCTCTTTGGTGTAGTGCTTTGCATAGCTCATGAAGATAATTTTCAGATTAGAGCAGTGGATTCAGGCAAGAGAGGAGGAACATGGACAGGAGAAAGCCAAGTATGGAGGAGTTGAGTATAGGAGGGTTATGAATGTCTATTGAAACTCTTTCTCAGTATGTTCTTTTGACATAAAATTTATTTCTGGGTGTCAATGAATGCACGTCCCACCGTATGAGTGGCAGGTAGCCTTTGGTGAGTGGAACAGGGAAGCAGAACAAAGAAAATTTGAGACAATTCAGAAAATTTTGAAAACAAAAAGAGAGGTGAGAAAGATCTGTTGGCCTGTCTGATGCAGCAGGATCTAAGGATCTGATTACCAGTCTCAAAGGGACTCCAAACAAATAAAGGTGGGAAGAGACCAACACTCTATGTTGATTTCTTCATCAGAAGTGAGCATGAAGCTTAGACAGAAGTGTGACTTGTCACCTTGTCTTGCTGGTTGACCACAATGCTCTTGGCATGTTATGAATGATGGGTTCACTTTTAACTTTTCTCTTGATTTTTGAGGTTGGGATTTTTTTCCTCCTCATTTTCTTGAGGTTCTAGGCACTACTGTACTGTCCAGCCAGGCAGTAAATCAGCATCTCTGCAAGTGAAGGACCAGCATGGAATTTTCCATTTTGTTAGAAAGTGTGTATTTGTCAAAAGCAACCCATTTCAGTGAGAGCTTGCATGCCAGCTTTCTTGGGAAAAAATTTGCAGTGTCTACCTGGAATTTCCAGTGAAAACAGGCTGTTCAGTCTCCATAATAGACTGTTTGTCAAGGCACATACTTGGGGTGTGAGAGATCTGAAGTCAAGTCCTTGGCTCCAGGAAAGATACCACTGGTAGTAAACAAAATAGGAGAGACTGAGAGAGTGTTAACCAAAGAAAGACAATAATGTGAAGGCACTTACAATGGAGAAGAACAATCAAGTCCATGGACTGAACACAAAATACAGATCTCACTCAAGTCTGACACATTTTGTGTGTATTTCCTAAGGTCCAAGGTGTTGAGTTATAGTAATCAATTTCAGTAAAGAACATTGAAAAAATGTCAATACCCCCTATAATTCTGGATTAAGTGGGCATGAACTAGCATGCAAAATAATGTCTCAGCTGTGCATCATGATGATATTAACATGTCTCTACGTACCTGTATAACCTTCCCCGATATTCCTTGACAGTGCTCACCATACACTACCACTTTGGGATCTTATGCCTTTTCTATGGAAGAACAGAACCCAAATGAGCAACAAAACAGACTACAGTTGAAATTATTCCTGCCTAAGAAGACTTCAGAAGCAGCATATGCTGAGAGCCAAAATATGCATTTGTGATAACAAAGCTTTTGTGTCAACCTTGATGTTACTATCATCATCTTTTTACTTAGGAAGTCCTTAAAATGTTTCACAAAGAATTTGCTTAAACTTAATTGAACTTAAAAGCATAGTTCCCAATATTGACGTTCAATAGATTTTAATAACAATGTTCATTTAGTTTTTATTGAGATGCCCTCAAGAAATGTAACATGGCTTAATTTATTGTGCCCATCTCAATCTGAGCTGTTTGAGTCTGCATGTTTCTCATCTCCTTCCAACATAAAATCCAGTCAGCTCTTCCAACAGCCAAACCATCTAAAGTCCATGATGCTGTCCTTTGTGTCTTTACTGTTGGACTTAGGTCCCAGTAAGGTACTGACTACTGCTGTCAAAGCACCACAGGCCTGCAAATAGACCCAAGCTTGTTTCAGAGTAATTTTTTTTCCAACAGCAAACCAGAAGTCTATTAAATCTCCCTCACAAGCAAATGATAATCCATCTACTCATCACTGTAAAATTTTCCTTTTACATGCAGGGTTACACAATCTGTTGACTGCATCATATTTTCCACTCTATCATCTCATTAAAATATCTATACCTAAATGCTTAGAGAAGCAAGTGGGTCCTGCAGCCAATCATTAAGCTGAAGGTAGACATCAAGATTTATATTCCAAGAAGATTCAAAAAAATGGCTCAGAGTCTTTTGCAATTTCCTGCTTTCACTCATTTGTCTTATCCTCCCTTTGCCACTTCTGGTTATCTCATACACTCTGGCTCTTTGAAAGAACAGAACTGCTACAGCAAGAAGAAAACCAATAAAACCATTTTCCAAGATGTTGACAGCTCTGTGACTCCTGTGCACCTGGAAAAATCAAGCTATCAGCATACTTCTTTGTTCTCTTGATAGTCAAAAGTGGTGAGCACAGTCTATACAGACTATATTAGTCACTCTTCCATGAAAGTCTGATGACAAAGTCATGGTTTGGACTACTGTGCAAAGCAAATCTCCTTTCTGCCAGGAAGAAAGCATGTGTTTAGGTCTTGATCTCATATCATGCCCAAATCATCTCTTTGAAAATATACAGAAAGTGCATCTCTCTGGGAACACTTGGATCACAGTGGAATCAAGAGATGATTCTGGCATTAGATCATAGTTTCTCCCACTTCACAATTTCTCCACAATTGTGATTCCCATCAGCAATGAAACTCTAATCTTATGAATTTAAATCTTGATGAATTAAAACTGTATTTCAGAAATATAATGGAGATTAACACTGTTTTTCTTACTGACACATCAAGCTCACCTATTACTGAGAATCATTTTGCAAGACTGAATAATATTCCTTGAAGCTGCATCCTCCAAACATGGCTAAATGCCCTCTTTCATAGTATGTCCTGAAATACACACAGCTGTCCCAGTTGGGCAGGTGTTTGGAGCATGCCCTGGCCCCATACTGACATGGTCTTTGGCAGTGGTGGCCTCTAAGCCATGTCCCAGCCTCAGCTGGGCAAGCACCAGCTGGCCCGGACACCACGAGCATTGGGAGCAACCATGTACTGGTGTCCAAGCCCTATGGATTTCCCAAGCAGCCTGAAGGTGTTCTGTGTTTCTGATGCCTTGGCCAGACTAAGGAAGGCCTTTGCCTTCCCCTGCACTTTGCCATTCACCCTCCCACCCACACACCATTGTGTCTTCCTCCCTGGCCTGTAACCCAGGGATGTCCCTGCAGTGTCAGTCCTCAAGCTCCCCACATCTCACCACCCCCACGTTTCACTTCTCCCTCTCCCACATTAGTTGACAACCAAGTCCTTAGGCTCAACAATCTGAATAAACCAATCTGAGTTCGTGGTAATAGGTGAATCAGGTGAACTAACACAAGTTAGAAGTTTCCCCTCCAGTCCTGTCTTTCCATGATATTTATGTCCCAGCTGCCTCCTCTCTCCTGCAGTCCCTTGCCCTGCACCACAGAGAAGAATGCCCTCTGCACCACCACTGCAGACCCTGCCCACCCCTGCAGACTGTCCTGGGACCAGCATGAGGATGAGTGGCCACAGAAGCAAACAGTCTTTTCAACATTGACTTTTCAATTGATCCACAATAGTCCTGAGGTGCTCAGTGAGCAGTGTGCTGGGTGGGGCTCCCACAGGCCAGGGCTGTTGCTTGGCCTTGCTCATGTCAGCCCTCCCCCAGTGCAGCAGGTCTCTGTCCCCACAGGGCCATCTCAGGGATGTCCCTGGGTGTGTGAATGTGTGATCAGCCTGAATGGACATTTGGGCTGGGCAGCCAAAATCATCCCTTTCTTCCAAACAGTGGCTATGGAAGCACTGGATTCCTTGTGGTAAAGCTCACCTCTGCTAATTTGCAGGCCAAAATTCAAATGCTGCCCCTACCTACAGCTGTGAAATCTCTCTTTTGTTTCCTGTGGGACTGAACAATTGCTGTTTCGGTCAAAATTTAATCCCACATTGCAACAATGGACCATAATGACCTGAAGGTGTTGTGGAGTTGTTTTTTGCTGTAGCAAGACAGACAGAGAATAGTGATTTTTCCTCAGGGTTCTGAAAAGAAAAATCAGATTTTATTAAAGGTATCATAGAGAATGATTACTTGTTTCTCATTGTATTGCTGCACTCTGCAACAACAAAATACATGAAACCCAACCAGATACCTAGTCATACAAAGGCAATCAAAAGCTCATTACAAATAATATGATTCACCACAGTGCAATATAATTTACAATACAATTTTAATAATCCCAGAAAAAAAGGAATTCCTCAGCCTATGAGATCTTCCTGACTTGTGTATAACAACCATTGGATTTGTCTTCATCCAGACTTGTTTCCATGAGGCTGATGCAAAACAATATAAAGTTAATTCTGGGAGGAGGAACAACAAAAGAGTATGTGTAAACTGAGTACAGTAAACTAAAGAAAAGTAAATTTAGAATAAAAATAATATTAAAATAATACGGAGGCCTGACTGTAAAGCAGAGAGTTAGTAATTTTTGTAAATTCAAATGTCTGCCATAGCCCAGGAAAATTAAAATCTGAAAGTGGTGGAAAGTGTTCATTTTTTTGCCATCTGGCAAGTCTGGGGTCCAAAGACAATCCTAGAATTTATTAAAGTCAATGGTCTGGCTGGATCATCGTCCAGGTACAACAGAAGAGCCTGGGCAAAAAATACCAGAAATGAATCAAACCAGTTACTGGTCCATAAATAAATATAAATCCATGAGTTACTGGAGAAATGCTTTAGAAATTAAAATCTCTGAAGTGCTTCTTGTTTTCTTTGAACCAAGCAATAAATTGAGACAACTCTTTACTTGACAAGTCTATGCTGCTCATTTCCCATGCTGGAAAAAAAATCATGAATAGGCACAATTTCGTGGCTATGGGCCCATGACTACATTTCAGCAATGTCATATACGACCTGCTGGTTGCAAAGGCTTGTACAAACTGGTTTTAAAAGTGAGGAAAGGCATGGCAGAGAACAGTGGTTCCATGAGATGGACAGACAGCACAAGCATGTTTGAGTGGACTTAATGCCCAGCTCTATGCACTGTCAGCCCAGAAATGTGTGCCGTGTGCATCATTAGAAATTTTGCCGATCATAGCAAAGTGGGAGGTGTTCTTGAGTCCCTTCAGAGACAAGATCCCTTGCAGGGGATCTAGATACATTGGAACTTTGAGCTATGGTTAATGGGATAAAACATTCAGTATTGGACTCCACACTTAGGATGAGGTAATGCCAAGCACAAGAATAAATTGGGAGAGGAGTGCCTTCCTCAGGAAAAGAGGAGGGAGGTGATCATCTTTTCTCCCTAGTATCCATTGATAGAACACATGGAAATAGTTCAAAGGTGCACCAGGGGAGGTTTAGACTTGACATTAGAAAGTACTTCTTTAGTGAGAGGTGTTTAAAAACTGAAATAGGCTTCCTAGAGAGATGGTCAATGCCTCAAGCCTCTGAGTATTTAAGAGGCATTTTGACAATGTCCTTAATATCAGGCTTTAACTTGATTAGTGCAGAATTGTTCAGGCAGTTGGACTAAATGATTGTTGTAGGTCCCTTCCAATTGCACTATAGTACTGAATTCTACTCTATTCTATTCTATTCTGTTCTGTTCTGTTCTGTTCTACTCTTTTCTATTCCATTCTATTCTACACAGTCTGGTGAACTGGTGGGATGGACGAACCTGCTGTGCTCTCTACCAGCAGTGTGCAATTCCTCAGCTGGAACATTTTCTGGATGCAGAGATTAAGTATTTAAATATGAAGGTGATGCAAATTTTTTCCACTGTCTCCTTGCCAACCCAGCTTCTGCCACCCAGCCCTACTGTCATTGTGCAGTGACTTTGGGGACAGCTGCTGGTGTAAATTGTGAGACAGGCTGTCATGACAGTCGGCTGAAAGCCAGGTCCTCAGTGTAAAGGGGAAAACCTGAAAGACAGACAGTCTAAAATTGGAGAGATGGGGGAAAAATAACAGCAAAAGGCAAGACTGCCACGGAAAGTTGAAACAGTCAACTGTTGTAGAAGATGGATCAGTAGTCCCTATAACCCCTAAAAACATCTCAGCATGTTTCTTCAGCCTGCAGCTGGATCCAGGGTCTGCATCAATGGTGCAGCTGGAGCAAGGCCCGTGTGCAGGGGCATGTGGGTGCCAAGCTGGGACAAACCAGTAGGGGTAGGTGGGGTGACATTTCTGGCTGTCTGGCACAAAGGCGCCATTTCATTCCTTGCACCAAGGCCCATGCCAACCATGCTGCAAGGCTACCCGGAAAATTATGTTTTGAAGCAAGAACAGAGCCTGCTTAATCCTCGTTAACGCAAAGCCTCTGTTAAAAATGATGTGCACATTTTTAAGAGTTTGTTTCAAGCTGGCTGAACCATGAAAAGGGGACATTCTTTATTACCACTTCTCTTTAAGCGGATTAATTTCCATTCTCCCTGAAGTGAACCTTAGGGAGTGAGGAAGAATCACTCCCTAAGAGCTAATGGGGAAGGCGTTGCCTATATAACACCACCAAAAATATTCAGTTACTCTTTCCCCACAAAGCCACTGAGTAATTTAAAAAAAATAAAACATCAGAACAGAGGGCAGTTTGCTTCTCTGTAATTTAGAAGCATAAAAGGGAACTGATGCTGTAATTACAGGCTGAAAACCCAAAAGTCTCATTTTTTAAAGTTGTTTCAGTGGATTTTTTAAAAATTGGTATTAGCTTCTCCAAGACAGGGACAAAACCTCCAGTCAAGGACTTTGTTAAAATTTTAATTGACCTAGGAAAGGTGCTGGAGAGGACCCTGGCAGAAGGTCCCCTCTAAGCACTAAGTAGCTTAGTGTGCCACAAGGCAGAGCTCCAAGCCAAGGCTAGGATTTGCTGCAGACAGAATTAAGTGAAGAAGAGAAGGTTTGCCATGTCAATGGTATTTTTCATCATGCCAGAAAAATATTCTCATTCACAGATCAGATCAGACACTTGAGGCACAGAAAGAATAAGATCGATTAAAAAAAAATGCTGCTGAAGAGACAAAAAAAACCTATGCTAACACACCTTCTATGTTTTTCTTAAACCTACTAATCCTTTGGGTTCTGATGTAGTTAGTGTATATATAGCATAGTTAGCTATATATGTGTAGTATAGTTATATATGTGTGCATACATAGTATAGTTAGCTATTCTCAAAATAAGCTAATTTAAGCTCAAATGCTGCAGGACCATCACAGCCTTTTGAGAGATCCGTTGCTTAGTCTTCAAACAAATGAAACAAAACCTAGAGGGGAAGACAGATTTGCAGTGTATATTTTCAGGGAAGCAAAGTTGCACAACATAACTTCAAGATTATTGTGGCATTTCCAGTGAAGTTCCTTGTTCTGAGGTAAGAGAAACTCACCTCCTATACCTCTGTGCCCTTTCTCAGTAACTCAAGCTGATGTTGTTGGTCATTGTCTGTTGGAAGGTCAAAAGAGATGGTCTCCTCCCTTGCCTCAGGAACACACTGTCTCTTGCTTATGCCAGAACACTTTTTTAGGCAAGGCTTCTGACTTTCTCATTTCCTTTCCTGTTTTGTTTTGCAGGGATTTTCAGTTCTTGGCTTCCAAGCTCTCTTTTGCCTTTGTTTATTGCCATTTAGATTTTAGTTGTTTTTGTTAAGATGCTTCAGGCGTGGATGCCCATAAATTAAAATGCATTATTATTATAATAAAGCTGCGTCACTGCTGAAAGCCAGACTGGCCAACATAGACCTCTAAATAGAGGGCTAATTGAGAAGTTGGATGGTATTGACCTCTACAACATGCAACACAGCAGAAAGTATCTGATCTGGGAGGTGGAAAATATGAAGAGGAAATTTACAAAGGGGTGTTCATATAAGCTGCTGGTGACCTGTAAAGTTAATCTTTGAAAACTGGGGTGACCATGAAAACCCTTAAAACTTTCATAGGAAACTGAGATGAATTATATGCTTACAAAACTGTGGTTGTTCTAAACTGTTCGGATTAAATGTTAAAACAGGCAGCATACTTTGACTCCCATCTCAAATGAGCCAACCAACTTGAGAGAGCAGTGACCGAGCACTACCACAATTACAGGGAGAGGTTGCTTATTGCAGCAGCCATCTATGAAATGAAGAATTCAATGATCAAATAAAACAGCCTGCTCTATTTTTCAAGCTTCTCTTCAAATATTCAGATTAAAAGTTTTCACTTCAGTATTTTGAAAAAACAAAAACCAAAAACCCCAGCTGACAGTGCTTGTCATTTCACTGCTGTGTTTAACCCAACTCATGGACAAACATTCAAAACCTTAGCAGTCTTTGTAAGTGTGAAAACACTAGGTAGGATCCATCCTGCACAAGGAACCCTGAAAATTGTTTAATAATTTAGAACCTAAAAAAGTAATTTTCAAGTGCCTAAGTTGTCCATGAAGCAAAGGAAATGCCTCAGAAGACTCTCAGAAAAAAATGCTTCTTTCTAATGCAGATGCAAGGTGCCTCCTATATGGAGACCTAAAGGTATTTCTATACATAAAGATGTACCACACTCCTAAGAAGCAAGCGATTACTTCTATTTCCCCATAAGAAAATTGACCCCCAGAAAAGGGATAAAATTTCTTAGGTTAGATATGCAATGCACACGTACAAACTCAGGTAAAATCTTGTCCTTTATTTTCAGGACTGCAAAGGAATAAAGTCCAAATCTGTAGCTGAATGCTACGTCTGCAAAAGACGTAAAACACAAATAATCTCCCAAGCTCACATCAAATTTAATGAGAAAGTATCTCCTAAAGCCTAAATTCTTCAACCCACAATCTCTTATGTTAATGTGTCGTTTTAATTTATAGTTTATTAGTCTTGTTCATGTTCCTCTACTTTAAGTAAAATTCCTTGAACTACCAGTAATTTAGGCCATCTGGTTGCCCTTAGGTCTGAAATGTTTTCTTACCATTTCTTGGCTGGTTTGATTTTTTAGCCTTTTCCAGCTGAAAAAATTATGGGTCCTGGTTTTAGTTTGGTGTTGTTTTGTTTGTAAAATATCTGATGATCTAACAAACAGAAAACCTTAAAAAAATGTTCCTTGGAAAGAAATTCCGAAAGTTATGTCTGATTTGCCATAGGTTTTCCCCTTGATATAAATAACATTTCTTTTAGCCAATAGGAATCAAACCAGCAATTAGAGGCTGATCTAAAACTGTATGATAATGACACTTGAATTCCTGCTGTCACTGCTTTAATGGAAAGTCCTACTTAAAGTTTTGCTAACCAGGAAACAGGCAGCATTACCTACTTCTTTAAATGCCATAGTTGTTAAATTTCTGCATTAAGTCCCCTTTCTACTTTTAGCTATGAAAGAGTACTCTGGCCATTATGCATACATGGATGCCTTGCACTGCTATCCAGAGAGTATGACAGTAAACATCCCTTTCTGCTGAGAAGGGAAAAGCTGGAGCATCAGTCCTTCACTTCAGGTTTTAAATACAAAAGAAACTGTGTGGTATTATTAAAAATAGATATTAAAACCAACTGAAAAACAACAGTAGCTTCAAGAGAAATTAACATCATGGCTGATTTTACTGTTGCTCATTCTGTTAAGTACAGCTCGTAGCTGTTCCCCTTTAGGTTTCTGTCAGAACCTAGCCATAAGCCCAACTCAAAGGGTCTGTCCTGGTTACTATAAACACCGATGCAAGTTGGTCATCTTGCTATCTCGCTTTCTCCCTTACTGTACAGGAATCTGAAATGTGCAGTAGATTCTGCACTTGAACAACTCCTCCTGTCTGGACCACTGCTCTGAGCGGGTCCTACTAGAAGCTGGAAGTCCTAGATCTCTCTGATCATGGCTCTGATCTGGTTAAACATACACAAAATTCATCAGGGTTAAACTTTTTATAAATATTTTGGGGCAAGATAATTTGGGCCACATTAACTGAATCATCTGCAATGGTATTTTCCCCTTCTACTGAACTACAATTCAGTTATTCATACATGTTAATTAATAATCCTTCAAGAGCCAAAGCATTAGTACATCATTTATTCCTTGCTGCCAGGAAAATTATACAAGGGACTTTGTATTCATTGCTCTGTTGCCAGTAGAACTGTACTCAAAAAACAGAAAATCAAGGAAAGACAGACTGCCCATTCTGTAAAAGCATTGAAGGCATACATCTTTGCTTATCATGTCCTTGAACAAAAGCATACAGCCTTGATGGTCAAATGGGAGACTTCAACAAACAATGCTCATATTAACGGCCGATTCATTTGGAAAAAAGTCCTTCCCAGGGCACTTTTCTTTCTTATCTGATATTGGAGCTTTATAACTGCTGCGTTTCTTTAACCACAAGCCTCGTTAATGAGTACTCAGCAATGGCTACATCACAACTTTGAGATAATGTCTCCAGCTGTGATTTAAGGAGGCCAAATACATCCCTCCTGCAAAGATAAACAAAGTGAGGCTTTCCCAGTAGTTTCTGTTCCAGTCTGGTGGAGAGGACATAACTCAGTGCCTATGACACTGCTCCTCTGCTGCAACCACTTCTCTGACACAGCAGCTGAGCTGAGCGTGCAGCGTCCAGGGTGGTCAGGCTTGCCTTCATACACAGGCCTTGGAGCTAATATTTAGGTCAGTTCCTTAAATTGTTCATATCGAAACATTCTCCAGTAGAGGTTGGCTGTTTTCTTATATCAGTCTAAAGGACCTGTTTATTTTTCGTACATTTCTTCTCCCCGTGTGTCACTGCAAAATTAATCAAATGGAAAACTTGTGTAAACATTTATTAAAATGTTCATTTCATTCTCATTCAGCAAAGCTCTCTATTTATCAAAGTAATCTGTTTTCTCATTTGGAATGATCTTATCTGTCCACATGAGGAACTCTAAGAGATAATGAAACATAATTAATGTAGAGGTTGATGAATTCATGATATAAAATTCTTGCCTGTCAGTGAAGAAGGGCTCATCTCCATCCTAGGATGTGTATTTCTCCCTCTGTCTTCAGATAAGGCACAAAGATAGTATTTGTTTTGAGAAGGTTTTACATCTACATCCAAGTGATGACTATATAAATATAAGGGTCATTCCTCAAGAAAACAGTTTCTCCTACAAGCCTGTGTACTATTTGGAAAGCACCCAAGTAAGATCTTCTTAAAACTGTCTGGTTTTCTGGTGGTTTTGTCCTCAAACAAAACAGATGTGCTCAGGTTTTGCTGCCCTCCTCCAGTGCAGGCACAAGTACTGTGGTAGGGAAAAAAAAATCTGGTAACCAAACCTTTGATATAGAAAAACCACATGGAGTTGAGTCATAAACTGTGGACACAAGACAACTAATTATGGGTTGTGTTAGGCATGAGGAACAGGTTAACTGCTACATAATTACAATTGAGATGGCTGCAGACACAGTCAAGGAAACCCAGTTAATAGAAAGAAGTAAATGAAAATGCATTGGTACCTATGAAGGAAAACAAGTCTTGCCTGTTTTCTTTAGCTTCTTCAGTGATTTCAGATGTTCTCAATGCTTTGTTGCTGCTTAAACCTTATACTTATGAAGCCTAAACAGAGATTTATATTTCACATTCTGCTATTTTTCATGTGAATGGCCGGGAAGGAGTTAGCAAAGATTTCTTTAATAAGTGCCCTGCACTTCCAGTTGAGTGAAACTCCAGAGATGAGCGACAATACAAACTGGGAATCTGTGAAAGGGAAACTCCTGTGAAATAGATCATCAGGTGATGAAAAGGAGATGGGTAGTCATACCAAAAGTGTTGGTAGTCAAAAGGTTATGGGGAAAGGAGGGGCACTGGGAGCAGGATGCATTGCAGGACGCCACAGGCAGCAGAGTCTGTGGCTGCCCTGGGCCCTGATGCCTCAGCGGCCCTGCCAGAGCTAGAGCAGAGCTGTCTGCTCTGAGGCCACCCCTTGTGGAGGAAAACCTTCTTCTGACAATATCAAAGGAGTGAGGAAAGTGAGGTGAGCATCCAGACAGGCTGCTTCCCTGAGGTTTCCCTGAAGGCCTGACTCAGACTAGTTTGAAGGCTTCCCCATTTCCTCCTAGCTTGGTGGAAACTTTTGTCCTGGTTCCTTGAACTTGCCCTCTGAAAGTACACACCATTTCTGAGTATTCAACTATATATAGCCTCCTTCTGCAATGACACCTCACCATCACAGGCTGTTTCCTGTTGACACCAGCTAAATGTGGCAATGAAGTCTGAGGCTGAGGGGTCTTTACCTGAGTGAGTAGGCAGGCAGCCAAATGGGCATCCAATGTGCTTGACCTTTCTGCGGTGTCACAACTTACGCAGTGGAGTTGCAGTCAAACACTGTGGCTCTCTGGGTTTCTGTTTGCCACATTTACACTTTTGGTGACACTGCAGGGATGCTGTGGGTAAGCCTGAGGTGGTACTGTGCATGACAGCAGCACACAGGGTATCCCTCTGCCACAACAGGCATTTCCTTCCAGCTCTGTGGCTGGGAATGTACTCTTGTGCAAGAGATCCAGGTGTGGTCCTGGTCTTTCAGGAGCTTGTCCTGGTTTTTGATTTGCAGCTGTGAAGACACAGATCTCCTCTTCAGATAATCAAGGAGGATGTCACCATGTCCTTGAGCTTTTCCATAAAAATTTTTGGCAGTTTCTGGGTCCTATATATACAGAAGAAGGTTTTTCTGTTTAAAGTACATTGATAGCAATGTATTTACACAAGTTAACCGTGTGGGAAATTTCCAATGTGTACAAAACATTTAGCATCTCACAAGCCTCCATAGTTTTTATTACTGAAAACAACTTAGTCATCTGTAGACTTTAATTAGCTGGCTGTCTGCCTCCTCCTGCAGGTCATCCATGCCTGAGATACCCCCAGTCCCAGAAACAATCCCTGGCTTTATACCATGATTCATTTATTATTTGAGCCAAGGAACAGCCTTCCACTGATTAACCATTTCCAAGCCTTTGCCAAGGGTTTCTTGCCCTGTGGTTACTTACACTACAGCCATTTGTACTGTGGATATTTGGAGTGCCTATTAAAAAATTACGAGAGGTGTTTTTTGAACACTAATGTAAATTGTATTTTCCACATCAACTTTTCTGCAACTTGCCTTTAGGCTGTACTATTCCAGTCACTGTCAAACTGCTGTTTCTCCCTTCACCAACCCTGTGATTTAGAACGACAGAAGCACTTCTGATTCCCCTTCACATGAAGAAACATCTCATTTCAAAAACTCAGGCGTGAGTTACGAGCCTGTAGAGTTTTGCAGACACTGTATTAGAAAAAACAACTAATTACAAAACAGCAAAGTGAAACATAATTATTAAGGAAGAATATTTAAATGTCACCATAGTTTATTTTGACAAATGATCCTGTCTTGAAAATAAGGGATTTCCCAAAGGACAAATAAAGATTCTCAGGTTATTTTTTTGATCTAAGAGCAATTTCTATACTTTTATCACCTCCTTTAAAAGGAATCATGATGCAGAGAGGCACAGGGTTAAGGATGGAATGAGCATTAAAGGCTCTCATTGCTGCAACAAGACACTGGAAACCTATGAATTTTTTTGCTGTTTTTCCTGGCAGCAGTGTGACGGGATTGAAAGAAGATTTGGGCCCTGAAGGATGACAATTGCAGCTCCAAAGAAAAAATAGAGATGATTTCAGAAAGCCTTTATAGAGCATCAAGCAAGGACCACATACATCAGGGTTCAGGGATCCACTTCCAACTATTCTAAGAGGGAAAAAAAGGTAAAAAAAAGAGAAAATAATAAAGCCAGCACTGTGCGGTACATGGGAGATGTTAGATCACCTTGGCTACTTCCTGTACATGAAAGTGAAGGCAGCAACTTTACTTTCATGGTGTCTGTAGTAATTTCTATAGCGAAAGTAGGTGCTTTTGTGTGTGTCTATCTGATGCAGGCTGCGTAAGTTATTAAAGTTTTTGTGAAAGGCAGGTGATCACTCCCAGCTGTGTGCTGTGCCCCTAACTTCAGTGCTTTTCTGGGAAAAGATCTTGAAATGACATAATAAACATGCAGCTTTTATTTAATTATTTTAGGGACCTGAAGTAGTTTATAGGCCGTTACATGTCTTGGTTATACTACTACATGTTGCAACACTGAAGTCAACTGATTGTAATGCCCATCCTTAAACACCCACCAAAACTGAACTGAGTATCTAGTCACTCCTACATTTATGCCACAGAGCAGCTCTCCCAAGATAGTTCACAGAAGTTAAGCTGGTAGCTTCATGTATGCTTCACAAATCCTCTAGTATGTGCTGCTCAAGTTTAGTAAGAATACTTCTGACTTCTGCTTCTTTGGTAAGAATACTTCCCTCTCTCTCCTTTTTTTTTTTTTTTTTTACCTTTCAAGTTTCTGTCCTTTTACAGTCTTATTTTGGTTGCAGGCACCCATTTCCTTCATGTTCAATTTAGGTATGGGCCACTTTCCCAGAACTAAAATGAAGGCATGAGTAAGGAAAATGGCATGCAGAGTGTGAGCACCGGTGAGGAGTAGATGCTCTCCATTACTACGAGTGAGGCCTTTATTATCACCATGGCAAGCCAATTCAGAGCTACCATTAAGGCAGTTTTATTTTGGCATAGGAGGAAATAGTCTGTCAGTTGTTAAATTGAGTTTCAACTTTATAGACTAACACAGGGAGTAAAAAAATCACCTCTTCATTTGGGCCAAACACATGGAAGGACCATTCATCTGGGTAGTACAGGTATCTCGTTGCATTGTTTAACTTCTAAGCCTCCTCCAAAACATCTGGAAATTTGTGGGATTGAAGTCAGCACTGTTTTTGGTCTCAACACAAATGTACCCATTTTTGTTGCATGGTGCTATATCACATGATATTCACCTCTGTTGCCTTGATGAGTTCATCACCTGGACTCCAAAGCCAGAGCAGCAGAGAAGCATCCACCCATATTTCTTATTACTGGACAGAGAAGAAAGAACCTGGCATGTTTAAAAAGTACCATTGGTTCTGAATCCCACAAGTGTCTTCCTCTGGTGATTTGTTTTCTCAGTGGGATATTTTTATTTTTCTTGCCATTAACCGTATCACTGGGTCCAACATGCGCCTGATGACCATTTCTATATAGTGCAGTAGTGGCAAATGTTGGAATTATATCAGTGAAACTAAACTTCAATTTTTAAGGAAGCTGAGAAGTGTGTGCATGCAAGTGCTTAGGGCTGAACAGCTTTTTCACCCCATCATGGAATAATATGTATCCCATTGAAATTTAAATACAAGGAGTGAGCATACATTTAAAAAAAAATAAAAGAAAACCTAATTATTTTTTCTTCCAAGTCCATTTGCTTATTTACTAAAACAAATGGATAAAACTATCATCAGGAAAACACTGTTGTATGACCATTGCCTGAAGTGTATTCTTACCACTGGATCATAATTCCCTTTCTTTCCACTCCTTAAAAGTTCATTCAGTTCTAACTTCTACAGTAATGTTTATCTAGGGTACCTAATTATATAGTGCAACCTGCATCTGGAGTGCTGGTTCAAGGTTATTATAGTTCTCCACAGACATAACAAAAATATTATCTTAAACTTATCCATTGAGTTAAAATGGCAGCATTTTACCACTGATAGAAGCATATGAATGTAAAATAAAATCATTGGTACTTTAGAAACATAACAGTGTTGTATATTCAGATTAATTTTCCCCATGACACTTGCTGTCACAGAAGTATCGTCTTTTTTTTTTTTTTTCTGCTGCAGACATAAGATCTGTCAAACTAAACTCAAAATAAATAAATTAGATTTATAAAATTATGGATTATAGTGATAGGCAAATAAGAAAGGTGAATTTTTTGAATGCTTGTCAGTACATGTTCCTTGTTGGGTAGATTTGATAAGATTAATGAAATATGAATAATGGAGTAGAATAATAATTTGATAGTTTCTCCAGTACTCAGTATCTGAAAAAGAAGCTTCTACTTGATCTATATCATACTGATTATATGCAGAGCACCATTTCTTCTACTACAAAGAAAACTTTCTTTGGCAACAGGAGAAGGAAAGTGGGTAGATAAAACAAACTCTTTAATTCATATGTCCTTACTCATAGGTTTCCCGTCAAGCATGGTTTCTTCTTTATTTAGAATCAATACTAAGTAAGGAAAGGATAAATATATAAATCGCAAAACTCTTTCTGTGGGTGTATTGGTAGCCAAAGTAAATTGCCTGAGGTTTGGAGAGACCATGGGCTTCTTCTGTATTTGCTCTAAAATTCAGAAGTGATGAAGAAATATTTTGCTTCAATCCCTAGAATGAGGGCCATGAGCCCAGCTGGAGCATTGGCCATGTTTACAACATGCAGCATTCCCGACAGCATGCTCACTCCCATAGCATTCATGTTCTCTGAGGAAAGGGTGAGGTCTCACACAAAGCCAAAAATGGGAAGTCACGAGCCCTTGGCTGGATCCCAGTTATGATTTCTGCCATGCCAAGTATGCGCAAGGCAGGAACACTATAGGACCTTCTCCTAAGGGATTTAGAGTGTGGAAGTCTGATTGAGCTAACTCAGGTAGTTATTGAAGTGCAAAGGTAAAAACAGTCCTTTAAAGTCAGGAATTACTTTAGATAAAAAATGTGATTAAAATTCTTTTACCGGCAATGGACAGAATTAATTGTACTCATACCAGCCCTCCTCCCCATCAAGATAAAAGTCACTGTTACCAGGCAAGTCACTTCTAATTTGTCCATGTCAATGCCCTTATCTGAAATGGATGCAATAAAATGCCCGGGTGATGATGTGATAGAGTTGTGAAAGTTCACATTTTTAGCATACCTTAAGAACTCCAGAAAAAGTTAAGCAAGAAGTACAGAAACTCTGATTTTTAAAATAATGCTTCTGGTTAGTTGCTCAGGTAAGGCACTCTTCAGATAATGAAGTCAGTTGGGAGAAATCATAGGTTTATTAAAGGTATGATTTAATGCTACTTGAAAGCTCCTGGGGCTTTATGTGTGTGCCAATTTTTTTTTTATTCCTCTTAATGATCAGAAAGAGCTTTTATTTGGGTAAAAATAGTATCAATATTAAAATAAGTTTGGGAACATGGGAACTGATACTTCTAGGTATTTGACGTAAAGTAAGTTAAAAAATAAGGAAGTATGACATACATGTGTATGGCATAAGTACTTCTCCCTTCCTTTAAAATCAGGCATGTTCACTCAACCAGTCAGGAAGATAAGCTTGGTCAACTGACTGCTGAAAACTCCTTCACCATTCATAAAAGGTTTTACACATGAGAGGTTAATTATCACTTCAAAATACCTGAGTATAGCCACCTAACTGGGCCTGACTGTTGCTTAGTAAAAATTGCCAGAAATGGATCAATATCCTAAAGAATTATTGCTTGCTTTATATTAATGTACCCTCCCTCCCTTTCCTTCCTTCCACCATTCTGAAAATCATCTGAACACTCAGGATGACCATGAGGCTTTATTGGCTCAGCTCCAAAGGAAATTAAATTAGTTTGAGGCATTTTCAAATTTTGCATAAAATTAGCTGGATGGCAACCCACATGTTTAGATGTGGGACAGATGAAAATTACTGTCACAGGAGATTGGAAGATCAAACAACAAGACAATGCACTCATGCTTGTATCCAACAATGACAAAAACAGGAAGGAAGTCGTAACATAAAGGGGACTATCTGGGATTAGAGGCTGACAGCAATGGTGAAGTGTTTTTGTCGCATATCTATCCATAACTAAAACCAGTTAAATTTTCCTAAGTTTGGACCTTATGCATGTACAAAAGGTTCACATAAATGTACTTCTGGAATCATTCGGTTTCAGGGCAACTAACACTGGATTCACAGAATAATTTTTTTAGGAGAAAAAATGCCAGTATGAGAATGAAGATGACATGAAAGCAATATTGGGGGTAGCTGGGACAGAGAAGTGAGTGGCTCAGATCTTAGGTGACAAATGTTCAAGAATTTGATAGCAAGTTGTTGGAAGAAGGTTGTAAAAAATCCTCAGCCAAGATTTCTTATGGAACAAACACAATAAAAAAGTTGTCATTCTAGAGTGGAAATTCTGGAAGGTGGTGACAACATTTCCAATCTTGTTTTCATTGTTTATTTAAACCTTTAGAAATATAGTAAGAAAAGTATTTGTTCTCTGTACTACAGCCAACAGTATCCAAAATAAGGCAAATGAAAAATATGATGATATTTAGGTCTAAAGTAATACTAACAGGAGTCTCTGGTTTGACATTTAAGACATGCCCCCCCCCCCCCCCCTTAAAAGCCCCATGGGTCATAGCAACAAAAAAGAAAGAGAAAAGTAGAAAGAGTTGCAGCAGTAAGATTGGCAGGCAAAGGGAAGCTGGTGCCATGGGTCTCTTCAAGCCTGGGAAACAGTAAGTGGATTTGTTGGAGCTGCAGAAGTGCCTTATTAGAAATGCCAGGAAAGGAAGGAAATTTTACAGCGCAGACAGAGTAAGGCTAGTGGGCACAGGCCACACTGGAGCAGGTAGGATGCGGGAGCTAAGGACAAATTTGTCAGTGCAAAGGAATACATGAAAGAAAACATTTCAGGCTGTTAGTGAAAAAAAGGTGGGATAATTTCACCCCCGCCAAATAAATCATCGGAGACCTTGCGGTGAGATCATTATTTACCTACAGGGTGTGGTAGGACCTCAACCAAGCAGGGTGCTTTCAGCCTGGGGCTCCATCCACGGAAATATTGCCACAAAGTCGAGTGGTGAAAACAGCCAAACTGAGGCCAGGCAGGTCCAAATTTGATAAAATTGCTTAAATCTAGAGATATCCCACATTTTTTCCAGACTTTCAACAAAGCTATTACAGAGATGATTGTGAGAACTGGAAAATTGCTGCTATGATGTCAAACTCTTGCTGAGCCCAAGTTAAAAGAAAATAGCAATTAAATTTTTTTAAAATCCTTTCTTCCACTCACAGTACAGAAATCGGGGTAAGCTGAAGTAATCAATCCAATGCAGTACAATATCAAGAATTCTTAGTCTGAGAGAAAGCTCCACAATTCATACACTGTATCGCCATCAGTATTTTTTAAATTACAAAGAAAATGGTTTTTTTGTGTAAGATTTGCACATGAGACAAATGTTCACACGACAGCAAAATACTCCCAACTACACCAGGAAGGCTAAACAGAATCGCTTATTTTCTGAGCTCCCAGAGCTCTTCCAGGCCTCCCTACCATGCCAGCAGAATGCAATCGGTGTGGTTTTTCTCTGAGAGTTGCAGAATATCTGGAAGATTTTAGAGTTCATTCCCTATTGTCTTTTTCACACCTACAATCAAAAATTTCCTGAAGACCATCACTGAATTCCACTGAGAACAAAGCAAAAAGAAAAAGAAAAAAAGGGATAAAACACCTGCCTTTTGTTTTCTGTGTTTTTCTATTTCCAATAATATCAAAATATGCGAGAATCATTTGTTCCAAAGAAGAATATAAATGATGAATTTTATTCTACTTCAAGCTAAGGGACAATGGGATTACTGTGGAAAATTTGTCCCAGTTCTTTATTTTTTCTTGAGTTCCACTAGCAAAAAATAAAAACATACTGGAATTTGCTGTTCAAATTCAAACACTTGAGAAGTTTTCACTTAGAAAACACAACACAAACCATAAAGTATGTGGGTACACTGGCAACCTGTTTGGGTTTTAATGAGCATCGTGTATATTTTTACTGGGGAGAAAGAAGTTCCTGTGTTTCTTTTCCAATATACCATTGCTTTAGTGGGAATCAAATGTGAAATGAAACCATTGTGTTAACCAAGAGGATACCAAGATGATAGTGTTCTTCGGTTGTTCCCAGCACTAATACCCACTTGAAAGCAGTAAGGAGACCTTATTTCCTTTTTGGGGGGTTTATTTTAGCATTTGAAATATGGTAGATAGCATAATTGGATTTTAACTATCTGATCCAAAATTATTTCAGGGGCCTGAAAGTCAAAACAAATACAAATTCAAGTTTGTGTAGTGCATCTAAAAATTGGCAGCACACGCATTTCAGGACTTCACCAATTACAGCACTTTACTTATTTCTGAAATAGTTGGCTGCATATTATTTCTATCTAAAACCTGGTCCCACACTTTCAGGCTTAGTTGCGGATTCATAAGTGTTTGTTCTATTATTCAATCGTATTATAAAATGAACCACATTTTCCAATAGCTACTTCATGTTCCCTATTTCATTTTTAATTGTGGCGTTTCTTCAAACATCAGTTCTCCCACAGGATTTTGGGTTTGGACCACTTTTGCAAGCCACTAAAAATGATGAATTCTTGAAGTTTGCAATCTGAGCTCTCTTTAAGTCCACATACCAAATTTTTATCCAAAACCATGTCAAAGAAGCCAAAACCAGCCATACCACTTCCTAGGTCTAAGTTGCATAACAAATAGGTCTGAACCCTCACATAAAATAAAATAGGTCCCGTGGCCTACTGCATTTTAAACAGAGAGTTATCTCAGTATCCATAGTGCATTATCTTGCATCATGTAAACATGAGCCTTTTGTCCATTGCATCTGGTTTTCACTCTTGCATTTTAAATTGTCTGGTTTCCTGTGATCTGATGACATTGTTTGTCACTCAAATACGGAAAAAAGATTTTGTGATGACTGACAGGGTAGTTTTCATCACCTAAACCACCTTTTAATCTTCGTTTTAATATCCGAGTGTCCAAAACTGTCCAAATGATTCTGATTCTTCACCCATACCAATATGCAGTCTTAAGGACCCTACTCTGCACTGTCTTGCAACCTCTAAGACATCCCATGGTCTCTCAGAGGAGTATATGGGTCTTTCAATGTGGTCCTAAAGTATGCACTAAAAAATCTCAGGCCAGTAATTCAGCTTTCTGAGGAAAAAGACAGATCATTATTATAAAGTCCACATATGGAGAGAACAATCAATCATCATTTTCTGGTAGAATAAAAAAAAAATGCTGGTGAGGATGAGGCTACTGCCATATGACTTTTGGTGGCTGATATCCAAGCAATCACCACATCTCAAGCAGGTCAAAGAGGACAGGCACCTCAGCTACACCTCCTATCACCATTCTGTTTGTAACTTCTTGTTGCACTACCAAAAATATCAAATTGTAATTTTTATTCTATGTTGTAAAACACTTTCAGTAGAATTAGTTCTTTTACCTAAATTCTCTTAAAAGGTTTTTCTTCTAGGACCAAAGTAATGCTTTTGTCACTGGCTTGCATTTGAAAATTGTCTCCCAGCTAAGATGCAAAGCCAGCCTCATGTGCTGCTGGAGATGCAGTAGACAGATCACAGAATTACAGAATAAACTATGCTGGAAAAGACCTTTGAGACCATAAAGTCCAACCTATGACCTAACAAAACTCATCAACTAAACCATGGCACTGAATGCCATGTCCAGTCTTTTTTTAACAGATGCAGGGATTGTGACTCTGACATCTCCTTGGGCAGACAATTCCAGTGCCTAATCACTCTTTCAGTGAAGAATTTTTTCCTGTTAAAGAGATAATGAGCTGCAGCCTCTTCCAGTTGTCACCAACCACTGTTGGTCAAGGGTCCTGTAACCCACTGAGCAGCATGTGGAGGCACGTAGGGAGCACTGAGGTGGTGGTAGTGCCGCCCATCTCCAGTGTCTTTGAGCCTACTGATCTGCACATTTCTGCCAGGCTCCTACTATTATCCATGCTGTGCAGGGATGCATGGAGCTCATGATTTTGGTGGTATCCCCTGCACCCAGGCTGGGGAGTGCTTGTGAGTACTTAAAGAAGAGAAACTGGGGAGATTTGCTGAAGCTCTAATAGCCATCTAACCTGGTCCATATAGCAAAGCAAAAGCAAGATCAGTTTTTCCTGAGCAAACTGAGTTTGCAGTTCATACTTCCATACAACTTTCCTTAGTCTGCATGTCCACCACTTTCCTACAATTACAGGCTTCTTAAATTTCTCTACTGTCACACAGTTGCTCACAAAGCTTATCTCTCTACAACATAGATCATTCCTGCCTCTTTTAGGCCAGGAATCCTCAGATATTTCAGGAAGGTCAGTCAGAGCAAGATGAGACTGTATGTTTTGCCTTCACGCCCAGTAAGAGGCCAGATGCATTTCTTCCTACAGTGTAATGAAGAATGTGGTATCTTTGCTAATGGAAAGGTCTGGGCTGGATCCTTCTTTTTCCCATTCAAAAAGATCTCTTTTGGGATCTGTAGTCAACAAACAGCAGGTGAATACATGTGTCTATAAGGCATGAATGAAACATCTCAGAATATTAAAAAATTCTATGTCCATTAATGTCAGAAGCAAGAAGATACACTTGCATGTCCTGCTCCCTCAGCCAGGACGCTACAGAGTCCCTTGGCTTGGGACAGTCATGAGAAAAGTTTGTAAATGGAAGAAGTACAAAGGAAAAGTAAGAAAACTGCTGAGTATAGAGAAACAGTTAAGGTTGGACCTACACTCTGGTTCAGCAGTTAGTTTATAAGCCTTTATAAGCCTTTAATATATAGCTCCTTTCAAACCTCAGCAGTCTTCACAATCTTCAATTTATGACTCCTCATCAGAGGAGTATTACAGCAATGTCCTTTTGGGTGGCCAAAATGCTGATGATTGTTACAGGTTTGCATCTGGTAGAAAAAGCCATATGTTCCCTGACATGACCATAAAAATTGGTTCTGGACTGAGCTGCTCCTGGAGAGTCCAGGTATGCAGCTGGAATATGCTGAATACAAGAGACAGTTATGCTTTCTCAAGGAGGAATGCTGTTATAAATTCTGCCAACACTTCTGGCTGCCTTCCCTATTCAATTCCTCCTATCTGGCATGGTAGTGAGATCTCAGCCAAGGCTTAAGCTCCTCCAAGTGGTCTATCACTTATCATCTGTGGCAGAAGTGATGTAGGAGCTGAAAGTCATCAGTGAATTGGATACACCAAAGTCAACATTCCTTCCTAATCTTTCATACAAATGCCTTCATACAAAAGCTAAGCCAGAAACAACGGATACAAGTTAATTGAGGAATACAAATTATATAGGCTGCAGTTAATCTCATCTCCCAAAAGAAAGACTGGAGCTGCAGACCATTATCACAGGTACTTTCCTAAGATTTCCTTATGTTTACAGATAGTCACAGTAATTGTATGTGAGCTTCCAAACACAGGTACAATGCCACACACTATAATAGACAACATAAACTAGTGTTTAGTAAGATTGTTCTACCATGCTGTGCATCAGACAAAGCACCTGGGCTGTGTCCAGCTGGGCAAGGGAGGGATTGTCCCGCCCTGCTCTGCACTGGGGTGGCTTCACCTTAAGTCCTGGATGCAGTTTTGGGCACCACATTATTAAAAGACATTAAACTATTGGAGAGCATCCTGAGAAGGGCCATGAAGGTGGTGAAGGGTTTTGAGGGGAAGCCTTATCAGGGGCAGCTGGGGACACTTTGTCCAGCCTGGAAAAGAGCAGACCGAGGGGAGATCTCATTGTGATCTTCAACATCCTCATCAGGTGAAGGTCAAGTACTGATGTCATCACTCTCATGACCAGTGACAGGACCAAGGGAATGGCATGATATTGTATACAGGGAGGTTTAAGTTAGATAAGTTTTGTCATCCAGGGAGTGGTTGAGCACTGAAACAGGCTCCCCAGGGAAGTGGTCACAGCATTGAGCCTGCCAGATTTCAAGAAGTGAATTCTTGGGGTGTTCTGTGCAGGACCAGGAGCTGAACTCAAAGATCCTAATGGGTCCCTTCCAACTTAGCACATTCTATGATTATTTGCTTACAGACTTTTTAATTATCTACAGTGTAAAGTTCCTTATGACTTCTATGTACATATCTATACCTAGTTGAAAATGTGGGAAATGAAAACAGGAAAGTGAATTCCTAGTAGAACTGTTCTGCATGCAGCTACACAGAAGCACATTAAATTAAGATTACAGTAGGTAGCTGTAATTTTGGTGCTTCTTAGCATCTATTAGGCTGTCTTGCAGAAAGCTTTCCTTACATGAAGGTGCGGGGGGGGGGGGGGGGGGGGGGCGTTGTTTGCAACTTTTGAGGCCCTTCGAAAAGCCAGCAAAATCCTCTCTATTCCTCTATGTGGAATCATATTGACAGCATGGACAGACCATTGGCAGGGCTAAATTTTCCACCCAGAGAAAGTAAGACCAGATAGTCACCCTCTGGGCGGGCCAGCTTTCTAAGGGAGCATGAGAGGCAGTCTGAAAGTGAACTTCACAGGTACTTTTTACATGGAGACAAAGCAAGTCTAACAACTGGGTGTAATTTCAATCTTCATGGTCACAGATCATATATACCAATTTACAAGGCTTTCCTTTCTTGTTTTTCTTTTCTCCCTTGACACATTCATGACCTTTTTTGCTTTATTCCCGCTAATCCTTTCTTATTACAAAGCTTCTTTTTCCTGTCTTTCTGCATGGGAAATCCCATACTTAAACATTATTCAACATAACACTAAACTTTCTGTTCCCATCCACAGTCTCCTGTTTCTGCTTTTTCTTCCAATGTCATTGTTCTTTTCTTCTGTGTACATGATCCTGGCTCTGCACCTAGCCTCTCCAAATTAGTTCTGTATCTACTAAATCTGCTTTCCACACACTTTTTTAATCACCTGGGGTTCTTGTTTCAATCTTTCTTTTCCTTCAACCAGTTCTCACAAACTGCCATTCCTAATCCTCTCCTTAGGGTGCTCAGTCATCTCTCCCTAAGTCTCTCTTCATCCAGACTGACTTCTTATCTGCTCTGCTTTCTTTTGTAACTGGCTCTTCATTCCTACAGTGTCTAAAGATGACCTGTGTCCTTGCACTCATCCTTCTTTATGGCTTTGCAGGTGGTCAGCAGAAGTTTCTTCATCCCTGTCCTTGTTCTGTTCTGATATTGCCAGTCTTTCCAGTTTTTCATATAGCCCATTCTTTCTTACGGATTTTAGATTATGGTCTCCTTAATCAACAAGTTTATTCTTTTATTTTCTTTTTGACAAAACACACTAGCTCCCATGCTTTTCTAGCTTAAGGTCTTGGTCCTCCCTGGACATATATCTGAGATCTTGTCTTTTCTCACCAGGACCGAAGAGAGATGATTTCTTGCTCTCTATGGACCTGGCAGTGTGTGGGCACAGGAGACACCAGTCACAAACCATCTTGCTGAAACTTTCAAAAGCATCTGCAAGGAAGTCCTGGGTTGGTAAGAATGCAGAAGGCATAAATTACTCTGTGGAGATAATGCAGTTGACCTGCAAAAGGTAGCACATGCTCAGGACAGACAGAAATTTTGAGGAATTTATCTGCCAAACTCTACCGTATTACTAAAAAATGGGGTTTAAAACTCAGCCAAATATGGGCAAATGCTTATGTGTCTGGCACCAGAAGGCCTCCAGGCTGCCAACCTCCAAGTCAAAGCATGGAGTAGCTAGTGTTTCCAAAAAAGAATTCTTACAACCAATTCATTAACATTGGCAAAACAGTGTCTTTTTTCATAATCTTTTTTCTCGGAAATAGAATAACCATTTCTGCTGAAACTTTCCAAAAAAAATCGAAACATAGGCAGACACCCAGCATAAAAATTCACAAAGTTATAAATAACCAGAATAGGAATTTATAATTAAAAGCATTGAACAGATTTGCAGTACTGGGTAGCATAGTGTGGATAACAATGATTTTTACTACTGTAGCCCCAAAAATGCTGCTCAGGAACCACAGCTCCACTGTGTAAAATGCATGTAAACATGGAACAGGGATATATCTGCAATATTGTGTTTCCAAAGAGTTTATAACCCAAATTTTAGGCAAAAAACCACAAACAGATCTAGAGACATGGAGAGTGCAGGAAAACAATAAGAAAATCCTATTCAGTGTGACTGGCAAATCATCCCAAGTTGCCATACATATTGCCCACTTATCATAGGTATTTGGGAAAATATGAACCTTTAAAGAAACTGAGGCTTGATCAGAGGATAATGAGGTAGTTCTGCAAATATGGGGTTGTGGGGTCAGGACAGGAAACAGCATGGAGAAATTTAAGTGAAAGTAATCAGTCACGCTGTATACCTGTGAGACAGTGACATCCAGCAGTAAGGATGGACCGGTAGGTAGAGGGACAGGGTACTGGAAAACAAGCTAGACAAGGATGGCACCCAAGGAATCGTCCTAATTAGGAAATCCTAATTACTGGGATTTCCACAAGCGAGCATCCCTGTGACTAGAGGGGACTGACTGTACAACTTATGGACAGTTTCTTTCACCTTCTTGTGAGGGAATGGTCTGCTTCACTCTTGTCTGCATTGGAAGGATCCTGAAGATCCTATTTCTTTGTCCCCTAAGGGGTCTTGGTTGGAGGTAAAATAAAGCCCATCTATAGCTCTAACTAAAGCGGGAGTTTCTGGGATAGAAGTGACCTTATCAGCTTGACTCAGAAGCCTGAAACTCTCCACCATCCTAAGCGACGCTGTTCAGAGGAGCCGTCGCAGAGCCCGGGGGGCTCCGGGCGCTCAGCCCGGCCGTTCGTGGGCAGGGCCGGAGTCGAGGCGCCGGATGTGCGGAGCGGCAGAGCCGTGTCGGGTCACGCTGCGAGCGGCCGCGGCCTCCGGGCCAGCGGGAGCAGCCCGCACACCGACAGGCAGCAAAGGGGAAGCCGAAGGGAGCGCGGTGAGGATCCTGCGGGACGGGACCGAGGGGAGCGAGGTGAGGATCCTGCGGGACGGGATCGAGGGGAGCGAGGTGAGGATCCTGCGGGACGGGAGCCGTGGCTGAGGCGGGAGCGCGCGGCGACAGCGCCATCTGCTGGATGGGGGGCGGCGCGCGGGGGCTCTGCGCTGCCACCGCCCCATAACATGTGCCTGACACCTCCTGCCAGTGCCCCATAACATGTGCCTGACACCTCCTCCCACTGCCCCATAACATGTGCCTGACACCTCCTGCCAGTGCCCCATAACATGTGCCTGACACCTCCTCCCACTGCCCCATAACATGTGCCTGACACCTCCTGCCACTGCCCCATAACATGTGCCTGACACCTCCTGCCACTGCCCCATAACATGTGCCTGACACCTCCTCCCACTGCCCCATAACATGTGCCTGACACCTCCTCCCACTGCCCCATAACATGTGCCTGACACCTCCTGCCAGTGCCCCATAACATGTGCCTGACACCTCCTGCCAGTGCCCCATAACATGTGCCTGACACCTCCTGCCAGTGCCCCATAACATGTGCCTGACACCTCCTCCCACTGCCCCATAACATGTGCCTGACACCTCCTGCCACTGCCCCATAACATGTGCCTGACACCTCCTGCCACTGCCCCATAACATGTGCCTGACACCTCCTCCCACTGCCCCATAACATGTGCCTGACACCTCCTCCCACTGCCCCATAACATGTGCCTGACACCTCCTCCCACTGCCCCATAACATGTGCCTGACACCTCCTGCCAGTGCCCCATAACGTACCTGACACTGCCACACAACATGTGCCCAACCCTTCCTGCCACCACCCTCTAACATACACTAACACCACCCGCCACCACCTGTATCTGTGCTGCCAGCACCCACCACAGCCTGTCATTGCCCCAGGCCTGCCGCAGGGTGCGTGGGTAGCAGATCTATCCCACCCAGTTGTGAGGGTGGCTGGTCTGTGGGTGACAGGGCAGCAGGCATCTCTCTCCCTGTGCACAAAGTATGGGAATGGCACATCATCCAGAGGTGCAACAGCGGTGGAGAGCTCACCTTGAGCATGATGCCAGCACAGCCAGCATCCAAACATCAAGCATCCCAACTCCAGTCCCTGAGAGGTGCTGAGACAGGTGGGTACAGAGGCAGGTACATGAGCCTTTCCTGGTGCACTTCACCCTGATCCCTCTGCCAGTGCCCTCAGGTTGTGCTCAGTGTCATCTTCATACCTATTGGTGTGCCAGGGGTTTGTGCTACTCAGCTCTTGGCTCTTGTTATCTCTTGCAGGTGGCTTTAAATTGATTCCAGAGCTCTGCCTGCAAACCTGCAGCATCTTTAGCTCCAGTAATTTAGACCTGACCAAAGCTGTCCATAGTGAATTGCTTTGAGTCTCTCCCTGTGGAAAGCATCCCTTGGTCTTTGATGGGTCTGTCAGTTCCAAATGCCTAAGCCTCCTTTCTAGCAGCAGTGAGATCATCTTCCCAAAGTGGAAGCAGCAGTGGGCTCATCTTCCCAAAACAATCCTTCAGCAATCCTTGAACATGCATCCTGCTGAGAACACACAGCCTGCTAGCCCCACCAAGCTGGGGGGCATAAATATTCCCTCCTGCAGTAATCAGCATCTGGGGCTCGAGTACCTGGCCAAGGTGAGAGTGCATTGTCTGAGGGGATGGAGCAAAATGAGATGATCTCAGCTGTTTGTTCAGATTGGAAAACTGTTGGAGAAATAATATTACCATTTCATTGCCAGTGGCCTGGTGTGACCTGCTTTGCTGCAAATGCTTGTCTTTGGCTCACACTTTCAAGTCCTTTCGACCACATATTCATAAAATTTCAGGGGAAAAAGATTCAGATAAATCTCTGATGGATTTCACCATTATTTTCATGCTGAGTTCTCTGAGAAAAAGACACCCTTCAAGATAGATCAAGAGGTGAAGAATCCATAACTTCCCTTGGCAATTTGATCCAAGGACTAACTGCCCTCTCAGTTAAATTTTAATTACTAATTTCTAATTTGCATTTCTCTGGCTTTATCTGCAGTTCTGCCTTTGCTCCCTCCCCACTCTATTTCTAATAGTTGGTAGAAATGCAGTCCCATATTTTCTCAGTTGTTTGGGGGTTTTTTTAGCTAAATTGGCTAAGCCTATTATGGTTGCCATTGTAAGTAGTATTGCTAGAGCTCTGGCAATTTTTATTCTTTCTAGTATTTTGACCAGTTCTTCAATATACACTCTGAAAAGTGAAGTGTTGATTTGTACAAATATATTGGAGTTTCAGGCTAGTCAGGAGGACCATGGACAGAGGAAAATCCCATGACCCATGGGTCCTCTGTTGACATATCTAGACATATCTATGACCATATTTGCTCTTTTATTAAGGATTCACACTGAAAGCTTATACTTCTCGCTTCTGCTTTCCAGCACTCTTACTGTTTTTTCTGCAACCATTGCCTACATTTTTATTTCTTGATTTCACTTGATTTTAATGAAAGTCAATTGATTTGAAAAGGTATGAGTTAAGAAATGATCTTTTTTGTTGTTGTTCTATAAACATTACTTTTTACCACAAGACAGACCCCATTTGAAGGTAATTTGCAGTGACAGCTTCTTTATGAGCTTTGTGGTGGTAATACAGGGATACATGCACATTTCAGGTAGACATGAGCACATTTTCTGTCCTCATTGTCAGAGGCTGAGGGCAGAGGCACAAAAATGGTCTAACAATTTGTGGGCTTTTCTGATTAGCTGTATGCATGTCCTTAGACCATAACAAACATGAGGTAAAGCCTCAGTAGAAGACATGCATATCACTTTGCGTGTGTGCTTCTAAACCACTGGGAATTCATCCTGCAATTCCTTGATCCATGAGAAGTCACCTGATTGTCTGAGTCCTGAGTTAGGGATGGTATCTCAGCAGTTCTTCCATTAGCACATCTCCAGGACCGTATTTTCTCTGAAAACACTAATGTGAATTAACCTAATAGTACAGCAGTTATCAAAAAAATAGAGACAAAATGTATTTTAAAAGAAATTTTGAAAAACATCCACATCTGCATTCCAAAGTAAATTAATTGCTTACATCCATCTCTTTGGACATTTTGTCAGATCTGCTCATAATTTCTGTTATCTCAGCAAAGGCAGTATCTGTGTTGTGGTCAGGGATCTCCCTCTTCAGATCTATGCTATCCACAAAGGTTCCTTCTTCTTTTCCCACCAGTTTTCTTCAGTTATTTACACATAACATTTGTGAAAAAGTTTAACTATTTTCAAGAGTGGTATGTAAAACTGCCTTATGCCAGCAGTGGAGATTCATATTATTGGAATAATAGCACATACTCCTGGGATTTGCAGTCTTTTAACAAGGTTGATTTCAGACTAAATTAAAGCTGCAGCAAAAAAAAAAAAAAAAAAAAAAAAAAAGTTGGCAAGTGCTAAAATATCCCACTGAGATTTTAAAGACTCTTACCAGTGATTAACTGCTTTCTTAAAACCATTTAACTGCTCACTTCTGAAACTTTACCCTTCAGATCCTTCTCCATACAGAAGACAAGTACCCAAACCTCCACTTGCAATCCTCTTTTATTAATGTTCTTTGAAGCACCTTTTCGAAAATATAGGAATGGTGATTTCAGACCATTTGTGATGATCTTGCTCTTCATCAGAGTCCCTAGATGCATTCTTCCACATACTTTGAGATAAAAGTGTGTTACAAATCACTTGTAAATAAAACAAGACAGCAGAGGTGAAACTGAGAGCTTAAGGCAATGGATAAAAACTGGTGCTCACCTTGGTGGGACATTCCTTCCCGGTAATGGAAATTAAAGCTGGCATCTAAAAGCTTGTCTTTTTCTGATTTCCTCTGCTTTTTTTTGTTTTGCTTTAAATAACAAAGTTACCATTATTGCTACAGCTAACACAGTAAGGGATTAGGGTTGGCAGAGTACAAATACTGACTGTTTGCTCTGGTCCGCCCATTTCCAACTTCAGTAATGCAGTATGAACTGCCTACACTCTGGGTTGTATCAGTAATATCCCTACCTTCAGTGAATCTGCACATCTAGAAATATGAAAGTGGGAAACCTTTCAAATGGAAGTAAAAAGATTGAAACCAAAACATTATTCTTCTCTTTCAAAACATGTCCTTCTGAAATCCTATATGGAACGCATTATTCAAACAGAGTGAATTAACCTAGACTTTGTCCTTGAAGAGAACCAGATCAATTATTTCTTGTTAGGAATAGAATGTTTTCTTACATTTGTCCAGCTGCTTGGTGGTTTTGTCAACTTCGCTACATTTAGCTCAATGCTATGGGCATAGTTATGTGTAGGGTTAGCAATGCATTGCTTGATTCTGTTGAATGCACTCTGACCTCCTAATTAGGTACCAGGTCTCTAAAGCTACTTGTAAGGCCAGTTTTGAAGATAAAACCATACTCTATTTAAAAAAGAAAAAAAAAACTACTGCTAATCTGTATGAAACTGTATCTCCTTAATATTGGTGCAATCAACTAATTCAAATTTCTTCATTGCTGAGAACATTTTAATATTGTCCTGTGGGGAGAACGATACTTCTGCTCTACATACTGGTTGCACTTTTTCTCAAGAAATTATTTATCTGTCTCTTCCTTCTCTTCCCCTTTCTCCCCTTTAGTGTGTGTGTCTTGTGGTAGTCTACCAAGTTTATTGCAAATTGCTATAAATAGTAGTGTTCAAGGAACCTTTTTAATTGTCTTAATCCTGGTGCCCAGGATTCCCTGTATGTACACAGCATATACATCGACCCAAAGAGTTTAGTCTAAACTGGATGTAGTGCATCTTTCAACATTTTTTTTTGATAAAAAAGACCACAAGCTATCCCATGCCTGGAGCTGACAGGGGTGGCTTTGGGTGGTAACTTCTACCAGGGCAAGGAGTGATCTGGGAAGAAGGAGCCATCCTCATGCTGAATGCTCTGCATTTTTGACTACTTGGAAGCATTAAGCAACCTGACAGCTTGTCCATAATTAAAGGATTTACTAAGATAGGTCTGTGATAAAGTGACTGCAATGCTAAGATGCAGCAGCACTTTTTCTTTCTGCTATCATTTATATTAACTCCCAGAGGAAAATCAGTTGTGCTAATTAGGACTTGTAAGTCTAAATGCCAATATGTAACTGCAAGGTACAGAGGAAAAAGCTCTTCAGGAATGATTTCTTTCCTGTACAAAGAACACACAGCAAAACAGTTATGTAAAAGGTTAGTCCGAAACCAGTAGCAGGAAACAACCATTTTAAAAATATATTTGGTAACATTTATCTGTTGCAGAATGCATTTTGGACATTGCCTCTTCTTGAATAAACACTTGTTATTTGTTAATTTCGAAATATCACGCAGTACATCTGAGTCTCTGTTGTTCATATCAATGGAGAAGGGAAAATGAAAGATGAAGGTAAAAGACCTTTTGACTCATTCTAATGCTAAAGTTTAGACATTCAAGAACACAGAGATTTGCTTTTTTTTATCTCCCTGAGCTCTTACCTATCCATGCAACTGAGATATCAAATAAATTACTTAAGAATAGTGAGATAAAAATAATTTCTAGTAAACTGCATTTTCATTAAGTGGTTGGTTAGATATTGATGTTTAAACAACTGTAGAAAGAAAATCAATAATGAATGCAGCAGTTTTGAGGAAAGTCTTTAAAAATAGCATTTCTTTTAATGTCCATGGTGAAGGAAAAAAGTCAGTGATATTATTACCTGTCTAAAATAGCCAACCTATAGCTAATTTCTTTCATTTGATTAAATATGATCTTGAACAGTTATTTTTACTTTATGTGATATGACATAGCTTTAAATCAGTATTTATAGAGTGTGACAGCCAAGAATTTGAGGTACTGATTAAAACCAGCAGCAACTAAGGCCCAGGAAACAGGGTGAACTAAAAAGTGCACAAACCCTCAAAAGCTGTACAATATCCTACAGACCTAGAAAATAACTGAGACCTGCAGATTATTTGCAGCATTTTAATGCAAAGACTCATGCAACTAGAACAAATGTTCCTTTAGTGCTATGAAAATTGTGATATAGCTTTCTTGAAACATGCCTGACATCCATGAGTCTGTTCTTCATGCCCATCCTTCACTGCCCTCTGAATCCAGGCCCTCACCTGTGTTGGTCTTAGCCATTAATTTTCTCCAGCTGAGCATACAAAACCTACTGACCCCAGCTTGGATATGCTTTAACTCAATATGGGTTTAACACAGAGAAGAACCTGGTAATATAGAGACTGGGAAAATTCTAGTGTGTCTCAACAGATAATAAACTTGGAGATTCAAGGAATGCAAATAGCCAGGTTATAGTAATATATGTTGTACTTTGTTGTCCATCCTACTTTGGGTTAACCTAGATTCTCAAAATTAGGTGTCTGTCAGACATGCAAGAGCTAATACTCACTCTCATCTTCTGCCTCAAAATCATGCATTGCGAGACACTGCAAGAAAGGACTATGTTAGGAGATTTGATTCCCAAGAAAAATACAGGTTTGAAATCTGTATATATTTGTAGCTGTGACCCAACAAACCTATAACCAGCCAGAGACAACTTTGTAATAATGATTTGGGCCCTAGCAGAGTGGTAACTTCCAGTTGAAACTATTTAGTAGCAAATATTTTCTTGGCAAAATCCAAGCATTTTATGCTAAAAATAACAACTTCATGAAAAAATATAATTGTTTTTCTACTGAGAAAAAATTAAAATGAAGTACTTGGTTTCAGATTTGCTTGGATAAAATTGTTTTGTTAACCAACACCATGTTCCAGCATCTGTGCCCAGGATTCACAGCTGCTGACGTGCAAGCAGCAGTTCTGGTCATGGATGCCAGAACTCTGTCCCAGAGCAGAAGAGAGGTATTTAATTCCACAGAGGAAGCACAGTGTTGAACACGATGTTCTCATTGTTGTTCCTGTTGTCTAGTTTGTGGTCTCTCTACCTCCTTCCTCCTCTATCCCATGCTGTCAATCCTATTCTGGGATTTTGGGCTCTTCCCAACCCAAGTGCTCAAGCAACGCCCTTGGGTTTCTGAATTCCTCCCAGTGAATGGGGCTTTCCTTGCCAGCTTGCATCCAAATCCCCTGATCTTTCCATTCTGTTTACTTACCCGAGGTTTTAATCTAACATTTTTTCTCTTGCTCAATTTCCTGCTTGCACTTCTCCTCTTTCCTTGGCTGGTTCTCTATTCAGTGACTTCTGGGCATAGTTATTTCCTCATTTTATTGACTAATCCTGCACCCATCTTTGTGCCATGGGAGAGTTTCATCCCATGTATGTACCTGCCTTCTTCCAGGTCATCACAACACACTGGAGGCAGTCTGGCTGGCAGTACTAATCCTGGGTAACTGAAACTGGGATTCAGTCTGTCAGAACTTACAGGACAGAAGACTCTTAAAGAGAGAACTGACAGCAGGAAAGGGCAAGACTGGAGAACAAAATGTCTTTTGAAAATACAGAGGAGGAAAAGATGAAAAAAAAGTAGTGAGAGAATAATCAGTTTCAAACTGACTTTGAAACTATGGCATGAAAATCTAAAGTGAAAAAAAAACAAACCACAGCTCTAACCTTCCAACTTCCAAAATGACAAGACACTTTCTACTGGGGAGCCCGTTGTTCATTAGGATGTACACTCCTTTAATTAGCTTGAGAGTTCCCATCTTAGGAAGACAGAAGAGATTTCTGAAGGTCTTTTTGTGCTCACATAAAGTCACTGTTGCCAAAATAATATCTCATATACACAGCTACTTTCGGCACAAGAATTTTCAGCCTGCAGCAAATGTGTAAAATTTAATCTAGTTTAACCCTCTGCACTTAGGCTGACCTAATTCCAGTGGCTATGCATTTGTGGTGGGTTAAAATGCACACACAGCTGCTGTGATGAGGATGACATGGAGTGCATTACCCCATGATTTACCATTTTCATGGATATGTTTCAGAGAGTCTACAGGCACCTTGTGTAGACCTTCTAGACTCAATGGGAACTTTTTCCTTCATGTGATGGGTCCTCAGGATGAGTCCTGCGATGACAAAAGAGGCCACTTTCTGTCTAATTATCCCCTTGCCAAAATATTTAATATCTTCTAGCCAATGTGAAATCATTGGGATGGGAGACTGCTTCCAGTGCTAAGGCTATTGATATCAGTAAATGACTTGTGCGCACTTGCATTTTGCCAGCACTGTGCTGTCGATACAGGTCAATAACAGACTTATCACAAAATAAATGATATGTGCCTGTGGTAAGCTGCAGCTCCAGTCTAAATAGAGCAAGTAATTACAGAGGAAAACAATTTCTCCTTTAGATGGTTTTTAAGAGCACAAAGGATAAGTCAACTCTGGCACTGCTGATTTAGCAGGAATCTGGTGGACCTCAGTAGAGGAGAAATATTATCCCTCCTGCCTCTGGGTTTGTGGTAAAATTCTAACAATGCGTTCTTAAGAGACCCCTCAAAGCACATCACTGTGTGTAATTCATTAGCTCAGCTGCACCTGAGGTCTTGGATTTTCTGGACAGGGTGTGCTTCTGCAAAGTGACTATAAAAAAAATAGAGACCAGGCTCAAGTGCAATTCTCCAGAGGAAGTCCAGATGGCTACTGTAAAAATGCAATCAAAAAAGGCCTCTGGCCTTTATGATTTGTAGACTGATTTAAATAAGAAATATCAGAACATTTTCTCTCCCAAATCATGAGAGGATTTTTCAGTATGAAAACAACAATCTGTCACTCAATTAAAATTTGTTTTTGCCACAAACCATAGGGAACTTGGATGGTGAAGGACAGAAAGTGTCACTGACAACCCAATTTGTAATTTTTAATCTTTTGGATTGGTTTATTCTTTTATCTTTTCTTTAACATTTAAAAAAAATATTTGACTAAATATTACAATAGTTGCAGGAAGGTTAGAAGAAGAAGTTTAACTAGATTCGAGGAAGTCAGGGTCTGAGCAATTAACACTACAGTTGTGGTTGGCCAAAGATACAATTTCAAAAATCTTAGCAGGTGCAAAGTGATGCTACATGGGGAGGTGGTACAAAGTCTTTGTTGCTGTATTACAGTGTCTGAATGCTTCCTAATGAACACAAAGGTAAAATCTGGAGGATATAAAGCAACAAGTGTTGGAATATCTTTTGAGAAAAAGTTGCACAAGAGATTATTTTCTAATGTTTGTGCACACTGTGGCCAGCACGGAACACTTAACCAAAAGAAAAGGATTAATAATTAATGTCTTATCTTTCACAATGTACAATTAAACTGTGATACTCATTTTTACAAAATACTGAGGTCAAGAGTTTTGCAGCGTTAAAAGAAAGATTATATCTTACAAGGATAATACTAAATCAAATGGGGTGGAAAAAAATTCAGGTAATACACAACCTCCCTGCTGCAAGCACAGACATCTCCTAATTAATAATAAGACAAATATTCCTCTTGGTAGGTTATCCTGTAAGTGTTCACCATGGAGATTCCTGGTGCCCTCCCCCTCTGCCAAGAACAAACCTCTGAGACAATGACCACACCAGCAAACCACCAGAGCATGCCCAGGTCCCCAGGTACTCGAAAGGACTTCACCTAAAGACGGGCCCATCAAAATTACTGTGACTTTAAGAGAAGAACACTGTCTCAAGCATGACTAGGTAATTACCTTCAGTTCTTGTACTGCCTGTTTTGTCTAAAAATATGACATTTTATTCTAAAAAGGGCCAAACAAGATGGGTAACTACTGGGAGGGGATGGGGTAAACAGTACAAGGGATCTTACCTGTACAAGGGGGCTAGTACCTAAAGAGAGATAGAGTACTCAGGTCTCTGAAGTGTTAATTGACACACACACAGAGACAAATTGTTCCTTAGCTTCTTCCACTGTCACCCATAAGAAATTTGTGGTCATCTGAAAAGGCAGCGTTCTGCTTCAGATTTTCATAAAACATTCTTTCTATGGAAACAAAAAATAAAGCAATTATCTGTGAAATTTTATATACAGAAAATATTTTGCAAAGGTGGACTCCAACAAAGAATGGGAGAGGGAGGAAAGAACAGTCACAATACATGAAATTGTGCTTTCATTAAAAGCATCTTCTTCTGAAAACCAAAATAGCTGACCAAAATATAATTTACTCAGGCATAAAAGAATGAAACAAAATTTAAAATGGAAAATTCCACTGAAATATTTCGTTTAGCTCTGTGCACAGTTATGCTTCCAGGTATGGGGACTAGTAATGAATACTACAAACAAAAGAACATCCTGAGAGGAAGGCATCAAATCAGTCTATAAGACTTGGTCTCATTTGTTATTCTTGATCCATTGACTTCTCACATGAATACAACTCCTCCCTCATGCCCAGGATCCTATCATGCCTCTAATTTGCTTAGATTACAATTTCATATTTCCCCTATGATAACAGCATTATAGTAAATTCCAGGGATTGCAGTTTTGGCATGAGGCTTACTGTGGAGATGCCTGGGAGATGAAGTTGCAATAAGTGGTTCATGAAGCTTCATTGAAGGATGAGACACTCCATGTGAGAATAAAAGCAAGGCCAGCAGCTAGAGCTCAGAGGAGGAAGTTCAATGAGCCACAGTACATTATATATGAGTTCATTAAATTAGTTGCTAGGTGGGTTAAGAGAGAAATTCCCCTCTCCCATTCAGCACAGCAAAGGTGGAAGAATGAAGCAGCTGCCTACCAAAGACTGCTTTTCTCTGAAGCCTTCAGGACTGCCCATGAGAGAGGTGGGGGGCAGAAAGTGTGGGCTTGCTGCAGTGTCCAGTGTGATCCAATCCCAAGTTCGGAGGAAACATGTCTGCCTCTTCAGGATGTGCGGCGTTTGGGTCACATCCGCCAGCTCCATGCAGATAGCTCAGAGGCTTCACTGAAGACCCCTGATGTTCAGGCACCCAGATTGAGCCCTGAGCTCCACTGACTGAAATAGGAGCTCAGACACCTAAATTTAGATGCAAATGTCATTGTCTAGAGATGCAGCTGGAACCTGTAATGTGTTATCTGTGGCTGAGTGTTCACTGCTCTGTGAATAGAGGATGTATGATGGTAACATAGAAAGTCCTTGCAAACCAGAGTGCAGGATCTCAAATGTCCTCACATTTTTGTGAAGCAGAACTGTAAATATTTGGTCTGTAAATGAGGTTCTGGAAAAAGAAATTACAGTATTGCAAAATATATCCTTTGAATCTTATCCTGTGAATCTCAGAAGACCTGAGTTGGCAGTGTTTTCTCAGTCAGAATTTCCTCTGCTTTTCATGGGATGATGTACTGTGGCTGCAAGTACCATTGTGGGCAGAGTGGGAAGGAGAGGTGAGCTCTTCCCATAGGCATGGAACAAACCCAGTGAGCATGACATTCCATCCATGCAATGATCTGGGCCCACCCCCCCGACCCATTTGGTCAAGGGGAGTCTGCTCTTGCCTTCCCATGTTGCAGAGCCAAACTTTTTCTGCATCCTCTTCACCAGTTAATGGAGCACAAGGAATTGGATTACATTAACCTCTGTGCTCATACAAAGGAGACAGAAAGACTCACCTCCTTCTTCCTGGCTGCACAGGTCCAATGACATCCTCACCCTGGGGTGCTGTCTTGGCTTGAGTAAACCCTGAATAACATGGACAGATCTGTCTCAAACTACTACTACTTAAACCATTTTTTCAAATGGGTTAATAAGCTGTCTGAAAATCCCATATCAAAGACATAAGGCTCTACATGTGGAATAATGCAGAATGTTTCATTTTCAGATGGATTTTCTCCATTCTGTTTAAATTCTATGACCTTCAGGGAATCAAGTTAGTTCTAGCTTTTAGTTTATAGATTTTGTGTTTGGTATTCAAGGTAAACTTCTTGCTTGATTAGACACAAGCAAATGCTTGCAGCTGCAGTACCACAGTGGAAATGTAGCCCTATACTGTATTTAGTCAGAAATGTCAAGAACCTAGTAGTTATCTATGAATAACTCATTTTGTCTTCCATTAGCAGCACTAAATTTGGTAGTTTTGTTTTCATGTTGCGCAACATAAAAATGTCATAAATTGGAACACATGAGATGATTTGAAGATGACCATCCCTATTTACAAAGGGAGTACCATTCTGTGGTTAATTCATTATCAACATCACTACAGAAACAGCAAATAAAAGTTCAAGCAATTTGGAAAAATATTTGCCAGCTATAAGAGCCATGCAAACCATCCTGGTAACACTGTAAATGGATGCTAAAAATTCCAGAAGGTTGAACAAAATAAAATTCATATTATGTGGCACACAAGAACAAAATAAAATAAACCAAATACAAGGGAGCAAGTCAGGTTCAGAAAAAAATACCAGTGTTGTGTTTGCCCCTGATTAGTTGCTTAAGATGCGCTGGTGCTGGCAGAAACTGGCCTGTCCAGACAGCTGTCTGTGCCAATGTCTGCAGAGAGTCTTGTAGGGACATGGTACATGTCCTTTGGCCACCTAATAGCTGCCATGGTTTGTGACACACCTTTTGCAAATGCTGTGTTGGACACATATCTGCAGCTCTTGAGATAATGAGGTGCTCCAGATGAGACCTGCTGTACCTGAAGTTGGCTGCTCCCAGGGGCTGCCAAAGCTGAAAGCAATCTCACGTCCAGCTTGAGAAAGTATATGCTCCAGAGTGTTTTGAGGCTGCTTCAGATCTCATTTATCTTGGTAGCAGAGTGTGACAGCGCTCTCTCTTGTAGGAAGGGACCATTTCTGTATCTGCTGATGGGCAGTGACATGAAACCAGGCCAAAAGAAATGGGTGAAGGTTTCAGGCCAGACACAGAGTGCTACCCATGGGCAGGCAGGGCAGTCCTTGAAGAGGCTTTAGTATTGCCCTGGGAGGTATCATTAGCTTGTCTCAGAGACATTTCCTGGGACCTTACCTATGGCTTGGTCTCCATTGTATAGTCATGTCAGCATTTCCAGGAAAATATCACTGTTAAACAGCTGTTTCATGTTCCCAGCTCCAGTGTCAGCATCAGCTTCAAGTCAGACCTTTGCCTTACAATGTTTGGTTTACAAATATTACTGACTTTATATCTGAGTGAAGAGAGACAAATTTAATTTGCAGTCAAAGTAAACACCTTTGAAATGACCTTGGCTAGTACATGGTTGTTATGCGTCAGTTTGAAATGAGAATACATATTGGCTGCTTCTGTTGATGCACAGCTCAAGTGCAGACTTGAGAGCTTGTTGACTGGGAACATTCAGATATGGATCAGGGAAAGAATGTTTTCACATACAGCTTCCTCCTCCACCTTTTCTCTACTTCCTTTAATATGATTTTCAGATATTTCCCCAAGACACTGGTAATAGTATGTGTGCAAAGAAAGCCTATTTAGAGTTTTTACAAGCCATTCTAAACACATATTCAAAAGACTTTTTGATGCTATTTTTCTTCACTTACTAAATCAGGATTCAACCAGCTTTTTATTTTTAGGAGTTGCCAGAGTAAACTAGAAAAAATAAATATAATTTAATGCCTTGGTATTTGAAGAGATCTGATCTTGCAGCATATACTAAGGTATATAGTGTACCGAAATTTCAGCAAGATAGATAAAAAGTACTCTTTGTAGGGAAGGTCCTAAAATTGTCATCAGAATTTCAACTTCTCACATCTGTGTGGGCATGCAAGGGATCTTGAGACTCACTTTGTTTATTGAGGAAGATAAGGAAGGTAAGTGTCATCTAGAATTCCACTGTGGTGTGGATGTCCAGAAAATATCTGTAGCTCAAATCTGTCTGCAAGCATCAGGGGGACCAAATAATATGCTTTTGATACCAGAGACTGTCCTGTACCCATTGGAGGTGATCATCAGTGGGGCTGGGTAGGCTGTAGGCTCTGAGATGTGAAGTGCATGGGTCTCGTAAGACTTGTTCTGACACTGTCTGTGGACATTCCCAGTGCAACTATTCTCTTCTTGTACTAATTTGTCCAACAATGCCCTGTCCATCACTAAAAATATAAGTATCTCTCAACTGTGGTGATTGAGGGATTTCTTCCCATTCTGGGGACTGAATGTCTGCTTGCACCCTTGCAAGTACCCAAGGAGCACAGGCTGCTCCAGAGTAAGTTGTAGTGCAAATATAACTTGGTTATGTTGTACCCTGGAAAAGGTTAACTTAGTGTTGCTTCTGGGCTACTGTAACCAGCATTGGCCTCCTCACAATGCCTGGGAAAGCTGAACCTATCTATATTATATCACTGTGCTGTTCTTGATGGTGGGCTCAGTTTGTGCTCTGCTGAAAGGTGACGGCATGAATGGGGCCCTGACTGGAAGGGAGCGTTTGGATAAACTCCTGTAGGGTTGGCTGGGCATCATGGCTACGTTTGCTGAGCAAAACATACAGTCCTGCTGCTGAATTGCAGCAGTAGTAGTAGTCCTTTAGATCACCATGAAGATCCAGAGGAAGAAACACACCAAAACCCCATGTGATGTGGAGGCTCCTCCCACTGGGCCATATTTATCATTCCTTGTGGAAGGACCATCTCCCCATCATGGGGGGTTGGCTTCTCCTCTGGGAATCTGTCATGCACAAAGAACAGCCACCTCCTCCTGCCTGCCCATGACTCCCTTCTGAAAGCAGTAGCATATACAGTAGTTTGCAAGCAAATAAATAAATTTCATTGTAATCTGTGACAACTGTGTTGAACATGACAGTATTTCACGTAAAGAAAACCAGCAGCTTCCTATCTTAGAGTTGTCTTAAATGATGGACAGGTGCTTTTTAACCAGCATCAGCACAAGATCATGCAACCGTTCAAAACTGAGGGACACTCAAAATAGGAACATATGTGTTGGTGATCCTGAAGAAGAAATACCTGAGTAAAGCGAGGAATAGGAGTAAAAAACCTCAAAGTGATACAGTTCACACGAGGAAGTCCAGGCATAGAGGCAGGGTTAAATGCTTGGGTTTCTGAAAAGCCTAAAGAAGGACCAAGATTTGGGGCTAAAAGCTAGCAAAAAAGGAGCACAAGAAGACATGTTATGCTGTATCATTTAATCCTTTTGGGAAAAGAATCAGGGTTCTAAGATAAAATATGCGAATGATGAGAATGATGAGAATATTTCATGGAATTGCCTAATCCATGGACTAAAACTTTTTGGAGCTTTGGCTTGCAGTTGGTGGCCTATCATGTGCGTTTCCTGGATGGCCCAATCTACTGATTTTGTGCCTGGGAGCTTAACTGCATCTTGTTTAAAACATGACACACAGCTCTTAGATCCAAGTGGTTACTGGCTGATTCATATAAATGTTAATATGAATACAGAGGTGAGGGCTTTCCTTTTCCCAAAAGAAGACTGCAAAATAAATCATAGATGCTAATGTTGGTGTCTTGGAAATGAAAGCTAAAGTAAACTGTCAATGAGACTTATGTAAATGGCTCCAATAATTTTGTTTTGAAGAGAACTCAAACTCTCAACATCAGCCAGCTGGCATGTTCAAAGTCTGTAAATATTAAAAGTTTTCTTTGGCAAGAATACCAACATATTACTGCTATCTCTGGCATGTAATTCAAATGAAAATGAAGTCAACTGTAAATGTTAACAAACTTCAAATAGTCCTGATACCTACTAAATGGAGAGTTTCATTATGCCAGGCTGACATGGCCTCAAGTAGTGCTTGAATAATAAGCACTACTTACATGTGTTGGGTGATTCCTGGTAGGTGCATGAAGTATTTAATGAGGCATGTTTTCTTAGACAACTTGGTACCTTACCTTTGATGAGCCTGGCTGTGCAGTGATAACCCCCTCCCCTCTGGCTCCTTCTGCAGCAAGCCCCAGGCTGGGCTGCTGCATAACCTAGTTAGGTTTTCATGTCTGGTCCTTGATGTTTGAGACATCTTGAGCCTTCTGCATGAGACTAAAAAGCACATGTGCCCTTCAGAGGAGGTCAGCACAGCAGAACATCCACTGAATGCTGATGCTGTGGATGCACTGAGGATTTCTGGATGTGCAGTGGCCCTTGATGGACATGTCCAGCCTGTTCTATGAGCACTTTGTGCAACTCCTTAATGCACAGGAAGAGGCCCAGACATTCAGGGAAGAATTTCAATTGTAAATCCTGTAGAAATAGAGCACTTGCCAAATTATATGTGGAGAAGAATTGAGAAAGATTAATCTCAAGGAGGATGACTATCCAGTAGCCTAATCCATCCCTGATTCCTGGAAAACATGTCTCTTGCAGTCAAGTAAAATCCTTACAAGTTACCTTCACTTGTATTGATTATGCCTGATATGTTTGTAGTTGAAGAAGATGCAGTTGTCCCATTAATGCACAGGTCATCTCTCTAGTCTGAATTTAAGAATAAGCTGCAAAGCACTGCTTCCCAAAGACCCCTGTCAGTGGGAAGGAAAAACAGGAAATCTTGACTGCTGGAAGCCTGAGCTGTAATGTGTATTTCCTCATCAGCCCCAAATCTGCCTTAACTACATGAACAAGGATTTGAGTCCATGCTAAGGTACTGTATGTTCCAAGGTTCTTCATCCTTCTCCTCCCTTCAGCCCTCCAGAAGGGTAAAAGAAGAAAACTTGTGGGTTGAGATAAGGATAGTACAATTTAGTAAAGCCAAATCGATGTGCACAAGCAAAGCGATACAAGGAAGTGATCCACCACTTCCTATGGACAAGCAGGTGTTTGGCCATCCTCAGGAATGAGGCTCCATCACGTGTAATGGTGACTTGGGAAGACAAGCAGCACTACTCCAAACATCTTCCCCTTACTCCTTCTTCTGCCAGCTTTAGATGCTGAGCAGGATGCCATATGATTTGGAATGTCCTTTGGGTCAGTTTGGATCAGCTATCTTGGCTGTGTTCCTTCCCAACTCCTTCTGCCCCTCAGCCTCCTCACTGGTGGGGTGGGATGAGAGGCAGAAAAGGCTTTGTGTGTAAGCCCTGCTCAGCACTAACAAACACATCCCTGAACTATCAACACTGTTTTCAGCACAAATCCAAAGCATAGCCTTATACCAGCTACTACAAAGAAAATCAACTCTATCCCTGCCAAAACCTGGACAGTCTGGAACTGAGAACCATCAAACTAATTAAAGCATGGAGATGCCCCTTTGTTAGTAAGTCCAGAGACTGTGGCACTGAGACTCATTGCATATGCTCCAACACACAAGCAGCTACATCTGTGCAGCAACCTGGCATACCCCAGCAGAGCTCTCCATGGCACAGCACTTAGCCTGGGAATACCAAGACCTGAAGGATCTTTAATTTAATTTTTACAGCTCTGGTATGGAATGATGAATCTAGCAGAAATTACAATTTTGTATTGTTGAAAAATAAAAAAAATAATATCCATGAAGCAGAAAGAATACATTGTCAGGCACAATTATTTTTGAATAAAAGCAATAAGAGTTGGTGTAAGAAGTAGACTTTCATTTTTCCTGAATCTTTCCTGCTTCTTTTTCAAGATTCAACCTGGCAGAAGGTTAGGTATACATAATGCAATATTCTGTGGTTATATACAAGGACAACTTGTGCAATATGGCATCATATTTTTCAAGGCTATAAAATGAAAAAGGCCAAAACTGTGTCTAGATAATTTTTCTGCAAGTGAGTAATGTAGAAGATAATAAAATATTTATGTTACGTAACAGGAACCCTCTGGTTATGCTTTATTTTTGGAAATGTTAAAAAAAAAGCCTGGGTTTCTCTGAAATGAGCATTTACTAATTTAATGGGAAATGCAATGTGGGTTTAGCAGAAGCCATGAAAAAAGCAGCAGACTGAGGTATCAAGTGGAGTGCTCCAGAGTTCTGCTGCATTGTACTTGCTGCAAGCCTCTGTCACATGGAGGATTATGTGCTTACCACATTTGCCAGAAGGGCAGTTTTTCTGTGTCCCCACACAAATATGTGTTTCATGTATGTTTCTAAGACTTTTAAATTAGAATTCATCTGTGGAAGTTTGTTCCCCAAAGCTGATGGAGACAATGTGGTTACTTCCACAGCTCCTGTGTTAGGATTCAAAAGTATGGGGAAGATGAATGATTGGGACAGGAGGTTTTTATGGAGCCTTACACAGTTTGTGCTCACTGTCGTCTGGAGAAGGTGATGTTGATTTTCTCCTTATTCTCTGAGATCTGTGAGAAGGAAAAATGTCTGCTGTAACCCAGTGTTACACAAGCAACACGATACAAAGTAAACATCAGCTTGGATCAGGACAGTACAGGGTTCTCTGAGTCCATGAGGAGCAGTAAGCTTAGTTATAGATATCTGCAAAACTTTATAAGAGATGAAACTCAGAAAATTTACTGCCCCTGGCTGTTGGCAGATGGAGGATTTGTGGCAATACAGGGACAGAGACAGGACAAGGATAAGCCATCACCCCACATACCCTGACTTCTGTGCAGTCACAGCACTCACTGTGGCTGTGTCCCATGCAAATGTTTCAAAGGCTGGTGGAACAAAAAAACCCACCTGAGTATTTGACAAGCACAGAGGTAAAGGGAGGAATGGCAAATTCTTACTAACATATCAGGATGCCACAAATCATGCAACTATTGAAATGGGGTGGGGGGAAGCTGTAAAAATGATTAGTAGCATATAGAGTACGAGGATATTTAACTGTTAGATTCAGCCTTCCATATAGTTGAAAGGCTGCTAGGCATCTGTGTGGCCATGGATATGTTGTTTTCTGATAAGGTTATCAGTATTCCAAGAAAGATTAAGGAAACGTGATGGCAAGATCCTACTTTACATCTGCTACTACAATTCTGGGCAGCTAAGAAGAGGAGAGAGTCCCACTTTATCCAAATACATAGTGCTTCACATGAAGGAAACATATACTTAATTGGCAGGTAAGAGACAACTCAAAAGATTTCCAAGCAGCTGAATTTCCTTCTAAAATTTCCAGGCAATACAAAATAGGAACAGTTTAGGCATGCTTTGTCCTTTCCCCAGCTTTCTGCCCATTGCCAGTACTTTCTATTTAAGATCATTCATGTCCCAGTTCAGCCAGGGCTGTGTTCTTCCTGTATCATAAATGTGCCAGTGTATGGCTTGAGCTTTACACAATTGAAAGTTTAAGAGGCCTGTGGTACAGAAGGCAAGTTCCTAAATCAAATAAAAATACTCTTCATTTACTTCAGACTCTGTAATAATTTGTTCCAAATTTCATGCTCTCCATTGGTCCAATTTACACAAACTTACAGTAATTAGCTGCAGAGCTTCTTTTAAATTTACAAAAGCAATCATTCTCTGTGATAGCTTGATGCTATGCCCAACTCCCTTTGAATAGACTTTAATGATACAGTAACCATGGTTACAGTATATAAAATATGCAGCCATGAAATGGGGAAATGTAACAGTGTAATATAATTTTCTCTGGAAAATAAAGGGGTTTGGCATACTTGCATTAATTAGGACATCACATTAAGTATTTCATGTTTGCATTCTTTATGAAAATAAAAGTCATAACAGGCAAAGTGAATTTTGAATTCTATTCAGTGGCATACACACCATTGGGAAAGCATTTTCCCAGATAAAATGGGACATTTTAATTGGACATCTATATTCTGGTAAATTGAAGTTATAGCATGTTGGAAACAATCCAAGAGATCCACTGCAACTGGAGAAGCCATATGTCACAGAGCTCAGGCTTTTAATCTCAGTGGCCACTGGGAGGAAGTAGCTAAACCCCTCGCCTGCACAGCTCAGCAGGTAACAGGAAATTGTGAAGCAGCACAGCAAACCAGCACTGGCTGCATTGTATTTTCAGGCATTCAGCTTTCCTGATGCTATCTGCTATTACATCTGCTTAACTGGTATAAAATAATCTATAGCACACAAATCAAGACTGCTGCTAAATGATAAACTGAATATTTTGTGAAAGCTGCAGCCTCCTCCATCAGAGCTTCATATATTGCATGACTCTCTTGCATGGGGGTTGAGGATCCTGAAATCTCTCTTCTCCTGACAATATGCCTCTGCAGCAGACTTCATTGTACTGGTGGGCTGGATATAATCTACAGTATTTTATCCTTCCAAGTTACGCCTTCAACATCTCTACTTAGGTACTGTATTAAGAAAAGGGGGAAGGATGACAACCTCAGGGCAAAGGGAGAGACAAAACACAGCCCTGCTCTAACTTTTGCTCTGGCCGTATTTCTTGCTCCCATATACATGAAAAACGCAACAGGCTGGGTGCATCCTCCATCTCTAGTTTGGAATTGTAGAGATAATTTGAACCAACTTAGCTGGTTAGCAGTGACTGAAGCTCAAAAGTTTACTTCCAACGTAGATGCTACCTGTTGCTCTGTCCTTTCCAGGGGACAACTTCAGAGTGGTCCCGACAAGCCCATCCGCTTAGTTGTACTTGCAGCAGAGATGCCTTAATGAGTGTCAAATAGCCTTGAAGTGACAGTTTTTATCAGTTTTATCAGTAACTACAAAGGCAGTTACTTTATTTTCTCTTGAAGCATTCATCAAATGATAGATGAGGAATGTATTTATATAATCTGGTCTCTTCATGACAAACTGATGTGCAAGAGAAAGGATGAAATTAATTGAAAAACATGGATTATGAACAGGTCATTTAGCTCTTGCCTCAAGCAAACCACTTCCTTATGAGCTAGGCATGGAAAGATGCTCTGAGTTCTGCTGTACCTCTTGTTCTCCCAGCTGCAGCCTAGTGAAGGAATCACAAAGGAAGGAAGATTAACCTTGGAAAATACAAAAGGATGAAAGGCTGGTGAAAATCCTTCAGTTCCATTTAGGTCAGGCTGGCATTCAGCAACTACTTCTGTCCAATTAGACAACTGGAGCGAAGCTGCTTTTTGTGCCTATATCTTGTGCAACCTTGTTGCAGAAACAGAAGAGGACAATAGCATTTTTATTTCAGTTTCAAAATACAGATACAATATGATTCCATGTAGGGAAATGATACTAGGTTTCTCTTTCTTTTGCTAGCATGTTATCTTTTTTGTTTGTATTTGATTATTATTTCCCCCTCCATCCAGAGAAGACAACATAGAAAATACAATTGAAATTGACATGTATATGTTCTTTAAAATCTTGGACTCAGTTTCTGAGATATATATATTATTGGTGCAGAAGGAAAAAAAAAAGAGCAGGACTCCTTTCTGAATCTTCTCTGTGTTGAAAGGATTTATGAAATAGAGCCATAGGATGGTTTGGGTTGTAAGGAACCTTAAAGATCATCTAATTCCAACATCCCTGACATGGGAAGGTGTATCTTCCACTAGACCAGGTTACTCAAAGCCCAGCCTGACCTTGAACATTTCAAGGGATGGGGCATCCACCACTTCTCTGGACAACTTGTTCCAGTGTCTCACCACTCTCACAGGAAAGAATTTCTTCTTTATTTCCAAACTAAATCTATCCTCTTTCAGTTTAGGATTATTCCCCCTGTTTGATCACCACATGTCCTCATAAAAAGTCCCTCTCCAGCTTTCTAGTAGCTCCTTTATGTACTAGAAGCACTGGAAGGTGCTGTAAGTTCCCCCAGAACCTTCTTTTCTCCAGACTGAACAGCCTCAATTTTATGAGTCTGCCTTCACAGGAGAGGTGCTCCAACCCTTTCATCATCCTTGTAGCCCTCCTCTGGACTTATCCCAACAGGTACCAGTCCTTCTTACATTGAGGGCCCTGGAAATGGACGAGTACTCCAGGTGGGGACTCACCAGAGTGGAGTACAGGGGCAGAATTCCCTCCCTTTTCCTGCTGATCATATTGCTTTTGATGCAGCTGGGGACACAATTGGCTTTCCAGGCTGCAAGTGCACATCATGATGAGCTTCTTACCCACATTCCCAAGTCCTTCTCTTTAAGGCTGCTGTCAATACAATCTCTTCCCAGCCTGTATTTGTGCTTGGGATTGCCCTGACCCAGGTGCAGCACCTTGTACTTAGACGTGTTGAACTTCATGAAGTTCACACAGGCCCACCTCTCAAGCCTGCCCAGGTCCCTCTAGATTTCTCCTCACAGCACAGAACATCTAAAGATATTTGCAAAGCACTTGCCCCTATGGAATCAAAATTAAACATCAGAAAAGCAAAGGAAAAACTATTTTCTACTCTACTGTATGTTTCCAAAGAAAAAGAAGCACTAAGTAGAGCACTAGCTCCAAACTTCATTCTAGGTTTGAGCCCATTTCTAGCAAAAAGCACTACGGACAACCATCTTCCTTCCTCACTTTCTTTAATGAACATTAAAGAAATCACCACAGAAATCAAAGGACATTATTTGACAAAGTAATGACTATGTCCTGGTCTACCTAGTGTTATTCTGACAAAAAGCATGGTAAAATCCTAGTCTTCATTGATTCAATGCAAAAATTACCATTGATTGAAATATTTTTCTTTTCATGTTAAACTCGGTTTCAACACTGACATTTGACATAAGTACTTAATGACTACTAGCCAGCCAGCTAGAACTGTTAGTCAGAGGATGAGAACTCATGACAGTCAGGATTTCACAGCCCTTCTGAAGTCTCAGTGACATACTGATGTTGTTTCCTGCTCTGTCCACCTGTCCTGGTTCAGCTCTGCATCTTGCAGAGAGTGGTGGCAAAAGCACCTCCCACCCCTCTCTCACGCAGACACACAGCACTGACGGGCCCCGCTCACTGAACAATGTGTCCTCAAACCATTCTGGTGTTCCAAATAATTCAAACTTACTAAAAATAGATGTCATTTTAAAGAGTAATTACACACTATTACTATCCTTTGAAACTGAGTAAGTATATCAAATTATAGCAAAAAAAAGGCAAAGAGATAGAACTTTCTTATTTTTTATAAGTTTCTTCTTAGTTTTTACTGCTGTGTTTTTGATCTATACATTTCCACATGCACTGGGTTCACTATCCAATAGCAACTTAAGGTATCACATGGTATCATGGTTTCTTCTCCAGTCCCATTTCCATGCAAAAATGTCAGCCAGACACATCTTGGAAGCTGGCTGTTTAAAGACTAATACATGTTGTTTGATATTATTAATGTATGATACCCATGTCAAAACCAGTGCTGGCCTCATCCAGGAACATTTTCTGGTTAAGGGCTGCCCCACAGGAATTGACCTATGCCATTACTGAGGAGACCCTGAGAAGATCAGCTGATGCAGTATCCAGCTGATGCATCACATCCAGACCTGCAGTGGTGTTTAGGTTCTCCCTCCTTCCCAGCTCATATTGAACTGTATTTATGCTTTTTTCGGTTTTTAGAATAACACTGGTTATTTAAAAATCTGTTGGTATATCTTTTTCTGTTGCTTGGAATGAAGAAAGTCTTTACTTAAAATTGCTGCATTGCAACATTGCTACTCCTGGTGATTAAACATCCCATGGCACGAATCACTGAGTCCACACAGGCCTACCTTAGCAAGTGTTCCAGTCAAGCAGAACATGAGTCATCTTCTGAGCTTCAGCTGGACAACTTGTGAGGAATGTGCAGGTGTGTGTATTTGCTTGGTTTACAAGGACACTATTTTAAGTGGAGACAGAATGTTTCATTCCTGCTCCTCAGTCTCGTATGCACATTATATTTGTCACTCCTGTCAACAAACATTTGTAAACTAAAAAGAATGAGTTAAATATATGCACTTTATTACACTGATCTGGAAGCCATTTCTACTTACAACTTCAATTTCAGCTCTTGGCTGTCTCCTTTCTTTGAGAGACAGCACTCTCGCGCTGCCATTGGAAAGAAATATCTGTCCCTCTCCCCCCACCCATTTTCAATTTACTCACCCTTACTTTCAAGCTTTATATTCAGAGAAAAGCAACATCTTCTGAGAGTCCAAATATGCTGTAGACAGCCTTGGGAAAACTGGCTTAAATCATTTATTTGGGCAAATTTGTGAGACCTCATTTTCCACCAGTGGAAGTTACATGCAAGCAAATGACAGCCTAACCAGGACCCTGTCAGGTTAAACAAACATGCTCATCCTTTTCTGCACAGGCTTCCGTTTGCTCTGTGTCTATTTTGCTGGATAGCTCAGACTCTCCTGAAACAATTGTCTCATTAGGTATACAGGATACAATTTGTAAACTGCATTCTGTCATGTCAAGAATAAATTATCCCCAAACAGCCACTGAACACAGTGTAGCACATCTATTTTGGATGATTTTTGGAACATGCAACATCTATACGTAATCATTGCCATTCAGGTAGTAAGGTCAAGGTCAAGTCCTTTGCATTGCCTGATCTCTTCCAAAGGCTGTGCAAAAGGGTGCGATCATTATTCGACATCACCTAACAATGCATCCAAATATTTTTATGAAAATCAGATCTCATCTGATTATTTACAAGATCTCCTCAGTGGCCTTTCACAGGTGCATGTGAGACAGGTAAAAAGAGAGGTGAAATAGGCAAAGTAAGAAAAGTGTCTATAGAAAACAAGGCAGAATTAAGAAGAAAAAGAAAGAGAACTAGGTGAATGTTAACTAAGGATTCAAAATGGGATAAATATGTAAAAATTCAAGCAAAAAAGAAAAGAAGTGAAAAAGCACAGGATGCAAAGATCATAAATTAAATTATCTCAGATGATTGTTGTCCAAGACAGCTGTCTTCTCTTCAGCAAATCCACCAAGAATTTAGCTTCTGAAATTGTCTCACTGCAATTTAATTGTACGTCAAGCATACAACAAAGTGTCACAAATGGGAATAGAATATACAATTATTTTTATTTTTCTTAATTAAAGCAAAATTACATTCAATTTACACTCTGTTTTCTTTTCTGTAACACTAAAAGACAGCCAAAATTATTGGACCTTTTTGTCTTTCATTGTACATTCCCCTCTCAAAGAAGATAATTTACCCCTATGTGATTTAAGTGTTTGATCAATTAGGAATCCCAGATGTGAAAATACACAAGATCTTTATAACAGAACAGAATGAGAATGAAAGAATTTAGTGATGACTTTTCTGAAATGGACAGTGCTAGCAAGTGGTTCACAGGCTGTAGCAGGAGTGCTGCATCTTTAATAAATGAGCAGCTGTGCAATCTCAGGAGTCATACAGTAATGTTTCATTTTGCTCTGAGACACTGGTTCCACCTATCCAATTTTCTTAATGGTTCTGATAAGCCATTAAGACCTTCCTTCCCATTCCTGCTCATCAAAAAATGTCACTGAGCTCTGATCACACACTACAACACAGCATGGCAACACGACATGGGAAAACGTGTGGGTATCCTCTGCTCTCCTCTCATGGTGTCAAAGGCAGCTGTACTCTGATTCTGTGACTTATCACAAGCTGCATATGTCACTGTTGGGAGGAAAGGGTTAAAACCAGATGATTTGGCAAAGAGGATGGAATAGCTTCTCTCAAAGTGACCTTGCAGCTGGGAATGCTAAAAACGTCAGTGTGGGAAAACTATGTTTTATGGCTGATATTGTTGTTCTTCTGCCTGTTTCAAGAGGTGGCATTCCTGTGTGGATATGCTTGAGCTTCCTGCTGGGAGAGAGAGAGAGAGAGAGAGAGAGAGAGAAGGGTCCTAAAGCCCTGTGATAAACTGTGTGTGTGAGAAGCCCTTTGGAGCAGGCAATGCCTAACCCACCGCTCCACTGCTGTGTGCAAGGATGAACTGAGGGACCCTGTGTCCCCACCTGTCTCTGCTGTCCAACATTGTTAGCCAGGTAATGAAAAAACCTGAATCTTTGTATCTCAGCTATGGTTTGGTCACCGTGGTTATCTGTATGTGTTGATTCACACAGTCACACTGGTACCACATGCCCATTAAAACAGTCTCACGATATTTTCACTTGCTTACACTCTCAAGGGAAAACAATTTTTTGTTTCTTTTTGACTAACTTGCTTTCTTAACACTTTTTTTTGTTAGGACAGGTCATTTTGGGATAGCACTAATGGATTCTTGATTCTTGCTAGACCACTGCTGTCGAAGAAAGTGTTTCTTTTGGACAAACCAGAAGGCTAGTGTGAAGCTCCCCTACTTTGAGGGATGTTCACATTGCAGAGCTGTGGTCAAAGTATTCTGGCTCTTAAAAGTGCTGACAACAAGAGTAATGTGCAGCTGCAGAGATGCATGTGTCGTGCTCTTCATTACAGCCCACATCCCAAAAGCAAAACTCCTGTTGCTGAATCTCTGCCATGGAGCTATTAGGGGTAATGATAAGACATTTTTTTCCTCTGGCTAATATCCTTCTACCTTTCTGAGATATTTCTGATCAAAGATGGTATGTAGGAGGAATAAGAGGAGAAAGCCCAGGAAATCTTTTTGTACAAAGCACCACTAGAAAAATACTTGCAGAAGATAATTTCTTCCAGCAGAAGACACATAATCTAGAAATAATGATTTGCACTGCAGACTGTGCACATAGTTATGCAGAAAGAAAGAAAATTTTACAAATGAAAGAATGAAACTCTACTACTGTGGGATTAATGGAAAGCTCCAAGGAGACATTAACTCTGCCTGCAAGAGGTGGTGGACACTTAGCATGCTCAAAAGAATTTCTATGTTATTTTAAAGGAGCAGAAAAAAATGCTGAAAAAAACAGCAAAGGGAATTGAAGATTAACTTTGACATGTAATATTCATAGCCAGAGAAAACAGCTATTATTATTTATGTGGTAAAGATAGACAATACAGGATTCTTGTGGACATCCAGCAATTTGTCTAATAATAAGAACTAATTTCAATCTTGTTCTAATCATAGACAAAATAATCTCAAGTATTTCTAATACTCAGATGAAAAATAATGAGCAAACACCAGAACAACCTATTTCATACATATACACCTCTTTCTGTATCCTTGTCTCCAAGGACTGGAAAAGTTTTGGTTTGTGAAGTATGAGGGATTAATGTGAAATGGATAAAGAGCTGTTTAAGGGGGAAAAAAATGCCCTAAATCTTATTTTGGAAATATTTACTAGGCTGACAGTGGTTACTACCTCAATCTTGGGACCTATGCTCTTCGTATTAGTGGCCTAGGAGACAATCAAATTATTTGCTAATGGAATTTACAGATGACACAAAGTTGGGAGATATTATGAACAGCAAGAAAGTAGAGAATCTCACAAGAAAACCTTTCTGCAGAAGACACTGAAATACTTTGGAATATAGTGTTCTATTCATACCTATGTTGAAGAAAAGCAAAGCAAAACAAAACTAAATTGGAATAAGAACACAGAAGGCTTTGGAAAATGGAGTTTTCATTCTATAGGGAGAAAGGTAGAGATTAGGGTTTATTTAGCTTAGGTAAATCAAAGTTTTAAGAGGATTGATTGTTCCTTATATTCACGGGAAATTGTTAAAAAGGGAGAAGAATTGCTTACGTGAATTAAAAATGCTGGTCTAATATCAAATGCTATAAAACAATCATGAGTCTTTATAAGCCTAGAAATTTAGAAGACAACTTCTAAACATCCAAAAATATATGTATATATATGTATATTAGTCTTTGGTACTTGGTATTTTGGGATCTTCAAGAGACTATGAAAGATGGCTTGCTGATTGTTTGCATCATATTTACACTGTATCTACATGACATTCATATTAGTCCCTATTTATATTTAGGTTATTTGAATTTAGATTTAGATTTATTCATATTTAGATTTATTTATGAGGGTCATTCTTAGCAGAAGGAAAATGTTGCTATAATTAGTAAATATCCAGCTTCTGCAGTGGAATGAATGCAAAAGGGGATTATGTCATGTTTTCATGAAACTCTGGATGTTGAATAACCTAAGAGAATGTAAATGGAAGACAGTGGTGGTTCTAGTGTCATTAAATTCTTAGGTGCTTGCTTGATATATCCTGTTCTAATCCTCAGTCAGGTTTGGAGTCATACTGGTGGTCTGGGGAAATTGAAGTATTGCTCTTTCTTTTGTCTACTCTGCAACATATGGTCGTAGGCCATAAGAGTTTTATTTAATATTTGCCTTCCAGGAACACTGATAAGTTCTTGGAACTCTTATTATACTCTTATATTAACATGGAACTCCATGTTTCCTATGGTCCATTATAATGGAGCTCATTCTTTATCTAATATAGGCTTAAAGTTTAGTATGTTGGGATGCATTCTCATACTTTAGGCCATAGCCTGATGCAGATCATGAATTTCACAAAGTAACAGCTATTGCACCGTTTTCCCAGCTGGACAAAACAGAACTGAGTGACCCTGTGAGTCATTATTATTGTTGTTATTATTGTGTTATTGTTATTATTTATAATGATTATTTATTATTATTTTGTTTCTTTGCCCCACACTTCTGTAATTGGACAGATGTTCAGTCAGTAGTAAGGGGAACAGGTAGGTGGTAATCACAAAGGTAATCACCTTTGTTGCCCTCTGCTGGACTTGCTCCAGGAGCTCTGTGTCTCTCAAGCCCTGAGGAAACCAGAACTGGACACAGCTCTCCAGATGTGCCTCACCAGGGCTGAGTAGAGGGGCAGAACCACCTCTCCTGACTGCCCGGCAATGCTCATCCTGTGCATTCCAGGATACCATGGGCTGGCTCGTGGATAGCTTGTTGTCCTCCAGGAACCCCAGGTCCTTCTCCTCAGAGCTGCTTTCCAGCAGATCAGCCTTTGGGCTGTACTGGTGCTTGGGGTTAATCCTCCCAGTGGCAGCACCCTGCAGTTTTGTTTGTTGCATTTCAGACAGTTCTTCTCTGCCCATCTCCCCAGCCTGTCAAAGTCCTTCTGAAGGTTTCACAGCACTCTGGGGTATCGGCCACTCCTCACAGCTTTGTGTCATCAGTGAACTTGCTGAGGAACCATCTGCCCCTTTCATCGAAGTCATTGATAAGTTCAAGGATACTAGGTCCGGTATTGAACTTTGGGGAAATCACTAGTGAGAGGCCTCCAACTAGACCCTTACAATTACAATTGAAACAATGTAAAAGATGATAATAATAATGATTATGATGATGATAATAATACCAGTAGTAATGATACTATTACTAATAATAATTGTGATTAAAAGGAGCTGGATATAGGGAGAGAAACGCCAAGGAATATAAGAGTTGCACAATATGGTTGCTCACTCCTCCTCCCACCTGATGCCCAGCCTGTCCTCCAGCAGCAATTGGCCCCTTCCAGGTAATTCCCCCGGTTTATATACTGGGCGAGACGTTCTGCGATATGGAATATCCCTTTGGCCAGTTCAGGTCAGCAGTTTCAGCCATGCTCCCTCCCACTTTTTGGTGCAGCTCCTCACAGGCAGCACATGAGACACTGAAAAGTCCTCGACTCAGGGTAAGCACAGCTGAGCAACAACCAAAACATCAGTGTGTTATCAACATTATTCTCACACTGAATCCAAAACATAGCCCTGTACTAGCTATTACATAAAAATTATATCTATCCCAGCTAAGAGCAGACCAGCTTGCCACACTAGGCACTTTCCATTCTGTATCTGCAGATATAGACTCCAGTTGTTCTTTGTCCCCAAACCTGTAATCATCAATGCTCTTAGCATGAAACCCACAGCCTTATGCCAGATGGGTGTGGTGAGATGGGTAACAGGTTAGTTGCATGCCAAGTCTGTTCACAGCTTTAATTACTACTGTAGGCTATATCCATGCAGATATTTGGTGACATGATTAGTTAGAGAAACAATAATAGGAAGGTTAACAAAACTGGTCATGATGCTCATGGAACTATTATTGAAGTGGACAATTGAGAGGACAGATGTCCCAGTCCTACTTATCTTAGAAATTGTTAATATGTGTTGGCAGTATTTCAGGACCAACCAGCTGGAAAAAATTCAGTCATTGCCCTCCTATCATATTTTATACTCCTAAATATTTGTTCCAGCAAACGAATTATTTGATTTTACAAACACCTATTTTATAGAATAGGTCATCTTCTACCCACCAGAGAAGGAGGTGAACTTTGTGTTTTCCTAAGACTCCATGCAGATTTTTGCTGGAGAACTCAGAAGCAGTTTCTCTGAACCTTACATCCTTTTTATCAGCAGGAGGTAATATCCTCTGCCAATCCCATATTCATAGAAATCCAAAAGCCTAAAAGGGGAGATTTACAGAGGACTCTGTGAAGCAACTTTGCAATACTTGCCTGGTTCTGTACTTTATTAGCTTCTGCAGGAAATGCAGCTCATAGTTACTGCAGTATTAAACTAAATAATAAATAATGGACTTAATAACATAGAAAAATATATTCAGAGCCCTATGATGCAAAATGTATTAGATTATTTCAAAGACATGACAATCTCAGTCTCTGGAGAAAACCAAATGTAATTAAAATTATTTCTACTCCAAAAATTCACTCCTCATTACTAATGTTGCCAAGGAGTATTCCCAATGTAATTTTTATTCAGAGTTAGAGACAGAGATATTAGCCTTCCTGAAAACTGTTATCTTGAATAAAACAGTGTATGCCTTGCCTTGAGTGAAAGACAAATGGGAAGTAGATGCTAGATTGTGTCAGATGACTTTCAGTCTTCACATTTACATGATCTTGGCAGGAAAATGTAGTATTTGCTGATGCAGAGATGGGAGACAATCCCATGTGTCTTCAGAGTGCAATTATATGGTATTTAAGGAAGATATTAAACATATGTGGAAAATGCTGTGTAAGAAATGAAGGAATCTAGTAATAAAAAGTTATGTCCGCTAAACAAAATCCTCAGATTACTTACCTAAGAATATTTTATGGTGTGGAATCAGGGCCAGTAGCAGCAGGTCATTTTATTTGACTTCTCTTTCATTCATTATTTTCTTGATTTAAATGTTCAGAGAAAATGAGAGTGAATTAAAGAGATTCATAGGGACTGTGAATATAAAACATATGCTTTTCACTGTTATAATGAAAGAGTTTGATGAGGAAGAAATGTACCTATACCTTGGACAGGATATTTAGGCAGCAGTAGGTAGAAGCACACATGAAAATACATCTTTATAAAGACTTGCTCTTCCAAAAATAATATATTAAAAATTCTTCCTCTGGGTGACAGGAACAAGATCATGATTTCTCTAAAAAGAGACTAGAAAAAGAGATGTTGATACAGCAGGGAAGAGCTACGAGGCAATAATTACAAAACAGTTGATACAACTATAATTGATATAGTTAAAAATACTTTGCCTGTGGGAACTCTGAATAAGCTTGAGATAGACAGATGGCTGTCTCTAAAAAATAAAACCAAAAAGCCAACTCTGTCATTTCTAGATAAGGCAAACAGATTTAGATTTTTGATGCATAGCTGAAAAAGTGAACTATATCCAAATGTACAAAAAATACAGTATATTGATGCAAAGTGATGTCACAGAGCTCCTCACTGAAAATGGCAACTCACTGAAAAATTGGAAAAAAATCCAGCAGCAAATGTAAATACAGACATTAGCAAAAAAAATTGGCAGAGGTCAAACGGGATTTCTATTTTCTTGTTCCCCAGCCAGTCTTGTCCCATCAACCACCTGCTCTCAAATTCTGCATTTCCTGACCATTGTAATTTCACTGCTGAGTAATGAGTAAGCACTGTCTGCAACCACCTGTACAATTTTTCAATGAAACCCACAGAATTGCTTCCCCCTTTCCACTTCTCTCTCATTCTCCAGGGAGTAAGATGAAACGACACTCCATCACCTGTACTGGCAAAGTGACTCTCACAGATACTGTAGCCCAGTAAGTGCTTTGTGCTTCTACACCCAGTATTTCCATCCTCTTCTCCTTTTTGGAGGAAGAGTGTGAGTGTGAAAGAACAGCAAATAAGAGCCCTCCACTGTGATTAGAATCAGCTGTCTTCACTAACAAGCAGCGTCCTTCAGATCAAAGGAATGGAAGCAAATGTTGTCTAGGCTCATTCAGCTTCTTGTAGAGAGCCAAACATCCTCTTGCAGGAGGATCAAAGCCTATGATACTTTGTGTTTTACTGTATCCTAAGAACTGTCATGGGACATATAAATCAGATAATCTAGGAAGAGAAGATAGCTCAGCAATTCCAGTTCTATGTGGTAGAAAATACTCATCTACAAAAAAAAAAAATCCAGTTGGTGTTCCCCTTGTGAAGGGCATTGATCGGGCATCCTTGGGCAGCAGGGGAAGGACAGACTCTTTCTCCTGACTGCCCTGTCTCAGTCTACTTATTGTTAGACTCTTTCTGTCATGCAATTGCCATGACCATGTTACATCAGTACTTTTATGCATTTGGAAGAAACACTGTGAAGCCTGGATTTACCTTCAGTCAAGATGCCAAATGATTCAGAAAAAAGAACATCAGTGCACATCCACCATCTCTCCAAAGTCTGAAAAATTGTGAATATTTTAAAAATAGCTACTTTTATTTTAAAAATAGATACTTACAATGTGTAACATTAATCTTTCAAGAGGGAAAAGGACACATTCTCTTTGTGCATTAAGCTGGAATGCAGGAAAGAGGCTTCAATCCCTTTTCTTGGTGATAAATGTGATATGGTATTTGGGCTATTACAGAACCTGCTGCTTCATGCATTGATGCTTTTATGACAAGTGGTGGTTACAGGTGAGCTCGCAAATTTGGCACACGAAACACTGAAAGACCTGCTTTCAGAAGAGCTGCAGAGAGCTCATACTGCCTGAACAAGATGTGACATGAAAGAAGAGTATAGTCATTGCCATCCAGAGCAACTCACACTGTTCAAGCTGTTAGAGCAGTACATACATGGTTTACAGCATGGCCAAGAGAAAATCACAATACTGCAGACACAACCCCCAAGCTCTGAGAAAAACAGAGGCACAACAGGGACCAGAGTGCTGCCAGCATCTCAGAAAATCTTCTTTATATGACTTCACATTCTTGTGAAGAAAATTTGATGGGAACACTGCAGAAAACCAGTACTGACATGCTTGGGTGACACACATCAGTTAATGTTTGGCATTGGCACAGAAGCAAACTCAAATGCAATGAAGACACAACACCACGTCAATGTTTCTGTTGTGTCATCAGGCAGACAAGAGGTCTATTTAATTAACATTGGATGTTGATTATTTACTTCCTGTAATATGAAACTCTTTACTTGGAATATTTAAGACTTGCCCAGTATGTGTGGTTTATTACCAGAAGATGAAATTCCTGAGTATGGTTGTTTGCATTTAGATGTGCCAGTAGGTGTGATTTGTGTGCCTGCTGAATTCTCTGCTAGAATAGTACACAGAACCTGGACTATGACAATTAATATTCAAATATGTAACAGGAACTGCACTTCTTTACCACAGGATGTTAATGCAATGCAGAGCCCAGTTATTTATTATGAGTCACAGATGAAGGAAATTCTGCTGAAGGGTTTGTCCACAGACATAAAATTTAGCCTAATCAGAACTTCTGTGACAGAAGTTACTTTAACAATAGGTTACAGCATGAGATGATCAATCAGAAAAACTTGTGTTGTTTTAGGAGAAATTAAATCTTGTTAATGACAAAATATGATCTGCAATGATAATGAAGTCATAGAGCACCAGATGAGGCCTCCATGACCAACAGGGCTCTGGTCTGTAGAGCTAGAAGGGCTTGAAGAGTTATTTGGGAAACTCTGTGGTACAAAAATATATTTCAGATTGAATGAATAAAACCAAGATATAATGGTGTTCAGGGCAAAGGACTCCAGATGTGGTTGCTTCACCATACACTCTCACAAGCAATAGACAGAGCCCAGGGTTTTGAGAGAAGGGTAGCACCAGGAAAGGAGACAATTTAACAATTGTTGTAACAATTTAAACTGTAAAATCATCATCATCATTACTATTATTACTGTTATCACCATTATCACTACTGGCAATTCTTTCTGTGTAAAATATGACTTTTTTTAGTAGTTCCTTTTTTATCTGCAATACTTAAATATGGGCCAATAGTGATGCCCAAATAAATCTATTAAGATTTCTATTTTAAAATTATAAATTCCTGACTTTATATAAAAGTTGTGTTTCCTCTTTGTCCATAGACAAGCATTTAAATTTAACTAATTGCAGTCTTCTGGGAAAATTGTTTGAATGCTTCTCAGAAATGGTGTCTATGTTTTTCATTAAATTGTTTAAAATCCAGTACTTCCTGGATGCAATTTTTTAATTTAATTTCATTTTATTTTATTTCTTCATTTTAATTTACTCAGAAGGAATTCAGAAGAACAAGCACTAGAGGCATCAGTCATTTTGTCCTGCATCAACTCAGCATTACAGAAGTTGAACTTTGCCAGATAACACTTCAGATGGAGAGAGTAATCTTTTCTTAGGAACGTAATTTTTCCAGCAGGACAAGAATCTAACCTTGACATTACAAAAAGATTGCAGGTATCAAAGTTTAGAACTACCAGAAAAATAGCAGGCAAACTGTTTTTCAAGCTTATTTCTTGCATGTTGTTAAAGAAACTTCGTTCTTAACTCTGATTGAGGTGTAGATCATAACCACCTCAGAGAATTTCAAGCCTGCCCTGGGCAGACCCACAGAAACAGTGAAATCCTGGATCATAAGTAGCACAACACCTTATTTCATTTTGTGCTACTGCAGCTCTGATTCCTAATGCCTTACACTACAAAGTCAGAGCTCCGCTTACTTAAGCCCTTTGGGATAATAGTAAGACCACTATATTTGATGCAAGAACACTTAATAAAACCAAGAGAGAGTATATTGCTCTTGAAAGACTCATGTACATAAAAATAGAGAAACTACCCCTCAAGTCACAGATGCAAACAGCATACAGATGATTTTCTTCAGTGAACAATAGAGGGACTGAAATGAACAGAGATAAAAAGTAACTAATGGTCAGTGAGATAACTTGAATTAACAGGTATCAATTCAGATCTTCACTGATACAAAAAGCCCATGAGAAACTGAACACAGGACAGAGATTTCACCCATCTTTATTTTCATTAGGTGTATGAACAAGGAAAACTAATTGTTGACAGTACTGGAATTGCTACCACAATTATTTGAGAGTCCTTACCACACCTGATTCCACAGATGTTAAGTGGCTTTCTGTCAATAAGATGGCTTAACAGCCCAAAACACCTTAATTTAAGATTGCAAATGGATTTTCCCCAAATGCAGTTGTGCAGTGTTACTCACTATCTTGTTGTTTCATTAAATTGATACACAGAATATCTACAATTGGGGTCATGCTACACCTCAACTCATTTTAAGAAAAAAAAACTGACAGTGGAGTGTGTATTGGATGCTCGATTTGAATTAGTATGAAATATTTAATTACAGAGTTCCTAGGAAGCCAACAGTGACCAATATGCCCCGCTTATGGCCTGACAGAGAGCCTTATGGCCTTAAAATGTTCATCAAGGCACAGCTGACATGATGGGCCTATGAGGTGATGCGCCACTTAAATGCTGCCCTGCTCTCCTCTGGGTAGGAAATGACTAGAAATGGCTCTGATGTCACAAGACGCACTATACTATACTGGTACCATATCTCACTTTTCTTTCTGCTGTTTTCAGACTGGAAGAAGATCTCAGAGAATCAACATCTGACCAAGGATCACAGGTCACCATCTTAGGATGTGAATTTCTTCTTAACGAAGAAAAGCATGATGCAGGGGAACCATTGGAAGTTTACCTTCAGGAAACCAGAGAACCTAAAAATGTTAGTAGAATTTTGAAAGTAATTCTTTTCAGGAAAGCAGGTAGGCATATTAAGATGTGGCTTGCCAAACATTTTTGCAAGCTATTCAGCCCTCAGTCAGTGAAAGAGTCCTTGCTTCTGACATAGGGTGAACTCACCGTGGGGCTGAAGGTCACAACAAGGCAGCACTAATAGCTCTTTTGGAGGCTTTATTAATGGCATGGCTTGCACAACAAAAAATTTGTGGAAGATACCATGTACTTCCTCATTTGTGAGAGCTGCAGTACTTTTCTCACACCATTTTGCTGTGTACTGCATTGTCTTTCTGATAGTGTCATCAGATAAGAAAAGACATTTGTAAAACAGCTGCACCAGCAAGCATCACCCACACCGTGGTAGGAATCTTGCATCTACATTCTGCAGCTAATAGGTATTTGGCTCTAAAGGCTTTTTAGTGTAGTTCCACTATAGGAAGAGGTGAAATACAGAATAAAGGCCTTAAAACTTAAATAACAAAGACTTCAGAATTTACTTGGAGTATAAACTGCAGCAGCAACAGAGGAACAGTTCAGAGCACAAAGGAGAAATGAAGCAGTCTTATGAGAGAAACTGAAGAAGGCAGATGGCAATTAGGTGTCAGTAAGTTCTCATTAAAAGTGGATGGTTTCCAGACTCAGTTACAAGAAAACTCTTTGAAAACATCTTTTGGAGCAGTAGAAAGAAAAAAGAAACATTAAACCCCTTACAAGGCAGTTGTGTATTACAGAATATTTTGTTTTCACTTCTACTTGGGAAAAGAGCGAAAAAGTTCTATGTGGAATCTGTAGTTCTGTCAAATAACTCAGATTTCTGCTGCTACAGGCTTGTGAAACAGATATGTTCAAACCAGTAGAAAAAAGGCAATAAAGTGGAAATATAAAAGCAGAACTAAAAGATCGTTCTTTGCTTTCTTCCCGTGTATTAAAAATAATGAAGTCTTTATAAGTGACATTCCTAAAAACAAAGTGCAGTAACAATCTTGAGGAGAAAACACAGATTTCTCACCTGTGAGACACAAAGTTAAAGACTTTTTTTTCCTATTATCCTCAACAAATAATGCTGTGAAAGCTATTAGGCTCAGAGCATGGTTACTTACTGTCCTCAAAAATCATATCAGTAATGTAACACCAGCTCAGGCTACTACTCCTTCAGCTATGTGAGTTGAACCAAGAGGATCCACATAGATGACTGCAGTTTGTTCCTGGTCTACACACAAAATGTGTCCATCAGGGCTGAGCATGGGTTAGAACTTTGTCCCTGTGCACTGTGACCTCCAGCAGGTCTGGCTGCATCCCCACACTGAATGTACCTGGGCATGTGCATGGCCTCCAGCTCCTCTGTCGTGTGTGCTGGGAAGAACAGAGGGCGACTGGCTGAAGGCTACCGGAACCTTCTGAAGACTACCAGCACCTTCCACATGGGGTTGAGGAAGAGAGAACTGAGCAGTTCCCAGCTCTCTGTTGTTCCTGGCAGGCACTTCGTGCAGCTGGGACAACAAATGGTGAGTACAGAACTGCTGGGCATAGCCTCTGTCCCAGGGCCCACAAGAACAGTCACACAGCTTCTGCTGCTCAATAGGACGCTGGACTGTGATGGAAAAGTCTACCACAAGGACTGTCATAGATGTCACTGAAAGAATCTCAAAGGACACCAAACACTTGTGTTTAGACAGCTGAATTCATGCTGGAGCACACCAGAGTCACAAACACCACTTGCATTTCTGGGATTACTGCATGTTTCAGTGATTCTCCATTGCAATGTGTCAGAGAAGGGCACTTGGGGACACTTTCACTGGCTTTGGTACAGCTGCATAATGTCTGCAAGCACACTTGAGTACAAGTAATGTAATCAGCCTGCAATGCTGATTGGCACTGTTGTCTTCCATGATCTCCCCTGTCCTCTCCCCCAAGGCTTCTCAGCAGCTCACACAAAGCCACATGCCAAGATGGGCACAAAATAACTTACAACTTATCTTGTGCTTATCTTTAGGATGGCAAAATCCAACTTTACAATAGAATCGAGTTTTGCAGTTACCATAAAATGCCAGGCTAAGGAAGTAAAATGTCAGGGGATTGCAGGAGGTTTCACAGTCACACAGATGGAAATGGAAGAACTTAATGTTCTCTTACTAACAACACTAAAGGAACCTCCTCCCCTGTTCCCAAATAGGCCATGTTCACCTCCATATAACTCTGGGGACAGAGAGAGACAGCAGGCATCTTTGTGGACAGGGAATCTTGAAAAGGGGCCAGAGAGCTGGAGGCATAGCTCCAAAGGGGCTTAGTGAGCTGGGCTTCTTGCTTCTGCTGTTGGGCATTAATGGGAAAGGTGCACTTCCCCCACAGAAACCAACACCTCTCACATCCCAATTCCTGCTGAGACAGAAGCAGTGCCTAAGCTGGTCACATGGCTGTGTGCTGTTCCCCACACCAGTCTTTTGTCCTCCTAGAACAGGACAATAAGTATCACAGGGCCTTATATAAACCCCAGCAGTCTGTGACCTATCCTTGGAACCGACAGCAAGACCCATGTACAGCCAATTCAGCCAGTGTGAACAGAGATTTCTGTTCTCCTGAGTTGTGGGTCAACTAACCCCTGCTAGATACTGCACTTGAATCCACCTCTATCTTCTATGCCAACCTAATCTAATCAACTCCATCTACTTTCCTGGGATAATGCTTTGTGGGTGTGAGAAAGTAGGAATTGAGGACTTGGCACTCTCAAAGCTTGTCTTCATTTGCAATCATTACTTTAACTTAATACACCTGAATGACTTCATTTGTACTTAGCCTAGCTTTAGGGAGCACTGGCATTCAGGAAGCACCACTCCAGCTACTGGAGTGATTTGATTAGCAGTGCTGAGTGATTAGATTAGCAGAGTGGCTGGACAGACTGTTAATTACTTATTGTCATTCCAACTGATGTATCCCCACAGCACCAGCAGCTCAAGCTATGCATTTGCATAGACAAAACTCAATGGTTTGTAATTCACAGCCTTGCCTGCAGCCAGTTCTTCTGGTCCCTCAGCTTACATGTCAGAGGTCTGTACCAGCTGCAAACTCCATTGTTAGCCTGGACTGGGATCACTGCATGGTGCTGAAAATGTCAGCGAGAGAAACTATTGGTTCTTTGTCATCACTCCAGCAGAGACCTATTTCAGATTCTCTGGGTAATGCTGTTTCTTGAGTGATGTTTCTTGGCATGCAAAAGTGCCTCATTGCAGAATACTATAGTTTTTTGATGCTGTTACAAATAGCAGCATTTTTCACTGTCTCTGAAGTTCTCCTGTGTTCCAATTATGGCAAAAAAAAATCTTCCTAGGAAATAACCCTAGTTTTAAGTCTGGTGCACCATAGAAGTATGTGCTCACATTCTATTTGTGATCATTTCTGTTCAAGGACAAATGAAAATAAACTGAGTAGGAAGTGAAAGTAAGATTTCTCTCTGTGAACCTAGTCCCCTGTGAGGTAGGTACATGTTTAAAGTCATTGGTCACCTCGGCTGCTGAAGGCAAGTAAATTCAAAAGGCATTCAAAAAATGGTGCTTTTCCTCCCTTTGGTGACTTCTAGGAAATGCAGCTTTATTGAGCACTTGATGCTTTGGTAGATAAAGTTCAGTGAGATGAGCCCTACCCTTCCTGCTCTCTGCCAAGAGGAACAGACCCATGCTGCTGCTCCTCTGCCAAGAAATAGCAGACGTTATGTTTCCCCATATGGAGCAGTGCTCTGGATTATTGTGGAATTCCCTTTCTATTAAAAAACAAACCAAAATAACCTGTTCAGAAATAACTGAAAGATTTTTAGGAACGTGGAAGAGGTGTTTTTTCCAGGATGCCAGAGACAATTTAATGTTCTGTTAGATTGTTATAAATCGCCTTGTCCCTACAGGTAGTAAAAGTATGTAATGTACAAAGGGAAAACATAAAGTAATGCTCTCAAAATATAAAACTGATAAGGAAAAGTAGTAAAAGAAAGAGGATAGGGCTGTGATGCTTTGCACTGCTCCTAGCAGTTGATTATTGCACAGTAAAAGCATAAAATCCTGCAGTACTGGACCTACACCTCCTCTGCAGTAGGAATTTCACTGTATGAGGTGTGAAGCAATGAAAAAACAGGGCCATAATATCCTACTGAGCTTCTGAGTCATCTTATTGCACTGAAGTAAAAGCACTTTAGAAAATACAAGCCATCTGTGATGTTAAATGCAATTATCTGATTTGCCTTAATAAATGCTCACAAATCACTGCCAACCACTTCAATTTTTCAACATTATTCTGAGTCATTCATAAGCAGGTAAAGGTCATTGTGCTCAGACCTTATCAACTCTGATCATTATCAAGTTATTATTTTCTGCAATAATACAACTTCTTCCCTCCAAATCCAGCACATGAAAGACCTTAAAAGGAGATGCAATTTTTTTTTTAGCTCTGTCCTGGTTTCAGCTTCAACCATGACAGCTCTGACATTCAGAGGATTATACCAGATACATTACATCAAAATCAACACAGTATTGGCTAGTACTTACAGCTTCTTCCTACTAGCATCAAGGTAAGTGACAAACATTACTGTTGTTAAAGGTCATATCCCAAGCTCTGTATTTCAGATTCCTCATGACTGGAGCTTCTTTACATCAGGAATTATCCAGATATGTCCCTCTTCTCTTTGCACAAGAATTCTGCCCAAGCATGAAAGGGGCACTGTGATTGTACAAATCATTTGTTCTGGCTCTAAGTGCACTACACTTGGGATGTGGCAGTCCCATTGGGCATACACAGATCATGTTCTAGGCAGACTCTGTACAGGTGCACAAGTCCCACATTGCACAGGTTCATGCATTTCTTGCCAGGGAGACCTAGAAGAGCTACAGTGCTACCTAAAGCTTTATTTCTCAGAAGTCATTTACACCATAACAAAAGCTACAAAAATTAATTTAAAATCTATGTTGCATAAGTGTAAAAGTTTGCAGCTGGTCATCAAGAAAAGTTGCATGTGTTACTGAAACCTGAGCACACTGAGCACAAATACCAGTGCACACACTATCCAGTGTCTAATGTGTGAGTGTATCAGGAGTGGTTTGTACTCAACCAGTAAAAAACAGTATAGTAGCTCCACTGCAGACCTGGTCCACGTTCCTTAAAACAGCAGAGAAGAAAAATGCCATAATCAGCAGGAGACACTGTCCAAGCATTCAGAGGTGGTGTTAGGAATGTCAAAGCTCACCTGGGGATGTATCTGCATAAAGGACAACAGGAAGAGCTCTACATCTATGCCAAGAGAAAGACTGGGGGAAAATATGGGTATGCTACTGAATGGATAAAAGGCTGTAGTGACCAAGTACATCAAAAAAGCCTATGTTCTCAATGCCTTCTTCACTTCATCTTTACTTGTATGACCAGCCTTCAGGAATCACAAGCCCCCTAGGAGCAGTGAGAACTGGCACAAGGGACACAAACCCTGGGGTGGATGAGGATTAAGTTAGGGAACATTTAAACATACTGGAGATATATAAACTCACAGGCCTTGATGGTTTGCACCTGTCAAATGCTGAGGGAGTTGGCAAACACCAGTGCAAGATGACTCTCAATTACCTTTGAAAGCTCATGGCAATTTGGGAAGATTCCTGATGACTGGAACAGAGCAAATCTGGACAACTACAGGTCAGTTGACCTTGCCTTGATCTCTGTGAAGGTGACAGAGAAACCAATCTGGGAAACCATTTCCCGTATTTAGGATAGGAATGCCACTGTACTGGAATTCATGATAAAAAATATATTTGCACTGGAGAAATCTAGCCAGACTGGATATGGCTGACCTGGCAGCCTCCCATGATGACATGACTGGCTTTCAATTCTGTGTCCAATAACACTGTCTTAGAAAACCAATAAAGTACAGGCTAGGTAAGTGGTTGGTGAGGTGGATCAAAACTGGCTGATATGCTGAGCTCAAAGGATTGTGATCAGCAGCACAAAGTCCATCTGGAAGCCAGACATTAGTGGTCTACTTCAGGGGTTCATACTGGGGCCAATACACTTCTGCCATTAATGGGATGGTAAGATTATGGAACAGTGGGCACCTTCACCAAGTGTGTTGATAATCTCAAACTGGGAAGAGTGGCTGATACACAGGATGGTTGTGCTGCCATTCAGAGGAGCTTGGACATGCTGTAGTGTGCCCATGGAGGACCATGAAGATGATTAAGTAGTACCATCTTCAGGAGTATCTCTTATTCAAGGAGTGGCTAAGAGAGATAGGCCTGTTCAGCTAATAGAAGTCTTTGGGGGTACCTCATCAGTGTGTATAAATACCCAATGGTGGGGAGTAAAGCACATGGAGACAGAACATGAAGACAGATTCCTCTCAGCCTTGAAACAAGGCAATGGCCACAAACTGAAATACAGAAAATTCCGCTTAAATGAAAAAAGAAACTAAGGAGAGATCAAACACTGGGGCAAGTTGCCCAGAAAGGCTGTGCAGTATCCACCCTTGGCAATATTCAAACCAAAACAGACATAACCCTGAGCAACATGCTCTAGTGCCCCAGCTCCGAGCACAACTTTAAACTAGATGATCCCTAGAGCTGCCTTTCACTCCAAAGGCTCTGTAATTCAGTACTTGCAGGTTATTTACAGCACTGAATTGTTTCAGTCCACATCAAGTTGCAGCTCAGCAAACAACAGCATGAGTCAGGATTGTTTAAACAAGTTACCCAACTGTTTGCCTAGTGGTCACATGGACCTGCTATAGTAGACTACTTCTCTAGTTCTGCTTAAATACACATCCTCTCTTAGGTATGGTTCTTCCATTTTTTTATAAGGAATGCTTATGTGGTAGGGTTCGGTGATTCACACTCTCCAATCATGAGCAAGTAGGGCACTCAATGTGTTGCTTTTCTCTGCAGGAAAGTGACACAAGCACCTTTCAGGAGAGCACAAATCTCATTCACTGCTCTCAGATCTCCAGTACAAACTAACTTGTATGAGGCTATCACTGAAATAGCCTAATTCTGCATCAGTGACACTACTCTCACTTGTTCCCACCTCACACCACCCAACTCCTCGTGCTACCACACCGTTTGGGCAGTCACCAGTGAATGAGAGCAGGTAATCCATGGGCGTAGCACTTAACAGGCTTTGTACCAGGTTTAAGAAGAAAGGAAGTCTGTTTGAGATTAATAATAGTAGGAAGGTAATCCACCACTTTAGACAAATGCTAGTCCAGGGCAGCTAAAAGCATTCATGAGATCACAGGATGATTCAGGGTAAAAGGAACCACAAGAGGTCTGTAGCCCAATCTCCTGCTCCAAGCAGGATCTGGTACAAGATCTGAGCAGGTTGCTTATGACTTTGTGGTACTGAGGACTTGGGAATCACCAAGGATGGTGGCTGCAAAACTTCTCTGAGCACCAAACTACTCCTATAAATGACTGTCCACCAGGTGAAAAAGGGTTTCCTTCTACACAGGCTGAACCTCTCTTTTTTCAGTCTACACCCAGTTTCTCCCAGCCCATACATGAGTGGAAAAGCCTGGCTCAAAAAGCTGCCATGCAAGTCAGTCACAGCTGTGTTCTCTGCTGCACCCCCTACTGCTGCTTTTGGACTGTACTGCAGGGAGAGTTGTCACAAACTTGCTTTAGGAAGAAAATCTGTGGCATGTTTCCACATTTGTATAAAAATTATCTATAGTTTACCATAAAGCAATGAATGGAATGAGTCATCAAAACATTTGATAATGGCAAAAGTCAGTACCATTCTCTGTACATAAGATATAGGTATTATTGTAAAGTGGAATAACCTCACACTTATAACAGGAGTAACATTTTTATACAGTGCTGTCTGCCTCAGACATGTACAGATCATGTTAACCCACCCCCACCTTCCCTTTCCTGGTCTTCTATCAAATGAAGTAAATATCAAAAAATTCTATGAATCTTCTGGGTATTTTAATGCTCACATACCACTTTTTTCCTTGAAATTGAGAGCAGGGAACATGATTATTTAAGAATATATTAACTTACTAAAAAAAAGAAACCTTAAAAAAACCCAAACTAAACCACAACAAAATTACACAAAACACCAGATAATGCTACAGTAATGATAAAACACATCTTCCAGACATCTTGTAATTGTTTTTGAGTCTCCTACAAATCCCTAAATACACTTTCTGTAGTATTATGGATTATCATGCAAAATATTTTTATCAATTAGAAAATGTAGGTGTGTAATATAAACAATACTCAAAGTATATTTTAGCAACAGTATAAACAAAGAATATTAATTATATAATTAGACTATTACACTAATAAAACCCAGATTTCATTGCCTTAGTGACATTGAAAATCATACTACATGTATTTTAAACACATTTATCTATATTTTCCTTGCCTAATAGCTCCTCTGAAGTCATACTCAGACCCCAGAACACTGCTTCTGAACATTAGCGCTTACACTTTGACACATACCATACCTTGGGTCTTTTTGTGGTAGTAAGCCTGAATCCACGCTAACATAAGAATCTGTTTCCATGGATCAGAACTTGGGATTTATACCAAAAGTCTGTTTCTCCCCTTTTCTCAGCGTATGTTTACATGGGTTTAAAATTAAAAAAAAAAAAAGCAGCTATGCACCCAGCATTTTCCCCCTATGCTTTTCATGTATTTGCATGAGTCTCAGCAGGTTTCTTAGGAAATGCCAATTTCTAGAGAAAAGAAAGAGAATGCCGAGAAATTCTACACCATCCTTCTCTCACTCTAGATCTGGCACCCACTATTCCTCAGGCTGTTTTTTCAGCATGTGGCTGCCTCTGACAAAGGGAGGGAAATTGGAAGGGAATTTTCTGTTGCAGCCTGGGTGGTGGTCCAGGTACCATGACTTTCCAAGAGAAGTGTCCTCAGAAGGACACTCTAGAGTGCCCAGGCACCCCTTGCCCTGCTGAGAGTGATCTCAGCTCAGAGCCCTAAAAAGGGCTGTTGAGTGATTGCAGCTCTTCAAGCAAACATCTGGGCAACACGGAAGGACAGGAACCTCATGTGGTATTCCACAAGATGCCTTTATTCTTAGTCCAGGGATGAGGAGAACTCCAGCTACCGTGAAGGGGTCAGAGAAAAAGACTGGACAGCCAGAGGGAAACAGGTTTATATAGAAGCAGTGGGACAAGTAAATTGAGGGTTCATGGGTGGAGCAAAGGGGAAGGACCAATGGGGTACATATAATTTGCATAAAGTACATAAGATTTGCATGGGCTGCAAGGCATGCTGGGGGGGCAACTCCTTTTGTTGCCCCAACAAGGAGGAACTCATCTAGGAGTTTTTCTTCCAAGGGAGAGGTATGAATTCTTTGTTAATCAGCCCACCAGCTTCCACAATTTTCTACTCACTGCTTCCACACCTGAATTTCCACCTACCTCTTTCACTGTAGTGTCCATGAAACATTCTTGTTTTTCATTAGCAAACAAGTGCAGCCCCTGGCCTGGAGTGTGTGCTGAGAGTGTGTGGAACCATCTATAGCCCTTCCCTTTTCTCTTCCAGCCCTCCATACTGGCAGAGGCACTGTAGTGGAAAGCCCCCTACTCCTTCTCCATCAGTACATCAGTATCAAATCTGTATATTCTTACACATGTTCCTCCCATACCTTTTCCCAATCTCAATGTACTAATCAACAGTTACCATTGAAATACACACCCATTTCCATGCAGTCTTTTCCAGGAATACGCAAGGCAATGTAAGAGCCCAGATACTGAAATTTTAGGCAGATGGTGTGGTCCTGTTTCTGTCATACTTGAGTCTGACAACAAACTTTGAATGGTTTTAATCTCACCATCACAGTTTAGGCCCACTCAGCTAAGCAAATCACAGCCAAAAATATTCAGACATGGCTGTGCTGCTGTTCACTGCCAGAGACACATGGTGCTTGACTTAGGTCAACAGTTTTCAGATGTTTCTTCAACTGTTCCAGAAAATTGCTCCTGTGCATGTAGTTTGGGCACCCAAACTAAAATAATCATGTTTGAAAATCTTGGGTCACGATGATGTGGCAGAAGTACCTTGTTAACAAGATCATCAGATGAAGATGAGTGAGAATTTCACTGTTTTACAGAAAAGACTTAGGAGCACAAGGGGTTGCTTAAAGCTTAATGACTATTGTATTTCTGTAAGGTGAAAGGGGAATAAAAAGAGAAAAATTATGATGGATGGTAGTGTAGTGAACTATACAAGTCTACCCTTTTGTTTAGACTTCAGAACTGCAATAGAGCAATGCTGTTGATGGACGTTCATCAACTGTACTTTCACCTGATGTTTGCTGGCAGAAGTCCTATTTAGAAATAATTAGAATGGCTAAGGAGCCTCTGGTCAGTCCTGCCTTTTCATCTGGTGAACTAGGGCAAAGAACACAGCAAACTGACTGTGGCTGTGACAAACCAAGTCTGTTTAAAGGAAATTTGCTACACTTTAAAAAGTTAAGAAGAAACCTCTCTGGAGTGAGGAAAACTAAAATGAGAAGCAAGAAAGCAAGGCAGAGAGAACAAGAAATAGGTCTTTCTGAGCAGAGGAAGACAGTCTTTTTCTACACTGTAATTTAGCAGGGTGTTTTAAGAAAGTTAGCTCACTTTCACCTGATGCTTCTCAAAACAGATTGTACTTTACCATAGATTAACTGAATCAATTCACACAACCCCTTAAATCAATTCACAGCCTCTTTTCTCTAATGAACAACATATACTAAATTATAATTTGTCTAGTTTTGACCAGCACTTGTTAAGTTTCTGATGGTTTTAGATACTGTTAAATATTAGGTTTCACTAGCTATTAGGTATTGGACACTACACCTTTTAACATCTGTCATGCCCTATTTGCTATCTAGTCACAGCCATAATTTTGCTGTTCTTCAGCAAGCATAAAGTTGTAATTAAAAACTACAGGGCTGTTTAAAGGGCTTAGTAAAACTGTACTCACTGGGGATGTCCTCAGGGTCCAGAGCTGAAATGTAGTTACAAGTCAGAAATTCAGCATACTAATGGGGAATAGGACTCCAGCTCTCCATGTCCATGCTACTTCAACTCTGAGCCTTGATTGATTCCCTCTATGTCTCGCAGCTCATTCCAAACAAGAAAGCACTGCTTCACATATGCATTAGCCAGGTAATTACTCCAACAGATCTCCAAATATTCACAGTCAAATAAATGATTAATATTTGAATACATAAGCTTAATACAAAATGTCATCAAAATCACAGAAGCTTATTATGTATTGAAGGCTGTATGTGTTTATTACATATATTTGAAAACTGATATCTACGAATGCCCTATTTTCTTGACAGAAAGCATGTGAACATCAGTCCATTCTGCCAGGACATGGGATGAGGTGTGTGACTGTATTGTATATATATGGGAGGACCACATATCCTCTCAATATTTTTACTTATAATGCACTGTGAGTATACCTACCACTTCGCAAACACATGAATGACAAGGCTGCTACTCCAGGAAACGTGTATCTGGACTCATGTATAACACAAAGGCTAATAGTTCAAGTGCTTATGAGAGCAAACAACAAGTCAGGTCTTCAGGGCAAAGTTGGTTATTAGAAGGCTTAAGGAAAGAGTTGGGCTTCAAGACATTTCTTATAGGCTCTGAGTTTCCTTCATAAAATAAATAATGAAAACCCAATTTTTAATTAATTTAGATATTTCACGGATGTCAAAATTCCTGGGGTTTGTGAAGGACGTATTCATTTGCATAATGTATATTCTTGCATTCTAATTTGAGGTATGTTTTGCAAAAATAACCTGTCACAAATAACACTTATTAGCCACAACAGCCACTGCTAACACACAAAAAGAACATGTGGCACTGTTTTCATGTCATATCTGGGCCTTGTATACTCAGTCCATTTGCTGTTGTAAATCTATTTGATTTTAATAATGACATAACTTTGGTGAGTAGAGTAACTCATAGACTCTTTCTGGGTAGTTAATATTTACTGATACACTTAAAATAAAAAAATGTCTACTTCTGAAGTGGAAAAAAAATCTTCAAAACTCTTCTGATATCTCACAATAAAACTTCAAAATGCACAAGCCCACAGCTTTTTTCCAGGATAGATCTTGAGGGTGCCAGGCCGTTTGGTATAAGATTTCTGGGAAACTGAAGCAATGGCTCCACTACCGTGTCCTTGATCTCCTTCGTTTTCTGGATTTGTTGTAAGACCTGTCAGAGTGGGCAAGATGGACAAAAACCCAGGGCCTCAATCGGCTGTGAGGTGCTGGCCAGTAGTTCCCGGCGCTTTGTGCGCGCCTTTTTCTTTCCCTGTGGGCAAACTCTTCCGGCCGGCCAGGGAGTGCCGTGGGGTTACACGGGGACAGGACGGGCTTATCCCGGAGCCGTCAGCCTGCATGTCTGAGATGACTGAAATCCTGGAGAGAAACATCCCAGAGCTGTGAAATGAAGATTCTTGGGGCACGGTGCCCGCGCGGTCGCCCTTCCACACACGCCTCATGGGGGTCCCCAGCCCTGCCGCCTCTCACAGCCCCCGGCCAGCCCCTCTGCTGCTCTCCCTGCCCGGAAGGGACACGCGGAGGGCGGAGGCACCCCGGGGCCCCGCCGGCGGCAGGGAACGCCGCTGCCTGGCCGGGAGCCCGTTTCCCGGGACTACGTTTCCCAGGGATCCGCGGCGCGGCCCCGCCCGCTGTCAGCGAGCGCTGCAGGTTGATCGCCGCGGCTGCAGATGAGCGGAGCCCGCGCGGGCGGGGGGGCGGCCGGGGCAGCGCCGCCGGGGCCGGGTCGGCGGCCGGCGCACTATGCGAGGCCGGGAGGATGGCGGTGGAAGGTAAGGGCTTCGCGTCCCCTGCCCACCGCCCCCGGTGTCCCTCCCCTGTCTCCTCCCCCGGGCACTCACCTGCGCCGTGGCGGGGCCATCCTGGCCCGGCCCGGCCCGGCCCGGTCCGGCGGGAGGGCAGTGTCCGCCGGCGGGGCCACTCTGCTGCCCGCTGCCCCGGCCTCGCCCGCGGGGCACCCTTCGGCCCCCGCGCACCTCGGCCCGGCCGCCCGCAGCGCCGCGGCTGCCCCGGACCAGGTGTCGTGGAGCCGGGCCGCGGCTGCCGCCCCCGCCCGCGGCGGGGTACGCGGCAGGGGCTGCCCGGAGGCTTCGGTCGGCAACTTCCCCGCGAGCCCGGAGGTGCCGCCTCTCCCGGCAAGGGCGGCCGACCTGCGCCGCCTCCCTCCGGAGCGGCCCCGGCGCCCGCGCTCAGCCCCGGGCGCCTCCCCCGCCCCGCCGCCGGTCGGTCTCCCGCGGGCGTCGAGACGCCGCCGTCCCTCGCTGCTGCTCGGATCCCCGAATTGCCTCGAGGCCGCGATGCCCACGAGGCTCCAGCGTCCCCAGCATGGGCGCAGAGCTGTGCTCGGCCTCTCCTTCCCTCAGAGGGATGGAGAAGCCAAAGGGCCGAGATGCTCAGCTCTTGGCAGCCGGGAGCTGTGAGGTGTTCATAAGGTGCCCGGCTCCTGGGGCAGTAACTCGGTAACTGAGGCGACAGCTACCAAGACCTGGACAGGTGGATGTTTTGCTAGGTCTTGCAGTAAATACTTGGCTCCCTTGAGCCGTCTAACACTGGCTGTGTGTTCCCTTTCCATTGGGTCATTTGGGAAGTTGGAGGTGAGAGATGTATAAGGCGGATCTGCTTTTCTGATGTCTGCTTCCAAAATTCACTCGCTTTTTCTAGTGCTTTAGACTAAGTCAGTGACAGTCCTGGGGTTTGTGCCTCATCTTGCTTTTTTTGATGCCCTTGGGAAAATGCAGGAATCCTTTGTAAACCAGCCATCTGACCCTTTCTCCTGTGCTTAATTTAGTGTATGTCAGTATTTTTGTGTGCTCATCTTGAGACTTCCATGAGTTTTGTTTCTCAGTTATGCTGAAATCTACAGTTCTATCAGAGATATTTACTTTACTGCTGAAAATCATGCTGAAGCTGTCTTTTGCTGCGTACCCAAGTGAACAGTGCAAATGATAGTCCAGCAAAAACTTAAATGTCCTGGAGGCAGCTGGGAACTCAACATCCCCGAATACCAACTTCCTATGCAAATTCAAATAAAGATAAATAAGACCACTATGTCTCAAAAGGTGTTTGTCAACATCCCAAGCTGTTCATTCTAAGTGTAAGTCTCTCCATGAGGCAAACACTTCTTAGGCACAGGCTGCTTTACTGAATGGCAGTTTTGAAGACTGGAATGATACAAAGAAGGAAGGTAGTGTTCCTGGATAAAAGCATTACTTCTTTGGTGGCAAAAGCATAATGACATGAACTGGGCATGCGTGCCCGGTAGTGGGTAAGTAAGTAAGTAAGTAAATGAAATGGACTGCCATGCACCAGATGGTTCATATGCCAGCAGCAACCCCTGTTTCTGTGTGCTCACTAATGTCATCCTCCTTTATTTACTTGAAGTCCTTCTCAGTCTGTTTGCTAGATCTTTTCAGGTCTGTAATAATTCCTGTCATATCTGCAGTGCCCTTCATCTGAGAATCTCTAAAAGCTTTGTAAATATTAATGAAGGAAAGCTCTGCTAAAGCTTTGGGAAGCAGCGCCTTTCCCTTCTCCTGAGATGGAATTTTTTTCTTTAACTCCTTCTTTCCATTTCCTTCCCCCAGGATGCATCCTGCTGTGGTGTGTCAGAGCAGCCATTCTTGTCTGTATGTTCTGCATTCTTCCCATTTCGTTTTCTTCTCCCTCAACTTTCTTGCCTTTGCATAATTCTGTTGCCTTCACACTAACACAGCAATATGACTGTTTCAGCACAAGTAGCCATGTGGCCATGGCTACTTTGTGTGTTTGTAGTGCATTCACATTTCAGGCCTTTTATTATCCATCATTTTCTGTTGGAACCATGTTTCTTTTTGTGACTGTGCTTAAAAGCTTGCTTTTCTCTTAATGCATCTTCTGCCATATTGGAGCCCTGGGTGTGAGCTGTGTTCTGTTCCTGAACTGTGACTTTTGGCAAGGAACATTTGATATTACCGCTTCTGTTTGGAAAGCTGGGAGGTTACTTGTTCCTCACAACTCCGATCATCATAGTATACAGACCCTGCTTTAGTCTGAAGTACAGTTGCCATTGAATCTTCTAAATAGACAGTTTTGTAGAAAAATGTCCTGGACTCAGGAAGAACAGACATTGGGATTTTTTTGTTTTCTGTTTGATTTGTTTGTTTTCTTTGGAAGCATGCTTTCCTGGTTTGCAGCTTGGGATCTTGAGAGCATAACCTGATGTACAGCAGTTTTGGGAGCTTGTAAATAAGGTTTAAACTGAGGTTGTCAGGCCTTCCAGTCTCTGAAGTAGTCATCTGGGAGCTTGGATAGGATGGGCTTCCTGGTCTTTCTTTTACAGTGATGCGAATCCTTTGAATGGTTGGGCCAACTGGCTTCTTGTGCAGGCTTGCAAGTGTTTGGCTCTGGGATGCAACTGGCAGGGAGTGGAAAGGTCCTTGGGGCACAAGGGAGACATGGATTCTGCAGCACGGGAGTTCCTGATCGCAGCCAACATCCGCTGCCCCACCAGCTCCACCAGGGCTATTGTTCTATGGAAACTGCCTGCTTGTCAGCTTCAGCCATGAACCCAGAGTCTTTGTTTTCTTTTTCCTTTCAGAAATGCTCTGTGTAGTTAAGGTGAAAATATTTAGTAGCTTATACTTTCTGGGAAATCTTTGAAAAATTGGTTTATTTTATCTAACAAATTTATGAAATCTTCCTCAAATCTGATTATTTTAAAGCTGTCTTAGCATGGTGGCTGGAGTTTAGCTATGGCAACAAATGTCCATTGGTTTACTTATGGAAAATATCCAAACTTTTTCACTGGGATAGCTGACATGACAGACTTACAAATATGAAGTGGGAATTTGGAGAATGCTACAGTTCTTTGCTGGTTATATATAATGCATACTTTAGTGTCCCAAAAGAGTTTATGTAGACTGGGAGGTCCTTTGGGCTGTATAGTGCCAGTGCTTCCAGATTGATGAAAGGATTGGCGTGTGTGTATGAGGAAAGTGAGTTTGCACTCCTTAATATGAGCCCATTGAGATGGGAGCACTGCCAAGGTAAGTCTATTTTTAGACTCAACAGTTTTGACAATGTTCCTTTAAGTGTTTTTTCTCCTTCTAGTAAGAATGAAAGAACTAGGTCAGAGCCAGTAGAAAAAGGCTTTTGATCTCTGCAACAGTGTTCTCAATTTATTTTTTTTTCAATTCGCTCTTGTGCAGCAGAAGTAAAGGGTAAAAGAAATGGTGATTTCTTCTCCCCCCACCCCCAGTGTTTATTGCACAGGAAAGTGAGAGACTGACAGCACCCAGCAGATGATGTCTGCAAGCAGGTGATCCCACACAGTTCTGTTGGATCCCCTGCAACTCAGATCTATGGTGGTTTTGAGATTCCTTTGCAAAGAAAAGTGATAGTTATATCATGGAGTTCTTTCATGGTAATTGCTTAATGAAGTTTGGTCTAACACCTTTCTTGCTGTGTATAGGCTTTGAAAAGTGCCACATACATTTCTTGCTGGTCTCCTCCTGGAAGTTTATGTAAACTTCCAGGCTCCTCTGGCTCTTTTGTAGTGGGCTTATGCTATCGAGACCCTGTATCTTCCTACGGGATAGTATTTTTTATTAAGAAGTGGAGCCTTGCTGACATAAAATGACAATGACTGGCCTTAACCTTGGTAATTCTTAAGGAGACTAAGACTCAAAGGAGGTTAGGGCATTCTGTGGGGTGGCATCCAGGTTAGCTGCTGCAGGACTAAAGTTATTTGCAGCTTGTAACCAACTTCTGTCAGAGTGATCCTGTGAATTTCAGCTATGTGATGTACCTTAGTTGAACGCCTTCAGTGCCTAGCAACTCCATGGATATTGAATGCTGCCATGTGTTTCTTCTGAGACTTGAGATATGGTGAGCTCATAGATGTGCGATGCTAACTCTGCCAAGAATGTCAAAGCAAGTTCAGGATCACCCGGAGGACAGCTTTGAAGTAGCTTTCAGTGTAGGTACCTATCATGCTGTTCCAGGGTGTGCCCAAATGTACAACTCTTCTGACAGGTATTCAGTTATTCAACTTCATCTTATTTCTACACCCACTTTGAGCTCAGACTGGATATGTCTCCACATCTAAGTTTCCAGGGAATGTGATCCAGAAGATGGTGTTACAGCACACTTACTTACTTGCCTGTGGAGCAAAGAGGTAACAAGCCTTGTGATTCAAAAATAGCATATGCTTCCATCATGTTCTTGGTTTTTCCAGTAATTTCTAACTACTTCTTAGCTTGAGGGATTCAGACATGTGACTTGGGAATAGCTGCCAGTTGGACAGGACTGAGAGACACATCTCATTTCCACTTTTCAGTTGAAACTGTCATGTTGGGTCATAGCAGAAGAGATGGATAAGACCAATGCTGAATGGTATATTGAACAGTGAGGCATAAGATTTGAACATCAGCCTTTGGTTTTGTGTTCTGAATGTTACTTTCTGACTGTTTATTGCAAAAATGCATCAGCAATTATGGGATTCCAGACTGGAACATAGATCTTCTATCCACATCCATGTGCCAGCCTTCTTGTTGGGCTGTAACATCTACCCCTTTATTTCTTGCTCAACAACAGCTCCACCTCCTGCCTGCCCCCACACTGTGCATACAACCTGGTGGTTATGTGTGCTTCTCTGCTTTGAACCACTGCTTAGAGCTTTCCAATCTATGTTGCTACATTTGAAAGGGAGACTGTGAGCTGAAGTTCAGAAGATGCGCTCCATTGTGGGAATTGGAGACCCCAAAATGAAGCTGTGGCAACAAAGAATCCCCCTGCAATCGAGTATCTTTGGGTGTATTCAGTTTGAATGGGGGCTGGATATTAGGGAAGTTATTTGTTAATTTTACCCTCACTGCCTTTACAAATGAACCCATATTAGGCAGGAATCAAGGTACCAAGTGTAGACCTGGTGTGAAACTGTGTTTCCTTTGGATGCAATTTGGTTGTAGGATAAGAGTGTTTCTGGAAACCTGGAAATACTTTTATGTCAACCAGTTTAGATAAAGTTCCTTGAGTGTTTGACCTTACCCTATAAAATACTTGTAAGACTTAGAAGCTCAAGGACGCTGATTAATGTTAATTTTCTGGTTCAGTACAATTGAATCCCATCACAAGGTTAAAACTTGTCAGGTGGTGGTAATACATGGGCAAAGAGAAGGAGTGATACTTTGAAAGTTTGCTTTCTCCACCAAGAAGGGAAGGCAAGTGACCAAATGATGAGAGACTTTGGATGCTTTTCCTAACATACTATTGCTAAGTATTGACAAAACCCGTAGTGACACTGTAAAAGCTCATGTTTACTGCTTAGGTGGAAACTATGAAATAGAACTGTTCTCTAGGGGTTTTGGGGGTTCTTTTTTTTGCTCTTCTGTTATGTCCAAGCGTGGCAGGCAACATCCAAGGAGGCTGTGTAACTTTGTTTCTCTTGTTTGAGGCTGTGTATGAGGTCTGGGCAAGCTTCTTAGAGCCAGTCTCTAGTGCTCCCCAGTACTGCTGTGTCGCAAGGGCTGTGGCAGGAGAACAGCAGTGACAGGCTTAGAGCAAGACACTGTTTCTGGATGGCATCAGAGTTGTAGGCTGGTGCTGGTTGTTGAGCTGATAAGCATGGAGAGGTTTCTGTCCAAGATATCTTCTGTGCAGGCTTGCTGGTAGGTGCGGAACTGGGTGTCTGTGGAGCACTGTAAGTTTTTGTTTTGCCCATTGGTCCCTGAAAGTAATACAGCTGGTTTGCAGAGGTAGTAGAATTGTTAAAGGGCTACTTTTCAGTTCACTGAGTATTGCATCTGTGGATCTGGAAGGATACTGTGCCTGGTTTTAGAGCCAATTTTCTCTGTTGTCCTGGCTGAGACAGCTTTACCCTCTTGTGTCCTGTTTTTTTTCCTTGACTCTCCTTTTGTCCAGACTGTGTGATCTCTCATGGAATGCCCCTTTCTGTGAACAAGAGATACTCAGAGTTTAAAACTGAGAAATCCTATTGTGGGTTATGTCTGATGAAAGCTGTTGCCTTTGAATGGATACAGGTATTTACCCTTGCAGATTAACAATTGAAGAGCTCAGCCATCAATTATCTGCTCAAAACATGTAGAGAATGTAGACGGAGTAGTTCTGGAAAGTGCCAAAGGCAAAGGTGGAGAAAAGGGCTAGAAAATTGAGTAATTTTGAAGTCTTCTGAAACTGTCTGGTTTGGTGCTGGTCAAAATAGAAAATAAGATTTCAAGAACTATGAGGAGAGCTCAGAACAAGGCAAGGGAGGTCTTTGTATCATTGCATATTTTCCCTTGTAATGTGAATGTTCCCTGAAGCTTTTTCTTGCCACACCCTAAAAGAAGGAGAGAACTAGAAAGAATACAGAAAAGAATTGTCAGCTGGTCAGAGATATGCCTCTGAAGGCAGGTTACAGATATTATCATTCTTTAGCTTGGAAAAGAGATGGGCAGATCACGAAGATTCTGATTCTTTAGCTTGGAAAAGAGATGACAATGGAGAGAATCCTTAGGCCTTGATGAATGGTGTGGAGAAGGTGGAAAAAGGAACGAGGTCACAAGGCAGAACAATGAAGCTGTAGGGTTTTGTGCTTTAAATCAAAAAAGGAAATAACACAAGAGTTCCCCAGGTGCACTTTTAACCTTGGGGGCATTCCTAATGTGCCAAGGCTGGATCAATCCATGTACGCCCTGCTCTCACGCTGTTTTCTTAAGCAGTGATATAAAGGGCTGGACTTCTAGTCTGACCCAGCTTGACAACTTTCATGACAAAGTCTAGCTCATCTGCTGTGTGTCCAGAACAATTCCACTCATCACAAGAATTTGATTTGCATTGAGTAGCTGAGAGGGAAATTTGGTCAGGACAACCCAGAAACAGAGAGGAGATGGGGAATTAGGCACTGAGCTATAAGAATAGTAACAGTCAGGGTCATGATGTCATATATAGCTTTCTTTTTCCTAGTATGTAAGAACTCATACTGCTCTGTAAGAGGAACTCTGTGTGCTCTGGTCAATGGGATTTGGGGAAGGAGGGCCCCGCATTAGGCTGCATCTGAAGAAATGCCGTCTTGGAAAATACCGATTCTTCACGGCAGACAGGGTTGGAAACACCTGTACTAACCTTTGTAAATTAGGTAAAGTATGGTCTGAGAGATGTTTAGGAAAACCTGAAGCAGATTTGGTCTAGAGATGTCAGCCTTAGTGGCTTCTGCCTTGAGTAGGTTTTATGTTCCCTCCTTTGCATAAGGTCCTCCTTCTCTCTCCAGAAGTGTCCTGTTGGAAAAGGACTATAGAAAGAGTGAGGCAGTTGCTGTGAATAGCTGCATGTTCTCTGTGCAGCATGAGCTAAACTTGGCATTATGAGCAGCTTCATTGTTTGAAACAATAAGAATTCACCCTAGTTTGTGCTCCTCCTGGATGAAGCAAGGAGGTGTGCAGGGGTCTGAACTTGGGCTGAAGTGAATTCTGCATTCAATTACAAGATCTAATATGCTTGCAGGGAGTATGTGATTGACAAAAATAAAGCTGTGAGGAAGACAGTGTGGATTTTAGCTGGTCTTTAGTGCAGCCCTATCCAACTCTATATAATGGGCTAGCTCCTGTTGTTCAGCTGAACATTCAGATTATTATTTCCCTCCATTCTCCCACTGATTTTCTCTCCTCTGCCCTGTCTTTATGGCTCTTTTTTTTTTTTTTTTAAATTTTATTTTCTTTCCCCAGAGGGGATTTTGGTTGAGTTGATTTGCTTCTCTGCAAATAACCTAGTAAAAGCAAGAAAGAGACTTTTAATAATGCTGTAACCCCCAACACTGTTTCATAAACATAAAGAAAGAGAATTGTAATGTGTGTCAATAGAAGCTTTCTCTCAGATTGTCCTCTGCATGCTCTTGGCTGACAGTTTGTTGCTACACAAATCATCTGGGGTACTAGAGTGAGTAGGATACAGTGGTATGAGCAAGCAGTAGGAGGTGAAGAATTTTACTGGGGGAAGGAAAGAAGGCGTTTTCCAGACTCTTCACTTAAGTGTACAAGGGAAGGGATAGCCTTGAACAGTGATAAAGGAGGTAACTTTTAGGCAGTTGAGAGAAAGCCAGGACTGAAAACAGAGTCAACTGCCGCATTTCAAACTAGTTCTGCTAGTGAGAATGAATATTTTCCTTTGCATTTTGATGACTGTGTTTCATTCATGGGACAAGAAATAAAGCCCAGATTCACAGCTGAATCACAGCCATTTCTGTGCCACATGTTCAGCAGACACCAGCTTTCATGAGTAGGCCAAAGGCAGAGATCTGTGATACATGTGTGGGGCAGCACACCTCTGATGCCATAATAAAGACTTAATCTTTTGTGTCTGAGCTGTTCTTTGTGTGCTGGGTAGGCATGTTAGTGTTTTAAAAAAGTTTTTGATGTAATGTTAGCTGATTATAGAATTGAATAGTAGTGCCATTAGGACTTAAGGCATTCTCAGAAATATAATTTGTGGTGAAATGTGACAATCCAACTTCCTAATCAGTGGCTGCAAGACAAGTTTCTTCCAAGATCAGTGGAACTAATGAAGACTCATTGCATACCCAGGTGTGTTATTATTCTTTTTTATCTCTCCATTTTCTCTGCAAAATCTTTAGGACAACAGTGGTACCTAGTCTGGAGTTTGCCTAAGTCAGTTGGTGACTGACAGTTGTAATATATGGTGAATACTTTTCCTTGTGAGAGAGAATTATTTTAGGTCTCTGTCTCTCTACCTGCCAATTGATTTTCTTCGTTTTTTGTACTTATAATTCTTATCTCTTGTAGCACCTTCTTTGCATGCAACTTTGTGCATCTCAGAATCTTGAAATCCAGAGTTCCTCACTATTGAGGAGAATCTCTGTAGATGCTTGCACAAGCTTCTTATTGACTTACTAGTATTGACTTACTAGTATTGACTTACTAGTATGCAAAACAAATGACCAACTATTTTGTACTTTAATCCATATCTTAAATTGGTTTTTTATGTGCAGGTGATGCATGTTACTTACTGACCTTTACTACTTTGTTCACTAAGATCCATTTTGCTCTAAGTTAATTGCATGGGTCACTTGGACCCCTTATGTGTCAGTATTCTCCTGTTCATCTATACCTGTACAGGATTTGTGGTAACCTGGCCTTATTTATTCACTGAATAGGCTCATTTTTCAATGAGCCTCTGTTGCTAGTGTGAATTCAAGAGCTGCTTGTACCAAGTGTACTTTTATTAAAATGGAATGAGAAAATGCATCTGAAATAATTTGGCTGTCCAATCACTGTGTCTGTTTTGTATTATGAAATCTTGTTGCTGTTACAAAGGCTGAACTTGCATTGCTGAGACACAAAGGTCTATCTAGCACAGTGATGACATGCAGTCTGTCTCCTGAAGAGCAGGTGTAAAAGAAACTGTTTACAGCATTTGCTAAAGTCTGTGAGATAAGAGATGGTAAGTGGATATTGCCATACATAAAATAAATACTTTCCACTAGGAAAACTGTAAAAAATGCATAAGGAAATTTTTTAGCTGAAGAAGCTTAATTATATACATATCCTGGTGGGATAAGGGTCTTAGAAGGCAAACTCAACTTACAAGAAGATAATTTCTTATTCTGGGCTTAGTGTTTCTGTTCTGTGAAGAACTAAGAGGTCTCTTATCTCTACACTCAAGATTTGTTTGGCCTTTAACCAAATTATGAGTTTTGTTTGATTCCAGATATGAAAGTGCTAAGCTACTCATTGTGATTTCTTGATATATTTCTGTTGCTGTACAAGACTTTATACCATCTTACAGATAAATTTTGTTAGAGAGATGTATGTGAAGTATAGTAGCTTGTCTCAAAAAACATACTTTTTCTGTATTCTTCTTTGGCTTTAGTTTTGGGTATTTTTTTCATTGTTTCTGGAGAGATCGAATGCCTTACAGTAGTAATTGGCTTGATACCATGGGGTGACTACCCCATTGTCTAGCTAGAGATGTTCAGGGATAGTTGTCTCAGGAATGCCATTACCTTAAATTTTCTTGCTAATAATAATAATTCTAAATAGGTAAAAAAGGTAAAAGCCTTAAAAGTCACAGCTACAAATTAAAATGGATGCTCCTCCTCTGAACAGTTTATCTCCTTCTGCCTCTGTCCACTTCCTGCACCTGTGTCCTCTTTGGTCTGCCCTTCCTGCCCTCTTGACCTGGTTCAATGTCCACTTCCTTGCTGCTGAGCTGTCACTTATCTTGTCCTTCTAGATATTGCCCAGCTCTTGGGCATGTCCCACTGCTTTAACAAAGAATTGATTGTAAAATTCATGTCTTGTAAGAAGCCAGGTTTTTGTTTGATTAATGATGAGTAGTCATTATAACAAGAGGCTAATAAGACAAGCAACTCACTGGAGGGACCTGCAGGTACAGGTGTATGTCTGTCTGCCAAGCTTTGCTGCCAGTTTTGAGTTTTATACTCAAACCTACATGTACAGTTCATCAGTAGCAGCAGTTTACAGTGCACTCCACAGCTCAATACTGGCCTGCCTTTTGGCACAGCATATTTGGAATTGCTTAATGCTGCTTTTTGATGCTGACCAACAGAAGCAGATAGCTGTACACCAATATTACTTCAGTTAAGTACTTTGGGATTTTGGCCTTACAGGAGATTTGTGATAAATTCATGTGATTTATATTGAAGTAAAAAAGGTCCTGACTGATTTGCTGGGCTTCTTTGCTCTGAATGCTGCTGATTTGGTGGACATTAGACAGGTTTGAGGAACAGAGTGGGCAAAATCTTGAATTTACTTGCTCAGCAGGTTGCCAGCAGTATTTACTAGGTTGCAACCTAAGCAGCAGATTGTATTCATGTGAAACTTTGACTGCATTTTCAGCTGGTTCCAAGTGATGTGTTGGGGGAACTGTGCAAATTTATATTAGGCGTATGGAGAAGTAGTTCTGGTAGGCAAAAGCCAGTTTCTCAAAACTAGAAGCTGATTGATGAGGCAGATGGACCATCCATAGGAGTTGCAGAAACTCATTACTGTGGAAGAAATTTCTGCCAGACAAAGTCATCAAAATAGTCCTAAACTTTATAGTACAAATTAAAGCCATCTTTATCTGTTGTTTTTAATCTTCTTTTTTACTGTTGTAGGAGTGGTACTAACTGCTTAGGTCAGATATCTTTGAAATAATGCCATGTTTTCTAGGGATATGCAGAGCTACTAATGAATTATAAATTTCTTGAAATACAGGAAGGGTTTTTCAGTGCAGATCCATCTTGCTCAGTTCATTGGTGTGAGGACCAATCTGAATCTCAATCTGAATAAGACTAAAGTGTTTTCAGTGTGAATGTCTCCTCTCTGATCAACCCAGGTATAGCAGCTTGTGAGTAAAGAAAAGCAAAAAGCCTCAGGGATTCTGTCTGACTACTCTGGACTGAAATGCAGCATCAGGAAGTGTATAGAACTCTAACTGAAAATGCTGACTGCAGAATCTGATGTGGTTGGAAGTTTGATTTGTTTTTGATAATGAAATGGGCAGAGATGGAAGGAACAAGTCCAGTGAGAGCTGCTGTCCAAAGATCTTTTTCCCTAGAAATACTTGATAAATCTTTGTGACTACTGAAATGACTGAAAAGATATTTGGACCCTTTTTATAAGGTCCCTGCTATATCCAGTCTGAGTTTATTAATGTTCAGGCTATATGGATGAACTTTTGTCTGTCCTTTTCAATAATGTGGTATTTTATGGTGGGAATAGCATAAAATCCACCAATATGGTTGATTGTATGGATTTACCTCTTAGCATTATGCAGATAAATCTGTGGAATGAATACATAAAATGGAGCTTGCAAGGTTGCCAGTATTTGACACATGAAAGTTTTGTAAGGATTGTTAGAGGTTGGGTAGGTATCTCCTGTGCCTGCTTTTTGTCTCTGAATAGCAAAAGCTAGCATATGACTATGATGCACACAGAACAGGGCACATGAGTAAGAAGATGCTATTTTTACTCGATCGCTTTTTAGAATAGAACAATTGTTATTGCATGTAACTCAAGTACTTGCCAAATGTGCTCTAATGTAGCCTTAATTGATCTGCTTAAAGTTTTAAGCAGCCAGCAGTATTCTCACTGAAACACGTAGTTATGAAATGTTTGACACAGTAGGCAGTGAGTGCACAGAGGTAGCGATTGATCATAGATTTATCTGCTAAGCCTTGAGCCTACAGATGGAGAGACAAAGAATTTCCATCTGCCCATGCAAAACTTCAGATATATCAAGGCTGTGTTTTGAAGAGTGCCTTCAGGCTTTTTTCCAGACAGGATTCACAGAGTACCCTCTAGGAAAAGACAAGGCTTGCCCCAGATGCCAGTAACTTGCGATGGCTCTTAGTGACTTCTGTGTACCATCAAGCATGCTCAGACAAGCTGTCTCTTGGCTGCTTGCCATCTGGGAGGCAGCATGCATGGGAGGAAGGTAGCTGGGGGGAGGTGGTGAGGGCAGAGCATTTTTGTTGCCCTGTGAGCTCTTCTTTGAAATCACATATGCACCCTGGAAAGATCTGTGTGGGCAAGGAACTGGCTCAAATGCATGGGCCAGCTTCTGCAGGGCAACAAATTATCTCGCTCTGTATACATGGAAACGACTTGAGTTTGTGTTCCACCATGTATAAAAAGTGCACAGGGTATTGCATCCTAGATTTTTAGGACAGATGTGGGGTCATTTTTCCATTTTGGATGCTCCACTTGCTATTTTTCTCACAGCTTTTCACTCTAATAATTTGGCAGATCTCAGCAGTCTTTTTAGGTTCTGGAAAAGTGGATATTTTCCATTAAATTCAGCTTTACCATTAGGTTAGGAGTACAAGAGCACTTAAGTACCTTTGTTTTAAATAATAGTCTGTTTTATAAACGTGATCTGTGTTATTGTGTCAGCCAGCACCATTCATTATGTGCTTTTTGCTGTGCAGTCAGAGCTTTACAGAGCATCCACCCTCCTTCCTCAAAGGGAAAAAAAGTTCCCACCACAGAAAGCTTTCAATACAAGTTGAACAATAATTGTTGGGGGAGCATGAAGAGAGATTAATCAACTGAGGAGGGGTTTTCGGCAGGGAAGGGAGAATATAAGTGATCTGAATCTGGTTGAAGGGTTGTATTACTGAGTTGTTGTGGATGATACATGAATATTGAGATTGTATGGAAGAATACTGGAAGAGATTCTGTTTCAAAAATCTAATGATACTACTGATAGTGGTGTTAGGCTGATACTGTGAACTGATTTGGAGGGTGTTTGTTGTCTTGATGTACTGTTAACATTTGGGACTGGTGAGGTGGACTCATTTTGGTAGAATGAAAAGATGCTGAGGCAGTAAGGATGTTGTCAAAGGACCAGTGTGGGAAAATAGTCTGAATGCAGAGGGCAGGAAGAACTAGCACTAGCTAGTACCAGGGTAAGGAGGAGTAATACTTTAGCCAGAAACTACTTTGTCTGGAGAAAGATATTTTTTTTCCCAGATGAATGCCATTAATTCCTAAAAGACATTTAAGATGTGACAGCTGAGAGAGTCAGAGTGCTTGAGCTGTGGTGAAGTTAGTAATTTGTGATTATTTGCTAAGAGCTGATTAGACTCAGTTCTATGTGATGTTAGCCCTGGGTGCTGTCAGCTCACCAAGACCCATTAGGTTTGATAGTTGATCCTGGGTTTAGAGCTGACCATATCTAGCTAAAATTATATACGATGTGGATTTAGGAAGAGAATAAATTATTGACCAAACATTGACCTATTTTGCTGCCTTTAACAAATCTGGAAAAGGAACTATTTTGGTTTGTATTGGCATTTAAAAGGAGGCAAGAGTCCCACCTCTGTCTGCCACAAAGACAGATCTGTGTGGTAACAGGAAGCAACAGACCCATGTAAGGAAATACTCCTTGCTCCTATTATCTCGGTAGCTGAGGGTTGGAGGTAGCACTATAAGAAAATAATAGAGCTGGCTACCTAAAGATGTGTCATGACAAAGAAAGATAAGCTTTGCCAAGTGACTAAGATACTTACTCTCCTTTGGAGATTAACACCCCTAGAAAATAAAAAAGTTTTCTCTCCTCACTTCTCCCCTCCCCCCTTCAATATTAGGAACTCTGGAAAAGCCCCCTAAGACAGCCTGTGTTTCTTTTAACTATTCACCTATTTTCAGTTAAAAGGCAGTGGGTATCTATGTAGTTACTAGCAACCTCTTCCGTTTTTTCTCTTTTGTATCCTGAAGGAGCTGAGTAAAAGGCATTGCTGAAAAAGCATTAGCATTCATTATTCTTGAATACATGATGGGTTAAGAGTCAAGCAGCATCTTGCCAAGTGACTTATTTAATTTTTAAGCCATCCAGGTGCTTATAGATTTATAAACACATTGAAGTTGGAAAAGAGCTTTAAAATCAAGTCCTACCCTTAACCCAGCACTGGCAAGGCCACCACTAAACCATGTCCTGAAGTGCCATATCTACATGTTTTTTTTAAATAATGGGATGGTGACTCCCCGTTTCTTTCGGCAGCCTATTCCAATGCCTGACAACCCTTTCCATGAAGGAATTTTTCCTAATATCCAGTCTAAACTTCCCCTAGCACAGCTTGAGGACTTTACCTCTGATCCTGTCACTTGCTGCCTGGAGGAAGAGACTGACCCCCACCTGGCTACAGCCTTCTTTCAGGGAGTTGTAGAGAGTGATAAAGTGTCCCCTGAGCCTCCTTTTCTCCAGGCCAAACAGCCCCAGCTCCCTCAGCCAATCCTCATCTGACTTGTGCTCCAGACCCTTCCCCAGCTCCATTGCCCTTCTCTGGACACACTCCAGCCCCTCAGTGTCCTTTTTGTAGTGAGTGGCCCAGAACTGGACACAGCACTCGAGGCGTGGCCTCACCAATGCTGAGTACGGGACGATACCTGCTCTGCTCCTGCTGGCCACACTGTTCCTGATCCAGGCCAGGATGCCACTGGCCTTCTTGGCCACCTGGGCACACACTGCCTCATGTTCAGCCACTGTTGACCAGCACCCCCAGGGCCTTTTCCAAGGGCAGATTTCCAGCCACTGTTCCCCAGCCTGTAGGACTGCATGGAGTTGTGACCCAAGTGCAGGACCCAGCACTTGGTCATGTTGACCAAGTAGCACTGGCCTCCAGACTGTCCAGATTCCTCTGTAGAGTCCTCTTATCTTCCAGCAGACCAACACTCCAATCAACTTGGTGTCATCTGCAACTGAGGGTACCCTTGATTCCCTCATCCTGTTGATAGCTATTATTCCTCATCCAGACTGTTGATAGCTGTTAAACAGAACTGGCCCTGGGGAACACCACTTGTGACCAGTTGCCAGCTTGATATAACTCCATTCACACCACTTTCTAGGCCTCACCACTCAGCCAGGTTTTTACCCAGTGAACAGTACACCAATCCAAGCCATGAAAAGCCATTTCTCCAGGAGAAGGCTGTGGGAGACAATAACAAAGGCCTTACTAAACTCCAGGTAGACAACATCCACGGCCTCTCCGTCATCCACCAAGTGTGTCATGTGGTTATACGCAGAAGGAGGTAAGGTTAGTCATCATGCTGCCATGTTATTGAAACCTATATCATTTGCTCCCTCTAACGCACGGTAAATTAGTGCCACAACCCAGAAGGGTTTCCTTGTTCATCCCATGCCACCTCCTCCCTGATCTCTGTTGTTTGGGGGCACTGGGAAGGGAGGAATTGCAATTCACAGGAAACGTGCTGCTGGCAGTATTCTTCCAGGCAGTTTGAAGTCCCACTGTGCTATGTAATTTCACTTTGGTGACCTCTGGAATGGTCAGCCAAAACTGGCCTGTTTCTGAATGTTACTGTAGTGTGTTAGTGTTTCAAAGGTGTCTCTAGGAGTCTTCCTACTCAGCTACCTAGGCAAGATCCTTGCAGAAGACCATTGCAGGGATTTTTATGGATCGCATTTGATACCAAATGTCTTTTCACTGCTGATCAACCCTTGCTGGAGCAGGGTATGCTGGGAGTATTTTACAAGTTGGTTAAGATAAGATATAAGATATATTTACATTTTTTGTATGGGGAGAGTTAATTAAGTTACTAACAAAACAGTTTTCATTCTCATTGTGCTGTGAAAATAGTCAGTCTTGGTGGATCCCATCTATCTTTCCATGGTCTGGAGGTTAGGCAAAGAAGTTAGTAGTTGTTTCTTTTGGGTGGTAAGTATGATCTAGAGGAGCTAGATAATAGTAGCTGGATATAATCTAGGAGAGAGAAAATTTTTTTGGTGTCTTGAGGCACACTGATGTAAATAGAAACCACAGAATCAAATTTCTTTTTAAGTTCCCATAGGAGGTGTTCCTGTCCCTGGCTTGCTGATGTAGGTATTGTAGCGGTTGCAGAGATCACTTCTCTTTTAGAAATATTTTGATTTTTTAAAGATCCAGAGGGAAAATGGTCAACATTTTGACCTCTGCTTTAATTCTCTACAAAGGAATTGCTGTAATTTAGGCTCAAAGTTTTCAGTTAAGACTCTGGGATTTAAGCTGAATAGATTTTCAAAAGGTGTTATAGTTAAAGAACCCTTTGCTTTCACTGGCAGCTTGAGCCAGTTTCTCGTGAGAGGCTTTCAAGGGCTGATCTGTAGCTGGTAGAAACTGGTAGTTCTGATTCCTTCCCCAGCTCCCCACCCTTTGCTTCTAAGCCAAGCAAGAGTAAAAGGGCAACTTTTATTTTGGCTGTACATTGTAGTTTAGGTTTCTATTCAGATCTGTCAAACATTGCACCACAGTATCTGAGCAAAGTTCTTTTGTACACAGGGAAAGTTGGAACCATTAATTACAAGTGGCACTAAAAGTAGTGCAGTTATGCAGGAACATAAATGCAAAAGTCAGTCACATAAAGGGGAAGTTGCCTCAGGATTTGCACATTTTTAAAATTACTACTATCTGTGTGAGTGCTGAAACAGTGAAAATTTGGCCAGAAAACAAACTACTGCCATAGTTCTTAATGTGTGTTTCTGTTGTATGGCTTGCATTTGTCTTATTTTTTTCTCTGGATGCTTTCCTTATTCTGCTATCATTAGTCCTCTACCTCATTATATACTGCCAGGGAGTACATCTCTCTTGCTTGTTAGGATGGTGTAGGTGGTAACTTGCAGTGGTACAAAGGACTGAAGGAGACATAATCAGCTGGATAAGTCATTACTGTGTGCTGAGACTGACTTGCTGATTATTTTGTGCATGGCTTACTTTAATGTGTACCCACGTTAAGACCTAGAGTGTTGTAGGAATTAAAAATGTAACAGAAAACCTTCAACTTTTTAGCCTAGAAAGGAAAAAAATGTATGGTTGGATGATGAACATTTAATGAAAGCTCTAAGTTGAGGGTCATGGATGCTCCAATGAATCGAGCAGAGCCCTGTTCCACACTGTAGTCTGTGCTAAATAAATTTATACAGTGCTGCATTCCTCTCCTTTCTTTCTCAAATATCTCACCTTGAATCCACATCAAGGTACAGATGTTTCATTTGGTTTGGTTTGACATAGCTCTGGTTACCACATGGCACTTCTCAGTAGTTTGTGCTAAATGTTTGAACCATTGGGTTCTTCTTTCCTAAAGCAGTGTTTCTCATATTTTTTTCCCAGCTATCCATTGCAATCTGAATCCAAATGGTATTGATCACCCTGTCCCCACAGAAGGTATTAATCTGCAGCTTGAAGGCGAAGGAGTTGATTCACCTGCAGTCAAGAACACTGGTACTCCAAAAGGGCCTGAGTCAAAAGGCACACCCAAGAGACAAGTGGAGCCAGAAATAACCAAGGTAGGTAGGATTGCCTGCTTATTTATTTGGGTGAGTCTTTAAGAATCTAGGCTTCTTGATGTCTTGGCTGCTGCTTAAAAAACATTTATAACAGTCTGAGGAAGTGGGTGTTACAGAAGCAAGGTATTGCTGTAGAGTTGTAGCAAACACACATCTTGGATATTGCACTATTCTATTTTTCTCTAAATGAAGATAATTAAAATAATGGGATCTCACAGGCACTGTGGAGGCTTTCCAAATGACTTGGGTAACAAGCAGAATGGGCACAGATATGTTTTTCTTGAGGTTTTTTCTTGTTTACTTATTTTTTTTTTTGAGCAGGTAAAGGAGGAAAAAAGTTCTATGGATATATGAATATGTGGATTTTTATGTCGGTGACTGATTTTAATAATCTGTTAACTCATTTTAGGTAAAATACCAGGCCAGTTCTTCCATGTCTGGTATGACAGTGAGCAAACATAGTTCAGAGATGACTCCCTTAAAACAAATCTGTCCTTACTCATAAGCTTCTGCTTCTTGTCTGAGTGCAGCAGACATGACTACTGAGTGCAATGAATGTGTGTACTCCAGACATTTCAGTATAGGACAGTAATTTGTCATATTAGATACATTTTTAACTGAAATCACAGAATATTCTGAGTTGGAAGGGACCCCACAAGGACTATCAAATGCAACTCCTAAGTGAATGGCTGATACGAGGATTGAACCCATAAGCTTGGCATTACTAGCACCAGGGTCTAACCAAGGAAACAGGTCTCAGAGTGAAAGGAAAGATAAGAGAGTGTTATAAAATAATTGGGAAACAGTCTTTAAAAGCCTTATCAGTCTTTTTGATTCTTAAAGGCCTAAAACCAGGAGTTTGAGGGTAATTTCTGCAGAGTGGAAAATTGAGGTTTTACTGAATCTGACACTTTGAGAGTTATTAGAGCAAATAAAATGTGTGCCTTTTTTTTTAGAGGTTCAAAAAGGCAATAGGAATTATTTCAATGACTGAACAAATTGTACTGCCAACGGTGCAACAAACCTAAAAAATAATACACATATGGTTGTGATGTATTTTACTTTTAGAATAAAGTAGTATTAAATGATTTGAGGAGTTGCCTTGACAACAAAGGCTTGGTATGAATTCTCCTTTTAATTTTTATCTAAAATATCTAGTTTAAAATTAATACAATTTAACTAACTTCATTCTGACTTAATGCATCAAACTAGATCTTCCATTACAGGCTTGCAGCAATTAAAAACCCCTGCTACTTGCAATCTCTTTGGTAGCCAATTATCAAGCACGTTGCTGATTTGTCATGAACCCTTGGAGAACAGGTTTGTGGTTACTGCTTTGAAATATCCATTTCGTAACAAGACCAGCAGATTTTGGATGGGTTTTGAGACAAAGCTCAGCTAATAAGGCATTTGCCCAGCTTTTCACGAAGACAAGCTAACCCTGCTCATGTTTCAACATCAGCAGATGAAAATCTGACCCATATTGAAAGCTGAGGAGGTGTGTTAAACTGGGAGATTTTACAAGCTTGGAAGTGAAGAAGCTAAATGGTGCAATAGGGCTCCCAGCTGAGGATGGGCTCGTGTGTAGTTGACATGTAAATGCAGTCATATCAAACTTGTCTTTGCTTGAAAAAGACTTATCCTAATAAAAATCAGAGTGAAATACATCAGTGATTTAATGTATGGGAGCCTGTTTTCGTTGTCTGAGCTGTGATTGTTGGACTTATGACTATAAAACGGGCTGTCCTTGCTGGAGATAGCTGGAGAAGAGGGGAAGTGTGATGCTGAAATCAACTATTGGTTTCCCACATCTGATTGCAGTAGCTTTATTTAGAAAACTGGGCATGCTTCAGATTTAAAAACAAACAAACTGAATTTTTGCTTAATGGAATAAGCTTAGCATAATAGCATCAAGCAAATGGAATGGACTGTTTTTTCTAAATTTATTGCTGCCTTGTTAGTAACTGTCTTTTATGTGTGTAATAATTTAGTGATGTTTCTCATCTGGATTCATATGTTGTAGCCTGAGGTGGCCAGTCTTTTCTGGCTTGCTCTGCCTTAAATTTAAATATTATTTAAATTTATTATATTTATTATATTTATTATGTCCTCTAAAATGTGAATATGGAGTTGGACTTTAGCTTGTGTAGCTGTAAGAGTTGAATTAAGCTGTTATTAGGAAACTTCATTCATGCAATCAATATGTACAGTGGAAAGATAAGCAGAAATTCAGGAAAGTTTTATAAATAAAACATTGTGAGCAGAGCCATTTGTTTTATATTTCCACTGCACAGTTGTTTTTAAAAGGATTTCTTTGCAGTCCTATGTATTCAAATAATATTAACGCATACTTCATATTCACAGTAGTGAGACCTGTGTTGCACAATGCAGTGCAATATATTGAATATAATTTAAGATGCCTCCTAGGCACTTGTTCCTGCTTTCAGTTTTCTAATTTGTCATTGAGACCACTTCCAGCACTTTAAACATCTGGTTTTGCTGTCCAAAGAAACAAACAAAATCTTCTTTCTAATGAAGTGTGTCCTTTCTTTTCTGTCCTCAGCTGTGGGATTAAAGAACAGTAGTAACTCATGGGTTACAAACAGATTTAAAGTTCCTTTTTATGCAGCTACTGTAGCATAAATATAGGAGTACAAGTGTTTGTTTCTATATTTGGGATGCAGACAACAGGAAGTGTAGCTCCAGTAAAGGATCACTCATCTATAAATTCCTGATGAATATGAAATCTAGTATTTATAGGCTGACTGAGGTAGAATTATAATGGAAAATGGAAAAATGATCTTAGTCTCCCTCAGCTGGTTCCCTAAGGAACCACCTTGTTACAAATACGAGCAAGTGCAAAACCAGCAAGATTATTCATAGCTAAACTGATCTCCATAATCTAGTCAGACTCTGATAATGTACAGGATAGAATACAAATTAAGGAAAATATATGATGTGTAGAAATGCTTCATTTTTTATTTATGTATATCAATATGCACTTTTTCTTGATCAGTAACTGATTTTTCTTCATTCCTGGTATATAAAAACAATTCAGGCTTTTGAGTGATCACTTTCACAGAGCAGTAAAAGTCAGTGGAGAAAGCAAGGATTTTGTTTTAATATACATTTTAAAAATATAAATTATTTCTTTAAAACCACCTATATTTAACCACTACTATGTGTGTTTTTGGGACTTATCTTTTTTCATTGAAATGCTTCTTCTGGCTCTCATGTCTGATCTGTTTGGTTTTAATACCATAGTCACGGAGCAGAGTTCTGTTAAAAACAAGCTAACAAAAGTTTTGCTATACTTTTGTAATCCTGTACTTCTCTGAGTATAGGCTTTAACAGAAGGCAGCTTTTCTAAGGAGATTCAGAAAATGATCTCTTACAGCAGTATTGACTTTTATCAAGTCCTCCCACAAGATGCACTCACAAAGCCTTGTTGATGGTGGGCATGAGACCCAAATCTGGACTGTTGCTCATTAGGAGGTTATTTATTCAGGGAGTTTTCTATCCTAAGTAAGGTGTGCATATCTGGTGACACATTTTGTCTCATTATGTGGTAGCAGCAATAGCAAATAATAAAGGCTTTTTAATGGCAACTACTGCTGTTAGGCTTTTTATGTTGTGTTAGCAATTGCAGGTTTTTTTTATCTGACTCGAGAGAAATTAACAGTCCTTTTAAATGTTCACAAAAACTATGAAAAGAAACTGGTAAGAGAAGTGAGAAGCTTTTATCTTGTCTTCTGTTAATAAGCGCTATATAGACACCAGTAGACTATGTTTTGTTGCAGTGTAGCTCATTAGTTCTTTTGGTTGCTTTTGCTTTCTTAAAAAAACCCTTTTTTTCAAAATTATATTGAACAACACTGAAGTGCTGACTGAGCTCAGTGGCAAGAGGATAAGAATTCATCTCTGCTTACTGGACTCAGTTCTGGACTGACTGGGGTGGAAACAGCTCTTTTGGCTTCCCTGGCAGGGTTCTGCTCTGATCCGTGAGTATTCGGGAGGGTTGGTGGGTGTCAAGCGTGTGGTGAACAGTCCAAGCACAGAAGAGTAAGGCTTTTGAGTAACAAAGGTGTTACAGAGTTCCTAAAAATATTAAAATTGTCAGTTACTTTAATTAAAAAATGTCTTGGTACTGTTCTCTAACAAGGGACGAGGAAAAGTAATTTTCTAGAAGAATTATCCAGTTTTTTAATCAGAGGCTTCTGCTTCACAGTGTTTATCCTTTTTGGTCAAGCTTATCAAATGGGTTGATGAGAAAGACAGTATTAGGCCAGTCTGAGTGATCCCATGGCAGGGGGCTGGAACTAGATGATCATTATGGTCATTCCAACCCAAACCATTCTATATCCCCCCCTCACACCCCAATTTTTATTTTTTTTTAGCCTTTTTTTTTGTAGTTGAGAAACACCAACACCCACTGCATTGGAGCAGTGTGGTTTTATCATTTTGCATTGTCTTCCTATTACCTTCCTCTTGTGAGACTTCTACTGGCCACAGGATATGGGAATAAGAGCCCTGATTGGACTGATTGAAGTTAAGAAACATTTTTCTGTTGAAGTGAAGGTTTAGCAAAACCCCAGCTGGGCTGTTCAGCTCCTCCAGATTTTGCTTTAAAACTGTGTGTCAGGGTGTTGGAATTTCAGATCTCTGTCTGTTTCTGGGTGAGGTGCTGACCCTGGATGGAGAAATACTACTTTACGAATAGATAGTTTGCTTTTCTTAGCTTACTTTTGCAGAGAAATAGTTAGCAGACTACCAATGTCCACATCACTACAATGAAAGCAAATAGATAATAGTGTGAATGTGATTTTTTTTTCCCTCTCCCGACTCTGACTGTGATGGTGACAAAATACCACTTATTGCATTGGATCTTCTTTATAACTAACAAAAATGGGTACAGAATCTCAGTGTAGAATATTTCTAAAGTGGGTTTAAAAACATTTGGTAAATGTTACTATCACATAGCTGAAATAATTACACTTCAGGACAATATGCTTTTCTAGTGTCTAATTCTGTGATTAATAATAGTACACAATAATTAGTGTGTCTGCTTCGATCTTCATATTCAATGCACTTTTTCATTGTTGAATAGTTACAAGTATCCATGTAAATTGTGGGCTGAAATGTTTGATGTGTATGTATCCCTCCCTTTCTCAGCCTGTCATTCACAATTGTGACCTCTGGCTGAAGCCTGAGGTTTCAGAACCATGCAGTGAACAAGCCTCCTCTCCTGAACTGTGAAACAGCAGTGCTGGGTGACTTTGTGCATTTCAAGCCACTGAGAGTGATTCATTTATCATTCTGGGATTTCATGGAGTGAATAAAGTACTGAAGTAACCTTGCTACCTGTAGTGCAAAACACAGCTACTTAGTTCAGAATCCACACTCTCACAACCAAGAAAAACAATAAACATCTCTCTCTGTTGGGGTCCTGTAAGCCAGCTTACCAAGGGAGGACAAATGTCTTATTCAAATTCCAAGTATGTTCTTGTTGTAACATGATTTTTGCCATTGCTGTACTGTCCATTCTTGCTATAAATAGTTTAATATGAAGGCCCACATTTTTACAGCAAGGTTTCCCCATTAAGTATAAAAGACCTGGCTTCTCCTCTTCATTCTGTTCACAATGACTGCATGCCTGGGGATTCTGAAAAATGTCATCTCCTCTGACAGCATCCATTTAGAAGTGGGAGATCTTGACAAGTTAGTGTCTTGTGCTCTGTCCAGGACAGTGAGGGAAAGGAAGGGCAGGTGGAAAGAACCATTTGTGTCCTTCTCCTTTGCCCCTCATCTCAAAGCAGGATTATTTTCCTATTGGTTTTCTCCCCACAAGAAATCAAAATAATAAACACAGTCTAATTCTCAGCTCTTTAGGTGGTATAAGTAGAATAGGTGAAGTTTATTCACAAAGACATTATTAATTGACCTTCCAAACAAAAGGCCTTTATGAAGTTCACCTGTACAAGTACAATCTATTTATGACTTCAGTCTATCAGCTGATATTAGGAAGAGGAATTTGTTAGGCTTTTTACAGCTGGATTTTTTAACAGTTGGACTGTGGCTTTCAGAAAAAAATCAAGGATGAGAACATTTTTGGTAGTTGCATGCACTTAAGTACTTGCATGTGGAGGACATGAAGGTGTTGGCCTCTGGGAAACGATGCAGTCTGTGACCCTGAGGTGTGCTCGGGGCTTTACAAATGCACAGAATTTCTGCTGCAGAGAGACAGTCCTTGTATGGGGCTGCCTTGAGCAGATGGTTACAAAGAGGCAGCTGAGAGAGCATAAGGAGGGAAGTGTGGTCTGATCTGGCTGCTGTTGTCCTGTGAAGACTATCAATGTGAAATTTGTGCTTTTTCCCATTGCACTAGTGTGAAAAGGAGCAGCATTTGCAGTACATATTAACAAGCATAAGCAGTAAAAAGCAGTGGTAGTACTCTAGAAAGTGGGATGTCTAATTCTATAGACACATGTAGACACAGACACCTTATTTAAAACAACTTCAGGGAAAAAGAAGTGTAGATAAAAAGACTGGAGCGGCTTTTAGAGGAAAAAGCAATTCCATACAGCATGTGGATACATTATGTACTTACAGTGCCAGTTCTCCTGCTTGCCTCATTGTGAAGCTGTTTCAAAAAGCCATCCAAAGCCTCTGCTTCCACTCTGAAGCTACTTTAAGGGCTTCAAAAATAAAGCAGTATTTTAATGACACAGCTGCCTTCTTGGGGATGGAAAAATACAGAATTCCCTGGTCAAGAAAATAATAGCATTATGATTAGGGGATTACAAAATGTACTATGGAACCAATTTAGCCTTTGAAATGGAAAATGCTCCACTGCTGACACCTCAGGTATGCAAATGGTGTATTTCACCTGAGTTATAACTCACAAATATGATAAAATAAAGTAAGTTATTTTATTAATCTGCCTCAAGTGCTGGCAGTTGCTGTAGTCACTATAGAATCATAGGACAGTTTGTTTTGTAAGTGACCATAAAGATGATCTTGTTCCAGCCACCCTGTCATGGGCAGGGACACCTTTCACTTGACCAGTTAAAGCTATTGTTTCACTAGAAATATGAGATGTGGAATAAATTTGCTAACAGAATTTTGTCTCTTGCATGTGTATGTACTTTTGATTGTTCAGGTCAGGCTGTCTGAGAGTAACAAATGCAGCAGGACATTTGTTGCAGTTCCCATTCTTCTCCATGGGACAGGTTCTTAAGCTGTTTTCCATGGTGGGTAGTGATAAGAGGCTTGGACTGGTGCTTTGTCTTGCCTTTGGTTTTGATTGGAAGTATTTGGTGGATGGAAACTGAAGTAAACTGGTGTTTTGCTCTGAGGGGCCTCTAGGCACTGCAGAAATGCCAACAATAATGACCTCTGATGTCAGGGAGTATTTTCAGTATTCTCTCGTGTCACAGGTTGCAAATACCAGCTCTTTTTAGCAGTTTCTGAATGTGGATTTCAGTCAAAAGTGATTTGGTTTTATCTAAATTCTACAGTCAACTGCAGATTATTGTGTTGCTGATGTACCACTGCAGGGAGCAGGAAAACAATTCTCAAATGTTAAAGCATGCATTTTCTGTGATGCTATGTATCATCCATGGGGCAAGCAGAAGATAAGGCGAATGTTGTGTTTAATGAGAGACAATTCTTCCCTTTCCCTTTTTAGTCCCTTTGACCATCTCATTTGTAAGTAGTGTGGGGTTTCCTTGGCTGTAATGCCATTAAGTGAAACTTTGATGTAGTGATTCAGCCTGGGGATGGCTTTAAGTGCCTGTGTCCTACTTCTAGTACTTCTGTGCTTTTAGCAATGTTGATGGTGTGCTTTTATATTGTCATTAGCTGCTCTTGGAGTTCTGCAGAGTTAGTTCAAAAATGAGAATGATGTCCAAGTATGACAGACTCCTAAACTGAAAGAAGCATTGCAAGTGTGCAGTGAGAGGGCAGACGGAGTGAAGAAGCAGTACAATAGCGCATTTCTTTGAATTTGGGAGGTGCTAATGTGCAGCTGAGGTCTTTGGCACCTGTGTTGAGGAAACTTTCCTCTCTGACCATCCAGGAACTACTCTGGGAATCACACTAGCATGACCTGAGCTGGGCTTGAGGCCCCTTCACAGCCACACTCCCGGCACTGAGATGGTCAGACGAGGTTTTTTTCACTGCCTGGATCCTGGCTTTTCCGTAGCAGAATCTCAGACATCCAGATGCTTAAAATAATTTCATCATGGTGCAATAACGAAATAACAATTCGAGCTGCTGCCTCTTAGGAAGAAGCCCAAACAAAGGAAATCCTGGGCTTTTGTATCCTTACGGTCTAAGCCATGGAAAATGTGGGCTCTTCCTGCTGAGTCACTGGCTCCTGCTGTGTCTCTGCCTGTCTGGTCACCTGGCTGGTGCCACAGGTCCCTGGACGCTTTGCATAGCAAAGGGTTGGTGCCAGTTCTCAGCCTTTTGCTTCAGGTTCTTGCCAGCCAGAGCTCAATCTGCAGCTCTCACTGCAGCTGCTCACTGAGCTACCTGTACTGAATGTATTCCTGAACACTAGTAAAAGACAAGTACTATTGGTGATAGCGACATAAAACATCACAAGTGAATTCCTTTTTAGAGCTGAGGGCATGTGTATCCAATTCTATCAACAAATCAACAGTTTAAGAAGAGAAAAGACATTATGTTTTACATTTTTTACTTTGCTTTTGAACTGTCTCTCATTCTGTTTGTGCAAACTTGCAGTGCTTTTCTATTCTCTGAGCATTCCAGCTGCCATCTTCAGTCTGCCATCCCCGTCAGACCCTACAGATTGATACATAGCCATCTCCTGCCTGCCAGTTCAGTCTTCACTTTACCTGCCACCCCTAAAGCCCTAGATGAGGAGTATCTTTTCCCTCCCTAGATGAGGAGCATCTTTTCTCATCTACACTGCAAAGAGTTCACTTGAGTCAGGGTTAGCTACAACAGTTAAGACAAATGTAATATTCAATCTTGCTTTGCAAAGTGTTGCCTGAAATGGGAGATGGTGATCCTCATCTGTGTGGTGCAGTGATACTGGACCCCACCACCCAGGCCTGATTCAGAATGAGTACCCAGCAGAATGTGCTTAGGGCTTCCCACCAGTCTGGCTGCCAGGGTGCAGTGGGAGAAGCTCAATATGGGTTTCAAGAGGCAGCTGTGCCCATCTCCTGTCCCTCAGCAGCTCACAGATGTGACCCTGCTTGCAACCTCAAGAGCTGCAACAGCAGAAGCAGCGAGAGTGCAGTGCTGGCTGCTGGGGAGAGGGGCAGCTCCTTGGCTTACAGGAAGTTTTTATATTGGCCATTTTTGCTAATATGAACCTTGCATTTCCTGCCCACACAACTAATTAGCTAACTAACAACTAACAAGCAATTACTAAATGGTCTGGAGCATCAATTCTTCCATCTCCCTTACCTTCTAGTTCTTTACCCAGAGATCATAGTTATTATTGGTAGGTGCTGTTGACAGAAGATTTACGTGGTAGAATGAATATTTCTAATTCTACCAGCATCAAGCTGCACTTCTGGGGTTAAATTTGTCTTTAATATGCATATCTAAAAATAGAAAACCTTCAGCACTGAACATAGTAGAGTTACTGCATACCTTGAGGCCTTTTTTCTATCTTTGACAAAGAAAATCTCATAAGTGGGTATTATGTTCTGCCAATTTTCCTTTTTCCTCTAATGTCTATAAGTGCATCCATCAACTACTGATGACTTTGCTGACCTAGAGACCCTCTACTTTTTTTGCCTTTTTTTTTCCTTGCTTTAAACAAAAGCATATCAATTGTGTCTGTACCTAATGGTTTTAGAACAGCTATTAATCCATATTTCATTCAAGGTTGATTGCTTTCAGTCTTAGCAGTATGCTTTAGATTGTGAAAGATGTTGTAAATGGCTTTTCATTATTAAATGGTAGATGTGACTGAACTTCAGCACACCTATGCTGAAAATACAGTCTTCTATCTAAATAAAGCTTGTGATAGGTTTGAAGATGCATTTTTAAATAATCAATATTCTTACTGAGTGAATAGAACAAAATTTTCTGGAGGTAAAGGCTGTCACAATAGTATGTTTTCCTTCAGATATGACTGTCTCAAACTTAATTCTCTTTTAGTAAGTTGGAATCTTTGTTTTGGTTTTTTTTTTTTGTTTTTTATTAGGTTTGTCCTAACGAGCAAATAGCTTAATTGTCAACATTTCAGCACTAGGTGGTAATATGTGAATTTGATGAGGAAAACTGAGATTGTTATTCAGTGTACTAAACTTTCCTGAAGCCTTTATTGTTGACTGTAGAAGAAGAATCTGAAGTGCTTGTTAGGGTTCATGCTTGTTTAACTGTTACTATGGATTTCTTTCTCTATAGGGAAGGCTACTCTGTGGCTCGCAAACTGTAGTTAATGGTCCATAGTGACTGGTAGCAGATTATTTTGGAAATTTTTTTTGCCTGAATAATTATCAGCTTTGCTTTTCCTAGCTGCTGTTTCATGATCCCTTACTCTCTGTTGAAATAATTTAGTATTGGATGGTCTTAATTTTTAAAGATTATTTTTTAAGGGGAGAAAAAAAAAAAGAACAGTGCCAAATAAAATGCTTAGATCAGGTAAGTGTTCAGCATGTTGATTAAGCTCTCAAATTCAGATGAAATTCAATTAGTTGTGTGTGTCTATTGTATGTACTGTGCCTTCTGCCTTTTGCTGTGAAGGAAACAGTATAAGATAGTACCTATCTGTTTGGTTTTGGTAATTTATTTTGTTTTGGTTTGGGTTTTTTCCTGTTGACCTTTTATTCCCTGCTCTGATTTCCAGATTCCAAAGGATGAAAGAATACTGATATAAGCCAAAAAGAAGTATAATTGGAAGTTGTCTTAGCTTTTGATTCAAAAATAGTACTGTACAGTGTATTCAGGTTATGTGAGCAGGGCAGACTTTTGGGGGGAAACAATTAACAGTATTAACAGTATTAACTATTAACAGTAGGGTACTCTGTACTGGTGGATCAAGAGCAACCAATGAGAGCTGTCCCATTTGGCAACATTTCCTTGTTAATTTGGCTTATTTTAATCACTTTGCTATGCTGGCAGTAGTTAAGGTGAGTACTTCTTTGCTGCTTTTGCTGTTGGGAGGAAACTCTGTGGAAGTGCAATCTAAATAGAGCAAGTGGATGACTGAATCAGATTTGGAGGATGAACAGGGAATGTAAGTCTTCAGAGAAGTAATGCTAATAACCAAGTATATTTTGATTTTACACCATTTCTCCATCTTTTACCAAATGCTTCAGTTGTCCTAATGCCAAAGAGATGAGAATTGGATGATCTTACAATGAAACTTTGCAAGTATTTTTTATTCAGAGAAATGTAGCAGCCCTCTGCATCCAGTGTTACAATGATGTGAACAATATAATGGGAAACAGTGGAATTATGCATCTCATACACTTCAAAATATGATTGAGCTTGAACTATCAAGAGAAAAAGCCAAGGAAAGCACAGGCTGCCTGCAGGGATATGGGTGCATGATGGGGATCAGACAAGGTAGCAGGTTATAGGCAGCAAGAGGGAATTTGACAGCAGAGGATGAAATATAGTACAAAGGAAGAATAATTTCTAGGATGAGTCTGAATATCCCACTGTATTTATAAATCTTAGAATTGAGGAGGAGGTAAAAACAGGAAATTGTTGCTGCTACATGCAAATACACAAGAAGAATAATGCTGCTGTGCTGACAGAAGCAAGTAGGACTTGCTTGAAACAAAGAAGAATTTGAAACTTTCCTACCTATTAGAAAGTTCTTCTCATATTTTTGTTTAATTGTTATTAATCTGCCACATATATAAACAGATTGACATGCAGCCTCTTCTTTAGCAAAGCTCCTATCAGTTTTTTTTCTTTTAATCCTGGTCTAAATAGATTGACAAGGATTATTGTGTAAGAACAGTAAACTGAGTTTCATTGACCTTTGCAATCAGCATGAAATATAAGAAAGTAAGTGATGAGCTTGAGGTGTGTTATTGATGTTTCAATCAGTGAAGCAACACAAAGCAAAAACCATATGTGAATATTTCTTCTCTACTTTCACTTTTGAGATAAATTATAACACATGGTTTTTATGGTTATTAGTGAAAGGCTTTAATACCAGTGAATTTTGTTAGAAGAGTTACTCTAATTTCTAATTTTTATGCTCTTGAAAGGATTTAGCTCTTACACTGTTGCAATGCAAATCTCACATGATAATTGTGATAGTGCTAGCAAGTGCTTTCAAATGATGTGCCAGAGTACTTCAGTGCATCTTTACTGTGTTTTATGCCTGTGTTTAGAAGTGATCAAGATGTTAGATGGCATTCCTAGATGATATTTCTTATAATACTAGCCAAGAGAATTTGTGGATATTGATAATGTTTTCTTGTCTGTCAAAAAACAGCCTTTTCTTATGTGCATCTGCTAATAATTTTGTGTAGTAAAATAATAAAAGGTTACAGTGCTGTGTTCAAAGAAATAAAACAGCAGCAGGATAAAAGTAAGGAAGAGACATCCATCTCCATGTAATCTTCTGCATGAGAACATGGAAGGATATTTCATTATATGAAGTAAGACTTCAAAGAAGGTGATTGCTTCTCATCTAGCGACAGTTCAAAAGTTTTTGACTTAAGTGTGGAAAACCCTTGTTGACTAAGGAGGTTTTGGAAATGTCTTCATAAACAGCTGGTAATAACATGTTAATTTAGAATTGTAAGGTGCTGGTATAGTAGCTGTGTACAAGATGTGATCATCTCCATCTGGGAAACCTCAATCACAAAGTGAAATGGGAAAGAAATGAGAAGGTGGAGGGGCTGACTGTGCTGCTGTATCTCAGAGCAGTTGGGCTCTGGTGAGCCATGAGCAGGAGAACAGCTTGAATGTATTAGGTGAGACAGGGCAGATGAAAAAGAAAATGTGAAAAGTACTACACACCTCTTAGAGAAAGCTGAAAGACACTGGGGATGCAGTGCCTTGCAAAACTCTGGGGCTGTCAAAGTGCTGCCTGTCAGTAGATGGTGCTCTTTATATCAGCTATTTACTATTGCTGCCTGTGTTTGGCCATGTTTTTCATCTAAAAGGTCTGGTAACATTCTTTAACAGTTCATTTCTCTGAATTCCGATGTGTGGGAGATTAGAAAATTGAGTCTTTTGAGGGACTGTCAAAACAAACAAAAATAAAGAAAAAGTATTTTCTAGGTGCCTTTGAAACATCCTCTATCCTTGAATTTTTTCAATGACTTTTGTTTATGTTTGTGTACTGTTTTGAATTCGGACAAATTCAGAAGCTTCCAGCATAAAACCCTTGAACAGACATTGGGGATTGGAGAATATATAGCAGACTAATTCAATTTGGCAACTGACCTGTAAAACCCTGCAATAACTTGGTCTAAAATAAAATTGCAAAGCAGATTTGTCAAGCCATTTGCAATTTTTAAGTTTTCTTTTGCATGTTTACTTTGTAGTTTTACCTGCTGTTTCTGGATAGATAGGAATAAGCTTATTTTTAAATGTAATGCTTCTTAGAAAGGACTTAAATGAATCAGTGCAACAGTGAGTTTTACCTGGAGTCATTTATGCATCAGTAATTGGATAGATATGAAAACCTGCATAAAAATGAAGATTTCCTTAATCATGTAATTGGAGTATTATTGGACATACCCATATATTTTATTATTCATAAAAATATGCCAGCTCTGAAGGAAAATATGTTAAATGTATTAATTGTTAAAAAATATCACTTGCCAAAGGCTGCTGTTGAGACAAAAGCCCTGATCTGGGCAGAACAGCATAGCAGACCCAATGGGAAATTTCAGATATTTAAAGTTACGTGTGTCTTTATGCTATGGTCTTACAGAGCATCAGCTACTTAGCCAAGAGTTAAATTTTGGCTTGTGACATGGATTTGCCCCTGGAGTGAATCTTGAGAACTGCCTGCTGTTCACTGCCTGAGCTACTGGTCTTTCTGCAAACAGAAACTGAAGGATTAGTGTGAATTTTTCATGTAATCTTAAGTTGCAATCAAGAAAGAGAAGGGGACTGAGTTTATTTCAGAAATCCGGTTAAAATGCTTCCAGTTCTTATTCAGGGCCAGTTTGTCTTCCCTGGACATTAATTTAGTTATCCCTTCACAGATCTCTCTCCAGAAAAGATAGATATGCAGTCAACACATCACAGCAGATAAATATTGTTCCTTATTATGCTTAATTTACCTTCCTTTAGCCCTTGTCTCACTTTCATTTCCTTATGACAGAAGTTCCTTATATTGAGGTCAGGTGAGCATAATATTTTTATTGAAAACCTCAATGCCACATTTCTGTGTTGTCACATCTCACAGATGCCTTTTCCAGGAAGATGTTACTGGGCCATTTTGGGCATATTTGGGCTTTATTTTTTAATGGTACCTGGAACCGAAGATTCAAATTTTCACTGGCATTCCTGCCCTTCTTAGCCTCGCTGTAGTGCCTGCTGGATGTTCCAGGAAATGTGCCATTTTCCCATGTGTGCTGGTTTTAACACCAGCAGGAAATCAAACTCCGAATGAGCCATTCCCCATCCAGTAAAAGGGGCAAAAAAGGAGAGACTGTGTGTCTCCTATAACAATTTGCTAAAAGCCCAAAGCAATGGAATAAGACATGCACAGTAACAAGAGTATTAATAGCAAAAGGGCCTGGCATTTGTGGATCCCAGTGTGGAGCATAAAAGGGCATTGTAGTGCTTCACAAGGATGATAAACAAATACAGGAATTCCCTTATTAGGGAGAGAAGATTAGTTTTTCAAAGGTAATTAGCAATAAATTACATTGACATCAGAAGTGCTCTGCTTGTTTTGGAAAAAAAGTGATGGATCTGCCTTCTAGATAATTTATTTGAGAAATCCATTATGACCTTCTTTACACAGGCACTGCAATGCTCTTGCATGAATCAGATGGTTGGGCTAATCTGACTCTTCTGTCAACATCTGCCTTTTTTTTCTCCTGTTTTTGCTGGATGTCTTATTGGGGAAGCAAGAGATTGACCTGTCAGGTTAGACTCAGACCTTTTCTTATTTGTACTTACATACTGTAAAGTTGTTCTCCTCAAAATGTATTTGGCTCAAGAAAACATAGTTAAGAGTCAACTGGCAAAGGCATCTAGAAAACTTTGATTGCTGCTGGGCTCTAAAATGCTTTGGCTGTTGCACCTGCCTTCTGCATATGAATGAGCCTATCCATAAAGACTGAAAGTTGGCATGGAAAGGTTATACTACTTCTTACAGTGCAAGCCTCTTAATTGGCACATCTGCTGGAAACAAAAGTGCCAAAAATGTGATTCACTCGGAACGAGTAGACCTTGTAAGAAAGTCTGTCATTTAATAGGAATAAAGATCCTCTCAGGATGTTGGATGTTCCTCTTATACAAATGTACCATTGTTGAGCTAATGACAGAATTAACCTCACTACTTGCTAACACTGAAGTAACAGCTTTTATAGCTCTTCTCATATAGAAATGCTTTACTGTTTGTGTGTTTAAGATGAAAAAATGAACCTTCTACTTCTGATATACAGCAGCTATTTAAAAATACACAGCAAGTACTCAAACCCTAGTGTTGAGTATGTTCTGCACAGAATACTGTAATTATAAATGGAAGGAGTGAGGTGTGGTCTGTGCTGCACAGATTTATTATGGGAAATTCCATTAGTAAATCCCCAAAATAAAAAATAATATGAATTGCAGATATCATTAATGACAGCTCCCCATAGAAAGATAATACTACCTCAGCAAAAGCAGTATGATGCCATTGATGTGTATTTCTTTAAAAAGCATGTCACCAAAAACCACATAACCCCCACTGATACGCTTAAGTATATATTTATGAGGTCAGGCTTAGCCTGTATTTGAACAATGTTTTGATTAGAATACCCTGAAAATTTTGTTTGCTACCAGTGTTACCTGAAATCTCTGGAAAGACTAGGGTACTGCTCTGTACAAACTCTTCCCGCCACCCCCCCCCCCCCCCCCCCCCAATTAAAGACCTATTTTTATTGTAGTTGAATCCCTAGTAAAGAAAATTAATTTTTATAAGCCTTAGAAAATTCTGCTATTAGTCTACACATCAGAATTTTTAATTGCCACATTTCAGTTCTTAGCCAAGTTAATATGGACAATGTGAATATGAAAAAAGTACATTTAAAACTGTCATGGTCCTGTCTAGTTATTTTTATTTCAGGGTAGCTTGTTTTGTGATTTCTACTGCTAACAATTGGTAATTGAGCTGTACTTGAAAGGATACAGTTAAGTGACTGAAGAACTGTAGATAAGGTATTAGCAAATACATGTACTTACGAGTCTCTTACATGCAGTCTCATGATTTACAAAACAAATACAGGCTGACTAACTTCTTTAACTCTTTTTACTAAATTTGCAAGTGTAAATTCAAGACTTGTTCTGTCCTTCAGATTTCTACATTTTTAGCTCATGGTTTTGGCTGATAATTTTTCTATAAGTAAAGGGCAACAAGATTTTATTGTATTATTTCTAATTTTGTGCAAATTAAGCATTTTTCCAGTCTAGTTTGGCCAGTGGATTTTGTTGCTCTACAGGTTGTATTTTAGGTAATAAGTTCTGTGTGAACATCTTTAAATAAGAAGGTGAGAATTCCAAGAAAATCAGTGTATCTACTTATATTATCTGTTTTTTATTTATTTTAATGGAATTCCTGATAAGCAGTCTCAATTTAGTTAAACTGTAGACATAGCTGCCTAAGCTGTAACTTGCAGAGGTGCTAGAATTGGTATAAAAAAAAAGTGGGAATGAGACTCATTTGTGATTGTCAATTTTGTAGTACAGATAGGTTTTGTGTGTTGCTATTTCTTTCAATTTTTATTTCTATCTAGACATGGAGAAAATATTTTTTACTGAAAATACTGAACTTCTTCAGAATTGGAATTTCACTTGCTGTGAAAGAATTTTGGAGTTCAGGAGGACCTGTTGGGAAATGAAGAGCTACATTTCATCACCATCTTAATAATTACATATTCCTGTTTGCTTTCCTGTATGCATGTGAATGGATTTGAACTTACAGCTCAACCAAGATGGGGACTCTCCTGTGGCTACTCCATGTCTGAACAGAATGTTCTGTGATGAAAACCTTATGCCACGAATTTTCTTCACAGTGGCCATAGTTCTTAGTCCTTGAGACAGGATAAAACGAGCTAACCTGCAAGTTGTGTGTGCCATGTCAAGGATGAATGTCTCAAATTTTTATTTTTGCTGAGGTGGATGATAAAGTGCAGTAAAAAACATGTGCTAGTAGTAAGGCTGAGTTAATTACTTGTTGTAAATTACTATTAATCAGCACCATTAATTAAAATAAATTCAGTTTCTTTTTTGACTGAAGAGTGGTTGCAAGCAGGCTGGAGAAGAGCAAGGAGGAACCTTTTCTCTTCATAGCTGTACAAGGCAGGTTAGTCAGGCACTTGCTGTGTAGGCAGAAATTGTTCTCCAGATCTATGTAGGATACAGAGTAAGTTTCTGTTTGTAAAACAAGAAGGATTTATTTGGTTTTTTATTTATTTATTATATATTTATTTATTTATTATTATTATTTATTTATTATTATTATTTATTTGTGAAGATTCCAATATGTGATATAAGATAGTGGTGATCAGAGCCAGATTTGGACCATTTTGAATTGTCTGACACAGATGATGGGAATCAGAACCCTAGGAATGACGAAGTTTCAAACAACTGACAAACCTTGTGAGGCAGCAACCCTTACACCAATAGAGCAACTCTTCCTCTCTTCCTTTTTGCTTTTCTCAGCAAATATCCAAAAGCAAATATTTAATTGTTGGACTGGAAGGAATCCACTGTGGTGTGCCAAAAGGCTCTTAAATTTGGCAAGATTTAAAATACTGGTTTTTCACATGAAGTGAATTTTAAAATATTATATGCTCTGATTTGGAGGTGAAAACCTAAAATTGATGGTGCTCCTGGTCCTATTTGTGATTTTATTGTTGGCCTCTCTGTCCCAGTTATGGCTTTCAGGATTTTTAATAGCAATTAGAATGATGTTAGGCTTTTGACAGTGCTGAGGAGTGCTCTGTCTACTCCTTTTTCATTCTGACATTTCAGTTCTTCACAGTTTGCTGATAGTGCCACTACCATTTATATCAACACCTGCATCTGCCAGTCATGATTCTTGCTTTCAGAGTGGGATATTTCATGGAAAGAGAGAGCTCTCATGGGAAACGTGTCACCTTTTTTATCTTTGCCTGGTATTTTGGTTCTATCTTTATCCTGATCAGAATAATGCTCAGTGGTATTATTTGGATAACTTTAGCCTTTCCTATTGGTGGTTATACTTGCAACAACCTAAGAGGGACTTAACTCCCTCTACCAACTTGTTACTTTTCAGATGAGTCTCATTATATTTCATAATTTGTTTCTCCTCCCCTCCCACCCCTCCCTGTTTGTAGTACACCTGTTTGTGGCACTGGTACAGGTGCTGGATTGGGTCAGTCCTACTGTTGCTTGAAAGCCAGGGAAAGCTTCCCTCTGTTCAGTCTTTAAACAAGTGGTGCTGCTACATGGATTTGGGACCCTGGGGCAGAAGTTTCTGCTTGTGCGAGCTGGCTTTAAGCACTGCCAGAGCATTGTCTTGGCAGGGACAGCCCTTTGGAGGCAACAGAAAGCAGCAGGTGAGTGAGTTGGGCCTTGGTGGTGTGAAAAGATGGAGACGAGACTGGAGGCAGTGAACTACTGCTGCTAATGTAGGAGGGAGCCCTGTAGGAGTGGCATTTTCTTCTCTCTTTTTCCTTCAGGAAGAGGGAGGATAGGAACAGAAAATCTACAGTACTTTTTTCACTTCTCTCCTACCTTCCATGACTTCCCTGCCAGTCTCCAGTCTTTCCAAACTGGTCCTTTCTGAAGAGGGCTCTCCTGGTCCTGCTTATTGAGTGCTCAGAGCCCTGAGCTGGTGCTGCCCCAGCATCCTCATCTCCTTCTCTAATTTTCTTCTTTCACCCCCAATACCAGAAGACTGTCACCATCTGTTCAGTGGCTGGATTTCTGATCCAATTCAAGTTATAAACATTCAATCTTCTATCAGCAATCTTTTTAACATTTGATATTTTAAAAGATAAGTTGTCTTACAGTATTTTCCTTGTATGTTTGTTTGTTTTGTAATAAACACGTTTCTTTTGGTTTGTTGTTTTCATGTCTTAGTATTAAAATTCTCAAGAATGCAAATGAGAACCCAATACAATGGAGATTTCAGTGGTTTTATGGCATGTCTTCTTATTACTGTAATTTTCTTCTGTCTTTGCTGGAAAAATCTGTAAGTATAAACTATCTGAAGACCTCAGAAAATTAATTTCTAAAACAAAATGTGCCCTTTCCAGATTTTTCAATATTTTAAGATAGCACATATACAAGTGTGGTTATTTTTTTTTTTTTTTATAGAATCCAAAGCCACATTTATGTTAGCCATTGATTCTAAATTCTGTATAAGCAGTTTAATGTTGGAGAAGTAATTTTGAATATATGGTATTTTCTCACCTTTAGAAATACAACTCAAGCATGTTTTAAAAAAGTCATACTTTTGAAATTGTTACACAGCATTGCTACTTCTGCTGCTTCTTGTCATAAAATGATGAAGATGATGCTGTTAGTCTTGCTTCTGGAGCAGCTTGAAAGATTTCATAACTTAGATGGTTCCTGGAGCTGTGTAGTTAAGTTCCCTGTTATGTGTCTGTGTCAGATAGACATAAAATTTTATTTTTATATTTTTTAAATATATCATTGACCATTTGTAGTTTGCTTGCAGGAGGCATTACGTTTTGATTTAAGAAATATTTCTTTCTCAGGTTGATGTATGAAACAATCCCATTTCTTTCCTTCCAGTCTCTTTCTTTGAGCACAGATATGTCAATGGTTTTCTAACCCATTTTAATGTTTCCTGACCTAGCTGAGTCTGTATTATTCTTCTGTCAGCCACCTATACTGCTCTCTCTCTCTCTGTCCCTGCTAGGTCACAACCTTACTTCTTTCCATTGCTTGTCTCATAACACCCCTCACAACTGAGTCCCCTTTTCCCTCGAACTGCCTGACTGGGTTAACATAATGGTTCAGCATTGAGCAGTTGTGTCTGAAGCACAGCTGGAAGAACCCACACTACTGGTCTAATAAATTGTGGTACTTCTCCTTGTAGCCTTGCCTTGCTTGTGTTCTGTCCTATTTTTAGCTAGAATAGGCTTGGTTTTCTTCTTAGTCATGGGTACAGTGCTGTGTTTTGGATTCAGTAAGAGAATAATGCTGGTGACACATGGATCTTTTGGTTGCTGCTAAGCTGTGCTTGCCCTGAGTCAAAGACTTTTCAGTGTCTCATGCTTTGCCTGTGAGAAGCTGTAGCAGAAGCTGGGAGGGAGCATGATCAGAACAGGTGACCCGAACTGAGCAAAGGGATATTCCACAGGATATCAATTTTAGTATGAAAACCTGGAGTGGGTGTTTGCCAGTGTGCTGGTTTCATCTTGGGTAGAGTTAATTTACTTCATGGTAGCTAGTATGGGGCTATGTTTTGAACTTGTGCTGAGCACAAGGTTGATAATATAGAGATGTTTTTGTTATTGCTGAGCAGGGCTTGCACAGAGCCAAGGCCTTTTCTGCTGCTCATATGGCCACGGTGGCAAGGAAACTGAGGGTGCCTGGGTGTTTGGGAGGAGACACAGCCAGGACAGGTGACACAAACTGACCTAAGGGAAATTCCAGATCATATGACATCATGCTCAGGATATAAAGTGGGGGGAAGAAAGGACAAGGGAAGATGTTTGGAGTGATGGTGTTCGTCTTTCTGAGTCACTGCTACATGTGATGGGGCCCTGCTCTCCTGGGGAGACGGCTGAACAGGTGCCTGCCAGTTGGCAGCAGTGAGTTAATTCCTTGTTTTCCTTTGCTTGAGTGTGTGGCTTTTGTTTTCCCTATTACACTGTCTTTATCCCAACCCATGAGTTTTCTGGCTTTTAGCCATCTGATTCTCTCCCTGACCCCCTTGGTGGGTGAGGAAGTGAGGAGCTGCCTGGGGCTTGGCTGCTGCCTGGGTTTAAACCACAACAGAAGGAGCCAAGCACTGGGTATGGGCTGGGTATTGCAGTGCAAGTGGTGAGCAACTGTATTGGACATCACTTGTTTTACTGGGGTGTTATTTCTTTCTTCCTTTCTTTTTAATCACTGTTATTATTATCATCATCATTATTATAATTGTTACTATTAACATTAATATTACTATATTTTACTTTGTTTCACTTACTAAATTCTTCTTATATCAGCCAATGAGTTTAACTTTTTTAATGTGATTCTTATCCCCATCCCACTTGGGGAGCGAGTGAGTGAGCAGCTGTGTGGTATTTACTTGCTGGCAGAGTCTAAATTGTGAAAGTCCTTTGACCAGTACAGCTGTAACAAAATTGGTTCTGCTTTGTCTTTATCTACTTAATCTGAAAACCTCAGAACAGAGTCTCTCAAGATGTATATTGGAGCAAAATCTGCCTTAATGCTTTCAGCAGTGTCTTTTTTATCTGTCTGTTTCATAAAAGAAAATGTAGGGTCTGACTTTGGGTAAATTTGAATGTAAACATGCATTGAGTATGCTTACATGTCAGGATCAGTATGTTGGGAAACCGGATGTTACAAACAGTATGAGACAGCCTTGTTCCAGGAAACCTGCAGCCCTGTTTGAGCATCCTCATCTCCACAATCCCTGGCTTTTGTGATCTTAGCAGGTTTGTAAATACACAAAATGTTGGAGTTGGAGAAGCACTTTCAAATAGCTTGTCTGAAAGTATGTAGTGTAGTTTAAATTATGGAATTGAATCCTTTGTCACTCAAAAATACAGAGGCCCTTTCTTTCTGGAGTAAAATATGATAAATAAAGACAAATTATGGTGAATAAATTGACCTTCAAAGCTGGCAGGCTTGGTGAATTGCACCTGGAAGGCTGAAAAGATAACTTGTCCATCATTGCTTAGGAAGAGCAGGGCTTGGTAGCTGATGCTATTCTGAATACTGAAATACACTTTCTAGTAATGCACAGGCTGTAAGTTTGATTTGTTTATTTATTTATTCCTGAATTAATGATGTTGAGTACTATCTTCCCTGCACCATAGAACAAAATGAGAATGAAATTTTGACATGCAGTAAATACGTTTTTTCTTCTTCTTGGCAGTCATTTTTATATGTTGAGATACATGTAAAAAAAGCTGAGGTTGGGAAATCTAGAAGAATAAGTTTGTCACAAAATCCTGAAGAAACAGGTTTTTCTTCAAATATACAAGAAAAGACCAGAATACTTTAGACTTTTATTCTCTTTAGATCTATATCTGGCACAAGACTTGGCATAACATTTGGCAATATTAAAACTATTACAGAGTTGCCAGCAAAGGGTGATCTTAGGATGAGTTTATGTCAGGAAAATTAAAAGGAAGGCCACATCAAAGGTATTTTTTTAATACATTATTTTATTTTAATCAGTTTGGGCCTATTCTTTGACTGAGCTGATAAACAGAAATAAAGTAAAACATACTGTGTTTTACATCTGTCTGAGCAGTTCATATGTTGTTAATGGCAGGGGTGTCTTTTAGTAGGTATGTTTAGGGTACAGGTAATTTTCTTTGGTTTACTGGGAGGTTTTTCTGTATGAGATCTAGCCTTCAGAGCAGGGAAGAAACTAAGAATTGAATTTTGTGGGAGGAAAGCATATTTTTAAGAGCCTTTAATTTGGAGCATCTGGCTAGAAAATATTTCGGGTATGATGTTCCAAAAATGAAAGTGAAGACATGCTTTAAACCCCCTTTATTCCACTAACTCATCAAGTCCTTAGGAATTAGAAAATGAAAACTAACATTTGATGTTGTCAATGTAAAAATGTCCTGTTTTGACTGCAGTTATGAGCTTAAATGTTTCTATCATAATTCCAAACACTGAAGAAGTTAGCATGTATGTTTGCTGTGCAGTGATCTGTATATTGCATGGCATAAAAGCTATGTTTGGAACCATCTTTCGGTTTTGTAGGCACAGAGGGATGTGTTAAATTTGTACTGTAATTGTTAATAAACTTGTACTTAAATATTTAACATGATGATGCATAAACGTTTTAAGAGGACAGTAGTTGCTGAACTGAAAAGAACAGCCTCTTGGCTTAAACAAACATTGGCACTGCTTGTGTACTTTCAGCTAGGAATAAATAGATTATAAGTCTATAACAAGCTGTATATATTTGTATACAAATATTTATCATTTAAGTATTTTTGTGACGTACAAGAAAAACCATTAACCATTTATTTTTCAAGGGCTGACAGACTTTTCTCTAGTCTTCAAAAATTCCAATGCAAAAAAAAAAAAATAAAATCTTTAAGCTGTAACACATATAAAGATAGACAGTGAAGTCTTGAGCCTGTTTTTCAGGGATTTCTATGGAATCAAGAGAGACTGTGTCACAGGGCTATTTTTACTTGTTTATTTCTTTGATGTAATTTGAGGACACGCTTTTATATCTGTGTGTAACAAACAGTCAGCTAACTGATAGCATAATATTGGACTCGTCATTGAAAATCAGTTTCTTCTTTGACTTAAATAGCGGTAACAAGAAGGCCAGAGAAGTTCTAGGGCCTTTTGATCTTTTGAGTTGCATGAGGTACTGGGAGTTACAGGGCAGTTGCTCTCCTTCTCCAGACCAGTGTGGGATTCTGTGTGTGTAGAAGATTGATGAGCTGCTCAGAAAAGGGTAGTGGTAGGGAAAGTGCTGTCCTGCTTTTTGTGCACCCTCAACACCTCTGGAAGTTTCTTTTGCTGTGGAGACCAAGTCTGTCAGTAAAGCTTCTGTATTTTGGTGGGTGGCAGCAGATGTGACTGACTCCTTGTGGTGGTTTCCTGCATTATTATGATACCTCTAAATACGTATGATGCCTATTAGCATGTTTGAAATAGGATTCATGTTTTTGATGAGTTTATTTTTCTTCAAATCAAGGGGATGTGCATTGTATTATATATTCAATCATGATTTTTCTGCTGTTTATTTAACTTGTATACAGGCAATAAAAAAGAGATAGGGACAACTGGACATGAGAAATTCAAGACATATTTGTCTGCTGGATTTTTAAGTCTGCCATAATCTCTGGCCGTAACTTACTATCTTTGCATGACATCCTTTATGGACTTAATAGGACATGCAAAGCACTAGCTTAAAAGTGCTTTGGTCTTTAGGGCTTCTAGTAATGAAAAATTTCAAAGTAACTTTGTAAGTCTGTCTGACAAAGCATATCTGAGTAAATGCTGGGATAAACCCTGGCTGGTGATGTTGAGGGAGTCTTCCATGAGTCCTAATGGAGAAGATGGATTGATATGACATTCCCCTTCACCCCAGATTTGTGCAGAGAAACTTCTCTTGAAACTTTTACACCACCAGAGAGCTGAAGGACAGTATTCTGCATGCATACCATAGAAACAAACACTTTGATTTTATTCCCTAGACTCATTCCTTGACAAAATATAAAGTAGATGTATACATTGGTGTTCACACCTACTTACATCAGCAGTGTCCAATGTGAAACATTTACTGTTGGTAATAAATGCCCATCTGTTTAAAGCTTCTTTAGTCTTCTGGGCAGATTGTGTTGCAGAAAAAAAAATTAAATCACTTTGAATATTTTTTGTTTGTTTTTCGCCTACTTTGGCAGAGGTTTTAAATTCCTGAAGTTCAAGTAGCAGTTAAAAAGAGTGTATGGGAAAAGGTGAATTGTTTGATTAAATGAAATGTGACTTTATACATAAAATAAGGCTACCAATTTATGAATATATATTTATAAACTGCTAATCTATTATAAAACTGAATTCTAAGGAAAGTACTGAACAATGTTCTTTTTAACAATTATTACTCATTTATAAAGGAACAACTGATTTAAGTGGGAGTCCTACTTATTTCATGTAAAGGTGATTATAGGAAAGTTAAAAGTAAAAAGGAAACAGAAAAACTATAGCTGCCTGTAAACATCATTCAAATTAGGAATTTTGTCAGCCAAAATGTTCAGTATGAATCAATATCAACAGCTCCATTTCCATTGGTGTGTAGTCTCCCTTTCCCAGGAAAAAACAGTCTTCAGGCTTGTTGGCACTAAAGACCTTTGTTGCAAGATCTTTTGTCGTTGTAGTTGAGGGCCATGCCTGGCCTGAGGGTACTCCTCATCTTCTGTGATTATATCCAAACTGAGGCAAAAATATACAACTCTCCTGTGAGTTTGTAGTATTCTAAGTGTGCATCCATTATCCTTTGGCTGTAGTCATTGGTCACTCTTAAAACTAATTATTCAAGTGCAGTATGGTTCTGTGACACAAGGAACATGAATGCAATGGAAAATAATGTTAAAGAACGTTTCACTGTGTGTGATTCCTGTGTGATGTATTTGAACAGCAGGGTCTTGTGTAATGGGCTGGCTTTTACTGGACATTTGTCAGAGCAGCTCCTGTTTTGCATTTAGTATTTTAATATCATATATGGAGGTCACAAAGTAATATTTCCGAAATTTGTGTGTAGACTAAACATTATTTCTGTTCTTCATTCTGTGTTCCTAGTCTGGGACTGTGAAGCTGACTAAGCCTGTGGCATTATGGACCCAACAGGATGTCTGCAAATGGCTGAAGAAACATTGCCCTAATCAGTATCAAATCTACAGTGAGTCATTCAAACAACATGACATAACTGGTAAAGTATGCACTCTCAGAAATATTTTACTTACTTAAAATGTGGTGAATTGTTTTACTTTGCTGTTAATAGATTGTGACTGTGCACTGAGGGGTTTTTGTTGAATGTGTGACTAGAGAGTTGCAAGGTTTGGAGCAGAGGGAGTATTCCAGCTTTCATAGGATGTAGTAAGTAATATCTTCATGTCTTTAAAATACAATTTAGATAGTTGAGGGTCAATGTAATGAGGAAAGAAATTATGTCTTTATGTGGGTAAAGGCCTCACCCTTCATTCAAAAAAAAAAAAAATCAAAACCCAACCATTAAGAAATATCCTATGAGGAAAATATAATTTATGTAGATTTTATCTTTCATTGAGGTGTTTGACTAGAATTCATATTCTTTTCTTGTGCCTCTCCTCACTCTTTTTAAAGAAAAAAATTAATCTTTGTGTTATTAACATATAGGATGGGAAGTGATCCCAACTGAGCCTCTCCCTTAGCCTGAAGCAGGATCAGTACAGCAAGTTCATTTCTGATGGATGCTTGTCTAGCTTTGTTCTAGAAAAGTTGCAATTAAGCAGATTTTTGCATCTCTCTGTTCCAGTATTTTATGAGTCTTAAAGTTGGTATTTTCCTAGGATCAGTCTAAAATCAATCTAACCCATTATTTCCAGCCAACAAAACTGGTATCTGTCCAAAATGTGGCTTGAGTACCACCTCTTTCTTACAGTCTTTCCTTCACTGTATAGGGTGCTGCTTCTCAGTTGCACACACTTCCCTTGTCTAAAAAATATTTCTTTGTTCTATGACTCCACAAATACACACAGAACTTCCAAACCTTCAAAACTGTGTCTCTTTTCTTAAAAGAATATATTGAAAGCAAAATTGTATTATTTTCTTATTTACTTTATAAATTGATATTGATTCTGTTATTCTGCTTGACTTGTTAACTCCTACTTAGTTTGCTGTAGTTGTCTTTTGGCTGATCATTTTGAATTGGCATGAGTTTTGCAAATATAACTTGGGAGTTAAATAGAATTTTTGCCCTTATACCATACAGTAATTAATCTGTAAATTGTTTAATATGGAACACTGATTTGTTCTCTGCAGTGCTGGTATATAAAACTGGAAATTGGCACTCAGCCATTTAATATTAAGCAGGAATCTGAGTCTCACATACAAATCTCAGTCTTAACAATAATGCGCTTTTAACTAATGTGTGTTTCAGTCAGTGTCTGACCATGTGCATGGGTTCTTGTGTTGTTTCCAGTATTACCTTCAATCCTGTTGCTGTTTTCTTTCTGATATTATGTGAATTATTGCAAACACAAAAAACTGCCCATTTGTGTTTACTATGTAGCCATGAATACATGTACACACATGCTTGTATTGGTTTGTTAAGTGTTAAGGTTTAGTACATAACCATTGTGCCCTTTTCCTCTCAGTCACCATCTGCTGAATGCAGTCTGTGGGAATGTAGTCTGTGTCTCCATCCATGTGTACAGAGCTGAGTGCATCCAGAGCACTACCAGAAGAAAATTAAGCTATTTTAAAATATTTTCTAGTCCTGCTTTACTGTAGTCTCTAGAATTAAGGCACTGTGAGATGAAGTTGAAAGGAGGACATTTTCATTTCAGCATAAACATTGCTGGAAACCTTGGAGTTTCATTGCAGATGTACGAAACTTTGAACTTCATGGACCTCTATGAAAAAGAAGAATTAAGGTCAATCTTTCTTATGTTACACAAAAGAGGTATAGGGAAAATATTGGTATGAGTGTTCGAAAGTAAATCTGCAGGAAAGAAAAGAATTTTAATTCAGCAACTACCAAAGAAGAAAGAAAATCAATATCTATACAGATTTTAGAAAAGTATAATGTGATAATACTGCGAGTGGAATCGTTAACTCAGGAGGATATTTCCAGTGCTGTTGGTCCTCAGGACTCTGATTATTTGAAGTCTAATAAAGGGAAAGAACAGTGGATTTGTGGCTCAGAAAAAGCAGAGTATGAACGGAGTATTAATGTAAAGATTAAGCCAAGGTAGTGTAACTATTCCCAGATACGGCTGTGGAAAACTTACGTGATTGTTGAAGATTTCTCAGGAATTAATGTGACTTTACAGGCTGTTTTGATATGTAAAAGTATGATGGAAAAGTTCTTAAAAGTGACACAAAAAGGATATTTTAACTTTATTTGAAGATAAAATTTAAGGCATGGTCATAAGCCAGTAAAATTATCTTGAGCAAAGATATCTAACAGTTGTTAACCATAAGTGTTGAGAAGCATGGCTTTTACTTGAGACTCTTGCAGATTACAGTTTATGAGTTGGGGACAAAGATGCAACCAAAACTCGCCTTTTCTTTGTGGAGATTTATACCTCTTTACTACTGATGAAAACCAGCTGCAGATGTATAAGAAAAAATTCTTTATCTGGAAACTTACCTAGTAAGAAAAAAGATCTTCATATTAACAGTGATCTTGAGGGCATTATGGGTAGGCAGAGTGTACTCTCATCAGATTTGCAGATGACAGCAAAATTGTGGATACCAGTCTATAGACTCAAGTAGGAACAATCCATAGGGATCTAGGCATGGGGACCAGACATAGGCAGGACTGCATCAGTAGGACCCTTACGAAATTCAACAAGGATAGTTGCAAAGTTGTGCCACTGGGAAGGCCAAGGCTCCTTCACCCCACTGAAACTGGGATTGACTGACTCTGGTGAAGAGGACCTTGATAGTCAGGAGGACAAAATGAGCCAGTGTTGTGCCTTGCAGCAATGAATGCTGTCACTATCAACAGGAGCACAGGAACCTAATTAAGAGTAGTCATTATTCCCTTTATTTCTTAGACTATGGTTCTTAGATCTCCAGTGCAGTTAGGGTGATGGCTGCAAAGATGCTCAGGGCTGTAGCTCTTGCCCTGTGATCAGTGGATTGAAGGAGCTGGGCTTGTTCAGTCTGGGGAGAAGGCAGCTTGCCAGGGTGGGATGGGGGCACTAGCAGCAGCCCCCACTATACAGAAGGAGGTTATCAAAATGATGGAACCTGACCCTTTACAGTGATGTATGAGACACATAAGGCTGAGGCTGAAAACAAGGAGAAACTTTCTTCCCCCATTCTTTGGAATGGGTCGCTTAGTTTCTGTTCTGGGAAGGTTTCAAGTCCCAGCTAGATAAAACCAATCTGATCTCACAGCTGACCTTTTTTTAAGCTGGAGATTGGACCAGAAATCTTGTGGGGTCCCTTCCAGTCTGAATTCTTCTATGGTCCTATGATTTGCTGATTACTTACTGAGTACCTCAGAATCAGCCTTGAAATGCATTTTGCAGCCAGTTAGGGAGAGAAATATGGAATAGTCTAATTCGAAATTGGGAGATTTTTTTTAATACATTAAATCCTTGGATTTAGGGAGTGGAGCATGTGGTTGACTTACTCAGCAACAGGTGAGAAGTATTTTTAAGGTGTCGGACCAGAGACAGAACAGAAAGAATCTGAAGGTGTAATACTGAGCAAGATCTAAGGGCATCTGACAGGAATTAACGGTGGTGGGAAAAATAAGAAAAGGGAGGGGAAAAAATGACAGTGGTCTGTACAACAAAGAAGGCAATGCCATGGTAGGGTCATGTCACTGGGGGCTCTACAATGGGTGTTGGCATTTACACCAGTAGGAGGAGACATAAAAAGTTGCATTGACTTGCCAGTTTTTCACACTCATTTTATATGGATATATTCCTGGTGATAAACCTGAGAAATGGATCTTGCTCTGTGTGCATTTGTGACTTTGAATTTGCTGGGCAGCAGTACTTTTAGATGACAGGGGAGTTCTAGAGAGATGAGTTATTTGATGGTCTTATCCTGTACCATTGAAGCAAATGATTTTTCCAATGTGTCAGCATTAACAGGAACAAGACTGGGCATAGGATGACTAAGGAATAATTATTTTGGGGCAAATGGTCCATTGACAAAGTAAGAAAGAAGATGTCTAAGTAATTGTTTACGGATATATGATTTAAAGGCAGGAAGGAAGGAAAGGAAGGAAACAAGGAAACAAACAAGGAAGGAAGGAAACTGTGTTTCATGTTTTGTTTTTACACCATGTTCCCCAGTGTGCTAGTGCATATCTTCAGAGCAAGAGGTTTTTAATGCTATGATCATTAAACAAAACTCATTCTGTCAAAGTAATACCCAAGAAGTACCTTGGTTCAACTGAAGGAATTTGATAAGAGGTACTTGAAAGGACTTGAGCCTTTTTAAATTAAACTTTTAAGAAGGAAAGGAAGAGGACTCAAGAATACCTCATTTTAGTTTTAGAAGGGACCAGAGCTTCTGAATATTCATTAAATACAAAACAGCACCTTGGAAAATTAAATATAAACTGCTAATGAAAACCTGCTGCAAATAAAATCTGGCTAATTCTAGTTTTTTTAAAGATGCTTGCATTAAGTAAGCTTTATTGACATAAATAAGCTTTATGACATGAAATTAATATAAAATCATGCTTTCAAAATCAGCATTGATTAATTTTTTTCACTCCAATAGTGTATTTATAGATGTTAGGGTTTATCATATCAGATGAAATGATCAAGTTATTCAGCATTTTAGTGAAGAGACAGTCTCATGGTTTAAGGTACTACACTGGAATATGGAGGTATCTTGTTGCTATTTCAGTTTACTCTGGAACTAAACTGGAAGTTTACTTTGGAATCTGAATCCTCAAGGTCTAAGTTATTGTCTTTCTATACAGAGGAAGTTTTGTTTTTTTAATCAAAATGTTACCAGATATCTTTCTAATTTTTAGAACATTAATAACTTAATTCATGGACCTCAGGTGAGTTTTGTGGTGCAACCAGTGCAGTGACTTGGGGATGAAAGGTGTGCAGTGGACTGCAGGGGCCTATGTTTCATTCCTGGCTCCAGGGCAGGAAGGGTGGCCAAAACCAGGTGAGTTTATTAACTCTGGTGAGACCTCCTGAATGTATTCTTCCTTTGCCATATGTTTTGGTTGATGTGCAACAGAGATAAAGATTCCAGTGTTGTTAAATGTGTTGTGATATATGTAGAAAAGATATTGTTTGAGTCAACCAAGCCTTCCTGTTAACAGGTCTGTTTCATTTGGAACAACTTCTGCTCGCTTCCTGACCCTTCCCTTGGCAAGTGATTCCATCATTATCTTTCATCCTTCCATTATTGATGAGTATTACACTGACTCAAAATATCTCTTGTGCCAATGACATAACACACCTAATGTGAGGCCTGATACAAGAAGCAAAATGAAGTCTTCTTTAAAGTGGCCTTTGTATGTGTTCCCCAACTGTTTCCTGACATTTGTTCCTCGAGAGTCTTCTCACAGATCCTACTGTTGTTCCATTGCAGAAGACTATATAAACTGGCACCTTTTCTTAGATTATTTTATTGGACATTGTTTTATTGTCCCTTAAACACTGGTCACAGCCTACCTTTTAGGTTGCTATTGGTAGAGGTGTGTTTATGATCAGGTGTAGGACTGATACCAAGCAAAGAAGGTCCTGGGTCAGGGCAATGTGTTGTAGGAAAAGTACTTAAGGCTCCTCTAAAACACTATTTAAGTTTCTCTTTCCTTGGTCCCAAACTGTAGCAAGTTTTAAACATTCTTCAGCACTGTCATATATCTCAGAAAGCACCTTCATTGTGTCTAGATTGAGGGTGTATCAAATAAAGTATTAGTTACCTTCCTCGTTTTGCATATGACAGTGCTCTTCAGCACAACAGATGTCTTCTGCCAAGCAGTGTTAGTCTGATAATGGAGAGCAGAAGCAACTTTCATCTCCAGCCATCTCTGCCAATCCTTTCTGCTTTCTGTGGTGCAAAGCTTAAACCAGCCTTACCCTCTGTCCTTATTTATGCCACATTTCGATACTCTTTCTGTGAAGTCTTAACAGTAATGTTGGTTGGTGGGATGTCAGATCAATCCTGACTACATCCATCTGCCATTTAAAAAATAAAATCAAATCACTGCTTCACCTTGGAGAGAGCTTTTACTCTGCTGTCTGGATAAGGTTTGGCCTATTTGAAGCATTCTTTGTGGAGCTGTGATGCTTGTGCTGGAAAATGTGAAGGACTGAAGAGTTTTTCCTGTTTCATATTTGGCTGCTCTCAAATTTTTAACACGTGGAACACATCAAAGAGTGATGAGTGTCAGGATAAGGCTTCTGTTTGCATAATATATGGCAACTATTCTTTATTCATGGAAGAATATCCGAAATATATTAATGTAACCCTGTGTTTATATAGCATAGAATTGAAAGAAGTTGGAAAAATAGAAATCTTTTTTCAGTATTCAGCCTCCTTCTGACATAGAAAATTTTGTGTGAAAATAATTCTCTCTCATGTCTCAGCAATGGTTTCTGGGTCTGTCTTTTCAGTCAGATGATAGCTCATAAAATATATGGCAAAATTCCACAGCATGAGACAAACTGTGGTGGCTGCCAAAAGATCTGGTAAAACCAGGAAGGCTCATCTGCAGACAACAAGGGGACAGTGAGGTATTCAAACACTTCAAAGGAGTTGTAACTTAAATATAATATAGTTGATTATTTTCTGATCTGTTGTCATTGATACATAATCTGTGGAGTTCATCAATTAGTAATGAGGTAGATATTTTTTCTCTTCTGTGCACAAACCAGTGGGTTTGTGTTGGGTGCTCTTATTTGTTACATAAAATTCAGTGTGGAAGAAGTGATAATATAATCTGTTCTGTTTGGTAGAAAAGGGAACTTGATAAAGGGCTTGGCCTTGCTTGTCAATGATGTTAAATTCCATGTCTGTTAAATTCAGGATGAAGTTTCCATGCTCGTAATCCATTATCAGCTGTGAGATCTGCTGATGAACGTTTTACAGTTTCCTGTCTTAGTGGATATTTTCTAGGTCAAGCAGTTTTTCCTTGGTACGCTGTATCCACTTTACCTGGGAAGATCTCTCCTGGTCTCAGTAAACAGTTGCTCTACAGCATATTCAGAAGTGAATTGTATTCTAGCTGCCTCTTTTTCTTTCCTTCAGTATTCAGTAGAGCTGTGATAGCCAGATTCACTGTAGCTGTTACTCCTGCCTGATGTAGAACACAGAATCCAAATCATCTTTGAACTGAAAAGTATATTTCCAGTCTTTTAGCTTCTGAAATTCCCTGTCAACTTATCGCAGATGAGTTCTTCTGTACTCTTAGAGTATGAGAGGAGAAAAGAGAGAAGAAAAAGTGCTCTTCGTTTGAAGCAGTGTTTAATTGTTCCTTGGAACTTACTCTTCATATGCTGTCAGATGAGGAATTAATGTTTCATAATTATACATGCAATGATAATTGGATTATTCCTTCCCTCTAACACAAGGGTTTTTTAATTTTTAATTTAATCTTGTTATACTTATTTTAGTAATTTTTCCTAACTAGAGATCATATCATGTTTTACTGTACTCCTTGGAAAGATCTTTGTTGTACAGTCTTTGTAAACTCGATCCATTGTATTCTCCACAGAACACTGATTCACAACAATATTGTGTACAGTGCACCACCAGAAACTCTCACCATGGCAGCCAGTTTCAAAATCAATTTCTGTTCCTTACTCAGAAGAGATCTAAAAATGTGAATTAGGATAAGATACAGAAAAGTGTATCAAATGTCTTAGCAAACCCTATTTCAGAAATTCTCATACTATGTTGTAAAGCTTTGTGATATTTCCTAGTTTGCTGATAAGGCTGCACAGTGAATCTACAAGAAGAACTGAACACTGATTGTAATCCACTGACAGAGCCAAAAAGCTTAAGAGCCACTGAAATAGCCTTTGGGTGCCTACCCATCTATCTCAGGTAACTCAGGCATCCACCTTCAGTGGGATTTGTAAAACCAAGGGTAAGAGGGTTAATTACTGAAGTAGTAAGTGGAGAGGAAATGATTGCCTCTAAACAGATTATTTTAGTGGACTTACTATAGCTAAGAGAAGATGTTATGAAAACACCCCTTTTATGTTTACCCTATTTCCTTTGTCAGCATTTTGTTTTTGACCCTCCTCATGTTCTTGATGAAGCCTGCTTTTATCAACTATTTTGTCCTTAGCTGCTTTACAGGGATATTAATTATTTTATTAAAAGTTTTAACATTTTGGCCAATATCAAAGTTTTACCCTCTCGTTTAATTCTTAGAATGTTTTTTTCCTATACATTTTTGGATCTATCACTAACCATTAGTGATTACATTATTACTTTACCATACTTGATTAATAAAGGCTGAGGAAGAGCCCTTTGTCTAGAAGCTGGGCAAGGTGAAGCTCTAATGTTATTTGGAAGACCTCCAAGGAATAGCCTGAAGCCATGGAATGCAGCATTCTTAACTCTGATGGCACTTCTTTATTTCCCTTTTTTATATTTCCCCACTTGATTAATACTACTGAACAACTTCAAGATGGTGCATAATGATCTGGAGTCTCTCCACTCAAAGGTTGGACTCCTTAGTTTAGAACTGGCCACTAAATATTTAGATGTTTGCATGAGTTGTGTTGATTCCAAGTGTTTTACCCTGACTGAAGTCTAATTAGGCTATTTTTCTGTGGGGTTTTTTTCAAACTCCTGATGTATTTGTGGAGTCTGAAAATTATTATTCCAGCTTGGTTAAACTGATGGTTATCACTGCTGAGTTCTCATTTCCCATTAAGTCAGGCTTCCCTGCAACACTTCAGAAGTTTTGGATCCCATTCTGGTGTACCAGGAAAAGAAATGGGAGGTATTGCAGGGTCTCCTTTCAGGTAACTTTTGCTATTGTTTGGGAAGAAATATTTGTTGCCTTTGCTGTGCAACTATGACATCAATTTTATGGCTCAGTTGTAGGTATGGAAAACTTAGATGAGGAAAACTAGACTGATTAAGTGGAGGAGTTGTTAGAGGACCATACAGTTCTTAATTTTGAAAAAGTGAATTAATTTGCTGCTTAGTGGGTGTGTGTTTGTGATATCAGAGCAGCTAGAGCTGATTTTTTTTTATTTCAGCTTGTTACTTGCCAGCATGTGCTATTCATGACACAGGGGTTTAGTCTTAGTGTAATCTTATAATTATTTGGCAGTGTTCCTTAGTCTAATAATACATTCAACCTCATGGTGAAATGCAGAAGGAAGCTCCTGATATCTGAACCTGGATGAAGCCATGGTTGAGAGTTTGAATTCTATTTTGAACAACAGGAAGAATTTTTTCACTGAAAGGGGATGGTCAGGCGTTGGAAAAAGTTGTGCAAGGAGATGGTGTTGGGAGTCCACATCCCCAGAAATGTTCAGGATATGTCTGGACATGACATTTAGTGCTATATGGTTTAGTTGACATGGTGATGTTGTTTGGTCAAAGACTGGACTTAATCTTGGGGGTCTTTTCCAACCTTAGTGATTCTTTGATCCTAAGTGTGTATTTAATCTCTCTCATCCATTGGTCTGCAATATCCTGTGCTCCTTCTCTCACCTCTGACTTGCTGTTGCCTCCAGATGCCCTCCAACAATTATGCGGTGATTCCACCTTCTTCATGGTCTCTGGTTTATAATTCATATGTAGACAACGACTCCAGTCTTGCAGCAAGTCTCTGACAACAGGATTAACCGCATCTGTCACAGCCCTATGTTCTCAGCTGTGTTCTGGTTCCTCTGCCGAGATTCTAGGCACAACCCACAGGAATTGAGCTGGCTTCTGCAGCTGCCCTCTGCCGAGTTCCCCCGCTGCGGCTGGGCAAGCAGCCAGCTGCAGCGCCCAGCCCGTCCCTCGGCGGCTCCGGCCGCTCCTCGGGCTGGCTCTTCCCCGGGGCTGCCTGCCGCCGCTTCCCTTGCGCAGCCTGCGCGCCGCCTGCAGGGGGCGCCGCCGCACCGGGAACGGCCCGCGGGCAGCGGAGCGTCAGGGAGCCGCGGCCGGCCTTGGCCCGGCTTTATCCCGGCCTTGGCCCGGCTTTATCCCGGCCTTGGCCCGGCCTTGGCCCGGCTTTATCCCGGCCTTGGCCCGGCTTTATCCCGGCCTTGTCCCGGCCTTGTCCCGACTTTATCCCGGCCTTGTCCCGACTTTATCCCGGCCTTGTCCCGGCCTTGTCCCGGCCTTGTCCCGACTTTATCCCGGCCTTGGCCCGGCTTTATCCCGGCCTTGTCCCGGCCTTGTCCCGGCTTTATCCCGGCCTTGTCCCGGCCTTGTCCCGACTTTATCCCGGCCTTGGCCCGGCTTTATCCCGGCCTTGGCCCGGCTTTATCCCGGCTTTGTTCCGGCCTTGTCCCGACCTTATCCCGGCCTTGTCCCGGCGTTCGTGCGGCCCCGCGCAGGAGTGACAGCTGCGCTCGGGAGAGCCTTCCTCACCCGAAGCCTCCCCGCTCTGCTAATGAGCTTGTCAGCGCCTCGTTTGTCATGTCCCTCCTTGATTCTGTTTTTGGAAATACCAGCCCAGCCACTTTTGCAGACAGCAAAAAGACTAGGAGAGAAAGGATTTCTCCCTTCTCTACCTCCCCCATATTACAATAGAAGTAAAATACAAAGCTGGGATACTTTTTTTATTATTATTTATTTATTTTTTTTTTATTTTTATTGCTGGAAGTCCTGAAGTAGCTGCCCTCTACTAGTCAGGGTTTGCCAAAGGAATAGCTTTCACTAAAAAGAAGTGCCTCTTGGTGCTCCAGTGGAAATTGTTTGATTTGATATAGTTAATTGAACAGGTTGAAAGTCTGACAGGGTCCAGGGCAGTGCATCTGACCCCAAGCTTCATCCTTGTTATAGCAGAATGCACAGTGCAGGGAGGTCACAAATACCTGGCTCTTCAGCAAACATGTAAGGACCCAGCTCCAGAATTTTCCTGTGGATTCTGTGAAAGGAGCTGTTGGAATGAAAAAAAATATAATAAAAGGCTGGATTCTGTCCAGGCCCTTACTGCATTGAGGAATTGACTCTCATTCTTTCACCCAGCAAGGATCTGCACACCCTGAATAGTGTTTATCTGGTTCCTCAAATCCTAGTGGTGACCAGCACTGAACTGCTGCAGAAGAAGGCTTCCTGCCCTTCTGTAGGAATCCAGAAAAATGCTTGCTACTCAGAAAGGGGAATCGACTGTGAGAAACATGTATATTTTAATTGATTCTGTTACCCGTGAATCAAAACCACACGTTTATAAATGTGAGTCTACTGACACAAAACTTTATGATTAGTCTGAAGCATGTACGTGTGGATTTATCTGTGAACCTTTTTAACAAGGTGGACTAAAGACATGGCTCCTTAAAAAAACCCATGACAGAATACAGTCTTCCCTCACCTGAGGTTTCATTATTGTTACTGAACTTCAGTTACTTATTAGAGGCAGATAATTGTTATACAGCAATCAACACCAAGTGTTTGGCCTCAGATAAAACTTGGGGGACTCCTATTCTGCTGGCTTCTTGTTAACCACAGCTACTATCTAACTTAATCCAGTATATGAGTGCTTGTATTCGGTAGCTGTGTTGCTTACTGAAAATCAGGCGTTCTGTTCTTCAGTGGCTACAGTCTGCTGTGGATTTTGGTCTTTTAACCCTGCAGAAAAGGATGGGGGAAAAACTATAAACAAACCCAAAATAAAAAAAAACAAAAACAAAAACAAAGAAGACAAAAAATCATGTCAAAACATGAGCTGTCCCACAGAAGTTTTCAGAATCTCAAGTGCCTGCAACCCATCAGGCTGTGCAGACCTTACCCTGCTTCCCAGTATTTCTGCTTGAAGCATGAGGAATTCGTGCCTGCCAGGTTGGTAAGAGAAGCCTCCAAGTTCGACAGAAAAAACTGTTGCTTCTTAATCACTGAATAAAAAACCCAAATGCTCTCCCAAGGGGAATTTGAGGTTTTGTTCTGTTTTGTGAAATGCTAAACAACGATGCCCTTGAGGAAATGTGTATCTTTTGTCAGTGTGCCATGTGTTTGAGACAAGCTGTCAATGTAATCCCAGTCCTGTCAGCTGTACTGACAGGGCACCTGCATTGCACAGGGCCTGCTGATACTGTGCTGCCATTACAAGGAGGTCTTTTACTTAAACGTTTGATCCTCAAAAGTTTATGAGTATAAACCCCAGTCAGCCTCTCTGCAGGTTCTGTTGGGTGCAGGGAATTGCTGAATTGAGATTATTTTCCTGTTTGCAGGTCAAAATTATTTTGCTTAGCAGTGTTCTTTTGAAGCCATCTAGTCCAACCCCCTTGCTCAAGCAGGGTCAAATAGAACAGATTGTCCAGGAGAGTGTCCAGTTGGGGTTTGGATGTCAGCACAGTTGTTTTATTTAATCAAGGTTTTCCTTGACTACAGCTTTGAAGATATAATTTTTAATGTTTGTTTTGCATAGGTTATGTAGATTTTATCTTACAGTACTTGTTCTTGATCTAAATATAACAGAACCTGAAGATGGATTGATAAAGTTATTCAAAAAACAGTGCCAAATGTGCAGTGATCCCAAATAGCCTATAAGGAAATGTTTGTTGCATGTTCCAAATTTTTGTTGCTGTTTTAAGCTATAAACATTGTCTGGAGAAATGCCAGGTATGTGACAATCTATTATGAACATATCAAACCTATGAAGTACTGCAATCCAATCTGCTGTCAAGCTCTAGTTGAATTTCCATGCAAAATTGCTCATGTCCATTGGTTTATGGATGCTCTATGCATATAGATAAAGCTTGTCATATATTGGTTTATCAAAAACAAACAAAAGACAGCTTGATTGTGATGAATGTCACCTGTAACCATTATCCTAGGCTAATCTACTGCTGAATTTGCCATCCACAGATGTGTGCAGTCCTTTTTTATGTCCCATTAAGCCATATGCAGACCCACATCGTAGTGACTCATTCCAAGTCTGTCTCATGGAGAAAGCTTCTTTCTGTTAATAAATTATGGTCTGCGATTTTTTTATTACTTTCAACACAAGGAGCTACAGACCTGTTAGCCTCTTGCCAGTTCTGCCAAATGAATGGAACAGTTAATTTGGGCTTCTGTCAACAAAGAATTGCATTGTGTAGGTAATACCAGTTATCTTGATGCTCAGCCTGTCAAACTAACCTGGTACATTTTTCTTTTTTTCTTTTGGGTTTTTTTTTTCCATTGGCAAGGATACAAGTTTAGTATTTATCAGCTTCCATGCAGAATACATGCATTTTTTTTCCCAGAAAGCATACAGCTTAGGATCACATGACATCTTAATTAAATGTGTGCCATTTAATTCCATATGCTGCATGCTGGAAAGAGGCTGGTTCATTGACAGATGCCGCTACGCAGTAGGGAGACACTAATGAAAAGGGCCTTTATTGGTGTCCCCTGGTTTAGCTGGTTGTGCAGCATCGTTCAGCCTTTCTGTGTTGGTTGCCTAAGTGTAGCAGTTGATGTGGTAGCAAACAATCAGGAGGGTGTGTGAATGCTACAGGTGTGGTACAAATAATCCAGCTAAATGGTTCTGAGAAAATGTGCTTTATTGAGCCAAATGTAGTGTGGTAGATGAGAAACCCCTTCATCCTGCCAGTACATCCTCTTCTCCCTTGGAAAGCAGGCTGTGAAGGGAAAAAAATGAGTTGGGAGTTAGTGTAGGTAGACACATTACATGTACTCTAAATGAAAAGCTAATGGGACTAATGTAATCTCTTGTTATAAAAGTTGAATTGAATAGCAGTCATTGTTGTAATGTACACAGGTCAGGCTGCTTAAATCTACGAGGATACTGTGTCTTGTTGTGATGTTTTAATTTTAAGAGTAATGTAGAGCTAGATAGAAAGCAGAGCACAGGCTTTTCCCAAGCCTGGAAGGTGAGCCTTGTGTTGTCATGTTACAGGAGATGAAGCTGCTGAAAGGAAGGTTGATAGGTGACTTGATAACTGGATATAGGGACTTAGCAGGACAACAGTGTGCGTTCAAAAGCTGAAATTGGAAGCTTGAGTGATTCAGTAATCGGAAAATAAATCCTGGCTTTGCAGGTCATTCAGCAGTGGAAGTACTTACTAGGAAATAGGGTAGACTTTGACAAACTCGAGTTTTCAAAAGGTGAAAAAGGTGGGTGGAAAAATACATGGTGTGTGTATGTGCAGTACCCAGGCTGCATGGTCACAGGGATCCTTCAGCAGAAGTATTAGCAACCTCTAGATTCCAGTACACTCTGCAACCTTATTTTGTGAATTTGGGTAGGGGATGTATTTGCAGTTTTATTTTTCTGTTTCTTGCGAGTCTATGCCTTTAGAAGCAAATACCCCTCAGAAGCTCACATAAGCCTTGAATTAGGCACCCAACATAGCAGGAGAAACCAGTTAGCAAAAGTACAGGTAAAACAATCTACCAATTGTTCTTTCAGTGCCCTGCACATGTTTTTTCCTACTTGTTCAATCAGTATGTCAGACGAGGTCTAGGGTAAAACTGATACACAGGCATTCACACTTCAGGCTGAGTGTGAGCAGTCCTGCGTACTCCTGGATATAGCCCTGTTGTAACCATTATGTTTGGAGTAACTACTTGTACCTAGGGAACTATGTAGTATTTTCCCAACAGCTCTCTCCTATGGTTCAAATCTCTTTTATTTTCCTGCGTTTGACCAGACAGCAAGATAGGCTAGATACACATACTAAAAAAAAAATCTAAATGAGATTTTCTTTTCTGAGATGTCTTTTCTTTGAATTCCCCTGTGAATTTCATTTTGCAAATATATCAAATGTGATGTGAAAAGATGATGTCTGTAAACAATCTATTACACATTTCTTACAAACCCAGTTGGATGCTGATGCATGCTCACATACCTGCCACTCCTTTAATTCTCTTCTTAGGCATCATTTCTGTACAAGCCTGTTAATACCATCTGTTTTCCATGTCTATGTACACATTAGTTTTAAAGCAGATAAACATTTGTTGCTGAAGCTGCATATGATGTTCTTTTGCTAGGACACGTACCAGAACTTGCAGTCTGGTAGGAGACTGACTTCTTGAGCTGTTGCCTGGGAGTCTCTTTACATTTGTCACTTCAAAAGTGGCTCTTGCACTGTCCTAAAAATGATAATGAAAAATAATTATTGAAGACCATTTCTTCTGAAAGCATAACCCTCTGAGTATGTTTTCTGATTCAGAAATGTGTGGCTATCAACTAATGTAGCCTGGATCAGATCAACAGAAGGATTTTAGCCATGGAACTATCTTTGGCCTATAAATGCTACATGCAGTATTGCCAGCTGTTGCTGGGGTGGGACTTAGAGCTGCAAAGTGCAGACATCAAATCACTCTGACAGAAAGCAAGGTACACACTGGCTGTCTTCATTACATTTTTAGGCAAGAGTGTATTTTTGTGCAAATGCTTTTGCTTTTTTTCTGGGTTTATGGCTTCTTTGGGTTTAAATAGACTATACTCTCAGGGTTTGAGATTTTGCAAAAGCTCTCAATGGATTCAGATTGTGAAGTTCAGGAGTCTCTGATGTCCATTCAGAATAGTTCAATGTTAATATTAAATGTAAGCATTCCAGGAGATTTTACTTTGGTGTGTGAACTTTCTTTAACAAAAGCAGAAACAGTTACCTACTCAAGTCAGAGGATATTGTCCATAAAACTGTCCAAGATTTTTTCTTGTTTTTTTAATTTTTTTTCCTTGATAAGGCTAAATGTTAAACTGTGCATAAATGATTCAAAGAGAAACTGAATCATCTGAGAGTCTGATTTCCTGGACCTTGTAATTTTTACATCTGCAGTACTGCAGTATGGCATAGCTTTGCCTGAGCACAGCTCTCAGACTAGTGAAGGATCACATGGAGTATTCATGAGCAGTCTTCTCTCTGGGCTGAGTGAGATGGAGCTTTGAGGCAATGGTCTGTGATACTGCAGTGGAGGAATACATTCTTCGATGCATGTGCACCTGCGGATTCCAGCTGCAGCTCAAAATGTTGAACTTCATCGACTCCCACATTGCTCATTATCAGAGCTGAATTCAGTGGAGCTGTCCCTAACTACTTACAGTGATTACAGATATAGGTGATGGTTTCTAATCTTCTACAGAGGCCAGTCACTGGAGGACAGTGAGGGTTTTATTTTGCCAATGAATTACACAGCAACTGGCTGACAGTAGAGGAAGTATCGAGTCTTCTGTTTCAGGTACTGATTAATGTCCGTTCAAAGCGCTGCAAATTCAGGATCTAACTGGATCCTTCCAGTGTATTTTTTTTTGTCCTAGACTTTATTTCTTTTTTCTTCTGAGAATTTTTGTCCATCTGTTGAACAATCTTCCTTTCCAGTAGTGGAAACCTTTAGAAGTACATGCACAAACAGTTCTCTCATTGTACCCAGCTCCAAAAAGGCACTACCTGGCTTGGATGACTCTGTTCCTGAGCCTGGGGTTGGAGCATGCACAGTCTCTTGAAATGACTCTTTGAGTGGGTCTGTTGAGTGGTTGCAGACTGAAATGCTTTGAAGGTTCTAACATGAACAAGTTTAAATAGATCTTCATGAAGACAGCACATTGGCACAAAGGCTTTCTATCATGTTGTACTTTCCAGTTAGAAACAGTGGGGTATTTTTCTTCTTCCCAACAGTTACTTAGTTCTTTTAACTGAACTGCAATTATTTTCCCTGACCTTGCATTGAAGATCATTGAAATTTTGGTAATGATAATTAAGCCTAAAAAAATAAATCTGGTACAAATTACTGGACACTGAAATTTTCAGCCTCAGTGATTGAAGTTCAGAAACACTTGATGATTATGAAAGGTGTCAAGCAGCTATAATCATAGTCATTGACACCTGTGCTGTATGTGTGTACAAAAATATGTATTTGGTCACCTTCATGAGGAATGCATGTAATGGCTCATTGTTACAAGTGTTTCTATTTGGCTGCTTTGCATATTTCTGTCTGTAAAGGGAATATGTGTTTAGAGGGTTTGTTGCTATTCTGTGGGTCAAGTGTATACTTTATGGAAGCTTTCATTTTCTTCTCATACTACTTTATTTAACAATGAGTTTTTCAAACTAGAAGTGCATTATCATTATGTAGATGTAGAAATGTAGAAAATAATCATCAGTAAAATGTATTTCTTATGCATAGTATGTTGTATATGCAGTTTCTGTGGGTAATGATTTTCATGGATTCTCAAAACTACTTATACATGGTTTTCAAATCTGTTCTATATGCATCTTTAAAGCAGTGATGTAGCTGTAGTTAGGAGTGTGCTATATCAGGCTGAAGATGCATCTAGAGTAGAATCTTCTCTGTCCAAAAGTAATTCTTAGGAAGGAGTGTGAATACAGGACAAACATATTTCCTACTAATACCCTCCTGCCTTCCAACAGTTTGAAAACATTATTATTATTATTTGAACACATAGCCCAAATCTCTGTGGTGATACATATAAGTAAAGGACATGGAACTTGAAAGCTGTCATTTTGATTGCTGAGAGCTGAGCAGTGCAGCTTTAACACTGATTTTGTGAGTGCTGGTGGTGGTGTGTTTTGTACTAGAAGAATATTTAAAGATGTAAGGAAGTAATAAGTGTATTAAAAAAACTCAAAACACAAAATGAAGCAAAAACCCAGGCTGATGAATTAGAAAACTGTGTGCCCCTTGATTGTTGTTTTCTTGCTATTTAGTTATTATTTTAGTTTAAAAACTTATTTTCTGGAGTAGTTGATGGCACATATATTCTGATGTCCAGAAAATTCCCTAAATGAGCAGAAAATGCAACCAAAATGCTCCTGTGAGTCTCTCACTTCTCATCAATGATCCAGGTTTGTGGTGCTTGATTCATACAATAGTTTGGATTGTAAGAGTCCCTTAAAAGTCATCCCAAAAGGATCCTACAAGTCCAAATTCCCCCTACCGTGGCCAGAGGCGCCTTAAACTAGATCAGATTGCTCACAGCCCTGTCTAGCCTTGACATTGAATGTGTCCAGGAATGGGGCATCTACAGCTTCTCTGGGCAACCTGTTCCACTGTTTCACCACCCTCACTGAAAAAATGTCTTACTTACATCTAGTCTGAATCTATCCTCTTTAGGATAAAAAATAGGCCTTACTAAAAAGTTTGACCCTGTCTTTCTTATAGGCCCCCTTTAAGTACTGAAAGGCAGCAATAAGATCTCCCTGGAGCCTTCTCTTCTCCAGGCTGAACAACCACAGTTTGAGATATTTCTGTCAACATTGATGGAAGTTACCTTTGAAGAACTTGCAGTATTTACTTACAGATCCCTACTGCTGCAATACAGTTCTGACCTTCAGAGACACCACTTCTGAAGAGCTCACAAAGCCTTTTTATTTTGTTGAATTTGATGAATGATGCCTGGCTTTCATTTCCCTGACAGACTGTTTATTTTCACCAGGTGTGCTTCAGGGCTGACTCTCTGTTTGTTTGTTTTTCTCCTTTATTAGAGAGATAGTTAGTTGTCAGTAAAATAACAATTACAGTATCTGAGCATTTATTGCATGTTCTGGAATACCAGATGTCAGAATATATCTTAGAGAAGAAAGATGGAAACTTTATCTCTTTTTAGTCATAGTAGTCTTGAAAATATAAGGCAAAGTAGAATATGGCTTTTTACATTCCATCTGAGTGAATCCTTCAGTAGTAAGCAACTATTTGCATACTCTTTATGTAAGCAAGCTCTAGCTAAACAGCATCCACTAAATCTTGTGCAGTCTATTGCTGACTTGCAAGAATGCTGGGAACTGTTACACCAATATGATCATCCATCTGGCAGAAAAGCGCTGTAAACTGCAGTGCCATTAACACTCTTGTGTAGCAGAAGCTTTGATGTGCTGTATCCATTCTGTACCTCAATGAATTACACACAGTAAAAGAACAGTATGAACAACTGTAGTCTGAAACACTTTTGTTCAAACCTGCAGTTATAATTGGTAGTGAGCGACTGTAGGAAGCAGTATCTTTCGATACTATCTCTCAAAAATATATCAAAATTATTAAACAGATTTCCCATAGAATTTGAGGACTTGCTAATACTAGGCAGATATGTGATTAAAAACCAAAAAAACTAAGCATGCAGCTTGCTGGTTTTCAATAATTTATGGCTTTCTTGAGTGCAGAAAAGTGAAGCTGCCAAATTCGACCTTGGACCAAAATCATAGCTGGAATATTGTACTTGTTTTGTTTTATGTAAACCACAGTGACGAGTCATGTAATTGTTTTCTGTAGGAGTTTATTGAGAAGTCCTTGAACGACTGCAACTGCAGAGGCCCAACATGGACAACAAATTAGTTTAACTCAACTTCAAATTGTTTTGCATTAACAAGCCCTGTGACTAAACTTTGTGTGTCATTTGGTTGTCAGACCACATTGGAAGTGGACTAACTTAGACATGGGTTGGATTTGCCCTCCACAAAGTAAGCGTGGATGCCCTTGTGTCCTCTTGCAATTCTTGCAAGCATACTAAGTGTTTTAAGTAGTTCCTTGTAACTCATACAGCCAGTAATGCAGTAGCTCAGTGGAGACTGATGTGTTCTCTCCTGCTCCTGGGGCATCCTGGCATGATTTTATCTCCAGTTTTAAGTATTGGTGTCCAACTGTGACCATCCCATACAATTCAAGTCTGTGGGGAGATGACATATCTTTGTGCTGTTTGGTCCCAGTCATGCCTCAGGCAACTGTATTGTGGTCATGCACTGGAAATATTCAGTGTAATTGACCCCTGGAGAGGGGAGCTTTATCTTTGTCAGGTGTCAGGCAGAAGTTTAACAGAGCTGTAAAGTCAGGAGTCAGGCAGGTTCTGAGCAAGGAGGCAGCCAGGGCTCTCTGTCTTAGGAAAATGGAATAGCTGCACTCACACTGTATTCACTATTGCCTCTCAACAATGCAGTAAGGGGTGTGATAATCTAACTTAAAAATCTTCTGCATCTCTTGCTAGAGATGCTGTATTACTTTCAAACCTTGTGGTAGTGTCAATAATATAACTCTTACCCAAACCCATGTGCTGCTGAAGCATGTGGAGTCATAGACATCTTTAGTGAGCCCAAGTTAGAAGGAGAAAAATCTGGACTGCAGCTCTCTACCTCAACCAATAATGTTTCCAATTCCTGTAAGTATTAAAGACTATGTAGAAATAGAACTTAATGGAAGGAGAAATTATGTACTTAGAGTCTTCCTGCCCACAACACTGCTGGACTGAATGTAGCATTTAGAGGTGATGCAAATTCTTCATTCTTCTTTTAGGGTGATAAGAAAGCTCAGAAGACTGATACTTGTCTTTCCACTGTGTGGGTTTTTACCACAATCCAAAAATAATAATAAAGGATAAAAAATAACAGTATCACCTGACTGAAAGATTCTTAAGAAAGGTACTTGAGACAGTTAATGTGCTTTTTTTTCATTGTAGAATCAGTGTGAGAAGATAGAAATTTAACTGATAGAGAAATAATTTAGCCTCCTTAAGCAAATGCTGTTCTAGCTTTGGACAGCCTTAGGACTCTGCAATAAAAATGGCTTAATGTGAACAGTTATTGACCTTTTATTATTAAAAATAATAAATAATATCCTGACATGTCATTGTATTTGTCATTTGATGGTTTTATACTCCTCTCTTCTATTTTAAAGCACAACTGTTATAATACCCAACCAGGTCCTACAACAAACAGAAAATAATTATGTGAGAATAACTTTGTACATAACAGTTAATTGAAATTGAAGTTCAATATGAATGAGGGCGTGAATGCCTCAGTTTTGAGTAACACTTTGTATGAGTTCATACTCGGGTAGGTAAGTATTGTCCTGGTTTTTGTTAGGATAAAGTTAATTTTCTTTTTAGTCACTGGTACATTGCTGTGACTTGGTTTCAGTGTGAGGGCAATGTTGGTAACACACTGATGGTTTGGTTGTTGCTTAGCAATGCTTGCCCAGAGTGAGGGACTTTTGAGTGTCTCAGGCTCTGCCCTTGAGGATTTGCACAAGAAGATGGGAGGGAGCATGGCCAGGACAACCATGAACTGCCCGTATGGATATTCCATACCACAGAACACCATGCCCAGTATGTAAACTGGGGAGAATTGGCCAGGAGTGGCCAATTGCTGCTGGGGAATGAGGTGGGTGTCGGTCAGCGAGTGGTGAGCAACTGTGCTGAGAATCACCTGTTTTCCTGAGTTCTATTTTTTTTCTCATTACCATTATTATTATCAGTAGTAATAGTATATTTTACTGTCATTAATATTATTATATTTTACTTTGTTTCAGTTATTACACCATTCTTGTCTCAACCTAGAAGTCTTTTTCTTCCCTCATTCTCCTCACCATCCCCTATCTGTGTGAGCTGAGCTGCCAGCTGGTGTCAAACCACAACAGTGTATATAGAGCAACATTTTACTTTATCACACAAGTAAAATTTCTTACCTAAGAACATGGATTTCCCATTAACCCCACCTGGATTTGAAATAGTGCTCTGTCTCCTTCTCTCTCTCTCTCTCTCTTTATCTATCTTTTTGAAAATCACTTCATTTCTTAGTGTCTGTTTCATGCAGCTGAGATGATCTGATACTGCATGTTGAAGTGCAGGTCTTTCTAGTTTCAGAAAACTCCTGATTGCATTGCAGAAGTCAGCCATAGAAAGAAACATTTCTATGTTAAGAGCCCACTCTCTAAAGAGCCATTTTTCTTGATTGTTCTGGGACTTGTTAAGGCAGACTCGACTTGATTCTCTTTTCTGGGCAAGGTTTCAGTGGAAGGTTTTGCAAACTTGGGGAGTGCATTGAATGCCTGGCAGTCCCAAAATGCTGTGAGTCCAGACTGATCTCAGGAGATGCTCCTCTCTCTGTAGATGCAAATGTTCTTGTTGTCAGCATATCGGTGGGTGTAAGTCAGGACCTTTATAAAGTCCTTTAAAGACCTTTATAAAGTTTATGAAGTTAAGCATTGTGGTACTTTGTAACCTCTTTCATCACCTGCTTTAAAAATTGATGAGAATATCTGTGTTGAATCTAAAAACTTAGAGTGGGAAGTGACAGCTTTTCTTATTAACAGCTTTGTGTAATTCAGGAACACTGAGAGAATAACCTATTAGGAGCTGTCTTTGTATTGACCGCCTTTGTGACAGCAGAATAATTTTCTTGTCTCTTACAGCAGTCCTGTAGTATGTCTGCTGCTACCCAGCCACTCTATAGCAGGAGGGGGCTCTTGGCTAGCAAAGAGGAGGTGCCTTGCAGTACTGAGGAAGTTACTTTGCAGAAGGTGTCCAGTCTGTGGAGGTGTAGGAAGGTGATTTACTTTGATCACATAGTGTTTATCCCAAGTCTGGAATGATATCCCAGTAATTAATGTGCTTAGGTAAAGACCAAAACCTGGTGACTGTCTCTAGAAATAACAGATTTTTGTCAGTCTTCCTTTCTCAGATCTTTTATTGCCCTTGCTGTAAAGCTGTTCCTGTGGAGACTGTGCCAGTGCTCTAATTGTACTTGCAGGTGGGAGGAAACCAATGGCATTTTTTCCATGTGTCCTGACAGTGCTTGAGAAACAGTACTGGCTTAGGGGTCAGGATTGCAGAAGGTATTAAGGGTGTTCTAAGAATCACAAGTGAAGTGACACAGGCCCACCCTACAACTATAATTAATGGTCCCTGTGAATCAGGCAGGATATATGTGTAAAAATCCTTGACAGCTCTTCTGACTTGTGCAATGTGATATGCAGCATGTTGCCCTTCAGAAGTAATCCAAAATTGGACTTGACATTACTGCTTTTTGGGCTCTTTTTCACACATTGTCTCTTACAGGACTTCACAGAAGTAGCATTCCTTGAAGAAATGTGTTGCTTTCCTCAAACACTGTATTCCAGTCATTTACACCTCTTCTCTTTCTCCTTCTCATTTCCGGTATTTGAAAATGTTGGATAAACTTTCTCATAAGTAAGACCTGAGACAAGGCTTAAAGCCAGCAGAATCCTTAAAATGCCTATAAGTGAAAATTCAATCTGAGAAAAATTGCCATAGTCATTAAAAACTTAACCAGTCATCTCTTTTCCATTGTTTTCCATCATTTGAGATAACCAAGTCATTTAAAAGTTTAGAACAGGTAAAAAACAGCAGAGGAAATTCTTTCCAGCTGCTCTTGCTTGTGCCAATGGACACATAGAATTCATGAGGAAGGACATAATTTTGTCTATCCTCTGACCTCTGATTTCTGAGAAACCAGCTTATACTTTTATTTGCCAGGAAGAGTGAATGAATCCTGGAAGTCTTCTCGTCTTTTAAAATTGAACAAACCCTTATGCAGCAGATGTACTATGTTAGTAGAGCTGGTTGGGTTTTGACAAGAGAACTGCTGGCTCTGTAATGTTGCCATGTTGATGTCAGTGATATTTCCTCAAACATCATTTGACACTGAGGCTAATTAGTAAGGAATTATGACAATTTGTGCCCATGCTGCTAGGGGTTCTTACTTTTAAGAACAGAATGGCTGTGTTCATGCCATCTGTGGGAAATAGCCATCAATCTCTGCTCATTCCTGAAATATACCTGGAAGTTTCTGAGGAACTGTTAGGTGGCCCAGGTCAGTATCATCTCATGAAATCTCAGGGTTTGATAGTACAAACAACTGAGTTCCAAGGCTGGACCCTGGGAGCAGTGGTTAATTTAATGGAGTGGACAGTGGTGGAGAATGGATATTCTTGGAACCAGATGCAATCCTCTTTTCAGAATGGGTGGCATCAGGTGAACTTAAGGGCTGAAAAATCCCCATGTCTTACAAGCCTAGTAGGGCCCATCCTTCTGCACTTCTAACCTTGCTTTTTCTTTAGAGAAATCCAATGTCTGGATGCTGCTGCTGCTGAGAGATACTGCAGGTACTGCAGGTGTACACTTGTATCTAAGCACTTTTGAGGGAAGTTCCATGTAGGTGGGTATTTTTTCACCTGACTCTTGGGTTTGCACATTGAATACATTGATAAAAAAATTATGTAAGACTCTTGTATTCAGTACCTGCTAGTTGTGACCTTGCTAACTCTGTTGAAGTTCAGGTGATTTGCTGCTCTGTACCTTCATAGGATAGAATCACAGTCACTGTGGTTAGGCACCTCTGGAGTCATCTTGTCCAAAGCAGGGTGTGCTAAAGCACATTGCCCAGGGCTGTCTTGCCAGTTGTGTTTCCAAGAATGGAAACTCAGCAACTATTCTGAACATTTGTTCCAGTGTTCAAGCACACTTAAAAAAGGTTCTTTTTAAATGGATTTTCCTTTGTTTCAGTTGCCATTGTCTCGTTATTCCTTCTGTCAGGTGTTTACACATGTTAGAAAGCTCCCCCTGAGCCTTCTCTTCTCCTGGCTTAGTAATCTCAACTCTCTCAGTCTTTCCTTACCTTAAAATGCTCCTAGCTATTAATCATCTCTGTGGTCTTTTGTTGGACTTGCCCCATATGTATGTCTATGTATGTCTATATCTTGTACTGTGGATTCCAGAACAGGGCACAGTATTCCAGAAGTGGTCTCGCTAGGGTCAATTAGAAGCAAAGGATCACCTCCTCAGACCTGCTGAGCTGTGTCCTACTGCAGCCCAGGAAACTGCTGACCTTCTTTGCTGAAAGGGTACATTCAGCTTGGTATTCACGAGGATCTCAGATCTTTTCTTGCTCACTGAATAACAAAAATGTTTACTTACACCATTATGAATGGATCTTATGTGATCTTGTCTGTTAAGTAGGACATGGCTGCTGAGAGCAGATACTAGGTCCTGAGGCCATGACTGGGAGTACCCATGCCTTGCAGAAAGAATCTTGGCTTGCCTGTCTTCAAAGGTCATCAGAAAATTGCTTGGGAGCAGACTGGAAATAACTTGATTTAGGTCATCTTCTTATGCAACTTGCCAAAGGATTTGTAATTGATACTTCGATCTATAGGCAGCTGTGATCCTACATACCATCCAGCTGATTTAATTCAGGGCTATTGACAGGAATTCACACTGTCAGTGCTCACATAGCACTTAACCAGGAAGTTACTTAACATCACTTAACTTTGAAGTCTGAGAAAACTGCGGAAAATAACTTGTTCCAGTGGGAGGAAAGCAGAAAAAAAATGGTGAGGGAAACCAAGCAAAATGTGTATCACATAGATGACTCAAAGGAGAACATTACAAAGAAATATAAGTGAATTGAGTGAAGAGTATTTACATATCTGGATATTTGATTTAGAATTTTAATTATACACTGGAAGATGAAGTAAATAATTTCGTAGTATCTGTTGTCACTTTTTTTGGTTTATATTCCTGCTATTCAGTTCTTGTTCTGTGAATATTGTTACTTGCTGGAGTTTCACAAGACAGGTCTATAACCCAGGAAAGAGAGTTAAGCCTAAATGTTTATTTATAACATAGAAACAAGAAATTGTCTTTTGTGTATAACCAAAATCACATTTGAAACTAACCCTAAAATGATTTGGCTTTTGTATTGAATACTGAGTTCAAGATAATGAATGGAGATGAAGATAAACAATTTAGTACTTGACTGAGGATTCAATTTGTGGCTCGGCACTCAGAAAACATTCTCTAGACTCTAGTGGTTTAGGAAAGTTTTGCTAGGCTGAAAATTATGTTCTCTGTTTTCTTTGTATGTGTCTGTGTAAACCAGTGGAAAAATTATTTTGTATATTTGTGTCTGAGCACTGATATGAGTGACAGCACCTTCATTCAGCCTGTCAGAATAGTCCCTCTCTGCACCAGTAAAGTATCTCGCCCTGCACTTAACCAGTGTGTCACTGGTTCCTAATGCATATTCTGTAAGCAAAAGCACTGTGCTTAAAAACAGTGTGACATCTGCTCACTGGGTGAGGGTTAGTCTGCAGTATTACTGTAGGAAATTTCTGTGATGATAGTTTCCAGTCTTTTCCTTTATAAATTATTACAGGAAAATTGCTGATAAGGGTTAAGGGTTATAATGCATCCACTAGCCACAGTTGTTGCTTTTTCTCTAATCTGATTTTATGGGTTGATTAGTATTTGTTCAACTCAGTGCCTCTTTAACAACTTAAAGGTGGATCATGTCATGCATTCAAATTTGAATCTCTCTATATATTCTTTCTTTAAAACAAGGTGTAACTGAAGAGTCATACATAATACAGTGATTTAATGGTTGCTGTTCTTTCTGAAAGGAAAAATTTAATATACAGTAGAAAGAAAACCCACTGAAGCTATCTGGAAGGCAATATAATAGAAAAAAAACCCCTTACTATCTGAGGTTTGGAAGTTTACTGGTATTTCTTTGATTTATGTAAATTTCCTTTTCTTCCTTTTACTCTTTCCCACACTTTTTTCCCAAGGCCTTTTCGAATGTTAGATCTCATGCAGAGATAAACACCCCTCCAGTACTGCTACCTCCCTCTTGTACAGACCCAAATAACCAGAGCTTCTCTGAACAGTCTCTTCCAAACCTCCATTTCAAGACCATAAGGACCTGAGAATCACCCATTTCACTACTAAGTGGCTCTGATTGTGAATTAGCCTCATGATTTAACTAGTGTTTCATTTTAATTAGCTTGGGTTTACCTTGCAGCACTTCTTTTTCTTGTTTTGCCCCTTCCTGCTAAATCAAATCACATTGGAAATGGCAGAATTCTTCTGCCATTTTAAAATGTTGGCAAGATTCCTCTCACAAGCAGCTCTAAGTATTGCTATAGTCACTGGAAGCCATCCACTGACCTTAGGTTCAGCTGTAGCTAAAATTAGCCAACTGTTTTTGTTAATTAGTTGCTAAATTACAAGCTTTTGGAGAAAGAGTATTTTGTCCCAAGCTCTTTTTTAGACATGTGCTGCGAACAGCCAGAGTGAGTGACATACACAGATTCCATTATGCCTAACTTGGGACCTAGGTGTGATGTCTGGATTGAAAAGTGAACTCCTAAATTATCATCCAGAATAGTCCCTTTTGTGGTTTCTGAAAAACCATGGAGGCACCTGAATATCCTATTTCCCTTTTTATTTTAGCTATGAATTTATCTCAGTGCCTGCAGTTAATTCTTTATGTGTGCCCAGAATTGTCCCAGTCTGAGCAGAAAAGCAGAAGTCTGCTTCCCCTTCCCCTGCTTTCATGTCTACCTGCCTGGGCAGTTGGCCCTTTCCTTAGCATGTAGGAAATGGAGGGCTGGAGTGGCTTCTCTGTGTCTGGTCTCGGGAAGAGGCTGGGAGTTGGCAGAGGTTGGAGCCCTTGCACTCTGCACCCAAGTGCATCACAGCAAGGTCAGTGCAGCCTCCCTCACCTCAGCAGGACTGGGGGCAGCCCCCTGGCCTGGAGCAGGATGTTCCTCTGGGAGTTTGAAGATGAGCTGTCTCCCTCTTTTTGGAAGAGCTCCCTTGCTCCTAGCTATAGCAGTTATTTTTATAAAAAAGGTCACACAATGTTTTCCTCCACTTTGTAGTGGAAAATGAGCTTTTATTTTTGCTTGGGAGAATGAGAGCCAAAGCTAGAGCTGGGGACTGGGCTACATGTTCCATTTGGGCCACAGTCCTAGGCTGCAGCCTCTGGTAAGGCTCCTGCACATTAGTGTTGTATCATTACTAGGAATATTAGTGTTGAGCCAATTGCTTGGGATACAGAATACAGAATTTAAAAAAATGAGGTCTGGATTCTGTTATAGGGATGAGTTGCTTAAAAACCAGGTACAATAATTTGTTGCTTAGCTATCTGGGGTTTTTTCTGATCCAAAGTGCCTGTCTCACAGTGTTCTACAGGTCAAGTGTAACAATTAAATAGGAGAAAAAGACCAGCCAAATAAAATCCTTATGTCCTGATTCTCCTCACAGCTACCGTAATAAAGGCTGGAAGAAATGTAAAGGAGTTCTGCAAAGTTTGGTGCACTACTGAGCCAGCAGTGCAGCAACAGATTAGTGCCTGTGTCTATAAGACTGTGCATATAATTGAGTAGTTTTACAACAGGAAAATTATCTTTCCCTAGATTATAAAATGGGCAGCACAGACAGTAAGTTCAAGTCCTATCAGAGGTGGTATGTGCCACTTGACAGGTTCCAGGCTTCTAATTAAAGACCCGAAAGAGAAATGCTAGAGCAAAATGTGCATCTGTAGAGATGTGGCTGGTTCCTCCTTCAGGTTAGGAGGGTTGAAACAGTCTACAGTGCTTAACCTATGAGTATGTTGCTTTTAATTTTCCATTTTTATTAGTATTAATTATTAACCTCATGAATATTAACTTTTCTCAATTTCCTTTTTATTAAAAAAATGAAGGATTAAGCTGATAAGGGTGTGGAAGAAAGCACCACTGCAAGCTGCTTGAAGATAACAATGTGGAACAGGAGAGAGTTAGTGATACAGACTGGGAAGTGTTTTAATACTGTAGGTACCTCAGCACTGGGATATGAAATCTTATTTTAATATTTAATAGAATTTTATTTTTTTGCTTTTTGTTTTAAACAAAGCAGTGATTGGAAAATCTTATTAGAAAATGTAAGTTCTCAAATTTTGTTGAGCTGGTTCTTTGATGACCTACAGACCTTCCGCAATGCAGTACAGTAAGCTGTCTGCTCACATTATGTCGGTCCTCCTTGCTTCCCACAGGTTTGGCATTAAAAGAAACTCAAAAAATGAATTAAACATGTTTCGAATACTCCTTCTTTGTGTGGGTTTTTGCCTAAATGCTGTGTGGCAGTTAGAGTATTCCGGAGGAAGAAGGGATGGCTTTCCCCAGCAGAATGAGTCAGATGGACCCCAAGATCTCCTTCCAAGGTGTGACTGTGGTGGGTTGATCTTCACTTGACACCAGGTGCCCCCCAAGTCTCTCTATCACTCCTCTCCTCAGCAAGGCGGGGGAAGAAAGTAAGATGGAAAAAACCTTGTAGGCTGAGATATAGGCAGTTTACTAAAATAAAATGTGACGCTCAAGCAAAGAAAAAACTCCAAAGATTTTATTCTCTACATCCCACCAGGAACTGGTGACTTCCTGGGAAGCAGGACTTCAGCACTTGTAGTGTTTGCTCTAGAAGGCGAACATTGCAAAATAATGAATGTCCTCCCTTCCTCTTCCTGTTTCTTAGCTTTTATATCTGAGCATATGTCATATGGTATGGAATGTCACTTCGCTCAGTTTGTGTCAGCTGTCCTGGTTATGTCCTCTCCCAAGATTTTGCCCATCCCAAGATTGCTGGTATAGAAGAAAAAGTTGTAAAGACAGCCTGAATGCTGTGGGAGCACTGCTCAGCAGTAGCCAAAACACTGTGTTCTCAATGGCTTCCCAGCTACTGCTACAAAGCACAGGCTCTGAGAGCTGCTGAGGGGAAAATGAGCTGTGCCTCAGCCAGGAACAGTGCTTGAAAGCAATGAAAGATTTTGCTTATAAATGGATTGTCTTCTGTGTGATTTCAGGTACTTTCCAGTTCCACTTGGGTTTGTCACTTCAAGAATGAGTGTTTGGGTCTTTTGGTGTGCATGTTTACATGGTTATTTTTCTTGTGGTAATAAATGATCCCTTTTTTTCTGCAAGAAATCTGATTTTTGTAAGGTCCACCATTAGAAGTTACATAAAAAGTTCTTGTTTGAGTTTGCTTTAAAGACTTCAGTCAATTCTAATGCTTGCCAAATTGTCTTTCCCTTTCCTAATCTGTTTTGTCTAGAAGCTGTACATTATAAAATATGAATGTATGTTTACTCCTGAATACATTAACAAGACTGTTCCCAGTAAAAATGATCAAATATAATTTTTTCAAATTAATAAAGAAATGGGATATATAGCACATAATGTGTTGCACAGGGAGCAATGTTACATTAACTAGGAATTGAAGAACTGCGTGTCCTGCTGACGGTGAATAAAATCAAACGTGTTGACAGATTCTCTCACTCCATTACGAATAGGAAAGACCTTGAGGATGTTTATTTAAATAGGGGGACCATAAATCTAGCACACAGGTACCAACAAACAGTAGTCCTAGGGTTTTTTTTCTTCAAAAATATGATGTACAATATAATAAAAGCTCATTATTATATCTCTGTATTATCTTTATATATAGCTGTAGATAATATATAATTTTGTGTGTCCAGGAAGTAAGCTGGCAGACATACAACAAACAATGTGGATTTATAGACTGCCTGCTAAAGGTTTACATTTATGTTTAATTTGCTTTGTGGGTCCTATTGGGTCCTTCCTGAGAGCACTAAAAATGGTTGTCTCACATTTTTACAGTATGCTTGAAAAGTGCTGTAATGTGATTTGTGCCTGAATTTATATTTCAGAAGGGAATTCAAGTTATAACTATTTCCTCCTATTAAGGTTATCAGGTGCTGAATATGTTCATCTGAAAAGCAGGAACATCTAAGAGTCTTTTACTCAAAACTTGTAGGAGATCAATATAGTTCCCATCAGTACAGTAAATGATCAACTGAACCACTTCCAGTAATCATGATGCAGACTCTCATTAACCCCTTCCCTACTCTGTATTGAGATTTAAATTCTGAAACAGTCTTAGTATACAGATATTTTTGAATATATCTGTAAATCATTAGACACTAGAGTAATTAAGTCAAAATTTTATAATTAAGGCTCTTATGTATCTGTAGCAGTTCTGTTTAAGACCTTTATTGATGATCTGGATGAAATGATTGAGGGTATTCTTGGTAAGTTTTCAGGCAACACCAAGTTGGGTGGTAGTCTTGATCTTCAGGAGGGCTGGAAGGCTCTACAAAGAGTTCTGGACAGGCTGGATTGATAGTCCAAGCCCAAATGGTTCAACAAGGTGAAGTTCCAGGTCCTGCACATGGGTCACAACAACCCTACCAGCAAAGATTTATATTAGAAAAATACAGGAAAATAGGAAAAATTTCTTCTCAAAAAGGTTTTTCAAGCACTGGAATAGGCTGCCTAGGGAGTCACTCCAAGGAGTCACCATCCCTGGAGGTGTTTAAAAGGCATGTGGCTGTGCCTCTTAGGGCATGGTTTAGTGGTGGTCTTGACAGTGCTGGGTTAATGGCTGATCTGAGAGGCCTTTTCTAGCCTAAGTGATTCTATGATATAAGGGTACGTGGTGCTCCCACACGAAGTATGCAATTAAATACCTCCTTGGAAATGAGTGGGTAAGTCAAGGAGCAGGAATTGCTTGCTTTATTTATGGGAGGAGTTGGGAGTCAGGAGAATTTCACTTCTGGAGAGGGATTTTTGTCTTCAGCATTAATTTTCAAGGTACCTGGGCCCTTTCAAGCTAATTGCCTGGAAGCAACTACCAGGGATAAATAAGCATATTTTTAAATTGCAGTTCCTAACAGATCCATGCTCTGTTAACTCATTGTCTTTCAGTATTTTTACATGACTTCACCATTACCACTGGATTTTTGGTTTTGTTCAATAGCATAAATCGAACAAGGTTGTGACTGAGCTGATGGACATGCTTGAGCCTGTGTAAGGAGTACAGGAGCTCCTTAGTGGCCTGGGGAGAAGCAGCTGGGCGTAGCAAGCTGGGAGACATCCTTGGGAAGAGGCAAGGAAAACTGAGTATCAGAAAGACATGTCCTAACTTGAAATTTCAGAGACCATTGTTGAACAGAAGCTAGATAGCTCACAGGACTGTATCAGAATTAAGAGAATAGAAAATGACAGTGATATAAGATGTAATATGGAGGGAATTGGGAAAGGCAGCACTAAGGTGAGAGGAAGTTACATCGAATTAAGTAATCTGACTTAAATAGCTTCACAGATGTAACACTGACATCTTAATAGGTTTGTCAGAAACAAATTTAGAAACAAAGCTGTGTTTTGGTTGTTGCTAGTTTTGTATTTGATAATGCAGTTAAGCTATTTAGTTCTGTTCTTTCCTTTCATATTCTGTTCATGTTTGTGGTTCAGAAGTGTGGAAGAAGGACAGGATGCTATGACCTGAGAGGGGTTTTATGGAAATAAACTTGCTTTATTGTAGATTTATTGACAGAAGTAAAAATAGTCATCTTCTTCTTGTCATAATTATAAACAGGCATTATGTTGAGACAAGGGATGCAGATAATACTCAGAAAGTGCCTTTGTTTGCATAGATGCTTTTTTGAGTTTGATCAGACATTTATTGACCAGTATTACAGTGCTTTCTTTGAGAAACTCTGTCATAGAGTGTCATCCAGACCCAGAAAATAATGAATGAGAAAGATAGAGAATCATCTTTGGTGATGCTAACAAATAAAAGCATTTCCAAAGCAAATTTGATACCTGAGTAAATTGATACATGTGCCTTCCTATGCTTTCCTGTGCTTTTATTGGAGACATACTGGAGTCATGGGCTTTTTCCATCCGTTTATCCGACCAGAACGTGATTCCTATGGCCCAATGGAGGTTTACTGCTTTTGTTAACAGGATGAGAAGGTACAAGAATGCTGGCTCAGAGGTTGGAGAACTTCCTCAGCTCCTCCTGGTCCGTATCATTAGAAACTATTGTTCCTTCTTTGTTTCTATACCAGTATTCCCTGTGTCTCCTATGTATTTAAGCTGGTCCCCAGCTGAGATTTGTTCATCATTTCAGAAGTATCAGGAAGGTGCCAATAGCAATTTTGGGAGCTAAACTCCTTTGCCTAGGCTAGCAAAGTGTCAGTAAGGTGTTTGCTGCTATGGTAAGTCTGATGAAAAATCAATCAATTTTTACTTTTAAAGCAAGTCTTCCCTGATTAGTGACACATCAGATAGCTGAGGGGGGCAAAGAGGATGGTAATGCAAACTGCAGTTTACCAAGAGCCTGCATTAGTCTTAGGGCTAAAATGATTAGTAAGACAAATCAGATCTAACTGCTTTTGCAAGAAAAGCTGTAGATTTGCCACAAGGCATTGATGACAAAGTGGCTGATGTGTCTGGTTGGCTAGTGATGAGACAGGCATGAGAAGGAAAGACTGGCTCTTAAATTCTCATGGGAAAAGCAGAAAATGTAGGACTGTAGAAGATCTGATAGGTTATCCAAAAAAGCATCATGAAGTCATACTAAGTTTTATCTGAAAATTTGATTTCTGGTTTGTGCTGTTTCTTTTACAAGATATTTCTGAAGTCAGCATTCTCAATTGTATTCATATCCATTTGTTCTCTTTTCAAATCAGTTCTCTAGTTTAAAAGTTCTCTTTTCCCAGTGTTCATCTCCCCCCGCTGCCATCATGAGTCTATTCTCATTCTGCAGGTGACTGTTCTTTCTCTTGCCTCCTCTCATAATTTTGCTGTTCCTCACTATGAAATCACAGCCACTTTCTCTGCCCATTCTTGCTTGCATTCTTTCCTGAGTATATGATGAGAGTTTTATACTTGTGTCTCACCAGCACCTGAACAATGATATTTATGTCTGTGTCTCTGTCATGGAAATTTCTTATGTGCTACGTCCAAGGAGGCTTGTTTTTAAGCACTGCAGTCAAGAGAAGCCAACAATAAGCCTGCTTAAGCAAGAGGAAAGCTGTGATCAGACTATTTCAAGTAAACACAGAAGCACCACATTTGAAAAACTAGAGAAGCACACTATTCTCTATTAATGAAGAATAAAATGACATTTGCAGCATTTAAGTAAAAACTTGAAAAATTTTTCATCTTACATAATTTAGGGGCTTAGTGAATATCACTTTCCTTTTTTTTCAGGTTTTATAGGGAAATAAACTGAACATCTTGTCTTGATAATCAGGTTTACCTTTCATATTATACTGAGAAGACAAGGTCACCTGTCTTGGCCATATTTGACACCATCATTTGTTCCTACTAGTGGTTTATAATTTTCATCAGCTTTAAATTACTGATTATTTTCTTCAGGGTTTTGTGCAGATCAGCCTCTAACTAGGTATCTGCTCTTGTTTCCCTCTATTTCTTCAGTTCTTTCCATTTGTTAAATAAGCCCTTTCTTACCTGTCCCTTTGCCTGCATTGCAAGTGTTCTTTCAAGGCTTCTTACGAGGTGTCTGCCTGTGTGTCTGTGAACTGGCAGCTGGGGGAAGAGCAGTAGGATATACCAGTGCATGGAGGTCTGCACATTTCTGATTAGGTACAGCAGTCTGTGCTGCCTTTCTTGCTCAAGGGCCAATGCCAGCCTCATTGGACCAGTGCTTATACTCATGCTAATGTTCTATGGCATGCAATGTTTCTCCCTCCATTCAAATTTTCATCTAATCCCAGCTTGATTCAATGAGATCTGCAGCAGCTAAGTCATATTAGAAAAAATTAGGCCATCAATCTATTATTAAGCTGGAAAGCATTTTATATTTTGTGTTTGCCCTCAGGGTGTCTCAGAACATTCCACGGCTGATCTGCCCTGAGTATGAGAGGGCTGGAGTTTAGGTGCTAAAAGATGCATACAGATACTGAGGGAGTTGTGGAGTTTTGTTTAAAACATTTGGTTTCTAGCCTTACAACTAGCCTGAACCAAGGCCTAGGTGTTTGTCAATGGGACCGTTATGGTTTTGTTAGTTTAGGTGCTTTTGAAAAAAAAAGTCTGTAGCACCTATATCTAAGAGGTAGTGTCTATCTGTAGTGTTGGGAAATTTTCCTGCAGTGTTAGTTAAGTTCATTCTACTTGTGTCTGAGCAAAGGTCAGTGTATACTTCTAGAAAATGTTGCTTTTGTCATGTTCTGCTTTTGATAATGTATCTGCAAATTAAAAATCTACCCCCAAATTTTACTGTATAGCTGTCCCTCTGTTTAATTGTGTTGCTTGATAAAATGGCCATCTTTTGTGTATTCTTATTAATTTTCTATGTTAATCTTAGCTTTTAAAAAGAAAATAGATCTTTAGATCAAGATCCTTCATGTAGTTTATTTCACAGAACAGATGATGTTGGAAGGCACCTCTGGCAATCATCTACTCAAAACAGGGACAAGTGTGCTCAGGATCTTGTCAAACAGGTTTTGAATGCTTCCAAAGACAGAGACTCCACAAATTCTCTGGACAGTTGGTTTTGATGTTCAATAACAAAGAGTTTTTAGCACGAAATGATTACTCTTTCAGATATGCATAATACAGGAAGTAAGACAGAGAAGCATCCAAAATCATTAGCTGATTGTCAGGATCTTGGCCTTAGTGACTAATTGGCTTTAGTAACTCGTCCAGGCACTAAAAATACCTTTTCAAAGGCAAGATTTAGTATCAGAATGAAAATTATTCCAGCTGTGGCTTGGATGTTGTTCTAAGTGTTGAGAGGGAAGAAGGTATGGGATTGAATTTTCACATTCATGTCCCTTAGTGCCTTCTTGAAATGCCACATTTGGATGTTTGCCTTCTCACCTCATCACTGCCTCAACATGTCACTTTGGATTTGGTGCAAGAAAGAGTTAATTCAAGGCAATTTGTGCAAGCTGCTACAAAGAGTATGAGTCAATAGCATCATGCTTTGAGCCTAAGCCACAGAGGAACTGACATGCCAAGCATTGAAAAGAGACATCTCTGTTTGTGCACACTAAACTTCCAAGGGCTGGGGTAGAAAAATGATTTGAATATGAACTAAAGAGTTGCCCAGAGGAAGGAGAAAGTAATGACTATATATCCATGGCCAAAAAGAGGTGGAGGGCACTGGATGAGATGCATGGCCTCTGTCTGTCCTTTCATATTACTGTTGCTGACTCCCTGCCCTATGATGACATGTGTGTTGGCATTCTTTTAAACTGGTGTCTGGTATTTTTATTTGCTTTCAGTTGCAAAACAACATACTCTTGAACTGTTATACATCCTTTATAAATTGCTTTAAGATGTTTTAGTGTGATAAGATGATATAAAAATTGAAGTCATTATTACTGCCTTTATCACCAGAGGAACTGGACAGCTGGCATTGATCTGCAAGAGACTTTATTTCCATAGTTTGTTATTACATTAACCCTTAGAATTTTTCTTGTTTGTGATTTCAAAGAAAGGTTTCCTAATCAAAAGGTCATCCTTTGTAGCATGTAGTGTTTGAGAGACACAGAAGGGCAGAAAATCTATGAATGCTGTCATTTTTATCTGATCAATAATGTCTTGCTTTATTAATAGTAATATCCCAGTATTTTACATTTTGTCATATCAAGATCCTACAGAACTGCTTGTGAGTGAAATCTCGCAGTTTGTGAAAAGCGTGCTGCTAACTCTGGTTCGGGTCAGATATTCTATGCCTCTTTAAATTTTTGGCATTTATCTTAATAATTTTAATTAAAATAATTATCAAAATTCTCTACTCTTTGCTATTTTATAAGTAAAGAGGTTGAATAAGGGCCTTATCTTGCTGTGTTGAGTAACACTTTCTAATGAGCTAAATTGTACCATTCATCCAAAAGCTACAGTAATGGTAGCACAGAGGCTGCTGTGTTGCAGAGGGAATAACTTGCTCTTTGCTGTCTGCTTCTGATTTCAGAATAAGGCCTGAGAAGTCAAAGAAGGGATTTTTAATAATTAAAAAACAGAGGAGGTAAACATTGAACCTGTTTTAAAAAGTGCACCAAACATGTGATTTTTAAGGGAGTATCATCATCGCTCCAGTTTGATTTGTTTTTATTGGCCAGGGCACCTTTAGATAGCAAATGTATATAGTGGGAATGAAGAGTCAGTAGAGGGCTGCACAGCACTCCTCCCTGTACTACCTCACAGCAATGGTGAAGACCAAAGGAAGTAAGTTTTGGTTTTCTTCCTAGGGTAAAATTCTGCTTGATGCTGTGGTTCTCTGCTTGGTTCAAATACTTCTTTACTGTTGGCTCAGCCAGTGTACAGCCTTGTTCCTGTTTATTTATAGCATAGCCATGCCCAAAAGATGGAGTCAGAGTTCCACTAGCAAAATCGGGAGAATGTAGATTGTTTGATTTTTTAAACATCTACAATCTGCCTGGAACTGTGTTTCGACATTAACGTGATACTAAAGATAAGTCACAAACTGGGAGTGAATGCCTGCAAAGTCCATAGGCTCCTTATACTTGGGCAGATGGCTTTTTATAGTCAGACACAATATTTTTCGGGAATGATTTAGATATAATTGATAGAAATCTCTGGGGTTTTTTTTTCCAACTTTGCTGTGATAGTTTGCTGTTAAGAGGGATTTGGAAGGCTGAACCATGAAGTACAGAACCATCCTGGGAAATGGTGCTGCTAAACTATATACATATCTGAATTGCAACAATATTCATCCTTGGTATATCTTAAATTGATTTAATTCGTAAAACACACAGTCATTGGTTTTCACTCAGTTCTTGGCACGATGCTTGAAAATAGGTGAGTCTATTTAGATACCTATGTCAGTTGTAGACTTACAGGGGTTGTCCTACCCATGGGAGACTAACTGGCCGTTAAGAACAGTGATTGGCTGACTAAAATGGCACAAGATACCTGTTTTACATGCCTGTATCTCACAAAGCACCAAAACAATACAGAAAAACAATAGAAAAGGGAGGAGTACCAAATAAATCTCTAACAGTAAGGGAGTACCAGATGGAACAATATCCTCTCAGAATGAGGTATTTCAGGGCTGAGGATTTTTTCTGTAGCAGATTATCATGTCAGAATGAGCCTACTGCAGTAATGGAAATCCTTGGGTGATTTTTCTTTTTGGCTTTTGTTTCCAGGCCGTGCTTTGCTGAGACTTACTGACAAAAAGCTTGAACGAATGGGCATTGCCCAGGAAAGCCTGCGACAGCACATTCTGCAGCAAGTCCTTCAGCTGAAGGTGAGAGAAGAAGTCCGAAACCTCCAGCTGCTCACACAAGGTATGAAAAATAATTTTGATATGGACAGTTACTGATATCAGATAGAAGTTTGCCTGAGGGCATAAAAGGTGACTTGATGTTCTTCTACAAGAAATGATGTGTGAAAATGTCTCAAAGATTCCACAGACTTTCCAAGGGGGGAACAAAAGGTAAAATAATGCATAAACAAATAGAGATGTTCAGCTGCCTGTTTTGTGTGATGAATAGGCTCCATCTACAATTTGATGATGGTCCTTCTTAAGTGTCTGCTTACTAAGATGAAAATAATTATGTATAAAGGGCACAGATGGAGGACCTACTGTCTTAAAAGCATTGGCCATTTCACATTAATTGTTTACTTTCAGTGTTAGAAAAACAGTGTTGTTTCTGTAACCTGTGTTATGGTAAGAACTGTCAGTGGGAAGTTATCTGTTAGACTGTTTTTTGCTGAGGGCTGATTCCTTCTTCATGTTGCAATAATTTTTTTGACTTGAATAGAGTTGCTTCTAATTTTTGCTGCTAAGAAGATACAAAACTGGGCTCAATATGAAGTCTAAATTAGAAGACAGAGAAGGAGGAGTAACAAAAAAGGTTATATATGTTTTCCAAATGAGGTTTAGATGTTTTATGATGACTTTTGTTACTGCCTCTCTAGTAATGGCTATAGTAACATGGAAGAAAAGCAGTCATTGTGACAATACTGTAAAGGAACATTTAGACATCCTCTACTATATATCTGCAATATTTTCTCAATGTTAAATGCTGTTAATGTTAAATGTATCCCCAGTGGGATAGCATAAAACAGATACTTCTGTGGTGTTTTGGTTCAGCATGTTGTATGTCACACTGTATGAAAAAAACAGAGTTCCTCAGTACATGCAGTGTATTTTTAACAAAATGTCCTTCACACATTACATTATGTTCCTAATTAAACCTTGCTCACTGTGTTTGGGGAAAAACTCTGATTAGCATTTTATCAGAAAGAGTGGAAGTCTCAGCTGAATTGTTTCTTCAGGCTTGGTGTCTTGTGGATTGTGATGAGGAGTTTTAGGGTTCCTTTGTTTTGCCATGAGCTGTTAAAAGAAGCTCACCTCATCTTCTGTCATGTCAAAGTAGAGCACATGCTGAAGCATGAATGTCTTCCCCAGATGTTTAGAACTCTTACTTTTCCCTTTATCCATTCATCTGTTATTCCTACATTCTTTAATTCCATGTTGGCCAGGTTCTTTCTTCCACTATATCTGGAATGTTACTTGAGAGTTTGATGGACTGCAAAGCTCTGGGCATCACTGTTACAGGCCCGCTTATTAAAGTTTGGATTAGATTGATATGGGACAATGAAGACCCATTAGTTATAAATTTGGATCATTTCATCACTGCTGTCCAGATAGATTCCTGCATAGACTTGTATTTGGCATTGAGAACTACATGTTTCCTGTCTTCTGTATTGTTTCTCTCTGGTTCCCCTCTGGACACATCAGCTGGTGTATGACTTACACTCAGTCAGGCAGCAATGACTGCTATTTCAAGGAAGTAAAGATCCTTTGAGATCTATTCTTTGCCCATGCAGCTGAGGATGCAAGTTTGGTAAGAGAATGAATGAACACATGCTGGCCTGTGAAGGACAGATTAGCACTGGATGCATGGATGTGTGTTTAATGTAGTCTCTCTCTGCTGTGCAGAGGGAATGTTCTTAATACTCTGATCCCATAAAGGCAGGACATCGTGTGCTTTATGAAAGGCAGCACAAGCTTGACAAAAAGCTGGAGGTCTGCAGCTCCAGATGTCTTCCCTCACAATGGTGTTGGCCATTGTGCTGCATTTCAGAGACACTCCTTGTGATACACTTCAGAGTATATCCTTGGGTAAATGGCTCAGACTGAGAACTTCTGGCAAAAGAATTTATTCCTTGCTTTGCTGAGGTCTGTTACAGTGTAACCATGTGAGCCACTACCCACTGCTGGTCAGCACAGAGAGACCAAACATGCTGCATTCAAAGCTATGGTTTTCAGGGTTGGGTGGTCACTGGTGTGACCACCAGCCACAAGAGCTTTTGGTTGCCCTGTTCCAGAGCTCAGCTGGGAGTGGCTGTGTGAGGGACAAGAGCTCTCTGTCTTTGCAGGAAGAAAACAGTGGCACTAATCCAAACTCACATCAGTAAAACAATACAAATACCATTTTAATACAAATCCATGAATGTCCCTCATGCACTGTTAAATGTTACCTCTTGTCTGAAAGCCAATAATATTCATGTGCTGTTGGTCCACCAAGGATAAGTATGAAAGTAGGCATCTCCCAGGAGAATAAAAACAGAGTGCTTAAGCAGACTCTTTCTTTTAAAAAGCTAGAGGAACCAAAACTCTGTTTACTTTCACCTTCTTAAACACAGCTGAAGTTATGGGCAGAACAGCAGTTTATAAGAACATTCCCCTGTGCAGCAAAGCTGTGTTAATTGTATGATTCCAGGGTGAGGGGACAGTGAGTGACAGGATGATAGCAGTACTCCTGTCCCTTATCACCTCATTTGCACTAAGCTGGAGTGTTTCTCCATTGAAAGTGCTTGATGGAAGTACTAAGGTTAGGCTATTATTTCTCAGCCACAGTGCAACTTGTAAAGCTCTTTGTGTGTCAGCTGTTCTCCAGAACTGGTTCTGTCCCCTTTCCTAGTTTCTCCAAAGTGTGTCCACTCACATTCTTGTTATGATTTATATGTTCCTGATCCAGGTTGTTACTGGAATAGCTTTCTGTAACTGGTTTTTATTTTTGTTTTGGAGAATATTTGGAGAACATTTTTTTCTCTGAAAAGTTGTTTCTGCCTTTTGGAAATTCCACTGGCAGAGTCCAGGTCACACTGTTGCTATTGCTATGCTGTGCCTTGTTGTCCTCCAAAAAGAGGGGGAAAAAGCTCTCTGTCTCTCAGTGCACAGCTCAGGAGACTGTTAGGTGAAAGAAGCTGTTAAAACCCATTTCTGAATTAATGTAGCACACAAGCTGGGCTGCAAGCAATGAGGTCCTAATTCAGAATCCATTGATGTCAGCAAAAAGACTTCCACTGACTTCAGTACATACCCAAGTTGAAGCTGTATCGAACAGGGAAAGTTTTAAAAAAGCATTATATAATAGTTACCAGATATTTTAAGTGGCTTTATGTTCTGTTGTCTGCAGAGAAAGTTAACCTCATTTTAAAAACTCAATAGTACTCTTTTCTACTCCTGTTTCAGAAAATGACTTAAAACCATTTCATTCTTCTTCATTCAAGACACACCATCCAGTCTCTTAAAGCCAGAATAGTATGTGATTGTGTAATTGAAGTCTTGTCTTGAGTTTTAGGAGGACTTTTCTTTGGAGAAAGAACTGCCTGATTGAGGCTATTATTGGTAGAAACACTATTCCAGCCTCCACTAGGCTAGAAGGGCATAGGCCCAGCTACTGATCTGTGCTTTCTTTCCAGACTTAGTGATGTTGAGGAACTAATTTGACAAAATATCATCCAGTGTCTCTCAGGGAGAGCTGCACGCTGTTGGAAACACCATTATTATACTGTTATCACTGTAAGCCTGAGTTGAAAGATCATTTTTGTACAAAAAGCCTTACATAACTACACAGAGAAGGAAGAAGTTATTCTGAGATTTTTCAATGTAAATCCTGCTTTGGTCTAGCACAGAAAAGACTGTCCTCAAAGTGGTAGAACAGTGCTGTGTGTGTTCCTGAGCAAAGTATCCACACACAGCAATCTGCTCATAGGACTGAGCTTGAGAAGCATTTTTGGATTTGTATTAAATGATAACTAGCATTTAGGATGATGTTAGGCCCCTTCTAAGTTCCTGTCTGAGTTCTGTATAGGGCAAAGGATTACTTGCATTTACTGCCAGGGCAGTATTTCTCCTCCTAGCAAAACATGTCAGAATGAAGCTTTGTGCTTCACGGAAAATCATCTCAGCAGTTAATACCTCTTGAAATTTTTTCTTCACTAGGTTTTCTGCTCATCCTCCACTGATGCTGAGTTACTGAAATATATATGTGCCCAATGGGAGTCACAGTCAGACTGATTCCCTCCCTCCCATTTCCAACATAGTCTCATTCAAAACCTGTTAAGGTACCCTAGCACTGTATTCTTCCAGGAGGGAAATTGGAGGGCCTTCAAAGTTGCATCTCATGTTCATCTAAATTCAGGAATGATGCATCCTAACAATAAAGAAATCAGTCAAAAAAATGCCATAAGGCTTGCATAAACGAGGAGCTCCTGGGCAAACTCAAGCACAAGGAAGCCTTACAGAGAGTGGAAGCAAGGACATGTAGCCTAGGAGAAACACAGAAAAAGTGAGAAACAGGAATCAGGTTAGGAAAGCTAAAGCTCTGATAGAATTAAAGCTGGCCAGAGATGTCAGCAGCAACAGGAAAATCTTCTATAGGTACACAAGTGATAAAAGAAAGACTAGGGTGAATATGAGTCTTCTCTGGAAGAAAATAGAAGATATGGTTACCCAGGACATGGAGAAAGCTGATGTACTCAATAAATTTTTTGCCTCAATTTTCACTTGCAAGTTCTCCAGCCACAGAAGGCAAAGGCAGGGGCTGGAAGAATGAACCAGTTGTAGATCAGGATCAAGTGCATATAAGGACTCTGAAGGTGCACAAGTCTAGAGGACCTGATGAGGTGTATCCACAGGTCCCGAGGGAGAGATGAAGTGTCTATGCCACTATCCATCGTATTTGAGAAGTTGTGGCAGTCCAGTCAAGTTCCAGTGATTGGAACCCTAATTTTTTTTAAATGGTATAAAGGAAGACGAGGGAGACTACTGGCTGGTCAGTCTCACCTCTGTGCCCATTAAGATCATGGCAAGATCAAGACTTTTCTGTGTGACCATTCTCCAGCAGTCACACTCTCGCTGTCTGAGATTTCAGTGCTGGAAGCAAAGCCCCTCCACTGTGGGTGGTTCCAGGCTGATGTGTGTACAGCTTGACTCCCTACACACCCACCACTCTGACAGTCAGACAAGGTTTCCGTAACAGCTCAGCCCAGGGTTTCCCATAGCAAAGTCTCAGACCTCTGGATTATTTAAATAGTTTTATCATGGTACAGCAACAAAATAACAGCTTGAGCTGCTGCTTCAGAACAAAGGAAATCCTGAGCTTTTGTATCCTTTTGGTTTAACACATGAAAAGTCTGGGCTCTTCCTGCTGAGTCACTGGCTCCTGCTGAGTCTCTGCCTGTCTGGTCACCTGGCTGGTGCCACAGGTCCCTGGACCCTTTGCATAGCAAAGAGTTGGTGCCAGTTCTCAGCCTTTTGCTTCAGGTTCTTGCCAGCCAGAGCTCAATCTGCAGCTCTCACTGCAGCTGCTCACTGAGCTACCTGTACTGAATGTATTCCTGGGCACAGATCCTCCTGGAAACTATGCTAAGGCACATAGGAAGTAAGGAGGTGATTTGTCAGCCAGCATGCCATCACTAAGGGCAAATCGTGCCTGACAAATTTGGCAGCCTTCTATGATGGGGTTGCAGGGCTGATGGGTAAGGAAAGAGCAACTGGTATGATCTAACTGGACTTACGCAAAACATTTGAAATTCTCTCACACAACATCCTTTACTTTAAATTAGAGAGACATGGTTTTGATGGATGGATTACTCAGTGGATAAGGAATTGGCTGGATGGTCACACTGAAAGAGATGTGGTCAATGGCTCGATGTCCCAAGTGGAGACCAGTGATGAGTGTCATTCATCAGGGCTTGGCACTGGGACTAGTGCTGTTTAACATTTTTGTAGTGACATGGACAGTGGGATTCTCAGCAAGTCTGCCACTGACACCAAGCTGTGTGGTGCTGTTGACACTCTGAAGGGAAGGGATGCCATCCAGAGAGACCTGGTCAGGGTAGAAAGGTGGGCCCATGCAATCCTCATGAAGTTCAACATGGCCAAGTGCAAGATCCTGTACCTGGGTTGGGTCACTTCCAAAGTATTCTATGATTCTATAGCTGAGCAAAGAACAAGTAGAGCCTTGTGTTCTAGTGATGGATCATTCACTAGGTTTTAGAGGAACTTTGTAACAGAAACATTGCCTTCAGGGTATTTGTGGTGAGTAAGTCAGGACCATGAAACCCTCCGTAGCAGAAGTGCTTTACAAGGATTTTGGCAGTGTTATCAGCCTGTTAGTCCTGAAGGCAGGCTTGATGAAAATTTGGCATGGAACTCTCCCAGTCTATCAGAAACATGATGCTACTTCCTGTTTTCCCTATCTGTTTTATCCATATGGATATCAAAGCTGGGAGGAACCTGAGCACTGTTGTACCAACTTTCATCACTATGTGTGAGATTTGTTGTCATTTTCCATAATCAAAACTTTAGAGTATTAGACTCAGTCCCATCTTCTGATTTCCCACATAATAAGACACTTCCTGCTGTGGTGGCTCCAGTACACAGCATGAATGATTTGGAGTTACACACCTGGCTGGAATGAGACTTGAGTGGTCAGAAATTTTGAGAACATGGGAATTTGCCATGCACAGGACTGGAAGGTCAGTGAGTTAAGAAAAAGCAATTGTATCTTGCTGTCCCTCTGCTGTAGACTTTATGGATCTTGTGGTATCTGAACTGTTATTGCCTACTGTCTTTCATGTTCCTTGAAGAAATACTGCTTGAGATCAGCACATTTCTTTGTTACCCCTGCAAAGAAGTACATTCTGTGTACATTCTGGACTCAAGGTCTTGGCATCCAAGGAATCTTGGTTTCATATACCTGTGGTGTTTCAAGGCCTGCAGCATTTGAAATCTTGACTGTCTTCTTACGAGACATCACTTCTTTTGTTATCATTTTTCTGACCAAACCTTTTTCTTTCACCTAACCCTGAAGCTTCCAACTAGTCAGGAAGGGCCTTTCTTGCCAAAGCACAGAGTACTATGTAACTCTTTCTTGCATATGTTGCATGCGTGGCATCTATCCAAGGCACAGAAAAAAATACTTGCTCTTTCAGAAGAGCACCAGCAAGCTTAATTCCCAGTTGGTTTCCTTTGCTCTGTGCTCCTGTTATGCTTCAAAATGTCTGAGAGACCTCGTGAGTTGAACATAGTGTATCATGAAAGCACTGTCAGAAATTACCCAATAACAGTAGTTTATCCCTTATCATAGCATGAAAACTGTGTTCCAGAACTCAGCATGCTAAATTGCCTGATTACAGGTAAAGAAATCTTAACCTTCTTCTCAATACGGGTTTATTTTCACTAAATGTCCATATCCTTTTTACTCCTTTCTATTGTATGTCCTTTTTTCCTGTACAACTGCAGGAATCATTGCACTTGTTCTTAACACTGCTTTTCAAGACTGTAAAACGACTTTGCCACCACCCATTAGACTACAAAAGAGCAGTCTTTGTTGTATTTTTCCCATTCCAGTCAAGGACAGTTTCAGCACTTAACAGAGGATGTAACTCTGGAATCAGAAGCCGTGGCTGTTCGTGAGAGGCTTTTCAGACTTTAGGTACTGTTAAGATGTCTGAAAATATTTTTTTTCAGGTTACAAGTATGCACTGAGGGCTTCTGTATGGTTTTCATTTATTTTAGCTGAAACACAATATTGTATGTGGAGTGTGTATCTGAGCAAAGATAAAATATCTAATATACATGCATCAGTGATGATAAATATCGAATTCCATCTATCAGGCTTCAGTTACTTGAATTTCATGTGTCTCATTTCTAACCTGAAGAATATACTTTGCAATGCAGTCAATGGTCCCTGGCAGACCATTGCATTGCTGTGGGACTGTTAGTTACCTTTAAGCTATTGCTATGATGCTAATACGTATTCATATCAAATAACCAAGTGATTCAGCTGACACGTAAAGTAAGTTCCAATACACTGGACAATACACTGTAATGCACTCTGGATAAGTTTAGCACAGAATTGTCCTTCAATATTTGTAGTATATTAGTTTGGAATATGAATAAGGAAACATAGGACCTATGAAATCTGTATTGATGAACTTCTCTGGCAAGATTTTAGCTGTATAATATTATGATGTGCTTGCATTTTTATGTGCTTCTATAAATAGTATTGCGACTCAGTCTACTGGTAATGTAGTATTAGCTGTTTTGTATGACTGCAAGATCATGATTGCAGTTGCCTGGTTTTCTTATTATTTTCTTAATGTTGATTTTTTCTTTTTCATTCCTGCTTTTCAAATTTCTCAAAAGTCAGCCTACTGGTCAGTTTGGTCTGGAATGTTTAGTCCTTCTGAATTAATGCATACCCAATAATGTCTTACATGTTTGATGACTATATATTATTATATTATATATGATGACATATACAAAAAAACATATATATGTATGTATTTTCTCATTAATGTGTAAATCAGAAAGAGAAAAAACAATTCTTCTCAAAGTTTAATAAAAAAAAATTAAAGTACTGCTGTTTGTGCTGCAGCCAATCGTGAAAGACTTTTAGCTAAATAGGAAAGCTTTCAGCAGTCAGTCTGTTATTTAACAACAGCTGTTTGTGATCAGTGCCAGTGGAAATCACTTGTTTTCACCCATTCACAAAGAACAAGCTGGTAAAATGGATTCCAGGAATAGGTACAGTCTTTCACACAGAGTTTAAATAAATCATATTGTAAGATGGTGCCATTTACAGTGTAACATACTTGTGATTTTTAATGAGATTCTTACAGAAATCAGACATAGAATAAAATTAGGATTGATCATAGAATGGGCTGGGTTGGAAGGGACCTTGAGATCATCTAGGTCCAACCCTGCTGCCATACAGGCACACCCAGCCACCTTCCACTAGCCTAGGTTTCTCAAAGCTCCATCCAATGTGGTCTTGAATAATTCCAGGAATGGGGCATTCGCAATTTCTCTGAGCAACCTGTTCCAGTGCCTCACCACACTCACAGTAAAGAATTTCTTTCTTAGCTGCCTTTTTTCAGTCTGAAGCCACAACCCCTTGTCCTGTTGCTACATGTCTTTGATAGTTGTTTTATGAAAGAACTGAGGAAATCAGAGCCCTAAATATAATTCTGACCCCTAAGAAAGTACATGGAAATTTTTACTGCTGTGCTTCTGTTTCAATCCTGACTGTCTTCATCAACCAACACTTTTTTTTTTTTTTTTTTTTGTCAAATTGAGTGTATAGCATTGGAAATAAGAAGGCAAGAAATGCCATTCTTTGTTGGATCCAGTATCCCTCTGTTCCACTACTAGGCCTTTAACAGCAGCAGATGATGTTTAGGCACATCCCCGGATCCTGTTCCCTCTCTGTGGTCCCATTCCGTTGGGCTGTCCAGCGCTCAGAATTGGTGCATTTGGAAGAATATTAGGCCCTGCCTAATTCTTTTGTATCCATTGAGAATCTGTCTCGCAGTCTTAAGAAACAAGTTGTTCACAAGAAGTTTTTTACAAACTAAAATATCATCACTGGCAGCCTCAGTGATGACAAAAGTGCCAAAGCCTGACTTGGCATGCCTTCAGTTGAGTACTTCTGCCTTCCACAGATGCTCTAAGCAATCCTACTATCATGTGCACACAGTAGTAGCTGCACATCCTCTATATTTCAGATCCACCAGTCACACCTCAGATGTGACACATCAGATGAATTATACCTGTTGCTCTCCATCGATTATTGTAGACACTTGGAATGGTTGGCAGATGTATTTGTCTACACAGTCAATGACTAAACGTGGATCAGAGAAATTCCCACTTGCAAAGCCTAGATGTAAAATCCTACGCTAAAAAAATTGGTCTGAAAGCTGGATGGATTGTCCTCTTCAGTCAGATGAGTTTTAGTAACATCATCTTGCTGGTTTCATGAAATGGTATTGCTGCGCCTACATGAATATGTCCTGTTTGTAAAGTGTTTCATGATACTGGCAGCTCTAACAAACATGAAAGTCACTTAAAGCTTTTTTGAAAGTGTAGAATAAAGTTCTGCTGTTTTGAATCCCTGAAGGTGAGTGTTGCCAAAGAGTTCAAAAGCATTTTTCTTCCTGTTGTTACTAGCATTTATAGCTTGTGCAATAAAAATTTCTAATTACTGGAAAGATTCAAGGGAGGCAGGAAAAAACCCTCTCCTTTTTATGCCTTTGTGAAGTTGCTTTTCTGTGTTGTGTAAAAATAACCTGTTTTATTTAAAAGCTTCTCTTTTTCTTCATTCACATTCTTTAAAAGCTTTCCTGTATTGTAATTTTAAAAATGAATATGGTTCTATTCAAATAAAAGTTTACTCTTAATGGCATTTATGCTTCATGTGACAGAGCACCTTCATTCAATTAGTTATACATAGGCAGTCAGCAGTCTTATGAACTGTTTCTTCTTTACTAAGCAGTAGGCATATCTCTGGCATATTCCACAAAGGAAAGAGTGGCTTATTTTAAAGCCTTTATTTGACTTGATCATAAAGCATGGCTACTAGCCTAGTGTTTTATGACATGGTCAAGTATGATTAATAATTTCAACTTTTCTGGTTCCCCCATAAGATCAGTATTATAGAATTTTTCCAGTCACTATTTCAATGTATTTTAATTGAAATTGATTTCCTATAAAATAATAAATTGAAGTGTATTAACAATGCTCTTGTGGTCTTTGACATTCAAGTTCTGACTTCTAACAAAATTCTGAACAGTTTTTTAAAAATATGTGATTTACCTCTATACAGCATAAGTACTCATGAAGCACGTGTAATTTTTTGTGTTAATTCCAGTAGATGACAGCATAAATAAATTAACCTTAATTTGAAACAGGTCTGTGAATGAAAATGTGGCGGAGACCTGTTGTTTCTAAAACAACTTATTTCTCTGTTGGCAGTTCAGCTACAGCTCTATTGTGTGATCTTAAAATTGAAAAATATTTTTATCAGTAAAAGTGCATGCCAGTTGCATGAATTAGAAGTTGCCTGTATGAAGAAAATATACATTGAGAAAATCTGCAGTGAGCAGCTCTGTAAGAACTTCAGTTTTTCCAAAGGTATCACCTGGAGGGCATTGAGTCAATCTTTGACTATTTTTCTCAGGGTCAGAGTGATAAGTTGAGTTTTGGGCAGTTTGTACTTGGCAATATCACAGTTCTGAAGCTCTTCAATCCCACTAAGTTTTCATCCACATCTTAGAATTGTTGGAAAAGTTTGTTTACGTACATTTTGCTTAATCAACGGCTTCCACCTGAAGACAACCTGATTAGAAAATAACCAGGCTTGGGAATGGGACAGTGCATTATATCCAGCCAGACTGATATAATATGTCAGGACTCTCACTTGGCATAGTTGTTCAGCTACACAAGAGGACTGGATCTCTTTCCTCAGGAACTGTAAAGATAAGAAATTAAAGACTTTTGTAAGTGAGCAAAAAGGCATGTCAAGGTTCCCTTGCAAGCTTGAGCACAGCTGAAGGCATGTACATTGACATGGTCTTGGAGTTTTGAGTTCTCTCCACCAGAAAGAGTATTCACATCTTCCCAGTCTATTTGTCTGGCACACCCAACTGCCATCAGCTGGCAGTTCATGAAATGAGATGCATTTGAAGCATTTCAAATACCTGGACCTGAAAACAAGTAATTTTGTCGTATTCTTTCTTTAGTGAGTTAAGAGGCTTACTTTTGGTAGCATCAGTCAGCAGACTCTCATTTTTCCACATTGAAAAAGCACTGTTGAGTAGGACTTTCAGGCGTTGCATTTTGAGAGAATGATCTGAAAAAAGAAAAAAAAGGTCTTGCACAGCAAAAGGAGGAGATTCTTACGCACTGATCACTTCTTCAGTGATGAAAACTTCTGTTCTTAAAGTTTACTCTCGAAGTCCTCTAAGTCCTCCAAAGTCCTATGGTTTTTGTTTTCTTTCCGCTTTGACATATGTCAGAGATGGAGAGAAAATGGTAATCACATTTCCTTCAGTCTTTGAAGTGTTAAGTAATTCGAGTCTTTCTTAGGAATAAAGAGGAAAGTCTTTCTTACTCTGTTTCTTCTGGTTTTCATTTCTTTAAGAACTCCTGAGGAACTGAGGATTGTTATTATAGTTGGACCAAGAGATTACTATCTCCTGCTCTAGTTTTATCTTATTTCCCTCTAGTCTAAATGTTTAGAGGGCTGATTAGACTACAGTTGTCTGCTGAAGAATTTCTTTACTTTGTTCCAGAGAGTATAGCTATGTGAAACACTTTTCAGCAGTTCCTTATAATTTTATGTCATAAGGTGCCAAGATGGTCCAGCTGTATTTAATGAGTATTTAAAGAATGTTGGATGGTGGAAAGGGCAATCATCTTAGAGAATGGACCAACTTTTAAAAGTTCCAGGCAGTTAAGGATGCAGATAAACCTTTGAAAATTCCCTACACTGATCACTCCCAGTATCACAACAGTTATAATTCTCAATCTAAACTTGAAAGACTTTGAAGCAAACTGTATTTCAGATGAAAGAGATAGAAAAGAGGAAGGGAAGGACACTTCTAAAGCTCCACTGATAAATCAGTTGTCACCTGGGTAGGTTCTGGTATCTTTCTCTAGATTCCAGAGTTGCTTTAGTGCCCATCTGCATGGCTACCATCCATTCTGTTCCAGCAGTTGACTGACAGAAACCACTGATGTTAACTTTAGTATGCCTCTGCTTAAACCTGGAAGGTTCTGAGGGTCACTGAAAGGCAGCCAGCCCTTACAGCCCAGCAAGGTACTAATGAATGTCTTTTTGCTGGGATGTATCTTCATACATTGAGATACATATTAGCTTTTTTTGTCTTTTTCTAGAAATGTTTCCTTTAGGTATGAAAGTTTATCTCAGATAGTGTAATGAAAATTGTGGTTTATTTTCTTCTAATAAGCTATTTCCCAGTGAATTATTATTTTTTACTGATATTTGCTTGCTAGATTTTTTTGTTGATAAGTTTTCTTTCTCTGTTCTTAAATATCAGCTGCTGTGTTAAGCACTAAAATGTGTGACTGTTGCTTTGTCAGCAACTCATATTTTCCATTATTATACTGTTACTGCTGTTCTTGACAACTTTTTGGTTCTCTCTAGTAATGGAAATGTCACTATGGGAATTTTACTTCTACATGGCTTAGCTGATCACAGGATAGTTCTAGTATGAGAATATGTGTTTTACTAATTTCTTTACCATTTTCTTTTGATCCAGAGGATCAAACCCAGGTTGTTTAAATGAGGAATGCAAATAGACACTGGGACAATAAGAAAATGCCTTTTATCAGGGATGTCTCTAGAAATCAGGAGCATAAAGATAGTATCTTCCTTAAGTTTCTGCTGTTTATAATTAATTTGGCTAGAGTCTTTACTAAAAAGCCTTTAGCTGACTTAAAACTGATCCTCACTTTTCATGCACACATTCTGTACCAGTTCTAGCAAGTAGCAGGAGTAGCTACTCTACTAAGAAGAATCTAAATTTATGTCTACCACTAGCTATGATTTGGTTTTATCCAAATTATCTCCCTTTGAAAATTGGAGACCTCAACTTTGCTCTTGGTTTTGTGCAGGCAAATGAAAGAGTAATTGTTTGCAGAGAAATTGAAACTAGTAAAAATGAGAACAGGATCAACCCCATTTTTTCCTCTACAGCATGAGACTATAAAGCCCATTCTAATCAATGAAGGGTACCAATGCTTTGTTGACCTTTGGATCAAATCCATAAACCTTTTTATAACTAAAAACCACAAATACAGAAACTTAAGGGTTCTATTCTCTAACTCAGCATAGGTCTTTGTCAAATTGAAAAATACGATCTCTTGCCAATTTTATTGTACCAGAAATATAATTTTGATATTTTATTATATTTAGATTTTTTTTCTTAACTATGTAAGACCAATTTTTCACTTGGTCTCAAAATCTCCTTTGACAATGTTCACTGTGTTAGTTGCAATCCTAGTTTCATAGTGCTGGAAATGAAAGTAAAAGCTGCACTTTTATGTTATTCTTTATAGTAATGCTCTATACTAAAACAGCATAATCAAAGATAAAAACAATTATACTGTCTTTCAGCTTAAGCTGTTTGGAGTGTCTTTGTTGCATCTTGTCTTATCCAGCTAAAACTTTGGTGTCCAATTGAACTCATTGTTTGCATTCCTCAAATAATCAACAAAGAACAAAACCCACCTCCACAGATCATCTGTGCCCTTCTAAAACAGGTGCTCATGATAGGCGCAATATATTGCCCTCTGGAACTTCCTTCCTCTGTCAGATGGAGGACTTGCCATTTAATTACCTAATTTAATAGAGGAAAAGTAGGCAGTAGTTTTTCCTACTTTTTGCTTTTCATCATCAAGTGTGTAACAAGTGGTACCCACTGCTAATTTGACGGTAAACTTGCACTACCTTAGTATAGTAATTTTATTTCTGTATCTGTTAGCAAAATCTGGTTATACTGTGCCTTTAAATTGCATTTTATTTTCTGCAAGTGATAACATTATCTTTCATATTCTATTACTTTTTATGAAGTTTTTTTTAACTGAGCTTAATTACTATTCACTGGTAGTAGAATTAAAGCAACATTTAGGTGTTCATTGGTGAACATTTAAGGAGTTGCATGTTCTGGGTTAAGAGTTTTAGGGTTGTGTTCTTAGTTATAATTGAAGTAATCCTTTAGTCTGAAGCAGACATGGATGCATTTTCTATATTGTCTTGGGATGGGTTTATAACTTACCTTCACTTCTGCAATTTTTCTCACACATGGGTGCTTTAATAACTTCAGTTAGACAGATCTTAGTCCTCCAAGTTCTTTCATCTGGATATGGTTAAACCTGATACAAATATCAAATAACTTTTATGATTTTTTTATGATTGTGGATTTGTTGCCTCTGTGGAGCTGGATCCAGTCTTCGACAGGAAGACCAGGCAGAGAGCCCCAGATGGAATGCTCACTAGGAACTGAACTTTTACCGTATAATTCAGAAAATTTATTCTGTTTCATATAATTAATTTATGCATAGTTTCAATTAAATAGAAAAGCCAGTAAAACCTATCAAAAATGGAATAGTGATACAAAAAGGTGACTGAAAAAACCAAGCTTCTTCATTTGTCTTTTGTTTGGGCTTTCTGTGTCTCCTTTACAGCTCTTGCATTCTCATGCAGCTCATTCTTTTTATTGAATACTAAAGCCTTTACCATCTGCCAAAAGGTTTTATTTTGGGGTTTCCTCTTATGTGGGAGGGTGATTTCCTCCTTCCCTTCATGCTAGTTTCATTGCTATCTTTAGGCCTCGGAGCCTACTGGAGACCTTCCTGTCTCCTTTTTATTACACAGTCTCCTCCTTCTGTGCTGCAAGTTCCTGCTCCCAGGGGCAAAGAAAAAAACAAGAACTGAAGCTGCTTTTTTGAGCTGCCTGGCGGATGCCAACAGTTTTTGTTTTAAACACAGGAGTCCAGTTCCTGGAGAGCAGGGCTGCACAGATTCCTCACCAACATTTCTGGGGTGGGTGTTTTTAGGAACAGTTCCTGTGCAAAGGCCGTGTGCAACTTCCCTGTGCTTTGGCTGCAGAGTGCAGTGCCTTCTGAAAAAGGGTGCTGTAATCTGTAGCATTTACTCTAAAAGCAGTTTATCCCTCTCTATTTGTTAGTCTTTTACCTCAGCACATTAATCCAAACTGTTCTGCCATTGTTAAGACATCTATAGCCATAGCCCTGTAGTTTCTTCCTCTTATGGGAACCTCAGATGTTTATTTTTTCTGTGAATGTATTGATTTCCTATCTTTACCTTCCTTGTGCTGCAGAGAAAAAGAAGTGAAATTGAAGGTATTGTATTTGCAGAGGGAGAGAATTGCGTTTGGTTTTTTTTTTTATTTCCTGAGAGCAAAAAAAAGCAGATGGCAGTCTGGGTTTTTCAACATAGCTCTCAAGGCTGCAGGGAATACAGCTGTAGTGGGATGTGAGTATCCAGGTGTTGAGCCATGAACACAGCAGGAGAAGGATGCGAGCCCTGGTCATGTACCTCCATTTAAACCTTTGCTGTGGAGCTCTTCAGGTACCTGCCATTATCTCTCCTTGAAATAGATGCTACATGGGAGAAACAAAGACTCCCATTTCAGCTTCTGCCTGCTGGGAGTGAGAGCAGTCTCTGAGGATTGTGCAGTCCTGTTGCTGCCTGTCCTAATTTGCAGTACAGCTGAGCCTGTGACCGGAGGCAGTGTGAATGTGGAAGGCACAGGGTGTTGTGCTGGGTGTCAGATCACCGCCTGAGGGCTCTGCCAGGATCCATATCAACCAAATTATTCCTCTGTTGAGTGCATTTCTGGCACTCCTTTTTTTATATTTTAGTTAATCACTGGCATTACACCAAACAGCATGTCAGATAGTAATAGAAATGTAATATTATTTTATTTGTGATTAACTCATCTTTTGGTCTCTGAGATGTTCTAGTCTCCGTCCTTCTATCATCACCCAGTTTTCTTTGGAGCTCTGTCATTTTGTTTATGTACTCTCCCTCTATAATTGAAAACTTTACTGTTGATCACCATAAAACATTTTCAGTGCTTTAAAATAAATGGTCCATTTTCCATTCCTTCAGTGCATCTAGTTTTTCTGGCTACAGGAATCTAATATAAGGTAGACATGTGGATGAGGAGGATGAGGGTGACCCAGGGTGTTACCTAAATGCCTGATCTACAGATAAAAAGCAATGCTGGGATTTCTGTTCAGGAAAGTGTCAGAAAAACTTCCTAGTTCTTAGCACTGCCTATTTTAATGACATTCAGTTCCAAACTCCAGGTACAGCATTGCACAGAGAGGTCAGTGGTACCCATTTCTAACAGCAGAATGGTGCAACGTAACAGCCTGAGATGACATTCTCCTGGAAAATAAGAGGGCTATGTGAAAAAAATTCAAGCAGGAGACACATGCATCTTGTCATTTAGAAGCAAGGCTTTGTGCTTCTGATTAAACACAGGTTTCCATGTTCTCCCAGTCACAGATGCACACACATGCACATACTGTAATTGGATAAAACTGTAAACAGTAAATTACGGATATGATTAAAAATTAAACAGCCACTGCAGAAACCATCAGTAGTAAATGCTTATTAACTTACACATAACGGCATGCTGGTGTGATAGCTTCAAATTGCCTGCTGAAACTGATTTGCACAAATAAGGTCAGCTTTCTAAAAGGATATTTCTGCATTTCAGTAATCAGACCCTCAGCTCTGATTGCTTTGTTTTTTTCTTCACAATTTTTGCCAGCCTTTTTTAAGTAACTGATAATGTACATGACTTTCTTAAACTACTGTGGGTGATATACTTAGTCCTTTGCTTCTGCTGCTTAGTGGAACGAGACAGTATGGGTCTGATCCAGCTTTCTCCTCTCTCATCCATTGCAAGACTTCTGTGGTTTGCCTGTGTTTTTGCAGGGCTTCACCAGAGCCTCTGTCCGTTCTTGGGACCCACCTTGCTTGCTGCTTATGTACACGCTGCATGATAATCTGGAGGGCAAAGCTGATTTATACAGATTCACTTGCCCTTTTGTACTAGTTTGAAAACAAACCAGCGAGAGAGTCCAAGTCAAAACTACAGTTAAACAGGAAAATTAAAATAAGGGCAGAAAACACTGCCTTAAACTGACAGATTCATGATAGAACCTGACACTGTTCATCAGGTGGGTGGTAGCTGTCCAATTAAATGTTGGCTGCAGTTCTGTTGAAGTGATAGATGTGGTTCTGTTGGAGCAGTGATCTTGTAGAAAGGTTTGGTCCTCCTCTGAAGGTCCAGTGTTACGTAGTTCTTGTCCTCTGGGAATCCAGTAGGTAAGGCTGCACATGGTGTTCCAAACCTCAGACGACATCCATGTAAGAATGCTTGGTTCCTCCCCCTGGTTAGAGCATCTCACAGTGGGATGATGTAATTTTATGAGTCATGCAGTGATACTTGATGGTCTATTAGCAGAAGATACCCCCTCACACACACCCTGAGGCAGTTATCAGGTATGAGTCATGGAAGAGATAAAGAACAGTGCCCCACCTGGTTTTAACAGCTTGTGAAGATGGTGGTACAATACATAGGTTTGGTTACATCTTACATTGTAACCTAAGACACCACCCAAGTGCCACATCCACGCATGCACACCTGGGATCTCTACCTGGCAATGCGTGCCAGAGGCTGCAGTTTCTGAAAATGGCATCCTTCCAACTCCATGGACCCTTTCCATCTCATCTCATCTCATTTCATTTCATCCTTGCCCTACTCTTGTGTGTCTTGCACACAGAGTCCAGTGTGTTGGATGACAGGTTGCTTGGCTATCCTGCTTTGTGAGAATTAGTATGCATCCAGCCAGAGGAAGGGATCTCACAAGAACTTTTACAGCCTTTTTTGGACACCAGAAGCTCAATGCTAGCTTTAAGTGTTATGGGGAAGTTGAAACAAGGTTTAAAAACCTCTCAAAATTGGGACTAATCTGGAGGGGTAGAGCAAAGCAGAATCTTTTCTAGTGACCTGCTTTTCAGGTGGGTTCCATAATATGGATATCTGACCAGTATATGGTATAAAGGAGCCTTTGCATACTTATTTCTTACATTCATATGGCTGAAACTGAAGGCTGCTCTCTCCAGAAAACAGATGAACTTTTTGCCTGTTATCTGGGGCTCTTCTGTTCATTTAGGGGACCTCCTTCCCTCTTTTCTCCTGCCAGTTAAAATCAAGAAATTAATGGGTGTTTCTTGAGTGAAAGATACTTATAGTCTGCCCAGTATCAGAGGCTTGTATATATCCTGTAAGAAAAACTTTAATTCTACCTTCCTGTGAGAAAGTAGCACATCCCCTGAACCGCTGCCAAACCCCTTGAATGTGGCTGCAGGTGGCTGAAATGTGGCTTTTGTTAAAGCACTGCTGGAAGATGATTTCTGTCATTAACACCTCAGCCCTCTCAGCTGTTTCTGTGCTTGTTCTGCTCCAGCTGGTGTGGTCAATGTTGGAGCCATGCAGTGGGTGGCTCTTTGGTAGCTGCCAGTGCTGTAGCTCAGCATTGGCTGCAGCCACGTTCTGGTGAGCTGGGCCAATGGTAGCACACACCAGGAGCAGCTGCTGTCTGCTCAAGGCTGCCTTCAGTTGTTTAGACCATTGACTGTGTTTTAAGGGATATACAGGGATATACAGTGAGGCTGCACTGTCTGGTGCATTTACAGAGTGAGTTTCTGCAAGTAGAAGGGAAATAGTATGAGAAGGGATGCTGAGGCTCTGAAAAAGGGGAGGACACAAGGGGTGTAAACCAGGTCTGGGGTGCAGTAAGGTGCCTGCAGCTGCTGTGTGCCACAGCCGGATCCAGGATCCTGGGTGAAGTAGATTCAGTATTGGCTTCACTCTGGTTTTCTGGGTTTTGTTTCTTGACTTTGCAAGGCCTTTCCATTAGTTACATCCCTATCCCAGCAACCAGTTCTCACAAGAGACAAGTACTCACAGGTACGCAGCATGGCCAGGTGGAAGACAGGGAGCAAGGTTGGAAATGCACTGGCTTAAGTTCATAGAGCTGAACTGCTGTCAGCAGTAGAGGGAAACCTCTCCAGTGGTCTCAAGTGTACAGAATACCACAGGGAATCATCCTTTTTCTTCTCAATGTCCTGAAGAACAGATGGATCTGACATGTTTATTGCCGTAAGCTGTCTTGTTTTATCAGCACATCAGATCTAGGTACTTGACAGATGTGCCAAACAGAAAATAAAATCCATCCATGCCCAAAGTTATGTATTTTAGCATCTGTGTTTTCTATTTTGAACAGTTCTCTTTATTGTCCAACTTAGCCTGTGCAAAATTAGGAGGAATTTTCATTTATAATTAAGGGAAGAGACAAACTATTACAAGTGCACAGCAACATTGTTTGACACATTCGGCTTTCCAGTTCAGAGCTGTCTGAGCTAGCAAAAATGTCAAATTTGATGCAAAGAGGCCAGGTTGAACCATACTGGCAGCAGTGAAGCAAAATGTATATGTTACAGATTGAATAGCTTGATATTTTAAAACCTGTGTAACAATTTCAAAAACATGAAATAAAAGATTTTGAAGCCAGCAATATGTTTGCTCAGAAGTTATCTCAGCATAGTTCTGAATATTGAAAGATGATTTTATTTACAACTACCCCATCAATGTTTTTTGCCTTCAGCATGCACTTGGATTCTTTGGGGGGAGGCAGTAAGTGCTGCTGTGTCTTTTTGCACAGCAAGTGAAAAGTTCTCTGTCATGGGTTAGTTTTTTCTTCCTCTTAAAAAAAAAAAAAAGACTTAAAATTGTATTAACATACTGCAGTATTTCCAACAGTCGCAAACTGTGCAGTGCAAACTAGGTATGGAATACTTAATGTGATTCTAAATTAAAACTGTGATACATATTTACTTTTTTGTTTAGGAAAGGTACATTGGATTTATTTGAACTTCAGAAAGCAGAGTAAAGTTAGATCATACGTGTTCTTGTAATTACTTAAATTTCTATTTATCCACATATAGCAGTGGCTGCTGCTGAAACACAACGGAAATCAGACAACAGACTTGGTGAAAGTCACTGGTTAAACACCTGTTGTTGAAGAACTAAACTTTTTCTACTTCTGCAGGTGCAGAGATAATATCTTTTTCATGTTTGTTCAGCTGTTTCAGCTCAGTAACTGGTTCATTCAAAAATAAGAAACCACTTGGGAGGAGAAAAAAAAGCTGAACAGCTTGTTTTCCTCGTTGAATCTATAAATGTGAGGTATAGGATGAGATCTGCCAATTCTTCGCTCTTGAGAAGTATGGCAACCAGAACTGGCATGCAGTTCACCAAGGTAATGCTTCCTTGCTTAATGAGACTGGTTACTTAAAAGTTTAATAATAAGCTTATTTTTGCCTTGATTTTTTTAGCTTATTTGGAAAATACTGTTCTTCAACATTTTTATTGCATTTCACTTTTTCACTACATCTATTTTATAGCTAGAACATAACATGAATCCCAAGTAATAGAAAAAATTATATATAAATAATATATCATTACCCATCTCCAAATATAATGAAACTGTAAGGACTGGAAATTAATCAAGAGTCATGTGTGAAAGAGCAAATCATGTAAATAAATATGTGTAGGTTGTATTAACTGAATAAGAAATGCCATACTTATTTATACATGCTGCTTAAAGTTTATATCAACAAGCTGAAACATTCACTAACATTTGTTTTCTACTGCCCACAAGCTTTGGACAAGTCAGTCACAGTCAGCATGTCTTCATGAGAGGAAAGCTTGTCAAACTTGATTCCCTTCTAGGACAGGGTAATCCACCTAGGTGATACAGGAAAGCCAGTAAAACAATTTTTTTTTAAAGGCAAAGCTTTTGGATACTCTCTCTCACAGGATCCTTCTGGACAAAATATCTAGCACACATCAGAACAATAGTGTTATATGATGGGTGGGCAACTGGCTCATGGATCAGGCACAAAGGGTTACAAGTGAATGGGGTCACATCAGATTGGCAGCCTGTCACTAGTGGGGTTCCACAGGGAATCTTCCTTGGCCCTTTGCTCTTCAACATCGTCATTAATGACCTGGAAGCAGGACTGGGAGGAATACTAACTAAATTTATTGAAAATACTGAATTGGGAGGAGCTGTTGACACTCTCAAGGGTAGAGAGGCCCTGCAGAGAGACCTCAACAAATTAAAGGACTGCGCAATCACCAACTATGAAGTTTAATAAGGGCAAATGCTGGATTCTGCACCTGGGATGGGGCAGCCCTGGCTGTGTCTATGAGAGGCTGGAGAGCAGCACTATGGAAAGGGGTCTGGGAGGCCTGGTTGATGGAAAGATAAACATGAGCCAGCAGTGCCCTGGCAGCCAGGCGGACGAACCCTGTCCTGGAAGGGGCATCAGACCCAGCATGGCCAGCCAGGCAAGGGAGGGGATTGTCCTGCTCTGCTCTGCACTGAGAAGGCCCCACCTCAAGTCCTGGCTACAGTTTTGGTCACCACAATATGAAAAAGGCATTAAGCTATTGGGTAGTGCTTTGCTGAAAAATACCTTGGGGTCTTGCTAAACAACAATTTAAATACAAACAAGCAATGTCCTCACTGCAAAGGGGGACAAGAACATCCCGGGCTGTTCAAGAAGCAGTGTAGTCAGCAGGTCAAGGAAACTGATCATTCGCTTCCATTTGGCACTAATACGATGACATCTTGAGCAGTCTGTACAGTTCTGTGTTCAGCAGAGGAAAGACAATGACAGACTGGAGTGGGTCCATGGAATAAGTCCCCAGGGTAGACAGGGTCTGGAGCATACGATGAAGGAAAAGAGGGTGAGAGCTGGATTTCTTCATTCTGAAGACAAGGTTCTGGGGGGTCTTACATCTGCAGCAGCCTGTTGGGAGTGTGGAGTAAAGGCAGAACCACTCTTCCCAGATGCACACAAGACCAGAACTAGAGGTAACAGACCCAACTTGTAATGCAGAACATTCTAGATAAATATATGGTTGGGAGAAAAAGTGATGAAAGAGTGGAACCTGCCCAGGGAAGGTGTTGATCTCCATTCTTGCAGATATTCCGAACTTGACTGGACACAACTCAGTACAACCTGCTCTAGCACTACTCCTGCTCTCTAGAAGTAGGAGTGGAGACCTCCAGAAGTCCCTTCCATCCAGCACAGTTCTGTGATTGATAGGTGCCAGTGTGTGAGTTAATTGCCCACTGTGGGTCACTCTAGGAAAAATATGAAGCATTCAAGATGTTTCATATGATTTTCTTCAGGCATTTACTACATTCAACTATGCAAGTTGAAACTCAGTCTAAGAGAGCCTGGTCTCTTCTCTGGGATGACAAGCTGAATACATGCCTACCCTTCATCAAGTGAATCTTATTCAGGATGTCTAACAAGAGTTAAAAATCTAAAGAGGATTACTTCTGTTTCTGAGGGCAAAGGAAATTAGTGAAAGAATTTACTTTATGCTTTATTCTGAGTCATAAGAGGAAAGTGGTTGAGAATTTGAAGACAGAAGACAATGTGAGTAAAAATTATCACAAAAGAGTTTCACAAAAGAGGAAAGAACGGAATGAGTAAAAGCAGATGAATAATGTCAAAGGACTTTAAAAGACCTTGTTTCTTTGAACTTTGGGATTGATAGGTAAGGGCTAGGAAGGGGGAGGGAAAGTAAAGTTCAAGGGAACTGGCAGGTTTTTAGAAGGCAGGATTCTACAGACATGGCAGCAGACTGTTCCACTGAAGAAGAAAAACACAAAATACCACAAGTACTTCAGTGTCTCTGCAATTACTTGAAAATCAGGAATTCTATGACTAATGACAACAAGGTAATGACACTGGTAAAGGAAAAATTTAAAAAGTAACACTAACAGCTAGTTCAATGAGTGACAACTACAATGGGTATTAAAATTCAAGTTTTTCAGTGGTATAGAAATAAGGGAAAGGTGTGGAAAATTAGGGTGCTGTTACTTTGTGGACAACGAGACGAAAGCTGGTCATGATGAAGAGGATGAACACCAGCCTTTCTTGGATTCAGTTTTCACAAACAGGCTAATTGTGATGGGGTGCTTGGAACAGTTTAAGTTAACTTGAGAGAGAAGAGTACAAACTAGAATGGGGGACAGAGATGAAATAATGGAGGGAAGCTGGACACAGTGAAATCACTGGGGTCTCTTGAAAATGTCCTTTGTGCACCTCAGATGAGACCATCCCTGAACTTTAGCTTTTAAGAACGTGTGAAGGATGAGGAAGGGCAAATTTATACGTGAAAATGAGGAAGCCTGTCGGCTTAACTTTGATACATGGTGAAATGCTCCTGAAAATTATTAATCAATTTGTAAACACCTAGAGGGTAATAAGCTGATGGAATAACAGCCAGTGTGGGTTTATTAGGAAGAAAAATGTGGCACACCTTTCTGATTTCCTTTTTGAGTAGAATAAGAGGTGTAGGAGATAGCGAAATGGTAGATATGTCTTTAGTATGGCTTTTGGCAGTGTTGTGGAAGGCTATGTAGCCTTTTTACAAGTAAATAGGTTAAAAAATAATCTAGGTGAAATTACTGTGAGGCAGGTGAAGGACTCCTTGAAGTACTGTGTCCGAGGAAGTTATTGTTCACTTGGCAGATGGGGAGGCAGCCTCAAGTGCAGTGCTGCTGTTGTTACATTCTGCCCCAGCTTGGTGCCATTCATGTTTTTCATTAGTGTCTCCAACAATGGGCTGGAGAGAGCAGTGTGCAAGGGACTAAAGGCTCCAGTAGGCTTTGGATATTTTGGAGGTCAGGTTTAGAGTCCCGAGCAGTCTTCATAAAATGCAAAAATGATTAATATTAATAAGATGGGAATTCAACAAATATAAGTAAGGCCTTCAGTGAAATGTTTTCCCCAGGAAGGAAAAACAAATGTGTGTATGCAGGCAAGGGATATCTGAGTAAATAACAATGAGGGAGCATGTGATGTTGGGATATCACAAACTGAATATGAGTCATGCTATGATATGGCTGGCAGAGAAAATGGAGAAGAAACCAGACTCTAATCTGAGTCTTGTGTGTAAGCCATCCTTCAGTCTTTTCTGCTAGCTGTCTGTCACTCTGCTGGGATAGTGTCCAGAGCTGGCTTCACACCATGGAACAGTATAGACAAACTGGAGAATGCCAGAAAAAGAGCAGTAGGAGTGAGCAGAGATTTAGAAAAGACCAGTGAGAAAATACTGAAAGAGTTGGGTCCAGGATGCAAGGACAAAGATGGAAAGAGAGACAATCTCTGAAGTATATTTTAAAGGCTTTTTAATTTTAAATCATAGGGTGTTTTGCCATACTATCTCCACCTAACCAAAGGTAAGAAGAAAAGGAATAAGTTCAGTTTGCACCTAAGGAGGTTTAGTTTGGGTATTAGAAATGTAGCATAAGCATATTATAATGGGGTAACTGGGGGAACTGGAGTACAGTGGTAGGTGTGAGGAATAAGTAAGAATCACCTGTGTGGGTATTTGTCTTTGCCTTGAGTGAACAGGTAGACTAGATGAGTCTTTTGAAGTCCATTTCAGTTCTCTCTTGTGGTTCAGTCCACTAAATGAATATACAGATTAAAAATGTAAAACAAGAAGAAAACTGATTTAAACCAAGGGTTCCTTCATATTAATTTAAACTGTGATTATACTGAGCATTTCAAATATTCCTGGTTTAAGTTAATCCCTTATGTTGCAGTGTTAGTATCGTGTGTTTATGGAGGTCTTTTAATATGCCTTTTTATTTATTAAAAAATTACTCCTTGGTATAATAATCTCTTTGAGTATGAATTATACAAGTAATGATGAAGAGATTACAATCTTCTTAAAATTGTTTTCAGGTATTTGGTGAATGCCCTAGTATTTCAGGAAATTGGCTGAATTCATACTGTAAAAACTAGACATCCTGTGAGACAGTATGTCCAAATAAATGCCAATTTCTTAAACATGTTACACTTGCATAAAGAAGTATCTGCCCTCTAAAAATGAGCTACTCTCCAAACACACAGCTCATCCAGACAGCAGCCTTATATATCTTACTTTATCCAGTGTTGTATTGGTGACATTAATTCAATGAGGAGACCAAAACCAGAAGCATGATAGTTCTTTTTCACGTTTGATTTTCTTCTCTATGTATTTAATATAAAGATATTTATGTTAAGATAATTATGCCTTGGTTTTTTGTTTTCTGCTGCTGAGTGATATCACATAGAAGAATTATTTTTTTCCCTTTCCCTGAAAAATGGAACATTCAACCACAGATGGCAATTTTTTACATTAGATAGAGAATCTTGCTGTCTGTTATTGCAAGTGATTTATTAGTACATAGGTCACACTGAGGACCAGTGACTAGCCAACAGACACAGAAATCACACCACACAATGCCTGGAGAGTCAAATTATGTTTGATGTTTAATATTAACCTGAACTGTAAAAGAAGACTTTAACAAAAATCCTCAAAAAAGGGAAGCCCAGAAGAAAACAGAAACCAGAGAATTTCTGGGATAAATTTTCTTCTTACAGGAAATCTATGCTGAGCAGAGTGTCCAAAGCAAGGGAAGAGAGCTGCTTTTTGGCCTTCTGCATTCTGCTGCGCCCAGCTGTCCTGCTTCCTCTGTCTCTCTTTCTGCACATATGTGCCACCCACCTAAGGAAACAAATAGAAGTGACTGGTCCCAGTGTGGCACTTCAGTCCTTCAAGTTGATTCTGGCCAGGAAGATTTCTTGTGTATAATAATAGTTTATTCACACCCCCAAAACCTGTGCTTCTCTCAGTGTGGGGGGTTCATGCTCACCTGCTGGCACAGGAGCCCTGTCATCCACTGAGCTCCTTTTAGCCAGATGCCAAATGCCTTTCATCTGGGAAGAAAGGATCCTTAACAGCCACAGCTAAGGATGTGTCTGACTCGGATAATGTATTAACAGCAGGGATGAAAGAGTTAATTCATTTTTCCATCCATAATTTTTTCTCTGTAGAACTGATTTGACACAGTCTAGCAGGGTGCTGTTACTGAAAAATTGAAGCACCAGGTGTGATTAAGTAAGACCACACGTTTCATTCCCTCTTTAATTCCACATCATCCTTCAGCAGCTGTACCCTTTGCTTTCTGATAGTTGGAGAACACATTGCTTTTACAGCAGGCAGCTTGCTGCTTTGGTAGCCTGCACCATTGGGCTGTTATGTATCAAATCTATTTGTGCACACAAATTATTTATTGTTTGATGGACCCAACTTATTAATCTGTTTATTTCTCAAGTAGAGAATATAGAGTGCATCTGGGTAAAGGAGACAAACCTAGCTTGGCTCCTTGGTATTTCCTGAAGTTCATCCATGCAGCAGAACATGTGTGATTCCACTGCAAAGAGAGTTAAAAGTTAGAGTGTAAAGACAGTGCTGGACTTGAGGTCATTCTTCTGTTCCTGTGAATCATAGCTCTATAGGATCTGATGAAGTCACCTGCTTTGCTGAGATTCTGTGGCCTGCCACTGACACAAGGAGACTGAATCACTGCTGTCCTGGCCACTGCAGGGCAGTAGTACTAGCACAGTGCAGAGATTGTATCCTTGTCCCATTGTTGCTGCATCAGAAAGGTGCCACTGAGGCCATAATAGCTATAAGTGGTTATAACATGATGCCACAAAAAGAAAACAAACAGGTTTTTAACTGTTCTTTGCTTTAGAATAGTGTTCCTATGTAAAACTGAATTGGATCTTTAGAATATTCCTTGTAGTTATTCCAGGCAATGTTTCCACTTGTAAGCTTTGGCTGGTCTTCCTTGTCAGGCAAGAGCAGCTCAAAACAAAAACATGTGTCTTTTAATTTTTTTCATTCCTCAAGGGAATAGGGATTTTTCTGTAATACTGTGACACTGTTGCCTGCAGTAAAAAAAGGTTGTGCAGAAGTGACAGTGGCCTGGTCTGAGATGTTCTGGTGCAGCTCTGCCATAACTAATCCAAAGAGCAGAAGTCTGTGCTCTGTGTGCATCAGTTGAATCTGATATATTGTTGTCCTGAGGTGTCAGCTCCAAGGCATACAAGGTTTGGGTGTTTCTGAAGAGGCCTGCTGCTGTAGTTTTGGCTCTGTGTTCTCTTCCTGCATCTCTGGGGCTGCATTCCATTTATTTCCTGCTGCACTCAGTGGTGATATTTATACAACTATGCAACTGTGGTGTTCCTGATGCAATGTGCTGACCCTTCTCAGCAATTCTGAGCAGTATTTGACTGTTGCCTATTTATAAATGCGACTGTGTGGCAGTCTTTTCTGTCCTCCAGCACCCTTAGCCCCCTCTGTAAACCAGACAGTTTTGCTTTCTGAGGACTTGTCAAAAATTCATCTATCACAATTAAACAGATTAATTAAATAAGTAAAAGGGTACCTGAATACTATAGCTCTTTTATTCCAAAGTAAACAGGGTTTTGTATGCTGTAGCATTATTCCAACATGAAAGAAAAAAGATGCCAGGGGACAGGGACAGAAGAAGTTTCTAGAAGGAGGTTCTAGAGATGCATCTGGGCCTGTGTTTCAGTATAAATAATACCTGTGGACACTTGTCGCTTCTTAAGTTTGGTCTTGGAAGCAGCACTGGGACCAGCTCATTTGATGTCTCCTCTTTTAAAAACTGAGCTCTGCGGATAAAATTGGCTGCCTGTAAATGCAAGGGTGTCCTTAAAAGTGAGCTGGCATTTATGCAAACTTACTTCAGTCATGCAGGAGAAGATACTCTTTAATCTGTGAGAGAACAAAAATTTAAACTCCATTGAACTGCAAAGGAATTTTTTTTTTCCTTTTCATTAGCAGACCAGTCTTCATGGAGATGGAGAAAGCTGCTGTTTCCCTGTGTGATAGAGCATCACTGTTTCATCCTGAGTTGTCTAAGATTTACTGGTGTTAACACAAACATTATTAGTTCTTCACTGTGTATTCACATATATACAAAGGAAGTGTTTAAAAAGGTGGAATTATATTCAAGTAATTGTTTCTTGTTATGCTGAGGAATGTTTAAAATTACATTTTGAGGTCACAGTGAAGGGTTTAGGGGATCTTTCAGATTGTGAAAGTTACCCAGTAACATCAAGCTAAAGTATTTAAAAATACAGTGTTGACCCTCTTCAGAAATAATGAGGTTTAAAAGGAACCCACATTTTGCTCCGGATGTTTTGGGAGGTGGAGTCTATAGCCTATTCTTGGTTTCAGGCTGAAGCATTAAACCTGTTATAAACCAAGGTAAACATTTTCATGCCATTCCCTGTTTTGCAGAGCTGTTGCTTTAAGGCAAATGCTAGATTAACACTGGGAAAGTTGGCAGTAGCCGTTGCTCCTCCTGCCAATGCAAAGCAAGGTGTTATTTTCCCTACTGCTTTCCTCATATCCCTTCTTTTCTTTAGGGGAATGAACTTCTTTCTCTACCTCAAAGAGTCAAATGCTTTTGCCATCAGTGCTGCTTTTCCATCAAAGTCCTTTAATGCAGCTCTTTTCCTCTCCACATGCAAAGCAGCCTTCACTTACACCTGCTCTGTGATAGGATCCTTCTCCCTGAGGAGTGCACAACATCTGTTTTGTTTCCTCCATGGAGAAAGAGAGAGACACTCTCAAGAAATTCTCCTTTCCTGCTTGCTAACAAAAGAGATTTTTAAAGCATTTGGTGTTTGTGGAAAGAGGAAAAGCCAGTAGAGTACTAGACAGGAAAAAACAGCCATGGAAAAATAAACTGAACAGAATTTGAGCTATAATTAAAGGTCTTAAAAAGAAGTCAAACTGCCAAGCCAGGGAAAAAATGTGTATCTTGAAATGAAGTACCTTTGTGGAAGGATGTGCTTGGGATTATGGTGTAGGACTGCTGTTTGGGACATCTTGGCTCTAAATCTGCTCTGAACTTCTTGGGTCATACCAGACCAGAAATCTAACCCTTATTTGCTTTGATGGTCCATATGTAAAATGTGGTGGTATTGTGAGTTTTGGTGTTTTGTAGAGCTTGAAAGCACAAGGAAATGAAGTTTCCTAAATAGAAGCAGCTGTGCCATTGCAGTGATGGCAGTTTTTTGTGTATGATACTAAAAAGAGTTCATATCCTTTAAAGTATGGGAAGCATTGTGAAATGGTGTTAACTGCATTCCTGGGGAATCGGTTTTTTGTTAGCATAGTGGAACCTGCAGCTTCAGTAAGGGGGCTACTTGAGAATGAGTTAAAAAGTGTAAAGTGAAAAAGAGCTTCATAGAATGACCCTGTGCTCTGCCTGCTGACGCCCTCCATGCAGTTGCACAGATTTTGAAAGCAGCAGATTTTGTTGCATGCAATCCACTTGCTAGTTAGAAGCCAAACCTGAAAGCAAAGACTGAGCTGAGCTGCATGTGGTCTGGATGGGGGAAGATTTCACATCTCCATGGGTGCTTCTGCTGTGGCACATATTAAGACGCTGTGATCAGTGGGAGATGGGGCACTCTGGCTGCTGCCTGGAAAATCCATATGTGCAGCTTTAAGCTATTAAATAAGCATTGTAACCTACCAAAGCTCCCATTTCTGATATGGTTAGAGCTGGTGTCATACAGATGACTACTTCTATTACATCATTCATAAATTCTTAAACCCATGCAAACAAATTCTAATATTCTTATCTTTCAGAGTTGACCCACAACTCCTTAAACTCTCTTTTATGTTTACAGTTGAATAATTCAGCCACTGACAACATTACCAATTTGAACCCAGCACATCTGGATTTTTTAAGACTAAGGAAAAGTCTGTAATGTGCTGCAACTTCCTCCTGCAGTACCAATCAAAATAAACCAAAGATACTTTTTTTTTACTATTGATATCAAAACTGCCTCCAAATAGTATGGAAATATGTTTGGAGGAAAAGTAAGATGTGGCATCTTGGTTTAACCTTTTTATAGCTACATTTGTAAAAATGTCTGTTACTTGGTGGTTATTGTGTGTTTGAAGGGCCAGTAAAAATAACATTTTCAGAGGTGTCAAAGTTGGAGATAGTTATTAGTAGTGTTTCAGGACCCTCTTAATTCACCAAGCATATTCTTTTGCAGATCAGTTAGAATATTCCATGTTTAAAAATTCATCTACCAATATCACAGCTTCAAAGCAATCTTGCAACAGATTAGGTATTTGTCCTAATCTGATGAATTTGGGACATATACCCAATATTTAAAATAGTCAGGCTTCTAGGTCCATTTGCTGTAACATTTCTATGGTGTAACATTCAGGCCGCTGGTGGCTGTTCTGTCGTCTCTTCAATGCTCCTTGTGATTGCTGAATGCATTTCCCAAACCTGCCATTTTTCCTTCGTTAGTTGTGTTTGTTACTAGAGGAAGCCACCAGATTTCCACCATCACTATCTACATGCCCATCACTGAAGACAGTATAGTATGTGGATAAGGAGCAAAGAACTGGGGAGCAGAAACACTTGAAAAAAAGAAACTAATAAGCAAAGAAACTCTGGCTGCTGGAGAGAGAAGATTGGTTGAGTTGTAGCAGAAGTAATGAAGTGTGAAATGCGCTGTTCCCAACCAGTACGCCATGCTGCTTTAATTTACAGAATATATAATTATACAACATTAACATTCTGGTACATCAGTCTTTGACAAAAATTGAAATGAAAACAGCAAAATGCCTGAGTCTATTTTTAAGACAATTATTGTAATAATGGTGGATAAGACTACAAACTTAAATAATTTTCCTGATTTTAAGATTATGTCTTTAAGATTCTTCAGGTTTTGGGCCCTGGTAAATCTTTGCATACTGTTGCAAACCACTTAGTTTAGTAAACCTTTAGTGATTACTTGTGGAAGTCCTTCCAGCATACATTGAACAGCCGACAAGAAGACGTGTTTTAAAAATCAGATTAATTTCTATATTTCTAGTACTCAATAATGATTTATACTAAACCCGTAGACAGCCTAGAGGATACAGAGTACATATGCACAGACCTGTCTGGGTCAAGAGATGACCTTTCTGAGTTGCTGTCTCCAGAGGAAGGAGCATTGTTTAGTCACTGAGATGCTAACAAGGCTGTGCTGAGAGACAAACTAATTTTGGTAGCTTCATGCAGAAAAAAAAGCCCCTCTGAAACTTAATGACCTTCTGTAGGGGAAAAAGGCTTTAGGCATGAAGATACAAGCAGAAATCAACAAGGCTGTCATCTGGGAGAGAATACAGAAAAAGAAACAACTGGAATACACTGTATGTTCTAGTTAACTGAAAGTTATTATTTTGACATAGGAGCACAGTTGACAGAGTGCTCCTGTTTCTGTGTACAGAAAGGTACAAAAACATCACCGAATTTAAAACACAGCTCTTGATCCTTCAAAATAAATAAAGCAGGATTTTTATTAATGAATGCCCAATGTCTAGATGTGCTGCATACACATCATCAAAGGCATTGAATCAATACAGCACTAAATTCTCAGAATCATGAAGTAGTGTATTATATGCAGGAGGAACCTGGGGAGCATAGTTAGAGGCTATACTGCATTTGGGGAAGAGGGATCCATTTCTGACAGGAACAACAAGATACTCCTTTTACTGAGTTTGTTTTGAGTCAGATAGCCAGACTTCTATGTTTTTGGGGATATAATACTCAAAGAGGCAGATGGTTTAGAACTGCTCTTCTAAAACTCTTTAGAATATTTTTATGAAGAAATGGCTTTCTTATATGTTCAGATTATGTCAGCGCTCATACAACAGTGGATGGCAGCATGGCATGGGGATTTTCTTAGGAAAAAATGTCTAGAAAACAGATATCCAGGTTTTACAGACCAAGTGGTCCATCCCTTTGCACTGAAACAAAATCAGTGCATAGAATTTGTAATTCTGTCTGGAAAATGGGTAGAATTACTTTTAGTTGGCAATATTATTGGTTTGATAATGTATCACAAATATCAGTTATACAATTACAATACTAAGTGTTTCTGTCATGTAGCAACCATACAGTTGTTGAAGGACATGATAATGGCATGATAACTTTCTCAGATTGATTTGTATGTCCCCAACCCCTGGCCATGCACTTTGTTGGAGACCAAGAGAAATAAGTTCATTCTTACAGCAATGAGAACACTGCAGATCTTCAAGAATACAAGTCTGTGCTGATCCTGAGTATGTGACTCAATGACATTTTTCCTATACCACTGGGGGGACTCTGATACTGGAAGCTGTATTAATGCAGAGTTTGGGATATTGTGCCAAAGCTGTGACTCAGAGAATGAGTTACTGTGGGACTTCTCTAGCTGGTCTTCTCCACATTAGACAGGTGGTGTTGGTCTTGCTGAAACTCCCACTGTGCAGAAGGCTGACAAATGCTTTGGACTGACACAACAACAATACCAACTTTTTGTGGTACATGTACCAGAGGAATTCAACATATCCCAAACTTAGCTCAAGTCTTTCTGTGTTCTATTTAAAGAATATTGACAAAACAGGCCACATTATCACTCAAGTGATTAATATGTAAGCCATAAAAGGACCTGGACAAAAAGAATAAATAAAGGAAAAACTCTAAACCAAACCTATTTTCTGCTCCTATGCTCCTGCTGGTTATGCAGAAGCAATAAACAAGCCCTATTCCCAAAGCTGTGCTGACAGCACTGATGATGGTGGTGCACAAATTAGGAGGTAAACAAAAAGCTGTGTTAATTTCAGGCTCCATTAGAAACACAGGCGGTAAAAAAAAATCAATGTCTCCCAAACAGAAAAGGTCAGAATTGGTAGGGAAGGAAAGTTGGTTTTCCGGTAGGTGTAAGATTTTTAATTATCATTATTTATTTTGAATTGTGTGTTAGCAAGAAGAAACTACTGGTCAGTGTCACATTAGTGACTGAAAAACTGAAAATAAACAACTAGCAAAATTTTATTTTTTGGTTTTTTTTTAGAAAAATATACTCATCTTTGGCTCAGGTTGAAATTCTTGTATTTAAAGGCTGATTTCTATTTTAAATCTTGCCTGTAGGTTCTGTGGATATTCAGTTACATTTATAATCTTGGCATGACACATTTGAGGGATCATTCTTTTGAAAAGAGTAATCATCAGATTTCACTGTTTTCTCTTGGCATATTATATTCTTGATTCCAAGTCTTTGGGGCTTGTTAATTTAAATTTTAGGTTTTGTTGTGCATCCAGATTAAGTCTAGAAATACATGTGTGTCATTTTGTTATCAAGTTGTCTAGCACAGGATGACAGGAAGAACAAATACTGCTTTGTATGTTTTTGTTTTATGGTAGTGTGTCACCTTCAGCTGCACTCACATTAAATCTTTATCACTTCATATGATCTTTGCTTTGCATATTAAACTAAGTTTCATATGGCCATGTTAAATTATGTATGGAGATGGAGTTCTGTGGTATGGTGTTTGGAACCATTTCTTGAAACACCAATGCATATGTAAAGACCTTGGAATATCAACACGACTGAGTTTGACCTTACAGAGCCGAGCTGTTCACGGAGTGTTTGAGGAGGAACTGGTGCCATGACCACAGATTTTCTGAAAATTATTGTTCTTACACTTAGTACTTATAGAACTGATATTATTTTATATATTTAGTATAAACTCCTTTAATCAAGAGCAGTGTTGTGAACAAGTCTCCTAATTCTTCGTCCTATTTCAGTACCATCTAGTCACAGCATTTTACTAACACAGGTGTCCCTGTGTGGTGGGCAATAATCTGCTCTACAGAATGGGATCAAGATGCCGGGAATTCAAAGACCATGGTTGATGTACTAAAACGTGTTCATGTGATACTTAGATTTATTTTAAACCATCTTCCACTAAAGTACGGTCAATATTTTTGTAGTAGAGTCAGGATCTCTGTAGTAGAATCCACAGATAAGATCCCAACTCAACATAGTTTCCTTCCAAATAGCTGCATCTCCTCATCCTTAAGATGAGGATGTGTCTTTTCAGCTCATCCTTAAGACACAGCTTGCTCTTCTAATTGTCATTCCCTTCAGTGAACATTAGCATACTTGTTAAATTGGCCATTTGTGTCCCAGAAATCCCCTGCCTGTCCAGTGACTCACTCAGACCTGCATTTTGCACACCCTGGGGAGGCATGGAACAAGTCATCTCAGTGCTTTCAGCTCCAGCTCCTAAAACTGTTGAGCATCAAATTCAGTCGTCCCTTATTGCTTCATTAACTGTTGTTGTTGTTAGGAAAAAAGAGGCTTTTAAAGAGGAAGAAGTCTGACAAGATGTGTTCTCTCCTATGGCTTGTTTTAACATCTTCTTTGGGGTTTTTTGTTTTTATGAGTTACCAAGTGCCTTCTTCCTCCCTGGCTGTGCTGTCCTGCCAACCTTACCTGCTTGCCTCATATTTCTTAACATAATCACCACAAAAAGAGACCTACTTTATCTGGTGGTGTTGCAATGAAGGTGTGAAGGTAGCATATAGAAGTCAGTTTGCCCATCCATGGTTGCACTGGAAGTATATCACTTACAGCAGTCAAGTTTTGTTTGGCCAGGAAAGGAAGTGGTAGTGATTGGAAGCTGTGTAGAAAGCTGGTATGTTCAGTGCCAGCTTTTAAAAGTTGCTGTGATCTCTTTACTTACATGTTCATTTTAGGCTCCTCAAGTTAATGATTGCTCATTTTGAGAACACAACATTTGTATTTGTTTCAGAAAATAATGCATTTGTTTTTCTAGAGACTGTTGTCTTCCATTAAAAATTTAGTTACACACAGCCTCCCATCCATGTCTGAGGCCAAATACTGCCCCTTTGAAATCATCAGAAGCTAATGTCAGTGAGCTTGCAGGCTGATTTTTGTGTCTGTCTGAAAATAAATTTACATTGTGTTGAAGACTTCGTGAAACTACCCTTCATGACATCTGAGAAGTAATGACTTCAGTGAAGCTTGAGGGCAAAGTGCTCACCGTTTACTACTGCAGTAATTCTTTCACAAGGCTTTACTGTCATGCAGCACAATTAATTTTACATTTCATTTACTGACATTGGCATTCACTTAGCTTTATAATATTAGTTAAAATCGGTTTACGATGTCAATTTTATTTTTAGCACATTGAAAGCAGGGGAATAATTGAAGTGTGCTATTGTACAATTTAGGGCTTGTGGTGGACTTGGAGAGATGAGGATTGCCATTCCTGCTTCAACTGACCTATAGGGAATAACTCTTCTCTTTAACATTTCATTGTTATCTTTCTGATGATACCTCAAAATGTCAGTTTCTGCCTCATAGCTTAAATTAAGGTCCCCAGATAACTTCTGATGGACCTTAGAAGTTGAAAAAATAAATCTCAGTGATATACACCAAAAATATTTTAATATGAAAGGCAGCTGAAGTTCAGTATATAATTTATTTTGGTTTAGTTGTTTTTTTCAGTTCAAAGTTGTCTCTTGGAACTTAAATTATAAGTTGTCTCCTGTATGTTAATACCAACAACCTGGGTTTATGGTTTGTCACAGGATACTCTGCTGGTCAAGCTAAAAAGCTTTACCAGACTGTATTCTAATGAAGTCCCAGTTACTTTCCAGGATGAAAGGGAATTAAGACATGTTTGGTCTGGAGTTTTCTTGCTTGCTTTACAGCATAATGTTTTGATTCTAAAATGCCAGTTTTTCTAATTCAAGTAATTTTAAGCTTTTCTGTGAAGAAATTAATGCTTTAGGAGGTCAGTCAGGTACTGATTAAAATCTGGTTTGGGGCTCACACTGACTTCTACAACCTTCCTTAATTCTTGACCTGGAAAAAGGGACATTTATAAATGTTTCCTATCAGGAGTGATGTTTCATCAGGAGTTTGAAGGAGGAAGAGAACTCTGAGACATCTCCATGTGTGTGGCATCCTATTTGGGTTACCTTCCGGGAAAATAATGTGTATAGATCATAAGGTTTGCCCTCTCTTTGGAGTTTATGGAATGTATGCGACTGTGTTTGTTTTTTCCTACCAGATAAAGCAGCCACTGGGAAGCAACTCAGTGTGTTAGAATGTACAATGCATAGAGCTCATAGAACAGCAAGACCTTCATCAGCTGAGCAAGGCAGTCCACGTGCTGGCCTGACCTTACTCCCACTTTTTCTGTTAGGAGAGCAGGTTATTTGCCAGTCATTCTGAACTCTCACTATGAAACATAGCTTTTCTGTTGTGCTTGTATCTAAAAGCTATCTACTTTTATTGCTGTCCCCATGTGAAATATTTCAGGCTAATGAGACAATATGATTGTTTTTATCTCCAAAGTACTTCATTTCTACTGACAAATGTCATACACAAGAACTCAAATCTAAATCTGAGTGGTTATCTCTGCTGAGCTGCTTTTAAAAAATGAATTAGCTTAGTAAAAAGCTGGCAAATACATGCCAAACGTTTTGTGAGATCGCTGATGGTGAAGTTTTGTTAAACTGCACTTTTTCCAAGCAAGTACAAAAATAGCAACTTTGGAAAACACGAAGCTGAGTCTTTTGCACAACTGACGCTATTATGAGACTGCATGTAGCGTTCTTTTTCCCTTTTTTCCCTGTTGAAAGCTGAACATCAGCTCTGAAGTGTGAGAGAACTAAGGTTGGTGCTTAATGTGAATGACTGCTCAAGAAATAGGTACTATTTGCTATTTTAAGCATTAGCCAGTAATTAGGATCTTCAGCACTGAGTCTCATTCTCTTGTCATTAATGGGGTCATTAACAAAGATATGATACAGTCTTTTTCTCTTGTTAGCCACGTAACTGAAATAAGTGAAAACTTCAAATATTTTGAGGCCAGTATTACACTTTTTATGAACCTGCCTCTATGATGCCTGTCAGCACAAACAAAGTGAACTTCTGCAATCTTTGGGAAACTGCCCCCCAGAGCCATTGTGAATCCTTTTCACACCTAACTCTTGAGTATGCATTAAATACAAGATGCTTCACTTTTATTCCAGCCCTTCTTGGGCTCCCTTCCTCCCTAGCAGCTTTATGGATTAGTGAGGTCATTCCCCATTGCTACAATGCCACCTCCCCCCAGCCATGTCTAAGTGATGGTATCACCTATGCTTTTCCTTGGGAAGAACTCCCTACCACAATCACCCCACGCTCTCCTCAGACCCCACCTGATGACTTGTGTCTTCTGGCTAAAAGTTTGGAAGCATTTGAGGTGCTGAAGCGTGCTGACTACTTGCTGCCTTGCCAGCCTGTGGCTCACTGTTTTCTTGTGTCTCTGCATGTGTTGTTTGTCTTGTCTTTGGGTGTGTCTGTACTGCCTTCTGCAATATGTCATGAAGAATGACTACCCAGCCAGGCAGCTTGGAGGAGCCTACCTGCAGGAGGAAAAGTTCTGTGCTCTGCCATTGTAACTCCTTTTCTTGAGCCAGCTCATTTAGATTTGTATAACTCTACTGTACATGAAACTCTAGTGCACAGGCTCTCTGGTTTGCATTGGGAATGCACTTGACATAAGGAGTAGGGCAATAGTTCCATTATAAATAGATTAATATGTTTTCACGTGAATTGGACAAACAATATATTTCTGTAAATTACAGATATGCACTATAATGCCAGGAAAATCCATAGAATCAAAAATAACAGGTTGGAAGAGACCTCAAGGATCATCTGATCTAACCTTGCTTGGCAAAAGCATGTTCTAGACAAAATGACCCAGCAGCCTGCTCAGCTGAGTCTTAAATGTGTCTGATGTTGCAGAATTCGCCATTTCCAAGAGCTGAATGTTCTCATTGTGAAATATTTTCCACTGGTGTCCAGTTGGAATGTCCCCAGGAGTAACATGGATCCTTACCTTTCCTGTTTTCCCTGTGACTTCTTGTAAAAAGGTAGTTTGTATAGCCATCCTTTAAATACTGAGACACAGTAGTAAGGTTTCCCCTAGGCCTTCTTATCTCAAGGATGAACACTTAACTCAGCATTTCCTTTTTTGTGGCCCTTCTCTGGACTTTCTACAGCCTGTCCACATCTTTTTTGTATAGCAAGGACCAAAAGTGAAAGCAGTATTCCAGGTGTAGCCTGAAAAGCACTGAGTAGGGTGGGACAGTGACTTCTTCATCTCTACTGGGGATGCATGTGTTGATGCCAGCCAGCATTCTGTGGGCTTTCTTTGCCACAGCAGCACACTTTTCACTCATACTGAGCTTGTTGTCCACCAGGACCCTCAGGTTGCTTTCCACAGAGCTGCTGCCCAGACAGACCTGTCTTTGTTCAATTTTATAAGGTTCTTCTTAGTCCACTATTCCAGCCTATCCAGTGTTCTTGCAGGGTGGCTCTCCATTTCAAAGTGTCCACCTCCCACTCAGTTTGGTATCATCAGCAAACTTAATTTGGGCACAATTTACCCCATCATCCAGATCTCTCATGAAGATATTAAACATCGAAATGCCCTTTTTTCCCCCCCACTGGTGTGCCTCATCCAATTTGCCTTGCTACTCTTCAGGACACACATAATGTATTGTAAGTGTAGCTTCCTGTCACCCTCACGAATCTTAAATAACACAGACTGTGGTGTAAGAATTTTAATTTCTGATGTTGCTGCCCAAAGACCATTACAGAGTGAACTCTTAAGGAAAGTGCTAGTTTGGCGGTTCCCTGTCTCTTGTGTGTTTTAATAAATGTGTTATTTTAGGGTACATTTCCACTTTTTTCCTATTGATACTGTTCACATCGTATCTAAGAAATTACAAACTGCTCTGCAATGTTGGTTTTCCTTTCTAGCTGGCTAGAAAAGTGAGGGGGAGGGACAGACTACAAAAACTTGACATTTGAAAGTATTTTCCAGCTCTTACAGCTATTATTTTGTATTGCTGTTATATTTGCCACCCCCTGGTGAGAATGGCTGCATATGTATGGTAGAAAGCAGTGACTGTCCTGCAGAGCTTACCTGCTATCCAGGGCAAATGGTAGGAAGTGTCACCTGAAGGTTGCTCTGTGGAGGATGAGGCACAGAGGCACCAAACCAAAGGTTGTAGCTGCTGCAATCAGAGCAGAATGGCAGCTCAAGATTCTTCCAACCTCCATTCCTGAGGAAAAATTCTCATCTTGATGGTTTTCAAAACCCCATCAGTGAAACCAATTCTCTGAGAGTCCATATGGGTGAAAGCAAAAGCAGTGCCAAGCCCAATGGCTCCCTTCCTACCTCTGCACAGCTTGCAGGAGCCCTAATGAGATCTACCAGACTTTTTCATCCAACCTATCCGCTGAGGACTGGAGGAAGATGTGATTTATTAGCTAGGACCAGGATGGATAGCATCATAAATCTCCTCTAGACAGCAACAATTAAAGTTGCCAGGACTCTCTGTGTTGCCACGTGGAGTCCAGGCAACTCTGACCAGATTTGACTGGCTTATTTTGCTAAATGAGGGTGTTGAAATGACCGTCTGGATTTTATTAATAAGTGTATAAATCTGAACTATAAGGGGAAAGAAGATGAACTTGTGCTAGTATATCTGTGACATATACTTAATAATAAAACTTAAACTCTTACACAGCCTGATACAAATTACTTGCTCTACTGCACCAGTTCTGCCACAGCTACACATTTCATTTTTGTGATATGCTGTGTGACTGCTCCACTAGTAAGTGCTGAGAAAGGAGAGAAATAGATAGATAGATGCATCTGGTATTTATAGAGGACTGTTTTAATGGTGCTAAAAAACTGATGTGCTCAGCATTCCTTGCAGCTGCAGTTGCGTTCATGTCAGTAATCCTATCAGGAGGGTTGCTGGTTTCCAGAGTAATTAGAACCCTGAAGCAAATAAACAGCAAATGAATTCTCTTCTTTTGAAGTTATCTTCTTTTTTCCCCTCTTTTAAATAGCTCTTCTCTGGTATAATTATGTACCAGTCATTATAACATTAAAAATAATTTTAAGTGAATGAATGCTATTTTTATTGTTGTTGTTCATTGCTAATTATTATGAACTAATTGTAGATAGTCTTCTAAAAATCTCGTTTCATTAGAGAATGGCTACTGACTTAAATTGTTTCCTGCCTTGATCCCAGAGAGAGGCAGGAGCTCCAAGCTGGGTTCATCTAAGCTGTGCTGGTGGCTTACAGCACGTGTGGGTAGAACACAAGTTGTTGCTCAAAGCCTTTTTGATAAACTTCTGCTCTTCTGGTGCTTAAGCCATAGGTTAAATATAAATTCAGAATATTGTGTGCTTGCCATCAGGGAAGTGATGACAGAAATACTACATGATAATATAGGGAGGTAATAGCCTTCCTATCTGGCTTTTTGTGACTTTGTCTGGGATAATACATTGTGCCCCAAGCAGTCGTTCCTGAAAAGATACTGGCAGGAGTTCAGAAGACACTAACAACCCATGCAGTTGTCTAGGGAGGGTTTGACTCTAAACAGTGGTATCTTCACCATTTATCTGGGTTATTAATTTTGCAACATTTGTGGCTTTAGTCAGATGTTTTCGATTTGTGCTCACGTATGCTGAGTTACGGAGTATGGGCACTGGGTCATTGTTGTGTAAACTTTGTAGTCTGGTTTGCATTTTTTGGCTCTTCATTTCTAACCAGTTTCAAGATTAAAAAACAGAATAATAAGGATTACTTACAGCTGCATAAGCAAGTATATATTAATTGATGTTTCCTGGTAATGAGGTATGAGAATGAAAAGCCCACCCCACCTCTCAGATCCCAGCTTGAGTTTTTAAGATTGGCTGTTAGAAGAAAAATGTCTTTGTACTCACAAATTGCACACGTTCAGCCCAGAGTTACTAGCACATAATAAACATGGAAACATCTAGTGACGCTTTCTTTAATGGACTCATTCTTTAGACTAGAACCACAGCTTTTATAACTCAGATTCTTAAAATGCCTTTTATAATGTTGTTTGTGAAACAGCCTTAGCTTTTGTTGTCCTGTAATGGCAATTCTTTCCCACCAAGAGGACCAAGATAGCACAGCACTCTGGCTGTAACCTGGCATATTCACAGAAATACCTGAGAAAGATGATGTGGACACTAAAGCTTCAGGGAATTCCAATATTTCTAAATTTCAGTTCAAAGTGGTGTTCAGGAGATATTTCTATAGCATTGACTGTGCTTTGGACTTCCCTCCTTTCCTCACCCTTCCTGCAGTTATTTTTGGGTGAGAGATTTATAGCAACAGAGCAAATTGCCATGTTAAATCTGAGCTTAACTTTCAAATCAGTCGTCACTGAGCAGGACCATATATACCCAAATACATAAGGGAAAGATAAGCCAAATCTGCTAATGCTTTAAGTCATTGCATCTGTGATAGAGCTCATAAAATTCTCTAAGGAGAATTATGATGTTAAGAATTATGACTACTTTATGCTTGAATGAAAGCATCCCCTTGTCAGTTTGAGGGACACATCCTCCTACACAGTGACTTCATTCTTTAGGGTGATTTATCTTAATTTTCCTCAGTGTTTCCATCTTTGGAATTGGAGTTCATGTATGCTGAATTATAGTATATAGACCTTGGGTCATCTTTTTCTGAACCCTATATTTTATCATTCCTTTTTTACCTCTTGGCTTTGAAAGGCATTGCTGGAGGAAAGAATGTCGTTTTGTGCTTGTGATACATCTCAGAGGCTATTTGGATACTGGTTTCTTCACAAGGAGGTACTTATGGGTTGTTTTTTTTAATTTTTTTTTTTGCTAGGTCTTTTATTCCAGTTGTGATAAATTTGTGATGTATAACAGTGAAAATAAACCCCCCATAGTTTCTTTTGAAATGAGCTTAGGAGTGTGCCATCCAAATGCCTCATGCTGTCAGAGAAACCCTTAACACCTACTGTTGCAGACACTTCTGCTGAACCAGGAGTTTCTAAACAAGGAAAGTAAGGCTCTTCATAGATGTGTATCAGCCCCAAAAGGAAGAGGGGATGCATATAGAAGAGAAAATTTTCTTTCAAGGAAAAAATGAAATAACTGCAGAAAGTCTTAAAATCTTGTGGTGGTCTGCCAGGCAGCAAATCCCAGAAAGATATCTGATGACAAATGGCACTGTATGTCTGGTACAGGCTTCTGACTGATATTTCAGTCAGCTAGACACAAGTGAAGATAGAAGTGAAGCAGAGGTAAGGAATCTAATCATTCAAAAAACACATGCTCACACAACATTATCTGTCTTCTGAGGGAAAATGAACATAGCAGCTCACTTAGACCCATGGCAGGCATGAGTAAGTAGTTTCCTAGTTCAGAGAAGAGTTAACAATGTAGAAAAATATACTCTTCATCAATTTTTACTCTTAACAATGCATTAAAATTTGAACAAATTGTATAAAATTAATGGGACAAAAAATAATTGTTAAAAACATAAGGAAAACTGTGATATTGTGCTCCTTGCAATTATTTTTAATACTAAATAAACACACTGGTTAGAAAATTTTAATTTGTAGCTATTGCACAATACTAAAAAGAGCAGTGTGACAGCCAGTGCCAGGTAGGCCCTCAATGAATAAACCAGTTTTTTATTGCATTGTGCAATGCTACATTCTGACAGTCTATAAAAGGGGTGAATTTCAGTGGTGGTGTAGGTTCAGTAAAAGACAATCATGCCAACCTGTTCTGTACTGGTTTTTGGAAGATGGAGAAAGGGGAGGAGAGGGATAGCAATGTCTGTCACAGAGAAAAAAGGCAATGAAATGTGACCCTCTTTTAATTAAAGAGTCCCACAAAGTAATTTCCCCCTTTAACTTGTAGGAATATGGTTTTGGCAGGAAGAGTAATGTGAACAAAACACTCTTCTTTATGAGCAAAATCAAGGAGGGCAGGCAAATTGTATTCAGTAGCAATTTGTTGGGGAATTTGTCATTTGTTTTTGAAGAGTGCTTGGAAATGGACAGCAGGAGCGGGGTGTTTTGCTTATGCCTTGTGAATGGCAGCAGCAGTGGGGTTTGAAAAGCTTTTAGAGGAGTCAGGGGATATTTTCCCATGGGAAATTATAGAAAATACCTGTCAGTTTTAATGGCAACTCATCATTCCAAAAGGAGACTAATGTGCTCTTTGGAAGGATATTTTATCAGCTCCAAGTCCTCTTTGTGGTAATATAAAATAGAGTAAATATAGTCAAGGCAGTGAAATCTTTTAAACATCTCTTCAGCTTGGGGAATTCAAAGAAAGAAAATCCCTCTGGATTTTTGAACAGGGGGTAAATAAGTACAAAAATCGTCTGGTTCCCCCCCCCCCCCCCCCCCCCTTTTGATAATGTCTGATATATCTGTCCCTTATTTTCTGCCCATTTATGACCAGACTGAATCAATATGCTTTATTTCCTATTTCCCAGCCTAACAGTGCTTTCCTTGAAAGGACTATTAAGGACATATAGCCAGAAGAGGTGGGAGCCTTTGCTTTTCCCCCACTGGTTAGTTACACTTTGGTCTGTATCCTTAGAGCTTTTAGAGAAGTGCACCATTATTTTATATGGGATGTAAGAAAAACTACAGCTGATGTAACTTAATTAGTTTATCATGTCTCTCATTGTAGGGTCTGGCCTAGGAAGGTTTTTTATTAAGGCAAAATGCAGCATCTTGTTGAGCAGAGAGGTTGAATGACCCTGAAGTGGGTCTTGCAATTAGTGAGCCATAGACAGGAGAAATTGTGCTGCATCTGACATACAACGCAGTGTTTTCCAGCCAGAAGAGACACATGCACAGTTCTAGGGAACAGCTGACAGCAAGCCTTTCTGGAAGAACGAGCTGTAACACAGCAAAACTTAATCAGTGCTGTCCTCCCTCTTTCCTGCTCTGTATGTCTTTATTTCTGCCTTGTGCATCTGCTGCTTCTATTATTTTAGACATTAATGTCTAAACCAGGAATCCTACAGAGGAGTCTTGCAGGGTGATGGGTTTAGATGGAGGCAGTAGGCCTTAGGAAACGGCCAGAGGTTAGAGATGCCGTAGTTGTCACTGACAAATCAGTTAAAACCAGAGGGAAGTGGAAATGTAAAGGCATGAAGAAAGGCTAGATTCTCATACCAGATTTTACTATCATAATGATAATGGTAGGGTTAGGTTCAAGTAGCCAACCTTGAAATAAGTGGCAGCAGAGCCCTTTCCTTTGATCTGCAGATCCATTTTGGCCATTATTCATTACAGATCATTACTCAAGATCATTTTCTTGAGTAATCCCACCATTTAAACAAAAATAAAATATAATCATCCTTCTCTTAATCTAGCCATTCCAAAGCAGGTGAGTCACTGCTGTTGGGCTTGTCCTGCAGCCAGGTCAGAGAAACAGCACACATTCACACGTGAAAAAAGGGGCAGAGGGCAGCTGGTTCTGACAGCAACTGTAATTAAACCACAACACCTTCCTGAGCCACAGCTCCAGCAATAACTAAGCAATGGATGTGTCCCACAGTAATACCAGCTGGGCTTTTCTCTAGCGCTGTAGACAGATTTTTACTGCAGAGATGCTCTTCTCTAGCATAGCTCAAGTGAGAGTGGCCCCTGTGCAGACAAAACCTGAGCTGTTTTTGTCCATATTCTATGTTACTGAGGAAACACTCAGATAACCCTGATGGAAGATGTACAGCACTGTCTAGTTGTTTGCATGTGTCACAAGATGATGGTGTGGATTAAGTTAGGGATTGCTGCAGTTCCAGAAGTCTCCAGTGTCTGCCCTTTAGTTCCCAGAGGGCACTCAGTCACACTGACTGAGCTGTGGAAGGGGCACTGAGGCAGAAGTTGATGTCCCTTCTTAGAGATCTTAGAGATTCTCCCTCTTTCTGGCCACGAAATGTGCTTAGTCTGGCAGTGAGGTAGCTGCATATTTGGTGGAGTGTGAACCAACCTTGAAGAACCTCCTCAGGCTACAGTTGCTGCTGCTTTCTGTGCTGCCTTGAGCCTGATGATGCCTTTATTTTATCCCTGATCCACAATAATCAGGGTTGTTTGGGTTTTTTTCTGTCGCATCAAGACCTATTCTGACCCTCCTTCCCTTTCAAGGGAAGAGAGGACAGGCAGCATCTATCCCATCTGAACCTTCTTCCCTTTTGCTGTCTGCAGCCCTTGCACCTTGCTAGAACAGCTGGACTTGTGTCCTGGTGCCTTTGACCTCCTAGCCACCTGACCGTTTGAAGCTGTTACCTGATTCTAAGTCAGGATTACCATGTCCATCAACCAGCGTCTCATTTTTTTCCACTTTTAAGGATGTTTGGCCTTGTTTTTATGAAAGGTGTTTCTGTTCTGCCATTTATTCATATTTGAAGTGTTCCTGGAACTGTTTCTCTTCAGAAGTCCACTGATTCCTTTGACAAGGGCAGAGGCATTTCTGGTCATCTACCAGAAATACCAGAGGAGAAATGTACACAGTATCTCTTCACTGCCTGAACATCATCTTGCAAATTCTAAAATTTAATAGCAAGTCTTACTTTGCTATTACTATTACTATTACTATTACTATTACTATTACTATTACTATTACTATTGGTATTGGTATTGGTATTGGTATTGGTATTGGTATTGGTATTAGTGTGGTGGTTGTTGTTGTTGTTATTGTTGTTCTTATGTTTGCTTGTTATGTTTATTATGTTTATTTATTTGGTTTGTTAGTTATTTTGTTTTAGGAGTCTCATTACACCTGATTTGTTCAGTTTTTTGTGAGCCACCATATGGCATCAGTGGAAACCTGGTGAAAATCTACTTATCATCTCACGAAACACATATAAAGATGTCAAACACATAATTAAATTAGAAGAAGACATTCTCTTTAAGATATAGTCTTACCAATTAGTCATTGTAGCTTCTGGACCAATGTCTTACCAGCTGTCTGGCTGGGGATACCATGAAGGTATGTGTCATGAGTCAGGATAAGGTATAAGGGAAGTGTAAAAGTAGTGCTATTTCAGGTATCACAAACCAGTTCTGAGTTCTTGAAGATCTTGAGTGAAGTATTTAATTTTTGTCACTTAGGAAAATCTCTCTTGGAACAGAGAAGCAAGTGAGGCACAATGGAGAACTGTTTTCTTGGTGCTGAAAGTGCACAGCCATGGCATAGTACAGCCTGGGGTTTTCCCACCAGACTTGCATTTTACATCTGGAGTTGGGAGTCAAGAAACCCCTTTTAATCCACTGATTCAGATAGGCTTCCAGATGGCAGTTCACATTTGAAGCAGTATTATTCCGCCAGTAAATATAAAGTAATCAGGTTCTAAATTTATGAATTTATTTAAATGCTTTCAGTTTTGTCAGATGAAGCCAGCCTGTGAGATCTATCTCTGCAGCCTGGCTGAATTTGCTTGGACAAGAATTTGGCTTCCAGGGACTGAAGAGCTTATGGAGAATCCAGGCAGATCCCTCTTTAGAAGAGGAGAGCTTGCTCCACAGCTCTCAGTTTATGAAAGTCTTTGGTACCACTGTTCCTTTGCCCAATAGGTCAGTTGTTTCTCTGGTTAAACACTCTTCCTAAAAGTCAATTGCATCATTCATTCCCCATACATTAAATAGGAAATAGATTTACTTTTTGTTTCCTTTGCTGTGCATGTCACATAAATTCATCTGTAAAGCCAGGCTTGGAGCAGGTCTAGTCAGCATCTGCTTTCAAGTGCTTTACCCCTGCTTCTGTAGACATACATGTCTATGATCCCCATCACAACTTTCCATCTAACACAACAATGGGAATAATTAGTAGATTCGTTCTATTTTTGCAATGTCTCTGTAGCAGTGTAATGTCATCTGGTGGATGCTGCTGCAGCTTGTCCATCCCAGCTTCTTGCAAGTTTCTAACTCCTCTTTTGGAACTGATACAGCAGAGTGGAAATCTGATTTAAATGAGTTGATCTAGGCAGAAAATAGTCACTGTAAAGACTAATGGTTAATAAATCATTAGGGAGTTTGTGTACTGAAATATTAATCGTTAGCAAGCTTTGCATCATGCAAGTGTGTTCTCACCTCTTGCATGCACACTGGTTTGTTCATGTTCCATTTGGAGTGTGGGACTGTAGGATTTCTGTCCACACTCCCACCTTCCTCTGAGTGACAGTACTGCCAAAAGCAGAAGGACCTCTACTTTTTGAAAGGTGGTACCTTTTGTATTTGAGCTTGCAGGAATAGCTGCAAAAATTCCAGCTCTCTTTTCAGACCTCCCTGCTGCATGTGCAGTGTATTTGTATGGGAATGGTGCATGCTGGAATGGTATTCTTTGAAAATCTGTGCTAAAATATTTGCTGTCAAACTGATCCAGTGGCGGAGTTGCTTACTCCTGTGACACCAACAGCACTGTCAATTCAGTTTGCTTCCAGAGGGTCCACAGTATCCTGTTGTTCCAGAGGCAGACAGGGTAGATCAGCTGCAGGTTCTGTCTGTGGTGAAACAGGTATTGGTCTTTTCCCAGAGGAAGGATGGGCAGTTAGTTCAGTGGTTCCCTCCATCCACAGAGAAATCTCTCAGGTGGTGTGGTTGAGAAATGGGCAAATGGGCAGAAGGAGTGATGGGATAACCCTGGGGCAGGTCACCAGACACCACAGACCTTGCTTTCATGTGGGCCTCTTTTTGTGCTCAGAAGACAAATAAGCAAAAATTCTTCCTTTGTATATTTAGCATTGTTTGGTGGTGGTAAGAGGCCAGTTTAGGTAGGACGGACCGTACCCACCCCCCTCATACCAAAGCTCTCCCCCATGACTTTAGTAATGGCTATTCTGTTAGAAAGTGCCTTTCCTCTTTTGTGATGCTATTTAGCACAGGCTTCAATTAAAAGCAAGCCTGGGGAAAATAGGGGGTGGTTGCCTAGTAACCAATTGCCTTGGGATCTAGAAAGATCCTACAAAAATAAGGGTTAATTTTTGCAGGTGAAAGTAGGACTGTCCAGGGATGTGGGTGGTGGAGTTTTTAAGCTAAAAAGATCTAGGACATGGTTCAGAGAAGCAGAGTTCCCACTTTCTATCTCCAACTAACAACACAAGATAAACAGTGTTTGTTTATTTAGAATCCAGACCCATGGAAAGTTAGACAGAAGATCACTGTTGGAGGGTGCTTCCTTGTGTGTGTTATTTACATAATTTGCCACGATGTTGCAAGGTTTTCTATCTCTGCATCTCATTCACAGTTCAAAGCTTGCCTTAAATAAGCAGCTGCACATGGCCACATAGCCTACAAAAAATAGTGACTGCTTTTGTATACATGTTCCCTGGGGTAGCCTGGTTTCCTCAAGGTACCCACAGGTGTCAAAAGATCAGTATTAAATACTTTAAGGTTTATTTTGAGAGAGTCAAGGCCTGCAAAGAGCTTCTGGAGGGTTCATAACTCTTAAAACCAAGCAGCAACGCTTCTTCAAAATTTCCTAGTTTGCCTTATCGAGTGCATATTTTCCCTTCTTTAGTATATTTTAGGTAGTTTTAGAATAGGATAAACAGAGAAGAAAGATGGTTGTGTGGCAGTGTGTACCACTCGTGAAAATATCCTTGACTTATGTGTCTAAGTAATCTTGAACCAAAGAGCATGAATCCAGATGTAGAGCTGAGTGACATTTGGGGATACCTGTGTCCCCCCAGTGGAAAGACCTGCAGTGAAGGAGCCGAGAATGTGGAAAATCAGATGTGAAGGTACCTAAGTGTGCTTCAGCTTGGACTCTCTTTGATGGTGTCATCATGAAATGTGAAACTTCTCTGCAGATATGCTGCTGATTCCCTGTGAAAGTAATCAGGCATCCTGTGAAATCCTTTGCACATTAACTGCTACATGTAATCTGTGTGCAATATGCAGTGGTTATTTTGTCTGGATATTAGAATCCTCTGTTTCTCACTGATTAAAGCAGAGGGTAAAATTAATCCTCTACACATGCTGTTATCTCTTTGTGCTGATTTATATTATGACAGCATTTCAGAAGCCCTCCTTGTGGGCCCTTCCCACTGCACTCAGTGCTTTATGGGTGCGTACTGCAAAGACAGCAAAAGATTGCATGCTAACTATGTCAGACATCAGCAGGTAAATGCAACAAACAGATATGGGAGAAAAATAAGACACTAGTTCTCTTTTAGAGTAAGTCATGATCCCAGCAATTCTTCAGGTTTTTTGTAGAAATCATACTAAAAGAAAATCCTTCTAGATTTCTTCCAAAATTTTTCAAAAAGACAGTAAGTTGTGGCTTAACAGGTGTTATGAACAAACTCTGTCCAGAAGTGGGAGCCTTTCAGGAGAAAATCTGATTGTCTGATTGAGATTTCTTTGACTGGGTAGCAGAGACAAGTATTTCTATCAGAGTTAGGATCAATAGCTTGGTAACAAATAAGAAATAATGGGTAAAGATAGGTTCCACTCAGAGGGACCTTGAAAGTCTTCAGACATTTCTGAGTCTGCTGTTGCAAATATGAATCCATTATCATCAAAGCAAGGACACAGAAAATAGTCTCCATGGTATCATTTTGAATGGAGGGAAAGCAGGACCAAGAGAATATGTGAAGTGCTACAACACACAGTTGATTGACCCTGTTTCTCGAGATAGCCATAAGCTTTGACAAATTTCCATTTGGAAATGAAAAATATTGTAAGGCTAAGAGGGAAATACTGCCAAGACTTAAATACGTTTTTAATCTGCACAAGATTGCCCAGGTCCATGGTGGAGCACTGTTTGAATTGTTAAACTGATGACTGGATTGTTGTTCATCAAATTTTACATCCTTCGGGCCAGGTACAGGTATCTAAAGACATCCTAATTCAACAAGCTTCATGTTAGGTGCACCCTAGAGAGGAGAAATGTATGTGTTTGGGATTTTTTCAGTGCTTTGTTGTAAAATCATTTGAAGTATAATTTAAGATACTGTATCCCTTCACTCCTTCTCAGAGCAGGATATGTGTTCTGGGCTTCTGTGTGGTATTCTACTTATACCACAACAACCACTCTGTAGAGAAGAACTATCCTGTGGGACAACTGTATTTTGCATTGAGATTTACCAATGGCAAAGTATTTCCCTGTTTCCCCATTTCCAGTAATTGAGGTGTATAAATAATCAGCTTGTTCCTGAGTGAGGAAGCAACTTTGTTGATGATCATATGAGTTTCTGAGCACAAGGTGTGTTCAATACTGTTTATGAAGGACCTACAGGCAATAAGTTTTTTTAATTAAATTGCTTTGACCTAGAATGAGATTTAATTAAATGCTATATTAAACAGACTTAAACAAAAAGGCATTTAGTAAACCACTATGCAAATTTAAAGGTAATTAAAATCTGAAATCCATTGACTTTACGTTATCTCTATAATTGATGCTAAATGTGAACAGATCAAATACACTTTTTTATTATTGTTTCCTTTTTTTTTTTTTTTTGTGCAAGCTAAGATTGCTAATGATTGCTTTGAATTATTTCTGTATCTATCTGATCTATTGGATTCATCATTAGAATGGGTGTCCTTGGGGTTGATAGTTACTGGTTGGTTTGGATGCACCAAAGAATTCTTGTGCAATACAGAGGTGACAGGGCACTCATTAGAGAAAATAATCTAAAGTACTACCTGAAGACAATAAAGAAGAAAGTACCTCTAACCAAGAATTTTGACTACTGACTCTCCTAGTTAGGCTGAAAAGAGAGGCTCAAATGTAAAAAGTACATGAAACCGATAACATAGAAAAACATCCTCCAGGAGTTTCTGGAGTTGGAAGTGGACCAGCTCCACTAGAGCAGGACTGTATTCAGTCGACCAAGACAGCTGACGAACTTAATTCTTGAGACTAAGGTCAAGAAAGCATTGACCAATATTCAGAATTTTCTAGCCAAGACTGACCCTTGCTCTGAGTGGTAGATAAGCAGTATGAATACATCAAAAGCCTTTGATAAATGCCTGCAGCTAGGCAATATGGTCCCAGATGTTGAGAAACCTGTTTCTGCTGTTTGAACCCATAGGTAAAATGAGTGGTGAAGGGAGTCCCTCTCCACTCAAACCTCACAGGGAGTCAAAAATGAGCATGACGTGTGGGACCAGTCGGTGTCTGCCTCTGTGAAAGCTGAGGCTTAACAAAGCCAACATATTTCTGTACTGGTGACATCTGTTACTACTGCTCCTGCTCTGCAGCAGCTGATGTGACCCAGCTGTGGATCAGCATTTATGAAGGAGCTGAGGATTATGCGCTCAATATCTTTTCAATACATCCTGCTGCAAACTCCACTGATTTCCAGGGCAACCTCTGGAGAGCAATCCAAATGTTCAGAAAGCTGCCAGCTCTCCCTCTTGCTGTCCTCTGCATTGTCCTCCTCTCCTGCTCCCCCGCCTGGCCCCCCTTACCTTGGGAATTCATCCATCCCCAACCACCTCAAGAAATGATTGTGGTTTTTACTTTTAGAATTGCAGTCTGTGTCTCAGAAAATCATAAAATACCCACAGCCAGTTGAACAGGCGGGATTTAAGATGACGTGCAAAAATCTGGAAAGAATAGAATATAACCATAGATAAAAATTACAATTAAACTACTATTTTCTGGAAGAGAAAAACCACATGAAAACAATGGGCTCTCCCATTTACCCTCCAGATTACAAAGTAACAGAAATCAGTTCTTATTGTATCGAGTCCTTAAAAAAGATCTGCCTTTCTCAGGGTATTTATAAATTAGTCTGACTTTGAAATTGTGGCATGTGGATGGTTTCAGAGGTGAAAAGATGAGCATTATTTGCATAATAAAATCACAAAAGGAGTGAGTATGCAAAATGTAATTTATTTAAAATTCACCCATCCAAAATGCTGGGCACAGGTGCAGAAGATTAATAACAAAAGTAGTTACCTTCTGCATATAAATTAGTGGCAATGTCCAGAGCTAAGAGCTTCCTTTCCCACACTCAGAAAAATCTTTGAAGAAGGGGCATTCAGCATGATCTGACTGTGGTAGATCCTGTTAGAGCAGGGAGGGAGAGGGCAGGCAGTCCCATGCTCCCCTGTGCCAGCAGTGGATTTTCTGAATTCTCCATGGGGTTCTGGGTATGAGCTGCTGTGGGCTGGAGGGTCTGAACAAGCAGGTCTGAATGGCAGCAGTGCCTCTGTCAAATGAAGTACATATTGTGTTTTAAAGGGTCTGTTCTTGAGCTCCAAAGACATAAGTTTGTCACTTTTTCTTTCCTTAATCAATGTCTGTGCAGTTGGTTGACACAGAATGGATGACTGGAGGGTATTTGGTAATTCCAGGACCTTGTAAAAATAACTTCTTTTTTCTGTTACAAGCAAAGGTGACTGTAATATTTGCAACAATGCCACTACATTTCTGACAAAAACTTGATTAAGAGATTGGATTTTATTACAGTTTTGTGTTATGTGGTTAGTGATGCGTTACACTTGAAAAGCCCAGACAGAAACAGCCTAAATTCTTCCTACATGACCTGCATTTTCTAGTAAATGGTTTCTGAAGCTCTTACCCTAGGGACTACTTGCCAAGGCGCAGAGACGGATATTTGAGCTTGGACTTGATAAAGAATAAGTTTGGGCTCTTCTCTCCTAACTGTAGACCTAGTGATGTGATGTACATCTTGCCTAGTTTAAATGTCTACCTCTGGATGGAATGAGCTACACACTAGAATTGTCTGTTGCTCTCTATTGTGGAAGAAGAGAAGGTAGCCACTGATCTCTTGGCTGTTATGCTCTGTGGAGAGCTGCTGTTGGCTAAATGAAACCTTTCCTAAGGGAATTGAATGGTGGCCTGGAAAGGGTCACTAAATAACTGTTCATGGTATTGGAAGTAAATCTGTAAGGGCATGTCCTGGGAGGCTTCATAGCAGAGATTAAAGCATCTGAATATCAAAGTGTATGGGAAGAACAAAGACTACTGTTAGATTTCAAATGGGATTATGGTTTGAATATATGATTTGGAGATATTACTGGCTTTATTTCAGCTGAGTTTTTTTAATTAAGCCCATGCCAAAAAGCATGTTTGAAAACTCCACAAGCAGCTTAAAATAAACAGGAGTTGTCTGTTAATTACTATTTTTCTTATTTTACTGCTATGTGATCATTGATATGAATCTCTCTGCCTACTAATAACATAGATGGTATCCATACTGAACCTATACTATGGGATCCAGTGCTTCTTTCCAGCGCTCGGATCTAGGTACTTCTCAGCTCCACAGTGGTGGAAAGCTCTCATTTCCTTCTTTCAGTGCACCCAAAAACTTCAGTTTACATATAGATAAAGCCCAAGTGGCAGAGCATCACAGGGCACTCCAGTGGGCCCCTCAGGTTGGCCATCAGAGGGGAATAATGATAGAAACATAGGATTGTTTAGGTTGGAAAAAAATTTTAAGGTTGTCAAGTCCTACTCTTAACCCAGCATTGCCCAGTCCACCACTAAACCATGTCCCTAAGTGCCATATCTACACATATTTAAACACCTCTACAGATGGTTACTCCACCACTGCCCTGAAGAGCCTGTTCCAATTTTTGAGAGCCCTTTCTATGGAGAAACTCTTCCTAATATCCAATCTGAACCTCCCCTGGTGCAACTTGAGACTGTTTCCTCTGCCCCCATTGCTTGTTGCTTGGAAAATTCACCCCACCTGGCTACAGCCTCCATTCAGGTGGTTTTAGAGAGAGATAAGGTAACCCCCAAACCTTCTTTCTCCAGGCTAAACACCCCCAGCTTATGCAGCTGCTCCACATAAAGCTTGTGCTCCAGCCCCCTTACCAGCTCCGTTGTTCTCCTCTGTACAAGCTCCAGCCCATCAATGTCTCTTCTGGTAGTAAGGGCCCCAAAACTGAACATGGAATAATTGTGGGCCAGGTGCATTTTATAACATGTTTCTGCCCTATATTATAAACTGAGCCATGGTGATACTGTTAATCTCAGGCATAGATCAACATAAAGGATAGTACTAATTTAATGCTTGGCTTTTCTCCCAAAGTCCATTGTTCAAAGGTTTATAGAACAAATCAGCAAAAGTTTTGTTATGATAGATAACATGATAAATTTTCTTCCTGCTTTGCTTTCTTCACCTTTCCACTTCTTGTCCCTCTTCTGAACTGGTCCATATTGCCTCTTTCTGCTCTGCTTCCAGTTCTCCCCACAGTGCACAAATGCCACGTAGGTGTCAGCTGTCCTTTCCTTCTATAGTAGGGTTAGCTGCTCCACAGGTGTTTGCAGCACCAGTCCCAGGGCTCTCAGCTTCAGTGACTGACAAATCAGTAGATGGCAGCTGAAGCAAGTCTGCAGCTTGAAGGGCATCAGGTGACAGAGAACTGGGGAAAGTTGTACCCTGGGCATGGAGTTGCTCCACCCAGGGACCTACTCAGAAGTAGCAGCCAGAGAAATGGCAGTTACCATCTGCCTGGCTATTATTAAATTGTATTGATCAACAGGAGTGATTGCTAATGCTAAAAAAAGGCCTGGCAGTGGGCAGTTGTAGGTGCTTTCTCCATTCAGAATGTGAGTTTCTAATTGGGGAACAAGCAAGCCATGATAAAATTAGTGTGTTTAAGTTGAAAGATTTCTTCTAGGCACATTTTACCTAGGTCAGAAGGGCATATCCGTGTGGGAGAGTCAGAGACAGGCTGAGGTGCTGAGCATAAGAGGGCAGAGCTGTCACAGGTATATAAAGATGATGGCCCCCACAGCAACATTTGGAGTGCAGAAGGAAATCACTGGGCAGTAGGAGTGGAAGAGGAGCAGGTGGCAGGCAGAAAATGCATGATTTGGTCAGAGAGTGAAGGATAAATTTCAGTGTTGACAGCATATGGATTAATAGATCAGCAGGATCTACACTGATAAAGCTGAAACCAAATGCTGTCACTTAGCGAGCTGCACAACTAAACAGGAATTTAAGAAGGGAGGCAGCAGTAGGAAGGACTGACAGAGCAGCACACAAGTAAAATGAGGCAGAGGGAGATCATTCAGCTTAATTCCTCTGCCTTTGCTACCTTCCTTCTACATCCAGAAAAAAAAGCCTTGAGGAATGAGACAGGAACAAAAACAATTACCATAATTTGCCATAAATCTCCTTCTGGCTTTTCTTTCTCTTTCTTATGCCAGTGGTATAATGGGAGGTCATATCCTGAGAGCCTTTCCTCTACCAGCTTTTTAGAAGGTGCAGAACAAATATGTTCACTGTGAAGTATGAAATGTGGCTGATGCCCTTAATAAGGGAATATTGTTAAGCATAGATTGGAGCTTTAGTAGTGCTGGTAATACATAGCATGTGATGCTGTCCAGATGTGCAAAATGGCTTCTTATTTATTCTTGATCTGGGAAAAAGTATGAATGATAGTAAATACTGTCTGCTTCTGAAGAGATTTATGGCATGAGCTTAATGTGGGCTTCTCAAGAAGGCATGAGAAGAAAATATAAAATGAAACATTGCTGTTTATAATTGAAGAACAGTTTCCCCAGGGCATCATATCACCTTTTTTTTTTTTTAATGAAAATTCAGTCAACTATATATTTAGTTTGCCCAAGGAAATGTTTTCAGTTATCAATTAAAGGAAGAATGGGTGTTCTGTTACTTGAAGATGCCATATCTTAAAATGAATCAGGATGCTGGATAATTATCATTTTACTCCTTATTAAATTGCTTTTTTTGCCTCCAGCAGTGGCTGTAGCAGCTGTTTAGCCACATTCATTACATTGTAGAGTAAAAGTTTTTATTTTAACCATAGATATTAGGACTAACATTAGTTTTTTTTAAAGTTAGTTTTTCAGCTGATAGTTGAATACTGAATCAGTAGGAATTTAATCAATTTACTATGTAAGTATCATTTAACATAAAGGCAAGTTTCTAAATGTGAGTTTAGTTTGGAAAGGACTTAATTATGAAGTTGCTTTTAGTGGTCTTGTAAAGATCTGCATTTTTGAGAGTTTGTATTAAACATGCAAAAATATTTGCTCAGTTTTTAAAGAAAGTGAATTACAAAAAAAGGATTTGTACATTAAAGATGTTTTTTTCTGAATATTAATAAGGCATGGATCAAAAAAAATATTTATTGAGTATTTACAGAGAATTTAAGCCAAAGTACAATTCTTCTGTAGATGAGAAGATGTTTCAATGCACTGGTCAAGGTGGAATTTCATCGATATTCACAATTGCAGGATGTTTCAAAACTTGGTGGTCATAAGTAATGCACAGAAAAGTAGTGCTGCAGAAGAGTGAGGAGCTACATAACATGCATAAGAAAAAGCACTTAACTGTAACATTTGTGATTATATCTGTGTGTTAAGGACTGAAACAAATTTGTATGCACAGCTTTTGCAGGGGCTGTGTTGTAGTTCCGATCACTGTCTTCCACATTCGCACGCTGACTCTTGGCTTTCTTTTTCTTGGGTCTCCTCATAAGTCTCCTATGGGTCTCAAAGGGTTTATAAGTTCTCTTTCTGAATTTTATCTGAAGACATTTCTAAGCAGTTTCAGATCTGTAGATGGAGGATAAGATGTTGAATTGGATGACTACACACCCTAGATGATGAAGTTGAAGGGTAATACACAAAGAATAAGGACTTGAGGAAACTGTGCAGTCGTAAGCGCACAATAGGGTACCTTATGAGTTGCATTTTTGCTTTAATCCTAAAGTATCACACCGTTTTACTTAGAAAATTAGAGGCTTTTGAGTAAAGTACACCTACAAATCTTAAACTAATTAGCATAGTTCGGAAAACCAATTACAAATGAGAATAGCTGAGGTGGGAAGGGATCTCTTGAGATTGTCTAGTCCAAGGCTCCTGCACAAAACATGGTCCACTAGACCAGAGTACTCAGGACTATGCCCATTCAGATATTAAATCTTTCCAAGCATACAGACTCCATAACTTCTTCAGACAATCTGTTCCAATGTTTGATTACCAGCACAGTGAAAAGGTCTCTTCTTATATTTAAATAGAATTTCCCCTCTGTCAGATTCATGCCCATTGCCTTTTAACCTGTCACAGGTTCCTAAAGGACCCTGGTTCCATCTTCTTTCCTTCTTCCATCAGATGTTTACACACAGGTGCATGTTCCCCTGAACCTTCTCTTCACCAGACCTGAACAGGCACAGCTCTTGGTCTCTTCTCGTATGACAGAAGCTCCAGTCCCATCATCATGTTTGTAGCCTTTTCTGGACTTGCTCCACAAAGTCCCTGTCTCACTTGGGAGCCCAGCACTGGACGCAGCATTCCTGACCTCGGGTGCTGAGTAAAGGGAAAGATGACCTCCCTTGCCCTGCTGGCAGTGCTGTCCTATGCAGCCTGGGAGGCTGCTGGCCATCTTCACTGCAAGGGCCTGATGCTGGCTCATGGTCAGCTTGGTGGTCACCAGGACTCCCAGGGCCATTTTTGAAAAACCACTTTGCTGACATTTGCCCAAGTTGTGTCCCAGTGCCTGTGGTTATTCCTCCCTGGAGACAGGATTTCATGCTTTCCTTTGCTGAAGTTCATGGGGGCTGACATTAAAACAATAGGTTGGGACTCACTAGAACTAGTTTGTCTCCTAAGAAGAGGTGGATAGAATACATTGAATGTTAGATAAAATGAAAGGATCCACTTGTTTCCCATGATATGGTTAAACCTTGTCATTGTTTAGACTGGCAGACCAGGAATTAATTTGCTGAACTGCTAACATTTGGCTCTCACAGTCAGATGGAAGTTTCTGATTAAGAAGCCTAAGCCTCCAAATGCTGGAAGTATGTGGGTGCCACTCCATGAGGTAGAATGTGGGAGTGAGCCATCCTTGTTAACGCTGGGTCATTTTTAGATGCAAAAATAGTGTGGTTGGGTACCTAACTTTCACCTCCTCTTTCTGCAAGCTTTTTCTTTCAAAAAACTTAAAGAACACTTTTTGGCTGATGCATGTTCATATCCAGATAAGCCAAATGTACTTCAGCTTTTCCAAAAACTGCAATCTCGATGTTACAGCTTTCCTGGCATTCACAGCCAGTGCTTGAAGGCAGTCTGACATGTTCAGTCCAAGTGAAGGTGTTGTGCATACAATGAAAGACCTCTCATTGTTTTTGACCTTAACTGCAAAACAGTATTGAGCAAGTGCAGGCAGGTTTTTCTGTATGTTTTCAGTTTAACTGTAATTTGAAAACAGATGAACTGAATTGCAATGTAGAGGTGAAGACTAAAAAAAAAAAGAAAAGTAGTCAAAAGGGTTATGAATGAGCATCTGCTCAATATTTACGATCATTGTTGTAAAAAATATTAACATACATAGGCATTGCATGCTATTAAAGATTTAAATATGTTACATCATAGTTGGACCACATATTTTTCTGAGAATATCTGCTCTCCAAGAAAACTGTTTGGCACAGCTGAAAGGTGTCCCTTCTTCAGACTTGCCCAAACTACTCAGTAGTTTGCCTTCTGTGAAAGTATGATGAAGGAATGCCTGCTACTTAAGGAAGCTCTCATCATGAAATGACCCAAAATCACTCACATTCCCAGTAAGCTTTCATTTTAGCTAAAAGTTAATCTAGGATGATGGCATGATGCATCATGAAGAGCTTACTTTTGCCTGTCCAGAATAATTTCAGTCAAAATCAGGTTTCTATCTTATGTCACCCTCTGTTTACAATCCTCCCAAAAATTGCACAGTAAGTCCATTGCTGTGTTTACAAACCAGCTGTGTCTTCTGTTGGGTCTCCCTGAAACAAAATCTGTGATAAATCTTTATGCATCAAGTCTGTTGTAAATGAAAGAATGCGTGCACTGCTCACTGTCCCAGGACCAGTGTTGCTGTATATTGTTTTGAAATGTAACACAAAGCCCAAAGAATTAAGATTTCTTGGCATGATAATATATATTCAAAAAATGTTGGCTGGTGTCAGGGCTTGTTTTTAACTGTTTGGAAGGGGCTCGGGGAAGGAGACAGGGAGCATACGGGGGATGGCTATCTTTTCCAGACAGTTGACTGATGCTGTGAAAAACCCAGTTCACGCACAGGAGGCACGACTTCACAGCTCTGCTTTTCACATGTTGCTGTCAGCAAGTCTTTCAGAAAGGATCAGTACAGAAATAGGCAGGTTTGGTGCCCGCCACCGATCCCACCCTAACACCATCTGGTGAAAACAAGAAACCCTGGGAGCGGTTTGTGCAAGTGGGTTTGGCAAATGGCATATAACCTCACCTGCAGTGCCTGTGAAATGCTGCCTGGTGTCATTTTGTCAAAGGATATTGAAGAAAGGGAAAATATCTTGATACTACAAAAAATAAATTATTGTGCAAATGTGCAACTTCATGTTTAGATTGAGCTCTTCTTGTGCTATGAGTTTTTAATTAAATGAGTTACGCAATCCCTAGGCAAAAGCAACTGAGTATTTTAAGTTTTGAAATTTTATGTGGTTTAGCATTTATTTTGTTTAACTTCATTTCTGTTCACTGAAATACAGGGAATAATTTAGATTCTATTAGGAAGAAATTCTTGACTGTGAGTGTGGTGAGACATTGGAACAGGCTGTCCAGAGAAGTTGTGGATGCTCCAACCCTGGAAGTGTGAGGCCAGGCTGAATGTGGCCATAAGCAACCTGGTCTAGTGGAAGATTCTGTGCCCATGGCAGGAGGCTGAAACAGGATGATCTTTTAAAGTCCTTTCCAACCCAAACCATTCAATGATTCTACGATTCTCATGGGTTGAGATGAATATGTTTCAGACATCTCTTGCCCTTTTTGGCCAGACCTGGCACAGTCTGTGGAGGATTGAATGGGTCTGAAATTCTTTATTGAATGGTTTTCAGTCTTTTGTTGTTCCTGAAATTGCAGTCTGCAGAACAGGTGTTTGAATGCATTATTTCCTATGTAAAAGAATGTAAAGCCATTGGTGCATTTCAGGAAACAGGGCCTCTATCATCATAAAAGAGGTTTTAGCAAAAACTTTTTAATAATTAGATATTTCATGTTTTCTAAAATTTCATCATCTTATGATTCATTTTGCTTAACAGAGCAAACACTGGGAGTTATATAGAGAAATTCTTCTACTTTTTCTCTGTACTTTACTCTTTGGATACTAGTTGTGGTTTTATTTTTCTGCTTTCAGGTCCATTGCTTAATCCAGGCTTAGCTGTAAATGAACATATGACTCATTCTCTAGATAGCAGTTTGGGAGTCTTTACATATCTAGCTTGTTATTGTTTCACTTCCTTTTTAATACTGTAAATTCTGCCTTCAATATTAAAATAGTCTGTAAGAGAAACATGGTGCTTTTCCAGAACCAGTCTTGACCCTAAAAGTAATTTTTATAAACAGAAGCGTCTGCTGATCTTTCAGAATCTTTTTGTAAATTTTGCATTACATAATCATGGGAATGACTCTTTCTGTTTTCATATTGCAAATCTTTTGTCCAAATTGTCACTTTATGAGAAGAAATTTTAAAAAGTTCAAGAAAATCAGTAGACTGGAAAACAGTAGAAACAGCACTAAAGGGCAAGAAGGGATTTGGTTTTTTTTTTTAGTTCTAAATAACTGGTTACTTCTCTAAATCAGTCATGTATTACAGTGGAAGAAAAATTAAGCCAAGTGCTTTTGAAAGTAACCCTCCTACTCTCCACAAAATTTAATCTCTCTAATCAGAACAGCAGTTTAAATACTGTAAAGTTTACTGACTTAATCATAAAATGTTGCAATACAGTAGCAAATGCAATCAAGAACCAGGAGCTATATCTGATTCCATGGAAAAGTATGGGATATCAGATGCATTACTTCCTCCTACCTTAAAATATTTCTACATGTACTGGGTTAAAGCAGGTGAAATTAAAAATAAATTGTGATTGCTGCATTCCCTGCAGAAAAGTTTATAAAATATCTATGCAGTATTGAAGTTCTTTATAGAATAGCAATATTCTCTTTTCTCTTACAAAAAAATTATTTTCCAGATTTTTTTTACATTTCTTGCTTTGCTTAAAAGTCTGTCTGCATGACTTACTTTTGAAGGTAGCACCGCGACCCTCAAAATCTTAAAACTGTGACCAATTGTATGGTTTATTGTGACTGTGACAATATTTGTTATTTCTCTTTGAGCCACTGCTTCTGAAGTCATGTGAAATTATGAGTTTTCAGCTTTCATTAAGCAATAAAAATGAAGTTTCTGGCCCTTCATGGTCTGGAGAGAACAGCTTGGAAATGTGAGTGGTAACAACTGAAAAATCAGAAAGCAGGTCAATCTCTCAGATTGATTTTTCACCCAGCCTTATGGTTTTGTGGAGAGGAGTCTGACTCTCATCTTCTGCCGAGACTGACAATATTGTCAATATTCTGTGATCTCTGGCAGTGTATTTTATCATGTGTATCATCAAGATCAGAGTTTCAAATTTTATATGAAGACAAAACTGTTGATACACAAAGTGATGGTAGAAATATGGAAAAAAAGTGAATTCTTTGAAAAGTGAGTACCCTGAAAAGTAATTTTATGTGCGTGCAAGAGCTTCTATTTTTAAATGTACCCTGAAAGTTCCTCTTCTGCTGGGTTATTTATCTCTACATATGTAATTTGGAGTGTACATATATGCACACATTATATATATATTTATATCTAATAATACATATAATACATATGCATACAATACATATTGTATATATATATATATATATGTATGTGCATGCTTGTACACGCAACTGGTCTTGCAAGAGACAAACCTGCACAGTTCTGGATAAGGCTGTATGGAGTTTAACTCAAGACCTTTGGTTTCTCAGACACTTTAAGATTCCTGTTCTTTCTCTTGGTTTCACATAATACATCCAAACTTGTCTCCTCCAGCCAGGAGAGAAAAGTACAGGGCAAGTTTTGCTATAATTATAGATGTAATAAACCATTTTTATATTTCTTGGGGAGCAGTTAGCTGAGAACACCCAAAAGCTTAGATCCAGCAATCTTCTATTTTAAGATTGCCCAGAACAAGTTAATGTTAGGTTTAGTGCTTTGTAATTTAACTATAGAAATGCACCTAAAATTTTAAGATTGAGTTTTGCAGACCTTAAGAAAATTTGCTTCTCTGTTTGCATTTATAGTTGAAGTGTGTTTAATAATTTGTTGTTTGGAGCACAAAACTACTGCTACATGTTAGCTAACAGTAGTTGACAGTATCTTTGTTTTTTCTCTGGGCTGTTTCTGAGATTCTGTACTGCAATCTTAGTCTGATTTTAACGAGATCCAGCTGGGAGTTAAAAGAGCACTATCCCCTTCACACACACATGCTCCCAAAATATTGATGTGGTTGTTTTATTGCTCAAAGCAGGGATTTGGGAAATGGCTGCAGCCTCTGGGAGCTGGGGTTTGTTGTGGGGGCCTGGTGAGAGGTAACCAAGACAAGACTGACTGTGGCCACCAGGCTTCAGGCTACAAACTGATGCAGGATAAAATACTGAGCTTTCAGCTAAATCTAGAGGAAAACATCGGTCCATGGTGCAAAACTAATCTGATAGCCCCTGCTAGTATTAACCTTGCCTTCAGCCCTAGTTTAAGAGGACTCAGTCCTGGTCCTAGAGGAAAGATCCCACCTGTGGAAGCAAAGAGCCCTGATACATCCACAGCTGTCTCACCTTGTACAACAGAAGTGTAAGTTATCTAATAAATAATCACTGAATTGCATTTATTTGCACATGGGAAGAGAGAAGAGGAATAGACAGGGGAACATTAGCTGTTATGTTTTTTGTTGTAAATGGCACAGAAATGTGAGTCACGCCTGAGCAGCTCATTCATGAGGCTGCTCTCAGTTTGGTGTGGACATCTGACGGGTTTGAACCAAGGGCTATCCTGCAGCCACACTCCAGCTGTTAAATTTAACTCTCCTGTTTGGAAACTTGGTTATCTGAAAGTGTCTTTCTACACAAGAGGATCAGGCTGGATGGAGTGCATGGCATAAACTTGCTTCATCTGCCTGTGGGTGCCCTTCAGACAGGCAACACTGAAGAGGAAACTGGTTATGTTTCCACAGATCTGGGGAGGCAGAAAAAAATGGAAAGAATGAATGAACTCAGGATGAAGGCCTGAGTGTCTTTGACTGCATCTTACCATATTAAGTAGAGAAGAGTTTATACCCCTAAAAAAAACCAACCCCAAATCAAAACTTTAAAAAAAATCCCAAAAGCAAACAAACAAAACCAAAGCAAAAAAAGCCTCAAAGAAGAAGTAGAAGAAAACACGTTTAAACAGCTAAGGGTGAGTCAGCATACTGGAAGCTAACGCACATGACTGATGAGATTATCTGTAAATCTCTTTTTCCACTTTCCCCCTCTTCCCCTAAATTACAGTTTAATGACTCTGCTTTTTAAAGTTTGTTGCTTCCCTGAAGCCCAAAATCTTCCTCTGCAGAGAGGTCGGCTCTCTTCTGCAAGGCACAGAGCTACATGCCTGTAGTCTGGGGGCATATTTTAAAGCCCCAAACACATGTTAAAGCTCATTTGCTAATTATTAACTTCAGGAGAGAATAACTTTGATTTCACAGTAAGTATTTTCAAGGCCATTTTTTTTAACTTTGCACAGAAAGTATATTCAGTGCCTTCAGTCATGAGTGTGTGTAACTGAGAAGATAATACTGCAGGGCCTGGATTTGTAGCATCTGCTGAGGCACCAAATGCCGAGGATAACCACACTTTTAATTGAGAAGCTCCATCATTAATTCAGGTATCTCATGTAATTAAGAGTAATTAATAATCATCATTAGTTAAGGCATAAATTAGGTGGGGTGTGTGCAACAGTAATGTTAGACTCCGGTGGATCTGATTTCATTGTGTAATGGAGGAAAGGAGTCCCAAGAAGTTCTCCAGCTCCCATCCAAAGATCTCCTGCAATGTACCTTGTGCAGTTATCAATGCCTAAACCTCTCACAAACCCCATACATCCCTAGTTCAGGCTGTCAGTCCAGCATCTTTCACAATCGTTAATCTTTTACTAGGGAGGTTTTGGGGTTTTTTCCCCTTGCTTCTTCAGAATAGCAATACTTGCTAGAATGGCTGGAAGCACATGCACTGGCAAGCCTGCTGTGCTAATCCTCATGGGATGCCCAACTCCCTCGTTTCCTGAGTACATGGTGTTCATAAGCGTAGGTTGACTGTGATGCAACTCCAGCCAACACCCTCAGTGTTTCACAGTCTTGACATAACTTGATTCCAAGAATGACTAGAGCCAAATCTACTTTAACTTTTCTCCTTCCTCATGTGCACTTCGATTTTGTGCCTGTGATCCAAGTTTGTAAATTCAAACCACTACTCAGGAGAGGAAGGTGTGGCTTTCTGCTTTGTTCCTCCAGATAGCCTAGAAATAGGAACAGGGAGAAGGCAAAATTTCTCTTCCTTTAAAGAAATGCACTAATTCAAAGCTAGGTACTCTCTAATGTTCATCAGCCCATTCAAACAAAGCTCCTATGACTGCTTTCAGGTTTAGAACACTTTTCCTGGGCATCAATGAAAATTTCCAGTGAGGGAAACCTAATACCACATTATTAGGTCTTTAAATAAGATGCTTAAATAAGTGGCCCCACTTCTATGAACATTCAAGCTTCAGTATAAATGTTTGAAACAGTGGTAGCTGCTGTAGGTTTAGCATTGCATTAAACAAAACAAAACAAAATCCAAGAACCACCACGACCGCCCCTTCCTGAAACCCTGTTTGTGCCTGCAAGGCACAAAATGCTGGTTTCTGTTCACCTCCAAGCAAAGGATAATAGCGGATGTTGTGTTACTCTAATCTCACTGATGACTATTTTTACAAAACAGGCTACAGTACATTTACAAGTACATGATGGAAGGGCATAAATAATTTAAATAACAGTTGTCAAAATAAATGAGCAAAGTGCATTTTGTGATAAATTACACTTGCTTTTTAAAGTGTTTCTCACTTCAATGGAAAATTCAGTAATTTAAGGATCTCCCAGTCCTTAAAGTGAATTAGCAAGCCTGTACTCTCTTAGCCATAATTTTAATCTTAACTAGAAAGGAATTATTTAGTACTACTTTGGCAAGGGTTCCTCCTTAATATTCTTTTACAGCCATAGCTTTATAGTGTAATGTAAGTTATGTATGTATCCTAGGGACTTGGATTTTAGAGCTGAAAGCTGACTATGGACAGTAAAGAATTTCAACTAACATAAATATATAATTGTTCTAAATAGAATTTTAACAACAATTCACATCACTGACTGCTTCATTCCTTCCACTGGCATGCAGATGCAAACCAAATTCATAGTGGCTTGAGGAGTGTGTAATGGGAAGTTATTTTGGAGATGTGCAATACCAACATTAATGTATACACAGAGCATACATCTACTTAATTTGACTACTTGCATGTTTTTAGGTAAACATAAATGATGGAACTCTGTTGTCATCAGTCTATTTTTTAACAATTATATGCAGCTGTGTTTGTTCTACTTTATATTTGGGGTTGTTTTTTTCACTTCCTCTCTCCCGAAACTAAAGCAGAACTGCCACAGTTGAGCATCCCTGCAAATAAGAAAATAAATTCTTTTTCACTACCATTCTGTGGGTGCCTATGGTGGATTTTGTTTTGTTTTGAGACTGGCTTACTTAAAGAGCAAAAACATGGCAGACAACCAAAAAAAAATGGTAGTAGGTGCCATTCAGGTGCACTAGTAACAGCCAAAGTATTTTTTTAAAGTATTTAGCTTGCATGGGCTAGTTATGAAGATGAGAGTATACTTTTAAATAAATCATCCCTGGTTAAGTATTACTGTGAGTCCATTTTAGTCTTACCTTGAAATCAAAGAGCAAATTTCCTATGTGTTAGTCAGACAAAACAGAAGGACTTAAATACAGACGTTCAGAGGTAAGTCTGGCATGCATCGTGACACACCAAGGATAAGCTGGAAGAGTAAAAAATATTTTTGTTTGGAGCTGCTGACAAGGTGGGTGTATACAGTGATCAGTGCCAACACAGAGAGACAAGATAAAAATCTGATATCCAGATATAGACAGGTGTCAATAAGAAGCAGGTTTGATGGTCTATACAAAATGCAGTCGTGGTGCCATAGGCCCAGAGGTCATGTTCAGAGGTGTTTTTGTCCTTCTGGCCCTTCTATCTTAGCCATCAGTGACTCAAACTGGGGCAGATCATCAGCATTAAAAGACCTCTGTTTTGGGGAATAAACCTCTAAAAGTACAAATTGAATCTTCCCCAATCTAGATATCCTACCTTGAAATTGAATTTAATGTTTCTACTGGAATGAGACTGTTTACATAATTTGATTTCATATTCAATATTAAGCTTGCAGACAGTTCCAAATATGTAACATAGGGACAGGGTGTTAGATGACATTAGAAACCAGCTTCTGGCTATTCTCTGATGCAGCAGGGTTACAGGAGATGCTTTTAGATCCCCCAGAGTTGCTGGAGAATTTGCTATATCCTCATTCATAGTGTCTGCATATGTAGTTCTGTGTGTTTGTTTTGTCCCTTTCTTACATTAAGCAAGAGCTATGGCATGGGGAGATTGTAAGTCCAAGATTATAAAGTCAAAAAACTAAGAGGATTGAGAGCTACTCTATTTAGGATGGATGTGCTTCTGGGTGAAGAGAGCTCCATCAGTGCCAGTCAGACTAGAATGAGGTGATTTGTTGTGCAGTCACAGCAGGACATTTAACTGCTGGCAGATAGCTGGTATCAGACCTTCACAGATTTTTATTTAGGGAAAAGAAAGGTCCAACAATCAAGGAACCTGTATGGAATTAACAGGGAAACTGGTCAACAGGGCACAACTTCTCTTCCAGTCTTCCAAATCCTTTGTCTGGTCCTCAAAATCTCGAATAAAATGTTACCACAATTTATAGTCAGCACTAGAGTTAACAGTGATTTATCATAACTTCGTATTTAAGCAGGGAATCACAGTCATTCCCAAGAAAGTCAGTAATTCTACTGACATGCAGAGATGTGAGCACCAGGCAAGCTACCATCAGAAATCTCCATTTCAGGGAGATTGTTTTTCACCTTTGTAGTGATTGTCATGGTGTTCAAAAGGCAAAGTTTCCAAACTAATTCTGTCTCTCACAATAACTCCTATAAAAAACATTTTTAGAGTGTGCTATTACACATCAGTGTATAAGAATGGCACTGTGTTACTCAAAAAATCTGTTCCGTGTGTCTTCAGATCCATGCATTGAGCCTTGGTTAACTAGAATAGTTTTGTTACTTCCCCCCACCCCCAGCTCTGTAGATGCAGCACAGCTCACAGTTAATTTTCTCACATGTTAACTGAGATTATGGTTGGACAGGTCAAGCCTTTGGATTAGATGATCACTGTAGGTCCTCTCCAACTGAACTATGCTTTCAGGGAAAGCTTTCCTCTTCTGCATCACTAAATCAAATTTTGAGGTCTCATCTACCTGCAGGTATGTCCCAGATTTCTTGATGTTCCCATTGTAGCCAGCAATAAGGATCTCCTGAGAGCAGTCAGATTTGGTGCTGGGGACCAGAGGCAGAGCCTGGCTCTGTGCTGTGTAAACAGTCTGCAGACATAAATAGTTAACAGCAGTAGGTGTCTAAAAATAGTTGAATGAATCTGGGCCACACTTTGATTTGCAACACTTTTGCTGGTACATCAGCCCAAAAATACCAACTGTGGTAGGTAGACATTGGGTTGCATGTGTTACATAATATAAGTAGCCAATTGTTATGTAATGGTGAACAGATATTTCAAACAATCAGCTGCTTTTGCCTTTAGTGGTGCTTCTGTACTGGGCTTTGGTTTCAGAATTGATCTAGATCTGTACCACTGATTTTAAGATCATTTGGAGAGGTCCAATTAAACTTTTGGTTGTCACACCATAGTTTTAGTAGAAAAGGTTATCAAGCTTTGCAAAACCTTGTAGAAGCTGCTGCAGATGTTTTGGAAGTATTGGAATAGGGGGCAGAAACATAGTCTCAAAACAGTTTTTCATGTTGGATCAGGTGAACTGGAGTTGTGTACAGATATTAGCCACTCAATCCTGAGCTAATACTCTAGTCACTTGTCCTGTGGGCAATCTGCTCTCTGGGAATAGGGGTCATCTTCTTTAAAGATGGTTGGAAATGATATCTTGGCATAGTGGTATGGATGAGTTGCTAGATTTGAGAATGTAGGTGTTATGGATGGATAGATAGATAGATAGATAGATAGATAGATAGATAGATAGATAGATAGATAGATAGAGATAGATAGATAGATAGATAGATAGATAGATAGATAGATAGACAGACAGATAGATAGATAGAATCAGTAGATTTTGTGTGATATATATGTGTGTGTATATATAAATATATATGTTTCTTGTGACATTTTAGCTAGAGATACTGTAGACACGTAGCCTGCCTAGATTCTATACACAGAACCTGTCTATATTTTGCATTTATTGTGTAAAAGTGTTTTTAAAGTGCTGTACATGCTTCTGATCACCTCATGCTGTCACAGCAGAGAGGATGGCTGTCTAGTGATAGACACAGTGAACTCCTTTGTTCATGGGCAAATGAGTATGTGATTGTGCAGTTGGTTTGTAAAGTACACCTGGATGAACAGCACTCAAAGCAAGATAATCACTGTTCATTAAAGTTTGTTTTAAGGTCATGTACATATATAGACTTTCATTTCTGTGTATTCTACTCCACATCAGTATCATTAATGAAACTGAATAATTTGCTGTTAGCTGGCAATGTGTTTTCTGAGTAGCTAATTTTAAATATTGGGACTGTGTCTGCAGTACATATTTTTCCCACGTAGTTTCTTTAGAAATGGCATATGCCCCATTTGTCTAATCTCTACTTCTGTGGTTACAAAATAGCCAGGTTACATAAAAACAACTAAATTACATATTTGCATACAATACTGCTGTGGCTCTGCAGAAGCCATTTTGGGCTGTTCAATGCTTACAGTTGCTTTCATTGAAAGGGCTTGTTATTTCAACAGCAGCACTGCAGAGTTGTTCCAGGCTTTTGCTTGGAAATATTTTTTTTCATCATTCTACTCTGACTGCTGCAAACGAAGTAAATAATATTTAGTAAAATAAGTAATAAGAGACAATAAACCAAAGTACTGCTAATGTAGTTATTTTTGCTATTTAAACCTATGGGATTTTTGTAAGTTGGATTTCAGAGTCTTTGGGCAGAAACCAGCCTTTATTTAAGTGTTTGAATAGCACAGTGGGACCCCAATTCATGGCTGGGCATTGACAAAGTAATGCTACTAAAAATAGTTTGCAGAGTTGGGCCCTCCAGTAGCAAAAGAAAAGTCAGAGAATGCATAATTTGAAGAAATGCTCTGGCTGTTGCCAGTGGGTCTGCTGTCCCTATTGTTATTTAAAACCAGAATTAGCTGTGCCTGTTATCTACAGCACAGTCTATCCATTTTCAGCCTGCTGGCTTCATTCTTTATTACCTTTCTAAATCTAGTTAAACATCTATGTTCTTTGAGAGACCATAGTCAGCATTTGGGGAGACACAAGCCAGGACTCCACATTATGAAGACTCCAATTGCAGAGCTGGCTGAAGAGGCTCCTGCTGCTGCCTGTGGCCATTCCTCCCGCTCCCTGCCAGGACCACTGCAGCCGTGGTAGAGCTCTGAGGCAAATCTGGGAAATAAATTGGTTTAAAGCCTTGGTTTAGCTTTCCTGATGGGCTTATTTCACAGGTCCATTGTACTGTGCAGCAGCATTGGGCCAGCAGCAGGGTAGTGGAGGAAGGGGAGGAAAGACTGAAGACCTGTCTTCACCACTGAGAGATTCATGACATGGAACTGTGCTCCCAGTATTGTGTGCATGCTGGAAGCACAGCCATGGTCTTCAGCCCACAAGCAGAAGGCAAATTCCTTTCCTTTACTTGAAGGTGCAAAAAGAAAGCTGGTTTAGCAGTGAACAGAATGACTCCCATCAGGCACACCCAAGGAGCACTGAATGTGCACACTTTTAACAGCTGAGACACCAAAATGCCATGAGAAGTTTGCATGGGTAGGGATATTCCCAGTCTTGGCATTGCATAAACCATGTGCTTTAGCATAAAAAGCTAGAACACACATAAAACCTTGTTTTCTAGTAGAGAAGGGTAGCTACTGGATCACCTTTTTTAAATACTAGATTCAGAAGTCTTACCTCTTTACCAGCAGTTTCACAGGTGAAACACAGGCATTTTCCTGGTGAAATTCTTGAGGCTGAATCAGAAGCAAAAAGGCTTTTCTAAAAGCTTTTTTTTTTTTCTTTCTACATAAAGCCATTAGTATCAGCAAGAGAAAAATCTGGGGTGGATTTTTAGCAGTGGATTTAGAAGTACTTACTGGAGTGGCCTGGTCTGTGTAAAAGGCATGAACAATAGTCATAATGCAATGAAGAAATACCTTTCATCTGTGTCAGAATATGTAATTTCCTGAGACATTACAATGAATTTCTCATTTGGAATCTGGGCCCAGAGGTTAGACAAAAGTTCTTGTTGGCAGGCAGTGCCCAGTAATCACAGAGATGTCTCCAGGATGCTGCATTAAGGCCACAGATACAGTAATCTCATGAGATTCTCTAACCAGAGAAAACTGGAAAAAACAGGGAGACCTGAGCTGCAGCAGCATGTTGTAGTTACACCCTAGTGAGGTGAGATCATTTCTCTTTGTACTCTCAGAATGGAAAGTAGAAGCTGAATGATAGTGTCATTAAGAAGTTAGTGTTTAACACATTTACAGCTCTTCCAGTTTCTATACCCTTCAGGGCCAAACTCCAGAATCCTTAAATCTAAGATTTTCCAGAAAAATCCCTTTGATTGGTAGGGCAAACCAACTGGCTATTCCTGAACATCTCACATGGCTTTTCTGATAAGGCTGCTGTTCAGTTTTGCAGTCTCTACAACATCACAGCTTCTTTTTTATATCCATTTAGGCATTTTATGTGTACTGTGTTTAAACACAGCCTCTTCAGGAACCTAGGGCATGAATCCTCCTAGCTAACCTCTTAATCAACCAATCCCAGCATCTATTTCTTCATTATTCACCCAGTCTGGTCCAGCCTTAGTGGATGACCAAATACAAAATCCTTGAAGGGTGTGTTGGAAGTGATGGAGAACAATTTAAAAAATGGCTTAGCAAAAGATGTTCTGATTGTGTTTATTCTTGGGCAGTGTGTGATGGTGGCTGGGCAACTGAAACAAATCTGACAGCGTGGCTACTTGAGCCAGATGACAGTGAAGCCACTGGAAGATGGAGTGTGAATGCTGAGCACATGTTGCTTGCTCCTCTTCAGTGGCAGTGCACAGCACTGCGCTGTGTTTGCCACAGGGCAAGGGCACACGGGCGGTTACAGCAGAGCATTTGTTCTGCTGCACATCCAGACACCCGTTCCCTTGCAGTACTGTGTTCACAGAAGCATGCCCTTAATTACCCTAAATAGACAAATGCATGATGCAGACTGAAAATTCCAGACATATGGACATGCCAGAAGTTTTGTGTCTCCTGTGGGTGAGGCATTATAAATGTCTTGAGGGGTTACCAAAACTTGTTGCTACCCCAGATCTGATTTTGAATGATGTGTCAGCACTTGTCTAAGATAAATATTGGAAGACTTGTAGGCATCATCAGAGAAAATTTTCACAAGTAACTTGGAAATCAAAGTCTCATTGACTTTAATGAGACTTTGGTGTGCAAATTACTTGGGGGTTTTTGAATATCTTGTCCATCTTCTTTCTAGCCAAAATCTGTTTTATGCTCCAGTGGCAGAAATCCTTCCTTCCTTTCTTCCTTTCTCAAAGCAAAAATTTAATTGGGATGCTTACTGTTCTGGCACTGGGGGAGAACTACCACAGCCCATTACATATTTTTCTCTGATTTTTGAGGCACGAAAGTTTGTCTGCACATGAATTGTGATAAACTGTTTGGCCTGAGATAAAATGGTAGAACTTTTCCAGTTACAAGTTCTTACCAACCTAATTTCCTGCCATGCCTAAAATATGAAAGGTGTTTAATAACAAACAAACCACTATTTTTATTTACTCAAATTTTATTTACCTATGTGAATTTCTTTTCATTTGTTCATATATTCCAACTGGAAATGAAAAAAAATCAGTGGCAAATCGAAACAATTTGGCAGCATAGGCACAATAAAGTATCTGACTACAAAATGATACAATAGTGCTGAGTAAATAATTCCTCTACAAAACTTCAGTACTTTGTGGATTTTTGCAGGAAGCATCTCGTTATCTCAGTTCTGTGTATGAATTTTTAAGAAGATTATTTGGTGTGTAATTTCCTTGTCAAATTCCAGTATCCAAGGCCTCAAAAGAATTTAGGGATCTTATCCCTCACCAGAATCTGTCGTTCTTGATATCAGTAGAAATGTAAGCATTAAACATGCTAATCCTGAACATTGTGGTACCTACATTTCACATGCTAATTGGAAATTGCAACAATCAAATTAAGCATGAAGTTGCAATTCCTGTCACCTCTTGTTTGCCATTTAATTGGTGGATAACTACTCTAGTAGCTAGATAGCTCATCATTCAGCTTTCGTGGTAATCAGAGAAGAGAGGAGCTGCCAAGGGATCGTTTATCCAATATGACAAGTAGATAGGTGGGTCACTCTTTGAAGGGCCCTGTCTTTCTTCACTGCTCATGGAAGATGCCCTGGTAACAATGTAGGTGGGTCTAGGATGGGTTAAATGAGTTTGTTCAGCCACCACACAAAATTCAGAGCCAAGTGAACTGGTGCTCTGGCACAGCAAATTGCTTCTCATAGCACAGGCAGGGATGGATTCTCCCATCCCACTCCTGTCTGTGTTTTGCACTTATCTGGGGTCCCAGTCTGCAGTAATGCGTGGAAATACCCAGCTGGCTTTAATCAGGCTATCTGCTGAAGTTAATCATCTCAGAAATCCACATAAGCTTTATTTATTTACGTCTCTAACCTTAAAGACAAGCTTCCAGGTGGGAGAGAGATATGCTGTATGTCTTTTTTTTTTTTTTATGCTGTTCCAGTTTGTGCAGAACAATTATGTGTTTATTTAACTAGACAGCAAAGGGAAGTCTAGTGATCTGTGATATGGTAAATAAGGCTTTCGTCTTACCCACTGAGATGCTGCTCTGCTGCGTACTTCACTTTCTTGTATCCATCAGTCCATACTGTTATGTTCTGCTAGCAAAGGATCTGAATGATGAATGGGAGTCTTTTTCCTGATATGACATTTAGCCCCAAACCCTTCTCTTTTAAGTGTAGAAGTGCCCTTCTGTCTGACTTTTAAAGGTCAGTTTCTACCTGGTATTGAATTATTTTCTACCATCAGGTACATTGGTCCTATCCTTGATTTACACTGGGTATGCCTCTGCTACAGCACCTGGGCACTGGATGCTCAGCCTGGCCAGTGATGGCAGCACATGAGGGTGAGGATGGGGAGTGCATCATCTTCCTGGGCCTGGGCTTCCTTGGGAAGAAAAATTGGATTTGGAGGCAGACAGGGCAATGTGAAGAATTCCTACAGGTCTTGTAAAGTGTCCCACAGGACATGGTTGATACCACTTAGTTTGGGCGAAGGGAGAGAACACAGCATTTTGTTTGGGATGGCAGCAACCACACACACCATCACATCCACAGCATATGGTGTGGTCTGTCACCATTTGTGTACATTTCTGTGCAATCATCTTTTCAGGAACATGAGCAGGATTAAAAAAGAGACAGGAGAATATGGAGGTGCTTTGGATAACCTCCAAATTAAAATTATAGGAAACGGGAAAATCAGAGTAAAGCACAAATTGCAACCAAAGAATCCCTGTGCTGAGCAGGAACTCCCCAAAACCCTGAATGACTGAATAGCTCATGCATTCTGAACATTGGCTTGCTTTGTTTCATACATGTCAGGTTTTCATGACTGACTTCTTTGCTTGGCTCTGTGGTCAATACAGCCCACATAATTTCAGTACTTAGACTTCGTGCATGACTTAAGAACTTTGATGTGAACTGCCCATCCTTTGTTTATCAAGCCCTTCTGCCAAGGCAGCATTACTGGTATTTAGGGTCTCCTTTGGGAATACATCCAGATACAGTCTCAGTAATCACCTAGGGGACTCTTCAAATGTGATAACTCGTTTTGGTCACTGTAGTTCACTTTCTAGCTGTTTAGACAGAGACATGAAGCCTGGTGTGCAGAGGGTGAGCCCACTCTGCTGCCTTGACACAGCATCAGCTGTGGGGTGGAAGAGGATCCCTGTCTTGGATAGGACCTGCCCTCACTGCAGCTCTCCCTGAGCTTGGTCCTGCAGCTAGGAGAAGGAGACCAGGGACCTTCTATTTGATTTAATTTTAAAGCAGTAGACCTTCTATTTGATTTAATTTTAAAGCAGTAGTGGTGTATGCAACATGCTAATTGTTGTGTAGACCTTTCTGAGGATGCCTGGGAAGATTTGGTCACAATAAGATTGATGAGGCTAAAATAGAGGTTGCTTTCTATACAACCCAGTGGTTGTGGAGGGCCATGGTGGATTGTTAACATTGATGGTCCAGCAATTTCACTTTCAGATGACAATCAGTAAAGTACAATTTTGAGATAAAATGAGACTTTGGGCCAGATTAGAAGAAGGCATCATTGGCATTCTGGAGTATGTATTCCAGAAGCTTCCTCAAACCCCTTCTCCTCAGGAGCCCCACATCGCTCTGACAGCCTGAAGCACTTGTTGTTGGAGACAGGAGCTGGACAGACAGCACCAATGCAGCCTTGGAACTCTCTTTGTGCTTAACTAGGAGCTGTAAAATAAGGCCATGTCTTCTCACTGAGGTATTTTGAAATTAAGGCCTTTTTTGGCAACATGTTTAGACACTGTGTCCATGAGAATAGCTATAGTTATTTTCCAGATGGAGGTTGATATTGTGCATTAAATGAGGTGGTGGGGCACATGCTGAACTGCAAGAATAAAGCAAGTACCAAATGGTACCAAAATGTTCTTTTTCTGTATTTTGTCTGTTTGGTGTTCAGAGCAGTTCAAGGGTCCTGCAAAAAACATTGGTAACACAATGTCTTAATACAGGTAAAGGGTATATATTGATTAATTCCTGCAAAAACCTAAACAAATTTGCTTGTCTAACTAACTAACTAACTAAATATCTAACTAACTAGCTAACTAATAGGTGGGGACTGGTTTTGTAGTAGATGCATTTGTGTTTTGTTTTTTAGGTGGTTTTAGTAGGTATAATTTCCCTTTTCACTTGGTTAATCACAGAATAGAAATTTTCATTTCAGAGAGTCTCACAGTGAATATCTCCCTAAAGGTGGATAGTTTGTTCCACCTATTAATCCTGCATAAGCTCTGCATAACCAGTGAGGGAGTTGTAGCTCCAGAGAGTTTCCAAACCATTTTGCTATTATACTTCAATTTTTCCAGTGAAATTTGGAGTTTCATCTGATTGTATTTCTTATCTCAATTCATATTTCATTGAGAATCCTAAAGCAAGTAATAGGATGACATAATGCACAGAACTGATAATGCACAGAATAATTCCCAAATGCTGCTGCACCCTTCTGAGTGGGGTAGTCTTGAAAGTGCCCTGCAGAATCTGTAGAGTAAATGCAAATACGGGTTCCAGGTGGTGATCAGAGCAGCCACCAAACCACTGGGGACTGTGTGGTTAAACACTTTATGCATGCTGAAGATACCACTAAAGGCCATGTCTTCTTTGAGTTCAGTTTGTGCAGTTCCTGGAGCTCAATTTTTAAACCCAGTCTGTCAAGGTAAAAGCAATAGATATGCAAAGGCTCACAATGCAGTGCAAATGGCTGTACAGAGCCCCAGCATGGGGAATGCCATTCATCTGTGACAACCTTGTTCACTTCCTGCAGAGCACCCCAGAAGAACTTGACAGACCAAAAACTGATTACAACCAGGCAGTGAGAGAGATGCATGGTAAAGTGTAAAGTCAGCAATCTCATATGCATTTTCAGTTTCAGACAGCACCAGATGAAACTCAATACAATTTGAGTTTCTTGAGCAGAATGCTTCAGGACAGCCAGTTCACTAGTCACAGTGATAGGTAGGTGTGCAGTAGATCAAGCGACTTCTTTGAAAGAACCCATAAGCATTAAGGAAAAGCAGTTGCATATAATTTTTCAAAATATTTTAACTGCTTGTTAGTTCAAGGATATCATCATAATCTGTTGAATGCAAGTTTTTTTCTGTTTCCTTTGAATGTTTCCAACAGCAGGTGGGTGGTGGGATGTATGAAGCATCTTGAGTTGAGATGAATGAACCACTTTGAAAGAAGAAAGAATCTCTCCTAGGATTTTTCCTGATTTTTGAACCAAACTTCTAAGCTTGGGAAATTTTCACAAGCTGCTTAGGCATAGGCATAGAAAGAACATAATTTCTTGAGACAGATTTTTGTCCTGAGGTTTTCAGATCACACTGTAAAATCAAGTTGAGAAGATGTAAAAGTCTTTTAAGATATTTTTCAAAACAAGCCTAGAGTGTTAGCTCAAGCGCTTTAGAGAATTGTCCACCAAAAACTCTGATTTTTTGAAGGAAAGGGCAAAAAATCAAAATTCCTTCATAAATAATCTGTACACAGAATCATTATGTGTTCTCATTTTTTTTTAACCTAGTAAAGTTGCTGAGAGATTTGCTTAGGTAAGGAAGCTAGGGTTGTGTGTGACTCATAAGGAGACTCTTGCTAATCTGACTATTTGATAGCTTTGAGTAGCTTAGCAAAACACATTTTGGAATACTACATTTTCAACCCATTCTGTGTGAACCAACTGTGTTCCACAGAGCAGCTGCAATAACTCTGACTAATTGTTTTTTCAGAAGGTTACCTGCTGAGAGCATCTGCCATGACATCCATTCTCCCAGAAATGTTTCATCTCAGAGTTGCCTGATGCAGGCTGGAGAGCCCAGCATCACAGGCAAGAAGGAGTTATCTCCTGAGGCAGAACACAGAGCACGGGATTTGCCCGACCTTGTTGAATGCTCATTATCTGTCTTAAAACTCTGAGCATCCTGTCTAAACTGCCTTTGGAAGGAACCCTGAAGCCTTCCTTGGTATGAGATGTGCTGTTGATCAGATGAGCCAGGGTCCCACATACCCATGGTCTCCACACAGCACCCGCCCAGTGCCATGCCGACCGGACTGTGCCAAGCTGTGTTCCAGCTGCCCCCTCAAAGCCCTTGTTGGGGCCTGGAACACTCAGTGAGCAGTGTAGCACTACATAAATAACACCAAGGAGTCTGTTGCTTGTAACATCATTCTCTTCCCTAGATCTCACGCTGGAATATTTATTCAGGAGCATATTTATGGTGATATTAAAACTCTATCCAGGAGGATTAAGAGTACCTGCTTATGGGAGCAAGTTGTCCAGAAGAAGAAAAAGAAACCTTGAATTTCTCCTTGCAGAAATAGCAATTCATATATCAGATGCTGTTTGTTTTAAGTACTCTGCTCTTGGAGTCTTGTAAAGGTACATCAATGTCCCTGATCATTTAAAAAAAAAATGCCTGGTTTCATGGTTGGGTTTTATAGTTAATGACAGGTATGTCCTAACTCTCAGCTAAAAAAGTAGGTATGAAGGGCAAACAACATTTGATTCTATGTATTTTTGTCTTTTATAGTTATTTTGCATGGACTCATTAAAGAATATCAGATGTTTGGGATTAGGATTACTGTGTTAGATGCTCTAGGTGTTGTGCTCACAGACCCACCTTTTCTGTCAAGGTACTCCAAAACCAAAATCTTGGTTTCTTGCTTGGCAGCCAAATTAAAAAATCAAACTAAGAAGATTCTTCCTTCTTTTCCCCCTTGGTATTTTTCCACCATATTGACAGCTGCATTTGACAAACAACATTAAATTACCTTCAAGACTGTATCAGCTACAAGTTTTTAGTAATGAGAGGGTAATTAGGAAAGTCAGACAAGACATGACTGGTTGGGAATCAAAACAATATTGGCAGCTTTATCAAAAAGCATCCACATGTCTGTATTCTCTCAGCTGCTGTGTGTTGCATTCAGTCCCCTAGATTAATGTGTCACTGTTTAACACAGGCTGCTGGGCTGTGGCACTGCCCTGAGGCTTGACTTGCAGCCTGTGCAAGCCGGAGCTGCTCCAGTGAGAGGAGGGGTTGGTGGGTGGATGGAGCGGGCTAGGGGCCGGGGCTTTGCCACCCACTCGGTGCTGGCTCCAGCTGGCTTCACACATGCAATTGTGTGAGGTAACCTTGGATCTCTGGCATTGTTGACTCTGGTTATCAGCAACCTGTTACGTAATGAGGATGTGCAGCAATAGCTGCATTCACCTACAGGTTAAAAGAACCGGGGCTGTTCTCCACCCAGAGCAGGAATGGGATGGCTTTGTGAAACCAAATTCAGGTACAACTTCATTTGTAAAGTACAGGGGTAAATGGTTCCTTTCCCTGCCAAGGCTACCCCATGGCAGCACTTCCCAACCCCTGCTAATTCTCCTTCCACCATAGTGACTGACTGGGATCAGCAGCTCCCCAAGAAGGTACTTTCATTTTACATGAATTTCCATGAACCTTACAGAGACACCTCATTCTCTCACACCTCAGTGTTAATAGTATTTCAATGCACAAGAAAAAGGTAAATCTAAGAACGGGCTTCCAGGCATTTTCATTCATCAATGTCCAAAACTCTTCAATGGTGATGGTATCTCTTGGAGGCCCCAGAGCTGGACACACACACACCATCTGGAGTACTGTGTCCAGCTGTGGAGTCCCCAGTACAAGAAGGACATGAACCTGTTGGAATGAGTCCAGAGGAGTCCAGAATCACTAAATTGACCATGGAACAATTCTCATGAAGACAGGCTGAGCTGGGGCTGTTCAGCCTGGAAAAGAAGAGGCTCTAAAGAGACCTTATAGCATCTTCCATTACCTTAAAGGAGGCTACAATGAGGCTAGACAGGGACTTTCCACAGTGGTGTGCCAGGACAAGGAGCCTTAAACTGAAAGGAGCAGGTTTAGACGAGATTTTAGGAAGATGTTCTGTACTGTGAGGGTGGTGAGGCACTGGCTCAGGTTGCCCAAAGAATCTGTGGATGCCCCATCTCTGGCAGTGTCCAAGGCCAGGCTGGATGGGGCTCAGAGTAACCTGGTCTAGTGGAAGGTTCCCTGACCGTGGCCGGGGAGTTGGAATGAGAGGGTCTTTAAGGTCCCTCACAACTCCAATCATTTGACAGTTACATGAACTCTAATTAGTTAATAGCAATATGCAACAAGTCTGCAATAATATACAGCATATTATAATGTCTAAAGTGATATGAGGCATGTAAAGTGAGATATCTATGGCCTTTCTAGCACAGGAAAAATATTACTAAATACAGCTGAATGCAGTTTTTCACAGACTCCAAGGAATAGATGGTAGTAGGATGTTTGGAAACAGGCATTTTTCATTATAATCCTGTGTTTGAAATGTGCTGACTTTAGAAATATAGTATAAAATTGGTTCCAGGAGAGTAAACCTAGCAAAGATAATAGATGCTTGTTTTCTTTATCAGAATCCCTCAATTATGGAAATATGGCAAATAGGTAATACCTCTAGGTTGAGTTAAATTAACATGTGTTTAAAATGAATGTAAAATATATCCCTTTCTCAGACAAAAATCACACAGCACAGAAACTCAAAAACTGAAATACATCTCTGGCTTTGAAATGATAGTTGTCTTTCTACATCATCTTCTTGAAAATGTCAGGTGAGATTAGATCTGATCACTGTTGTGCTGGTAAGCATATACACCCCTTGCAAAGGGCTGTCTTTGTTTCGAGAGCTTACTGTCTCAGGCAGGGTTTTCAAAGTCAGCTGCTCATTTGTGATACCTTTTATAAAGATCTTTACTTTCAGTAAATACTGCATATGTACTGTTACAAAACCAGGGTCCTTAGCGGAGCCTCCAGCTGAGCACAAAAAACTATGCAGGAAGAATAGGTGCTTCTAAAACCCTGTCCTCAAAAGACAAAGTGAGAAGAGAAGAAACAGGTTGGGTGACCACTAAAGCCTCAGTTTGCTCGCTCTAAATGCAGAGCTTGACAGAACTAGTGCTGTCTGCTTGCTCAATGTCCCCAGTTGTATCCAGACACCTCTGAATGGCTGGAAGTGGTTGTGCTCCTTCTGTGGTGTGGATGGAGCTCAGGTTGGGATCAGTTCCATTCTCCTCATTCATGGGTTTCTGTCTGAAGGGCCAGCTGGCTCATTTCAAACTTAAGTGCAAGTACAAGCTAATGACTGAGACAATGGGCATGATTGGGGAATTTCAGCATGAGTGCAATCATGAAGCCTGACCTGATAAAATTAGCCAGTTTACCCATTTTACTTTAGTCCTCCAATTCTGTGGCTAGACAAGGTATTTTCCATTGCTTGGGAGAGCTTTTGAAATTTTCTCTTCTGTGCAGCAAATAAGCTCAAAGAAGGAGAGACAGGCCTTTGTGAGACAGACCTGTGTCTGTTGGTGCTACACAGATGGGAGACATCCTCTTATTCACCTGAAATCAAACACTTTTGAGATTAAGTGTCTGTTTGCCGCTCTCGAGTTTTAAAACCTCCCCATAGGTTTACCCTTTGTCTTCAAAATTGCTCATGTGAAGGCTCAAAACTTTTCTGTATGTTCTTCCATGGAGTAAAAACAGTTGCTGGGTCCAAAATGTGTATCTTTCTCAGGCCAATACTCATGTGGCCATCTCATGTAGTAGATGACAGTAGGTGGTGTTAGGAACGTTGCCCTAGAGAACCTGGAGGGTAAAAGCAAAGCAGCTATAAAAACAGAAATCAAGGTTAGCACCATAATTACGTAAATATGCCGACATAAAGAGGGAAATAATTAAGGAAACTGGTTTTTACTGTTCCTCTATTTCATAGGGCATATTTACACTCAGAGGTCAAGTGCTCATGGCAGGGAGTGGGTGGTTTTTTAGTCTTGTGCAGTACCTACTGATTTATCATCCCATCCTTTCTGTGCTCAATCAGACCTTCATGTCCATTGCTATAAGAGTTTGGGATTGGAAGAGGCAAATATGGGTAAAGTGACAGCTTGGCAGAGCCAGTCAGCCCACACCCCACAGAGAAGAGTCTACCAGGAATGATTTTGAAGGAATGAGAAGCAGAAATCCACTGCCAGCCTGAGTTTCAGCTGATGTGAAAGCTGCCTTGGCAATATAGGTATCCTGTTTGCTTCACAGTTAGGAATCTAGCCTCAAAACCCTAACAATCCAGCTCTTCCCACACACACAGATATATGCATTCATGAAAGAAGCAGGATATCAGCTGGAAAGGGTGCAAAGCCCCTTCTGATGAGTCCCATCCCATCACTGCCCTGGTCAGAGATCTGGTCTGTAAAACAGGTGATGGGTGAGGACTGTGTGATAAACAAAGCTGCATCCCAAAACATTTTAATGGTGGCCTTGGCAGTGCTAGGTTAATACTTGGACTAAATGATCATAAAGGTCTTTTCCAACCTAAACAATTCTATGATTCAAGTAAGTAATATGGTGAACTTGTCTCTGCATGGCTCCTCAGCCCCAGAAGCTTGAGCCTGTGATGGGTTTACAAGCATGTATGTGCTACACACTGAATTAACAACTGAATGTGCTTCAGTGTGAGCAGTTCTGCACAGGCACTCATCTCCTGTTCAGAAAGGCAGAACAAGGAGCACAAATCCCTATCATAAAATGTACAAGCTTAAAAATATTTAGGTTGGAAGAGGTTTCAGGAGAAGGTTACAGTAAACTATGCTCAAAGCATAGGCCATGTCAGCAGGTGTGGGGACTCATCTGGTTGAGCTGCAGATATCTGTGTAGGTGGAGGTCCCATGGCCTGGTCAGACCACTTGGTCCAAAAGGTAACCACCCTCACTCAGAAGATTTTTTTTTTCCCTGCGTCTAACTGGAATATCTCTTGTTGCTTCTTGTGTCCATTGCCTCTTGTCCTTTTGCTGTGCTTCTCAAAGTTTGGATGAAGGGAAGAAGTTACAAGTAACCTCCACATTCTCTTCCTTTATGGTGTGATGGTTGTACACCTCTGCAAGGGCTTTCAGGCATGGAATAGCAGCCACCAACACTGAGTGTGCTGTACTGCTTAGCAAGGGAAAGAGAAACTGCAACCTCCTCGTTATCTTATGGGGCCTGAAGGGGGGAAGGATACGGGTGAGCTGTTTTCACGTCTGTGTGAAATGGCCAGTTCTTACCATCTAAGCCAGAAGAAAGGGTGTAGGAATATCAAATACTGCTTGGGCATTTGGCAGAGCACTTCCAGCATTTGGCAATCAAGCCTTCAGTAGTTAATGCAAATCCAACCAAACAGAAGAGCCCTGCTCTCTGGGACTCAGACTGCAGGAAGAATAAGCAGTGCTTTAATATGAGGCAATAAAATTCAAGTAGGATTTGTTAAATCATGCAAATGATTGCTGATCTGCACTTTTTCTAAGGAATTGATTAAGGTTTTTTTGGTTAGTGAGTAAAACTGATTAAAAAAAGTCACAACAATATATATTCTAGGACTACATTTACTAAGCTCAAACCTGACTTTTTAAATTTGAGTTGAAATGCATGATAATTTCTTTGCTCTGTCCTATACTCACAGTCTGGTTTTGGATTTTGTTTCTCACAGCCCCAGCAGAGAGCTCTCCATAAACATTTCCAGCCTCTAAAGCTGCTGTCCTGCCACTTGATATGGAAGTGAACTTTCCTTCATGAAAATACCACAATAAATGGCGCTGCCAGAAGATGACCATGGAGGATTGAAGACAAACTTGAAGTAAAATCAGCCCATTCAGCTGATACATTCTGGGAGACCTGGTTTGCTGTGGAGTAAATATGTGGTGCAAAATATCCAAAATATCTAATTTGTTGAAAATGGTCATTGACAGACCTTTAGCTGGAAAAATTCTTCCAGTCTTCATCACTGTGCATAACTTTTGAGTTCCCTTTAGGGGACTGTCTATGCCCTTCACTAGAAGTCCTGTTTTAGCATGGCAACTACTGGATTCTTTTATTATGTATGCAGATGGCATGATGTTTTAGGAAAAACTTACAACAATTCTCCAATCTCAGTGGATATGTTCACAATATAACACCCTGATAGGAATGTAAACGTCTTGTATGTGTTAGTTTTGCAGTCTAATGGTATTCTGTTAAACAATATCAGCACTTCATATGTGCTTTTCTCACAGAACTAGCACAGTCCATATATATATATAATTGTCCTTTTTTAAAATACCGAGGATATGTTTCAGTGTTTGTGCTGAGACTGCATCCAAACTGAAGCCCAGTACTAGCATCCCTTCACTGATTCACAGTAGGTTGTGTAGATAGATTTGCACGTGGCAGAGATACGACTTCTTTTATTAAGACTTAGAGAACAGCTGTCACAGAGGTAGCCAAGAACAGGGTAGTTTGAATGAACTGTAGGATACTGTGTCTGCTCTCCCTCTCATCCACCAATTATCAAAGGGTCTCGTTTCTGGTGTGCCAGTGTGTTTTCTAACTCAGCAAGGGAGAGGCAAGGGAGGGAGCCTTTCTCAGACATGTATGTGACCCTGGGTTTGGTCTGCAATAAAACCAGAATAAACTGGAAGAATTCAGGTTCCTTATGCTGGCCACCACTTATGTTTTGGGCAGGGCTGGAAAATTGTAGTCCAAACCAAACTCTCTAAAAAGGTAAAGTGTAAGACTATACTTCTAAAGAGCAAGACACTCCCTTTAGAGAGGGCAGATTTCTTCATTAACTTTCTCCACTTTCTACTCAAAACAATATTTTGGTAGGAACTGGGAATAAGCAAATGGTTCCAATAAGCCTTTCAATATACTGTAGCAGGCTCAAGACTGTTGCATTCAATCTGAACGTTGTTTTTTGTTCAGTCTCTGAATGGCTGACCTCATCACTGGTTGTATCACAGCTGGCTGTGGTACTGTTTCTTCCATGGGGACTCAGTGGAATTAGTGTCTGTCCCTTACGTCAGGACCTTCTTGGCAGACTCTTAATAATGAACTGATGCCATCAGCATACTGAGGGGGCTTACCTATTTGTTCCTTCTTTCTTTAAAATCAAAGGTAGCTTTTTTGTGTACTTAAAGACTGTCACTCTCTCCAGCCTGATAAAAGGATACTGTAGAGTTGTTAGTATTTATTCCAAATTCTGGGTGAGACATTGCTGTGTGAAGATGCAGTGATGGAGAGAATGTGCAGCTAGATTAAGGCACAGGCACCTTTCTGGAGGAAACTCCTGTGTTATAATTCTTAAAAATTATTATGCAGTTCATTTCTAGAGAATGGAAGGTCAACCACTGAGGGTGCCTGTACAACAAACAGGTAATTATCTTCAGGGTTTAATTTTTTTTAGATGGTTATGGACTTGGGTTTCAGCTCTCCACCCATCTCAGATTCAGCATAGTGGATGCTTCTATAGTATTCAGTCCAAAAGCAAATTATTTTAACTGGTGACAAAGATTTTCAGAAGTTGCTAGTGATTTTTAATGGTTTGGGTCTTTCTGTGGATTCTCAAATGGAGCTCCCAAGAATTACAGAGCAGTAAGCTTCTACATTCTCTTTCTGAAAATCCTGGTCCCTATTTTCAAATTAATTGGTGTAAAAATTCTCCTTAAAACAGAAGGATCTTTGCCAATTGCAACATTTGCACTTTTTAGAGCTTTTCATAGGGTTGCAGGTTGGAACCTGATACCAATAGAGCTGGCCATGTGCATGGCACAGGTCCACTGTAAGCTTCAGCAAATTTTACAGCTCTTTATACTACAGGTTTTAAAAATGCATTCTGACAACTGGCATCAATTTCATGTTGGTAAAGCAATTAAAATCAAAATACTTTAATATGTTAAATTAAAAGGAGAATGCTATACTTCTACAGTAGGAGTTCTCATATTTTACTACCCAGTGAAAAAATCCAGAATAATTTGAATGACAAAAGAAGAGTTTATCAGAGAGTGTTATCTTAAAAGGGTGTATGAGAAGAAGTTGCATTAGGCAGAGAGCCACTAGAAGCTTTTTTTGTATCAATGTTAGTTTTGAACATCTTCCAGTATATGGGCATGAATTTAGATGTGTGCACTTCTCCTGTTAAAACAGTTTGTTTTAAAAGCTTCCCAGAATTTTAGCTATGGTGACCTAGAAAAGCAGTGTTATAGGCCCTGAGAAATGTGAAAATCAAGTCCAGACCCCTGAGTAGCCAGTCTTGGAGAGAAGTCTGCTGTAGGTACCTATCGGACAAACTTCCCTTGAAGCTGGTGTAGGTTCCTGCAGCCAGCCTATGCATGTGGATAACTGCAAGCATAGCTCCTCCGAGCCCCGTGACACTTCTCACGTGTGTAACTGTCTGCCAGAGCCATAAGGAAATAACTGTACTTTTTGGCTTGTATTTAACTATTCATTGTGTTTGGATTTTTTTAATCACTGTTATTCTCCCAAAGTAGGCCATGCTTCCTCAGGGATATTTATGAAATTGTTCTACATCTCCTGAACAACTATTTGGATCCCAGTGTATTCTCCTGATAACTTTTATTATAAATAAACATGTGGGAGAGATTTTTGCTCTTATGAATGGGGGCAGGTACTGTGTTCTCGGAAAGGCTGATGAGTGCAGACAATCAAGTCTATTGCATTTTTTATGCCGAACACCTTATTAATAGCAGACATATCCGCTTTTGCCTGGGTCACAGGAACAGTTCAGGGGAAAGAATGCTTTATCTCTGGTCAATAAATCATTTATGTTGAGAGTGCCAAAGACCAAGTCAACATGAAAGGGAGCAAATAAGTTATTCTGGCAAAGGAAGTGAATTTAAATATTCTCAGAGCCATTAGTCCGCTGCAAAAGAGTCTTCTTGTGGAAGACTAATGCTATTTTCATAAAGCAGCCATTATCTGTCTGTGGAGATAGATAAATTCATAAAGGCCTTGCTGCTGTTACACTGATCACCAGTTATTATCTCTCAGACAAGGCAGGGTTGTGACCAGGACCCTGTTCCCTGTGCAGACCTGCAGCCTTGTTCCCAGCCTGGAGCCTCCCCCTGCTGCCACGCTCACCTGGTTTCTCTGTGTCCAGGTTGCAGCATCAGACCCTGCTAAAAATCCCTGTCAGAAACTCAGCCATTCCAAGTGCTTTGCACCGTGAGAATTCTGCCACTAGAAGCCTGAAGGAATTGCTCACCCCTGAGAGCACACTACAGCTGAGATCATCCTTTGCATTGTTTTGTTCCTCATTTTTTTTCATCTGGGTGGCTTTGTGTGCCTGAACACCTGCCATTTATTCCGTTAAGGGAAAGACAGCCTTCCAGGAGGGGAGTTTGAAAAAGCTCTATGAGCTCTTTGGTTTTGCTTGTCCAGATGCATGACAATGCTGTCCCAGTGAGTCCACCCCTCCCTGTCTCTTCCTTAGGGTAAGTGTTGTCACTCAACTGCAGCTGCAATGTCATTGAGGAAATGAAACCATTAAAAATTACAAAATTCTGGGTTTGCCCTGAATATTCAGAAGACCCATTGCCAGTCCCTGGCAGACCTCCATTGGCACTACTCCATCACAGTCTCCAGAGATGTGTTGATTAGTGTCAGCTAAGGAGCCAGCATCGAGGTGGCATTTTTTTGTGATTACTAAAATGAACCTCTCTCCACCTGACACAAAGTCAAAAGATCTGCATTATTCAAAATAAAGCAAAGTAAAACCCTGCATCTTTCACCCTGGTCCCTTTAACAGTTATCATCTCTGCCATCAGAGTCTCCTTGAACAGCTCTGCTGCAGGAGTGCAATTGACCCTGGTATACATAGGCTGTCAATAAGATTTTAATTTAAAAAGAGAAGGTCCTTTGGTATAATTAAAATTGATGGGTGAGGGGAAAATATTACCAGCATTACCTGCAACCTCCTATAGTAAAATTCAGGAAAGTAATCTTGAGTGCAAAAAAGCCCACCAATATAATGTATGGGTGATTAGGCAGGCTCATGAGGATAAATCAGCAAGTAAGAAAAATAGGTGCTTAATGAAGGAAGCCAAAAATGTATGGGAAGTCAGTGGCAAATAGGTTAGGGCTGGTTACACCAAAGACTTTACATATATCCTAATAAATACCATCATAGCAAAGCTAAGTGTGATGTTAGACAGTCCCAGCACAGAGACTGCTCACACTACACTGGAAACCAAACAAATAGTCTTGTTTTGTATTTGAAACCAGTGGAAGGAGGGAGTCAGATTACACATGAAAATGTAATTCCTCCTACTCCATCAGTAATTACAGGTAATATTAAGCAGTAACTATCCAAACAGAATTCTAAATTTGTAGAATCATTAATGGAACCCAAAAGTGAAGGAAAAACTTGCCTAGGACTCCTCAGAACCAGAAAGCATAAAGGAAGCTTGAAATGACATCAAATCCACAATAATTCAAAAGAATGAGTGGTTTGATCCAGAAAACTATAGACTCATTAGCTTCCTATCAGTCTTAGGCAAAATTGTGAAAAAGTTGATATGGCATAATCATTAGAGCAATTAAAAATTGATAAACCCCACCATATTATTTTTATAGAACTGTATCATGCCAATTGAACTTGCCATTATTTTTGTGATATCAAAGGATTGTTGAAAAAAGCTCTGCTGGCATACTATACTTAGCCTCCTATAGAGCATTTGATTCTGATAAAGAACAAAATAGCACAAGGCAAAATCCATTTCACCCATATTAAATGAATTAAAAATGGATTACAGGCCAGATCACAAAAAATAGCTGTAAATATGAATTATCCTCAATGAGACTGTTTCTGATGAGCTCCTCCCAAGGTATGCTCTATTTTCAATATACCCCCCAGGGAAGGAGAAAATTACTGTTGGCAACAGCCAAAGATGACAAAAACGGACACAATAAATAATGATCTGAGCAGGTCAGTAGTGGAGAACAATCTGGAAGACAGATAAATTAAAAATCCAGGAGAGATGGTAGCAAGTCCGACTTAGAAGCATGGGGAATATGTCTGCAATAATACAGTGGCTGTGGAGGTGTCATAAATTATCTGTTCAGCATCAGCCCCAGAGATGCTCTTGCTGGGATGTGGGACCTGGCAATAGTGATGCCATTCCAGTTTCTTTGGTCACTGTCAGTCTTTCAAAAAAGGTATTGACAACTTGGAAAGATTATTTTCAGTAGTTCCCAGGGCAGTTCATTCAAGGGCAGGAAAACAGGTTTTATTAGAGTGTCAGATAAATGAAGCTCATGCTATTAATTTATCAGAGGCAATTTGAAGAGGTGACTTGATCTCCATCTGCAATCACAATCTTCTACCTGGGCAGGGAAGTGCTGTCTGAAGGCAGGTAGCTCTTCTATGTAGAAGAAAAGGGAATGGTGTGCTCTACTGGTTGGAAACTGATTTCAGGCTAGAAATTAAGTGCAAATACTCAACAGGGAGGATGATTACCCATGGAGACAACTTACTCAGTTACCTGGTATGTTCTCCATCACATAGTCTTCAAATGTATGCAGAGTATTTTTCTAAGTCAATAAAGCTCTACCTCAAACTGAAATCCAGGCTCGGTGCAGCAATTACTGGATGAAGTTATTAGGCATGTATTATGCAAGGATTAGACTTAGATCATCAGATGTAAACTTCTGAATTAAAAATATCCTGAAGTTTCTAATATTACAGGAAGGCAGGGCAATCTATATCTTCTTTCTTTTTTTTTTTTCCACAAAATGGTATTAAACAGCTTCTCTGGAAAGCTGTGCATTTGGTATGAGCATCAGTAGGTCTGCTCACAGTTGTAAGGTTTTTCTGCATATAATTAAAGGAAGTGAACTAGACAAGAAAGGACAACAAAACCCTTGGACATAGCAAGAATCTGTAGACTTTCATTGATAGCAGCCTGGGACAAAATGCTGCATGCAAAGGATGGGGCCATGTGGATGTGTAGTCAAAGCAAGGAATAACAGCTGGGTTTGCCTCTTAAGGAGGTAGCATCTTGCTGGCAAGAAACAGATTTTCATGCCTGCAACAACTGGTGGAGAATCTGCAGAGCTGATGGAGAGGGCGATTGTATCGCTGTGCAGCTGAGAACAGTACACAAGTTCCTTGCTTCAAAGAAAGTAAACGTCTGCTGTCATGATGAGCCCCATTGGAGCTGGTTAATAAAGCCCTGGAAGTGAAATTACATCAGTGGGATTACCCAGAGAAATGACAGCTGCTCCCAGCAGTGGTTTGCCAGATTGGGTCCTGTTACCGTTAGCTGCTTTGAATGTTGTACTTCAGGAATAATCAAAGGAATACTTGGTTTCTGATCCAGATATCACAAAACCACTGTTCATTTGCACAAGGCAAGTGTGAACCATTGGAATCATCTTCCATGCGCTTCATCAAGTGGTGGGGAAAGCACAAACTGGGTTGTTAAAGGGTTAACAGTTCACACAAACAAGGGAAACTGTAAAAGCAATACTTACTGCAGATTGGTATTAGACACCTTGCAGCTCTGGAGGAGGGTGTTCTGTGGCAGGCATGGCTGGGACCAGCTGCAGGGCAGGGTTGAAGCTGAATTGGAACGACTGCAACATCTGCTTCTGACATAAGAGCAGGACTGACAGCATTATCACAGCTCAGGCTCAGACCAGGCTCCATCTAAGGAGGAAATGAAAAGCTCCTTTCTGATAATAATTCCAAATATATCTAAATAGTCTCTCAGAAAAAAAAAAAAGTTCACTGTAGTTGTTACACCTCTAATCACATTCCTTCTATTAAGCGTTTGCCTTGAATTTATCTATTTAATATCATAAGTCACCAAATTAAATAGCAAAACACAGGGGTTTTTTTTAAAGCAGGGAGATTGGTATTGCAGCAAAACTGCATGTAAGCAATAAGAAGCTTTGCAGGGAAGGAAAAAACCTCAGATTGTCCCATCAGATGCTTAGGAGGCTTGCTTAGTTGGTTGGGTTTTTTTCAATATTGAGAGGGCATCTTTACATCTAGGCAGAAGTTTTCCTTACTGAGCCAGACTTTGTTCTCAAGACCAGATAGATAAATAAATGTTTGGAGTCCTTTTAGCACTTTGTCTGCTCCCCTTGTATGTAAGAGGCTCCTTCTCTGCACTTCTGAAAAAGATGGAAAGGACATTAAATGACAGTAGAAGAAGCACAGAGGGACAGGAGCTTCCAGCCTACGCAAAGGCTGAGCATGAGACTCACATCTCATCCTTCTCCCCTGAATCCAACACCACTGTCCAAGGGGAGGAATGAGCCATGCTGGGCTGGCCCGCAGACAGAGCCCAGTGTTCTGTCTGTGCCGAATGGCTCCTGCAGCCAGAGCAGGAGACATTTCCTGGCAGGACTGGACACTATCCTGGCAATGGGAATGACCAGCATTTCCCTAAAGAGGCTGTGTCCTCTGAGGAGAAGACCCCTTTGCTTTGCAGTAAGCTGCAGGGATGCTTGGCAAGATTAAGACAAGTATTTTTAAATTTTTCACAGATATTACAGAATCTGAAAATGGCAGGGCAGTACTTTGGGATATGCTGGGCTTTGCTTTCAATTTCTTGTAGGGACTGCAGCTACCTGGACCTGCCTTGAAATTATTGTTTCTTTTTCACTGTCTGGGTGAGATGGGAGGAATGACTGCTTGGGTCTGCACACCACAAACCAGCAAAGGGGGCTTTAAATTTGGGGTTCTCTGTTTTGGGGAGTTGAATTTAAGGTTGTTTGAACATGACCCTGAGGAAAGCAGGCAGCTGACATCTGGAATTGCAGTTGCACCTGGGTTGTCTCCAAAGCTTGCTTCCCAGAAAGGAGCCCATGGACAGAATCAGATACCAGGCTGTGCCGGTGCATCCACATCGGCTGCTGCTGATGGACACGAGCTTCAGGGAGTGAGAGGGAGGCTGTGTTCACAGTCCTGGGAGATCTGGTCACCTGATACAGAGCAGCTGGATGCAGAAAGGCTGACTGTAAGCCCTTGACCATGGTCAGAACAGTCACTTGAAGCCAGCAAATCGTGTCTGGTTCTACTGCCTTTGGACTCAGTTCTGGTTTAGTTTCACTAAGGAAATACTCTAAGCCAGCGATCTCCTTTTAATGTTAACTTGGTTGATAATCTAGGAATATGCCAGCACTGTAGTGCTTATAAAGTGACACACTGTTATTGCCAGGACATCTATGGTTGAACTTTTTAATGATGGAGCCAAATGAAATGGCATAAGACAAAAGTGTGCCTTTTTGTTTGATGTACACTGCATTTCCCCAGGCATCCAAGGTGTTCAGCTGCACAGCAGTGCTTTTTTCCCAAAACAGAAATTACCATGCAAACTAATTTTTAGTATACAAAGTGGCCATCACTTAATTCCACCTTACAGTTTTTATATTGTCTTTACTTCCTTCTGTTTTCAAAAATCAACAAAAACAAAGCCCGGGCGGGAGGGAGGAGTTATTTTAAACAATAAAAACAAAACCAATATCAAGTTTTTGGTATCTTTGGGCATGATCTCTGGAAGCTTTGGGTATCTGCTTTATCATTTTGTATATTTGACAATTTTGTACTCTGCATCGTTTGACTTCATTTGTGCATGGCAATGTATTAAAACATGGAATTTTTATTATACAGTAAAAGTATTTTGTTTGATTTAAATAAGGTCAAGCTTGATCCAGGTCACGAACAGGAGGAGGAAAAGCCCAGAGGTTTTTCCTAGCAACAACTCTCACTGGACAGTCTTTCTCATTCAGGTAGTTTCCAGCACCTGAATGTGAGCAGAGCTTTTTGCCCACCTGCAAGTCTCCTCCCCCAGCTGCAGTCCCTGGGTCTGTGCAGTGATATGCTGCATAGGTGCAGGGGTTGCCTAAATGCAGCATATCAGAGCTGCTACCTGGGAAAAGGGCTCTGCTCTGCTGGGCAGTGTTTGGATGTGAATCCAGACCAACTCTTTTGATTTTGCTTTAGTGCAGTGCAACAGCGAGCAGATACACACATGCACACGGTGAGGAAGAATTCTCCTTTCACTGCCCTTATTTCTCAAGACTTGGGGGATGCCCTTGTCAGCAGTGAAGCATCCTCTAAGGGGACCAGACTGCAAAAACAGGTACTAGACTGTTTATGCTGCGAGGCATTTCACTTCCATCCCACCCGCCCCATTTATTCTCAGTATTTATGGCATGCGAGCAATTTAAAAGTCAATGGATTAGGTAGTTTTCACAAAAATGCTGAAATGCTGAAATTCCAGCATGATGTTATGCACTTCCATATATGTGGTTTTTTTTCTTTTCAGCCATAATTCTGAGTAGTCTCACATTTGTAAGGTAGAGACTGATGACATGTTTTGGTCAAACACAAAACACTGGATTAATACAAAATAGTAGAACAAAATTATACATTGTAAGCTATAACTGACAAAGTCAAGGTAATTTGTCATCTAAAAAAATCATTAATCATGTTTTTTATTTTAACATCTCATGATGGCACTGCAATTTACTAATTTCTGTTTATATCTTTAAAAAGCTTTTTAGACCATAAACCTTGTCAGCAAGAAGAATACGTTAGCAGGGAAAGCTCTGTTTTTGAACAGATCTGTGCACGTTACTTCTTGGGCTGAGGGAAATTAGAACAATAATGCAAGTAAAGAAAAAGTTGCTAAGTCACATACCCTTTTCACCATCAGGGTCTCCCTAGGGGTTACAGTGGTGCCATATTATTACAACTCTGTGTGCTGCACAGTAGGATTATTTCCATTATAAATAATATGTCACCTAAACCAGATCTGCTTTATAATGAAACAACAGCTGTCATGATCATGAAATATTTTTCCCCGTTGACAAAGAAAATAGTTACTTGAAGCTGTGGACAAGGCATTTCCATTTGAGCTCGTATGGGTTTAGGATTGCAAATCTTGGGGATGGGGTTGTGATTTCTTCATGCACAGTTTGTTACTCAGAAGCTATCAGTGAAGCACCAGTTGTACAGTTTGTTTTTCCTACTCATTTTCCTTCCAGTGACAATCAGTCCTTGATGAAACTTACATGACCTTGTGTTATACCAATGTACATCCCATGGATCCATCAAAGCTTACCTTACTCTGAGCATCTATCCAGGGGTTACAGGCCCTTGGGCTAAAAGCCATGTCCCTGTCCAAAACTTGTACTCTTGAACCAAGATCGTGTTAGCTATGCTCATTTGAGCAAAGCCTTCTGATGTGAGCACATATCCTTAGTCCATTGTGAAGTCCAATGAATGAAGGGCAGCCCTAGAAACATGTGATGTTCCCAGTCCCACTGTTGACCTGCTGCTTGTGAAAGGATGCATTCCCTTACATCATCTCTTCATGTCCCATCTCCTTACTGTAGAACTGGAACTGCATTTATCTGTTAAACCTTGAAAGTCAACAGAGGAACTGCAAGTCTTCCAAGAAGACTGTGTTACAAGTCAGATTGATTTGAAGAGGCCAGTCACTGTGGTACAAAAGAGACATCTCATCTGGGAGACAAGAAATTGCTGTCCACAGCTCCTGCTCCTCTGATGTCCACATCCCCCAGCCCCCAGGTGCCGATCTGTGTGTGCAGTGACACTTTCACGGGTGAGGTGTCGCATTATCCCGCTCTTGGAGTGTCTGAGGTCTGTTCCTCTTTCATGCACTCCTTTGTCTCATTCATGTCGCTGCCTTGTCATTGCCTTCTTGCTTTTCTGCACCTGATGTGATTTCTTGCCTTCTACTGTTATTAGCATCACATGGGAAATACACTGAATTATTGCATGTGAGAAACACTGTCAGAAAGAAGAGTTTTAATAAATGGCACTGAGGTATTGGCCTCAGTGGGAGGAGATAAAGCAGAGAACAAATTGCTACAGGCTTTTTGAACACAGAGATTAACCTCATCTCCATGTCAGTGATGGAACAACAGGCTAAAATAGAAGCAAAGATGTACACTGGACACTTTCTAGGAACAAAAAAACCCCCAAAACATCCTTTTTAGGAACAGGGATGCTGAAGCAGCTGCTTAAAAGAGATGGAGAATAGCTTTGAAGAGCACCCGTCAGGAATCCTGACCCTGTGGTACAACAGGACTGCGTCATCTACCAAGACTTCTTTCTCCATTCATTTTTCCTGCAGGTAAGATTTGAATGGGAAGCAAAGAGTTACCTCTGTTAATTATCATTACTTTACATTTCAAATGGAACTGCATCTTCATTTTGTACCTCTTCCAGGTAAAAACCTGCTACTGTGTAGCTATGACTAATTCCAGACTCATTTAACTCAAAACCTCCGGCTGTCAGCTGAGAAACTGGGACACATCCCCTGCCGTGGCCAGTTCAGATGCAGAGCCAGAGCCTGGGGTGACAGCAGGGACCGGGCCCACCTTCCCATCCAAAGTCACCGGGTGAGTGAGAGCCCAGTTCCTGTGCTGTACGGGACAAACGCAGCACTCAGTGAGACCTGAACGCAGAACAGGTGGCACCCTGCAGGACCAGGTCAGCCCAGCTCCTTACATCCAGGCTTTCATCTGGTCTTCACTAGGCACCATCAGAAAATTAGGGATAGGTAGAGAAAAGCCTTGAAATTAGGGGTTAAAACAAAAAAAATTGTATTGAGCCAAATTATGAGCTGAAGAAAGTCAACATTTTATAGCCAGCTGGCTGAAGCCTCAAGAGCTTCAGCCATCCATTACAGAGGGCAGGCTGGGGGAGTGTGTGTGGCCACATCCAGCCTCCACCAACAGCTCTAGGCAGATTAGGAAAACTGCTTTTCCTTCACTGGGGAGTTTTACTGCAGAGAAATGAAGCACTTCAGGGCACATCATAAGTCTCAGCTTGAATACTCTGCTCTGGCGCTTTCCAAGCGAGATGGGAGAGCCCGGTTGGTGCTGAGCGCTGGATGCTCAGCCTGAGGGGTGCTTTGACTCTCCTCCATGCTGTGAAATGGGACAGAGCAGTCTGTGTGGGAGGCAAATTGTTTTATGGAAAATATTGGAAACCATTGTACTAAGCTGATTAACTCATTTTAACAATTTTACTTAGCTGCAACAGTTGCCCCATATGAAAAGTGCAAGGGAAAGGATTTGCACAACAGAAACACTCCCACATGCAGGAAAGCCAGATAAGCCCCTGCCTGTTGTCATTACAGCAAGAAATTTTAGTTCTCTGGGGACATTGCAGGGTTATTTCTGCCTCTGTTTAAGTTTTAATCCAGAGCATGGAGGGTACTGTTATGCTGACTGGTTTGTCCGTGTCCCTTAGGTCCCAGACTCAGCCTGCTTTTGGCAGTTCTTGGCAGGTAAAACTTTTGTTAGGAACATGAGAAATTGCAGGATTCAGGGCTCCCACTGTCTAATTCCACCTGGGGACAACAGCTGCTTGTTTTACCCTGAGGCAGTATCTCTTCTGCCCTTCTCCACTTCCATGAGTTGTACAGTATTACACAGGGGAAATTAGTATTTCTTCATGCTTCCCCTTTCTCCATGTTATTAGTCCCATAACAAGCTGCCTCTTATTCTCAAAATACGAACCTTTTGGACAGTGTTCTGCTAATCCCATGAGGGACTTGGCAACCAACCAGAAAACCAAGATTGTCTGGATTATTATCCAAACATGTCGGACCAAGGACCACCCTCAGCCTTCAGCATTTCTCTTGGGTCACCAGTCACACACCCCTCCCTGTTAAATTAAAACCACTCTAAAACCAGTGTGGTTTTAAGCACTAGCAGCAGGGCATTTATATGGGATTTTCAGACTGATCTTTCTCCACAGGCCAGTTTGGGACCTCCTGAGAGTAGGATATTGTCTCAAAATATTCCCTGAAAACCATGAAGAAGCATTGGTATCCAAACACATCAGTAACAGTTCTGCCATCTCTGCAAGCATTAGCTGCAAATCCATTTTACCCTCATGAGCTCATGGCTGGAGCTTTTGCTCCAGTTTCCTGATCTTCCAATTAAAGATTTGAAGCAGCAGCAGACCTCCACCAGAAGCAGGAGCTGGGGTGGCCACATGCTCCCTCACTGCCAGCCAAGGCACAGAGCTGCTGTAGGGAACCAGAAGCTGTGGGCATGAATCTCCATGGAAATAGGTCCTTGGGAAGATCAGAGTGATGCTGGGGGTTGCATTCTGCCATTCAGTTTGTTCTGAATGGTAGCACTGTAAAAATCAATATGGCACTTTTAAAATGGATTATGAGGCAGTTAAATGACAAGTCTCCAAAGAGGAGTTGTAACTGAAGAGTGATCCCATGGGAGTTTTTATAGAGGGAATATTCAGGAAGCTGCTCTTGGCTGTTTACCTAAGAGGTCACAACAGATAAGCAATTGAATACGAGTTCCATGTGTGATGCTCTTGTTAAAGGGGCTAATATGACCCTAGGATGTATAAATGGGAATACTGAGTGGTAGGGGAAACATATTAGCTCTATACATGACATTAATGAGACAAAATGAGTCCAGTTCAGCTGTCAACACTCAAAGGTTACAACAGTGTTGTAACACTGAGGAGGGTTGGGTGAAGAGCTGTAAGGCTGATTGAAACCATATCTTACAATGATCCAAATGACCACAATCCATTTATATTATCCAAGAGGAATATAAGGGATGAATTGATCTATAAGTATCTATACATGGAGGAGGAATACGCTACCAGGGACTACTTAACCTAGCAGACAAAGGCATATAAACCAGGAAGAGTGGAGCTAAAAAAAAATCCAGTTGCGAGTGAGGCACATTTTTCTCCTTAATGGTCTTGTAATTAACCACTGGAGGAGCTGACATGGGATGTGGTAGGTTCTCCATCACCCCAAAAGATACTTAAATTGTGCATGGATGTCTTTGTACATGATGTAGCTCATTTATCGGTGTGGGAATTGCTGGGCAAAACTTCATGGTCTGTATTATGCAGGAGAGCAGAGGAAACCACCGTGGTGGTGCCTTCTGGCTGTGAAATCTATGAAACTATCAAAGTGATGACATCTGTATATCACATCCCAGCAGCATCCTGCCTATTTATGCAACACATGCTATGAAGACTCTTTTAAGAATATTTAGAGGGCTTTAAATATTTCATTTGAGGGTTTTTTTAATATACTCTGCCTGTAAAACCAGGTAGATGAAATAAACCTTAAAAAGGAACTTAAAAAAATATCCTGAAATAGATTTTCTATACCCCCAAATCCCAGTCTTAAAGCAAATATCTCAGGATACTCTGGGCTTTCAAAATGATGCTCCAAGGACTCAGGCCTTTACTGTGGTTTAAAGCTTCTATTTCACAGATTTATAGATGCTAAACTCAGGGGGGACTACTGTGAATATCTAATCCAACCTTGTACATAACAGAGGCCACAGGGCATCCTTCAGTTGCTTCCAGACCACACTGAAGCCTTCCAGGTTCTTTCTTCAGACCATAGCCACAACACAGCCTTCCCCTCCATCCTCACAGATAAACTTCAGATCATCTCACATCTCACTGCAGCATCCTTCCTTCTGCCTCTGACAAATGAAATCTTTCCTGGCACATGTCCATTCAAATTGCTGCTGCAAAGATCATTTGCCATTCCTGTGTCTCCTTGCTGGCTCTCCCTTTTGCCTTTTCACCAACACATTTCCTGTTCCTCCTAGTCGCTAACTCTGCCTCTTCATCCCATCTGGTATCAGCTCACTCCAGCCTCCCATGGCCCCATTTGCTATCTTTTTTTCATAACCCTTTTTTTTTTCCTGAACAAGCCTCATGTGGTATAGCACCAATTCATGTGGAAGGACCCTAAGTCACATCAGTGCTGCTAAATGAAAAGGTTCTCAGAGCATTTACACGCATCAGGGAGACAAGGAGTGGGGGTTGTGGTCAGTTCACTACTCATTGTCTCTGCCACTCCTTCCTCTTCAGGAGGACAGATCACACTCCTCTTTCCCCTTCTACAGTGTGGGATAGTTCCCATGGGAGACAGTTCTCCACAAACCTCTCCAGCATTAGTCCTTCCCATAGGCTTCAGTTTTCCACAAACTGCTCCAGCGTGAGTCCCTTCCATGGGGTGCAGTACTTTAGGACCAAACTGCTCCAATGTGGGTCCCTCACAGGGTCACAAGTTGTCACCCTGAAAACTCAGTTTTTTCAATCTTGTTGACATAGTTTCTAAAGACTTTCCCAGGACAGTAACTGTAAACATATATATATATACATTCTTTCTGATACACAGCTTTTGATAGACATCTCTCACGGCCAGTGCGGTTGGGAAGGTGTTATCCTGACTATCCAATCCCTGGCCATGTTCAGAAACCTATAAATTCTGAGAGAAAAATAAAGTCTTCTTCTTCCTTCACCACACCTCGAGCTGTCCATGTGACTCATATCGTGTCCAACAACGACAAGTCCTGCCAGAAAACCTGCTCCAGACTGGGCTTCTCTCTCCATGGACTGCAGGCCCTGCCAGGAGCCTGCTCCAGCATAGCTTCCCATGGGGTCACAGCCTCCTTTGGGAACCCACCTGGTCCAGTGTGAGGCCCTCCATGGGCTGCAGGTGAACCTCTGCTCTGGTGCCTGAAGCACTCCTCCCTTCCTTCCTCACTGACCCTGTTGTCTGCAGGGCAGTTTTGCTCACATATGCTCACTCCTCTCCCCACTGCTGTTACTCTGAAGAGATTTTTCTCCTCCTTAAATGCATTATCACAGAGGTATTATTGACATTGCTGATGGGTTTGGCCTTGACCATCCTGTAGCTGGCTGGCTTTGGTTCTGTCATACACAGGGGAAGCTTCTGGCAGCTTCTCGTAGAAGCCACCCCCTGCAGTGCCCCTGCTACCAAAACCCTGCCACTCAAACCCAACACAGTGTATCAGTGACAGATTCTTGTCACTGGATTCTTGTGCAGGGAAAAATGGTTCATGTCAATTAAATGTCTGTATAACATTCCAAGGCATACAGCAGTGTGGTACAGTTTGCATCTAGACAAAGCCTGTATTTTGATGCTCTTTGTCCTTCTGAAAGAACCTAGCTTGATAAACTTCAGTGCAGGAGACTGGCATCATGGAACTGTGGTCAGGAGAGAGCTAGGGCAAGGAACAGGAGGTGTCACAGCAGGGGACCAGGCTGGAAAAGTCAGATCATGGAGGAGGTCATCCCAGACTTTGCTTTCTAGAGAAGAGCTCCCTGCCCTCTGTGTGTAAGTGGTGCTCTGCCAGGGGAAACAGGTAAGTGAGGAGAAAGGATGCAAGGAGAATCTATTGGCTTCATTGCTTCTGCTCCAAGAAAACTGACAAACATCCTCTTTTACAAAGCCTCAGTGCACAGAGTTTTTTAACCTAATACTGCTCTAAACAACTGCACAAGGTTACCTTAATGTTACAGCAGAGCTTAATCCTTCTGGAGCCAAACTGCATAAAATTGCCAAAAACTGACACTGTCTCCATTCAGCACTGCCTACTGACACACAGGCACCTCTGGACAAGCTGAGAGGAAAACATCTGTCAGTAGGTGTTAATGAGACCATCACATGTAGCAGGCAAGACCAAACCAGCTCAGCAAGATCTGACAAAATTCATGTTCTCATCAGGTGATCACAGCTATCTATGGTTCCACTCAGCTGTCAGGGAATCACTCGTACATATCCCTCCTCACACAGATATTTTATTAATTTTAGAGTTAGCAGGATGCAAATCTGCCCTTTGATGATCATCTGTCAAAGCAGAGCTTTGGCCAGTACCTTGCAGGGGCTTCTGCAGGAAAACAAAGTGGTGTTAAAAAATGTACTTAGTGTCCATCTCTCTCAGTCAGCACAGCTGAAGCCTGGGGGGCAGGAAGTACTTTTTTTAGCAGATATATGAAGTTAAATGCCCCATTGTTTGTAACTAGTCCTAATGCCACATTAGAGTTCTGCAGGAAGTCATGGGCAGCTTCAATCTTTATACCTGCCAGCAGTCCTGAAGGAAACACTGCTGTTGGAGAAGGTGCATGGCATGTTTTCAGGTTGTCAGGCAGTGGCATCATGGCTTTAAACACTGGTGAGTTAAAGCAGGAGGGAGGGGGGTGGGGAGAAAGGCAGAGAGGGGAAGCAGTAGTTCACAGAGAAAATTTTCATTTAATTAACTGATAATTTACATCTCACTGTACAAATCAGAGCTAAGCATATCTGCCCAGCCAATGTATATGACTCACAGTTCGTCAAATAGATATTCTGGAAGTGAGAAGTTACAGAAATAAAAGTCATGAATTATCAGTTGTTTTTCTATTCTCGTGGACAGCATCTTTTATTACACATAAATTCCATTTATAGCCATTGCAAACAGGAAAAATAGCTAAAGTCAAGTTTGCACGGATAGAAAAGTGACAAATCTAAGCATGGATTTCACCCTGTTATGTTAGAGGATCCACCTGACCAGCATAAAACATCTGCAAAGTCTGTTTCCAGGCTCTGCTTGGGGATTCCCCATCCCAGTCTGCAGCAGACAGCTGCAGCACTGATGCACATCCCTAAAGCTTTCCCTCTGTTGACCACCTAAGGAAGCTCAGATAGAGACTGTGGTTTACTAAAGTTAATAAACCACAGATCAGCCCTACTTGAAAGCAAATTCATAGACAAGTCCCAAAAAATTTTAAGAATTTCCAATGAGACACCTGATTTGATGCATGAGGCCTTCTCTGAAGTATGCTGAGATCCTGCCATGCTACCTACTAAGATAAAAGCAACGAATGCCTCTTCACACACATTTAAAAGTCACGTCACAGAATCTGAGCTAAACAGCCAAAAAAGAAATGGCTCATTTTTAATGCAAGGTCCACGAAAGGTTCACTGTGGGCATAACTCAGCCCTGTCCTGCTCTTGAGAGCTAACATGGGCTTTTGCCATGGCTTGTTGGGAGGACACAAGGGGTTTGTATGCAAAGGTGGTAAGCTCATTTCTCAATGCTTCTTCAACATGTCAAGGAATGCCAAGGGTTTGCACAATGGGAAAAAGAGCCCCATACCAAAACATCTCAGGTGAGACACCCCTTTCAAGGCAGCTCCTGCCTCATGTCACTCTTCTAAATATGCACCAAGCAGGAAAACTACATTGTGTATTTTTTTTTCCCTCTGGAGTACATCTATGGAGTCAACAAACAGGTGGATATAAGTTTAGCTGTTTAACTGACTCAATTGTTTAGAAATTTAACAAACAAATGTACATACCAGTAGGTATCAGGAAACCAGTGTTTTCTGTCTGAGACAGCAAAATGAATGGAGAGCAATGTTCAAAGACTGAAAGTTAGCAGACTAGGTACAAAAATATACCAGTTGCTAGGAGATGGCATTTAATCTGGAATTTTAGGCAGTAAGTAAAAATTAAGTTATAAGAAGAAATAATGTTTAGGGCAGAAATCAGGCCAAAGCAAGAGGCTGTTTATGAGAGAGAGTGCAGCAAGGATGCTGCCCGGCCACGTGCTGTGGGGCCCGAGGTGAACAGGAAGGTTATTGACTTGACCGTGGGAACAAAAGCCCTGCCAGTGAAAGACAGCAAGCTCAAAACTTTTTCCTGGTTGAAGTTGCTGGGAGATGTGCTACTAAAGTAAATAAGGGCTGTACTTCAACCTGCAAATATCACCTTTGCTTGTGATGGAAGTCCAACCAGAAGCTAAAATGTTATGAAACTCAGCTCATTCCCTCCAGTTGTGAGAATTACAGAAAAAACACAGCAAAGTTCATTGCTTGTGAAGTTGGGTCCCCAAACCAGATTCTGCTGTCTCCTTTCACCACCGAAAACCCTACAGCATAAGGACTGATAAAGGCTGGGTTTTAAGACTAGACTATCTTGTGAAACCATATGGGTTCAAGAGCAAGGCCAGCAGGGAATGAGTGGGGCTGGCTGCTCTTACAGCAGCCCAACCCTTGGTGGGAATTCTCCAAGTGGGATTTTAGTCCTGTTGAAATATAAGGCAAAATTACAACAGATCTCAAGATGTCATTTTCTCCCCCACTACATGGGTAAAGGGTTGTGTGTAATTTAGTCCTGCACATGGTAATCACATACACATACAGAGGATAAACCCTGCTTCTGGTTCCAATAGGTACAGGCAGGTATTAGAAACAGTGTTTGCCTTCAGCACCACCCCTGGGTCATTTCCACCTCAGATATCCCTTTGACCAAGGCTGGTAAGCATTTCTACAGTATTTGGTCACAGTGATTATGTTCATTAGTCAGATGAAACTATTGGGGTCCTAAGGCCAAGACAGAAATTCTGACCTTCTACATCTTTGATATTTCCTATAATCCTGATTCTGGAGCACTACATGTTTCTACTTCCTTTGGATAGTGCTTGTCAAAGTGATTAATAATTTTCTCTGGGCAGCAGCCAAAGATCAGGGTCCATGTCCATGACATCTGCAATCTGCTAAAAGGCTTTGATGTTATCAACAGGGCTATGGTGAAGCCTAAATAACCACTAGTCAAGGGGATTTGTTCCCCTTGCTCAAAAATCCAAAGGACTGTCCTATCTGCTGACCCAGCTTGTCTTCCAAAGGATAACTACTGATGGCAGACATTGCTGGCTGCTTCACTGGCCTCTACAGAACAAAGTTTCTGGCAGAAAGGCAGTAATGTGTATGCTGTTTCATCAGTGCTGATGGTGGCACTGGCATCTCCTCTTCATGCAACCCGGACAGCAGAGTTGGTACCATCTGGACCTGCACCCTTGCCAGAGTTCTCTGCAGTGAGGAGGGGCTGGACAAGGACTGATTGGTTGTTCAATCCCTCCCAATCTTGATTCCACTGGTTGGGTGGCAGAGTATCAGCCAATGAGGATTGGCTGGATTTTTGTCATTACCTGTGGTTAAGAGCCCAAACATCACAGTCACTGACTGGATCTCATTTTTTTTTTTCATCTCTAGATCGCCCTGCTTAAGTGGGAGGATTACACCAGATGCCCTCCAGAGGTCCTTTTCAACCTAAATCATTCTGTGCTTCTCTTATTTTTATGCAAGCAATGATAGCTGAACTTACAGAGCTCATTGTAAAGCTCAGTATGAGACCTCGCCTTTGGGAACTGCTCTTCCACCCCTGTGAGAGGCCCCTGTGCTGTAAGGCTTTCCAGTTGCACTGGGAGACCTCCAGGAGGTACCATTCCAGGAGAATGCTTTGAGGGAGGATGATAATGGTGATGTAGACCTAGTGCAGGAAAGCAAGGGCCTTTGCCAAAGCACAGGGATGCACTGGGATCACAACAACCTCATGCAATACTCCAGGCTTAGAGCAGAGTGCCTGGAAAGCTGCACAGTGGAAAAGGACCTGGGAGTGTTGGGCAGCAGCAATTGAACATGAATCACCATGTGCCCACATGGCCAAGAAGGCAAATGGCCTGTATCAGAAAGTGTGGCCAGCAGGACCAGGGCAGTGATTGTTCCCCTGTACTTTTCACTGGTGAGGCCACACCTAAAATCCTGTGTCCAGTTTTGGGCCCCTCACTTCAAGAAGGTCATTGAGATGTTGCAGTGTGTCCAGAGAAGGGCAATAGAGCTGGGGAAGGATCTGGAGCACAAGTCTAACAAGGAGCAGCTGAGGGAGCTGGGTGTGTTTAGCCTGGAGAAAAGGAGGCTCAGGGGAGACTTTATTCATCTCTATAATCCCCTGAAAGGAGGCTGTAGCCAGGTGGGGTCAGTCTCTTGTCCTAGACAATAAATGACAGGATAAGGGGAAATGGGCTCAGGTTTCACCAAGGGAGGTTTAGATTGGATATTGGGAAAAATGTATTCACATAAAGGGTGCCCAGGGAAGTGATGGAGTCACCATCTCTGGAGATACTTAAAAGATGTGTAGGTGTGGCATTTAGGGACATGGTTTAGTAGTGAACTTGGCAGTGCTGGGTTAGCAGTTGGACTTCATCTAAGAGGTCTTTTCCAACCTAAATGGTTCTACAATTCCATGATGGCATGGCCACTCTGGGCTGCAGCCAGCTTTTCTCCCAGAATGACTGGAGCTGCCATTGCTTCTGCTGGCAGCAAGCACAGATTTATCAGTGGGTGATGGAGGCAGTAACCTTCATTCCTGCCGTGTCAGGTGCAAGGGGCCAACTGCCCACACTGTCCATCTGTCCACACTGTGGCCTAGCCCGGGGCTCCCTTCAGCCCAATGTGGGATTTGAATGAAAAAGAGAAAGAAAGAGAAATGTAAAAGAAGCATGTGGGAAGCATTACAATTTTTTCAGCTTATTTTAAAAAGATTGTTCCTGGCCTTTCAAGGGACAGCAGGAGGGTTTTATCCCTACAAAGTGGGTCACAGAATGAAAGAAAATCCCAGAGTATCTCATAGTATCCTCAGTTTGTAATTGTTTGCAGTGATTTCAACCTGGAATATTGTGCTCAAGCAAATAATATCCTGGGCAGCATTGGAAGCATGGCCAGCAGGTGATGCAGGAGCTGATGCCCTTCTACTCTACTCTTATAAGACCTTATAAGACCTGGAGTACTGCATCCAGCTTTGAGACCTCAAGTATTGGAAAGGCATGGACCTGTTGAAGCAGGTCCAGGGGAGGGCCACAAAGATGAACAGGGATGGAGTAGCTCTCCTCTGAAGGCAGGCTGAGAGAGTTGGTGCTGTTCAGCCTGGAGAAGAGAGCTCCAGGGAGGTCTTTAGCAGCCTTCCAGTGCCTAAAGGGGTACTTCCTTTCACAAGAAAGAAAGACAGATACTTTTTACCAGGGCTTGTAGTGACAGAACAAGGTATAATGGTTTTAAACTGAAAATCTGATAGATTTCAATTAGATAGGTGGTGATTTGACCTGGTATAGATCCCAGGTGCCCACCAAAGCCAATCTATTACTCTCCTCCTCAGCTGGACAGGGGAGAGAAAATATAAAGAAAGCCTTGTTAGTTGGAATAAGATCAGGGAGAGATCACTCAGCAATTACCATCACTGTCAAAACAGACTTAACTTGGGAGAATTTGTTGAATTTATTACAAATCAAAATAAAAGCAGGATAATGAGAAGTAAACCTAAGCTTAAAAAAACTTTCCCCCACCCCTTCCTCCTTCCCAAACTTAACTTCATTCATTTTTCTCAATCTCCTCCCCCACAGCAGTGCAGGGCAACAGGGAATGTGGGCTATGGTCAGTTCATCTCAGGATGTTTCTGCCTCTTCTTCCCCCTCAGGGAGAGTCCTTCCCAGAGGAGTCCATGAATTTACTGAACATGAGTGTTTCCCACGGGTTGCAGTTCTCCACAATCTGCTCCAGCATGGGTCCCTTCCATGGGGTGCAGTCCATAAGGAACAGGCTGCTCCATTGTGGGTCCCTTGCACAGTCACAAGTCCTGCCAGCAAACCTGCTCTCCACTGTGGGCTCCTTTCCATGGGTCCACAGTCCTGCCAGGAGCTTGCTCCATGCAGGCTTCCCAGGGTATCACAGCCTCCTTGGGCATCTGCCTGCTTCAGCATGGGCTCCTCCATGGGCTGCAGGGGCATCTCTGCATCCCTGTGATCCTCCATGGGCTGCAGTGGCATCTCTGCATCCCTGTGATACTCCATGGGCTGCAGGGGCATCTCTGCTACAGCACCTGGATCATCTTCCTCACTGACTTGGGTGTCTGCAGGGCTGTTCCTCTCACATATTCTCACTCCAGTCTTCTCTGGCTGCAATTACTTCCATGCAGTAACTTTTTCACTTCCCTTCTAAAATATGTTACTACAGAAGCATTGCTACCACAGCTGATGGGCTCAGCCTTGGCCAGCAGCAGATCCATCCTGGAGCTGGCTGGGATTAGCTCTGCTGGACATGGGAGAGCTTCCAGCAGCTTCTCACACAAGCCACCTCCATAGCCCCCTTCCTACCAGAGTTTTGCCAGGCAAACCCAAAACAGATAGGAGAAATTCTTTACTGTGAGGGTGGTCACAGTACAACTGGTTTCCCAGAGAAGTTGTGGGTGCCCCATCGCTGAAAACATTTGAAGTCAGTTTGGATGGAGTTTTGAGCTTTTGAGCAACCAGATCTATTGCAAGATGACCCTGCCCATGGCAGGGGGGTGAACTAGCTATTTGTTGAAGGTCCCTTCCAACCATTCTGTGGTTCCATGATTCAGACATGTTTTGGTTTGGGGGAACTTTGCAAACCTTTGAGTCAGCAACACAGCTACTGAGAGATCTGGGAAGAGACTTCTGGTTTTTTTCCTGGTATCTAGAGCTGAAAATAAGTAACTACTTGGTGAGATAAGTACCCTCCAAATCCAGGGACTGTACACAGACCAGTCAGTGAAATCAGCAACCACAAGGCTTCTTGCTTCCTGGTGAACAGCAGCTTCCAAACATTAGCAAGGATATCTGTCTGCCTTCAGCAAAGCTCACCCCCAACATGCACAGCTGTGGGCTGGTGGGGCCTGCTGGTCTCTGCTACCATTGATACACAAAGCCTGATACAGTCTGGTGCCCTGTGTGAGCTTAGCAAAGCTAGAGTAAGCACTGCTTTTCCAATAGAAGCTGAAGAAGGAAGTAAAAGCACAAGGCACTGCCAGAGTCCAATGCAGCATCATGTGAATTTTAAGAAACAGGAAAGGGGGATAAAATTTGTTACCACTTTGCCTTGAGTTTACTATTTCTCTTCTTTTAAAATTGAATGTTGAAGATGTGTTAATTTTGAAGGTCCTGCTGGAACCCCAGCTGTAACTTGATGTGCATGGGGGAGGGAGGGGAGAGAAGGAAAGTTGGTGTGCTTTTCATGTGGGGAAGAGAGTCTAGGGTAAAGTATTTCTTAGGTCTACTCAAGGCTCAGTGAGGATCCAAAACACCAACCTTCTTATTGGTTTAAAGCCACAGGAGCCAGCTGTGCACACCCTGAAGGAACCAAGGTCATGCCAGTGAGTAGAAGTGACTGCTAAAGGTTCCTCTTCTGCAGCAGCATGGCTCACCCAACCCAGGGAGAACTGAGCTGAGCTGAGCTGAGCTGAGCTGAGCTGAGCTGAGCCAAGCCAAGCCAAGCCAATTCTCCAGCCCAGCAATTCTCCACTTCCCTGGCTGAGCTTGAGGAGCCTTCTTATTTCTTCCACAGCTTCTTTGGGTTTACCACCTACCTATGGAAATGGGGATGGGGACTCACATCCACTTACTCTGTGCAGCAGAGCAAGCTGTGTGGAGAAGATGGATTACTTTCATCTTACTGATTGTTTTACCTCTTGATGCCCTGGATGTTTATTCCTTTTTCATGTATTAATTATTGGCATTCTCTAGGCTTCCTTCTTTCTTAATCTGATTTAAAACAGACATTTGCATTTGAAAAGTAGCTAGCATGTATAGCAAATCCTTTCCCTTGGTTTGCTATTAATGCAGCCAGCTTTGATGTATTATATTAATGCTGTTTGCCAGGGGTGAAACCAGCACACCACCTATGGAGAGGCACTTCCTTGGTGAACCTACTGCTTTTACCCACAGGCAAAGCATCTACCTACCCTGGTGAAAAACTTGGGTGCTGACTGCAGCAGCCTGGTGACATACCTGCTTCTCTCCCTGCTACCTTATGCCTGGTTTTGGGAGGCTCAGAGGCTCTGCACTATGTCCAAGATGACCCAACCTGAGGACCTGCCACCAGTGAAGGGTGGATTTACAGAAGAAGGATTAGACATCCATGGCAATGGAGGAAGTGAGAGTTAAGCACACGACAGGGCACCAAATCAGCAGCTGAGGGTTGCGCAGGGAATGAGGCAGGCAAGGGCAGGGGAACTCCTGAACCAGGACTGAGTGAGATCAGGATTTGCCTGATGGTCTTCCTGAGGGTTGTATGCACCGAGGCTGAAATGCATGTGTGCTTCAAAATGATCCAACTTTTATGTAGCAATAACTCAGCCAGCTGAGGAATAGACTAAATCAATCCCCTGGTGAGTTCAGTACTAGTATTACCTTTATTTTTTAAATTTTTTTTTTATTTTTTTTTTATTTTAATTTTATTTTACTCTATCGCTTTGTCCTGGGGTGAGGCTTACATAATTTAAGGCTTTTGGGAAGTTGTCTGATCTGGTGCAAAGGGCACATGGAGCCACTGCTGCAACCTCTCAGGCTGAGTTAACTGTACTGGTGAGTGATGGGCACAGGACAGGTGACCAAAGGAGCAGTGCCTGGCCTGCTCATGTGACAGTAGCAGAGGAAGCTCAAGTCACCAGCCTCAATCTACCACGGCTGCTTGTGCAGGCTTTCCCTCTGCTCTCCTGAGGTCTGACAGCCAAACTGCCTGGAGCAACCTTTCCTCACCCTGCTCTGCCATGATACTCCAGATCAGCAGTGACTCCTTGAATGGGAGGGTTTGCTCACCTGCTTCCTGCTGTTAGGGCTGGGGGAGAAGATGTATTTCTGTGTGGCAGAGCTGGGGAAAGGATGGGCTTTGGCAAGAACCAGTGCCAAGCAGTAGGGTCTGGAAACAAGGCTCTCCCAGAACAGCATGTCTGATCATGGCATTAGTTGAATAGAAACAGCTCAAAGTAAACTTGTTTCTTCTTAAATGCTCACATAGAGTTTTGCAGCATGTTGACTTGGTTTGAAAAGCATTTTCATTAAATTATTACAACTTCTGCCTCTGGACAAAACTTAAAGAGTTTCCAGAGCTCATTTACCAAAGGGGTTGGAAAAGTTATTTCAAGTTAACAGCCTACATTACAGTAGCAGTTATTTGAACAGGTGGGGACTGGGGGAAGTAGGGACATTAGCCAAATCATGAATCATAAGCTAATCAGATTGCCACCCATGTTTGCACCAAAAGAAAAGCCATGCACGAAAATACACACATCACCAGCTACAGAACTGACTCAGCAAGAACCCAAACTTTTGTTGGGGTTTATTGGGGTAAATGGCTACACTTGACTTGGTAGGGGCAGGAGCTCTCTCTGGAAGTCACCAGGGAGCCTGGCCCCCCCTCTGACAACTCTGAGGATGTGGGACTTCTTTGTACTGTTTGCTCCCCACTGTATTTATCCTCCATCCAAGCAAGGAGAAGTTTGGGGCCTTGCACTCTCTGTCTTTAACAAGGTCTTTTCTGCCTGCCCTGGGATTTGAGGCTCTTTCCACAGGTGAGCAGGAAAAGCATAGGGCCCAACTTCAGATATCCCAGGAGGACATCTCAGGACATCCATAGTCTCTACCTCCTGCAGGGAAGCTCCTCTCTCTGGTGCAGTAGATGTTTTTGACTGTCCAGAAAGAAGTGGGTCACAGAGCTGTTCATTGACCCATCCAAAACCCAGACAAAGAGCTGTGCAGAACCATGCCATGGCCCAGCTATGCGGGGAAGCAAGGGTTGCACTGGCTCTTCACTGGGGTGGGGGCTTATCTCCTCCTGGAGCACAGTCACTGAGAAGTCCCTAGAGTGAAAAAAATATGGAGATTTAACTGGATTTAGAATTAAGTAAAATAAAACTACACTATTGAAACTCTGTTGATGTTAGTGAAATTCCTTGTGCCTTACACCATTGGGCAAAAAATCAGATCTAAGTGCTGAGGCTGCTGGCAGGTACTTTCCTGTTTGTTTGTGCAGTGGAGAAAAGTGCTTGTTTGCTGCTGATTGCAGACTATGGAATAAGAGCAATTTCTCATCCCACCTCCACAGAAGCTATTTAAATAGTTCTACACCCACTTTGAAAGATGCTCAGTTAGAAAGGAGTAAATCTGGAAGTTATTACTCCTCAAAGAAAGAAGCACCAATAAATAGGCTCTGCTAAGGCTGCCGGTGCTCTCGGGGATAGCAGCCGCCCAGGAGCTTTCCCTTCGCCAGCCTGCCTTTGCAGTGGAACAGTTATTATTAGGCAGCCTGCAGAGCAAACACACGCTGCGGGAGAGAGCCCTGCGGCTCGTGTCTGAGGAGCCCTTGGAGCTGACCCTTTGTCCCACTGAGGCTCGGGGCCAAAGCCCAGCTGGCTCCATGCAGGCTCCTCGCAGGCTGCACGAGCCCCCACGTGCTCTCCATCCACCACAGGAGCAGAGGGAGCAACCAGCAAAACCCAAGGACGTGCCAGGAGAAGCAGTAGGCAGAGTGCTAATTAAAAAAGCCCTTATGAAATACTGGGGACAGAATGGTGTCACGTGCAGTCATTTAATGCCTCCTTTTCCTCTCCTTGGGGATCGCTGGCCACAGACTCACTCACAAAGTGAAAGTGTTTGCCAGCTCTTTCCCAAAACTGGAGGTGAAGGTTTAATCCACAGCACCTCTGCAGGGCTTCTGGCAGGCTGCTGCCCACCACCCAGCCGCTCTCCCACTGCCCATGTCCCACTCTGCTACACCTCCTGCCCGGCAGGACAATAAAGGGGGAGGCCCTTGTCCAGAGCAGTTGCTGACCAAGTCTCTTCTTGAGGGGATATGAAGGGAAAAGTTAAGCTCAGGTGGGGAACTGGGCCAGCTCTGTGCAGGGAGAGCCAGGTGGGACCCAGGAACCTTGCTGCTGGTCACCCCAGGTCACCTCCAATCCTGATCACACCTGAGAGTAGGCATTCAGGCAGTCCAGGAGCTTTTCTACCCCCACCACATTAGATGTACATGGATTTAAGTTGTTTTCAGATTAGGCTGGACCCAAAGAGAGACTTTTATGAATTGATGCACTCAAAATAGCCACAGAGCAGTCCTCAAATGAATCTCATACAATGCTACTGTCAGAGCCAGCTGCTTGTATTCCGACCCTCAGCATTGCCATCCTGCTCCATAACCAGCACACCAGGGCCCCAGCCCTACAGCAAGTTTCAGGCAATGCCTTGTATGTCTCTGGCTTTCACCCAGCAGAGCTCTGCTTTGAGATTAAGATCTTAATATTTATAAGCCTCTGGTTTAACTATATGTTTAATATCGTGGTAAATCAGGTGCCTACACTGCTATCCCTCCAACTTACCTGAAAATCTCACCTTCTTAACAAACAGCAGTTACATTTTTCCTTAAAAATAAACTAGTTTTAAAATCACTGATTTTTCTCACATTTAAACAGCCAATTATTTCTGAGGACATAAGAAACAGCTGTTGCAATGTTGAAGCTCAAACAGTTACATCTCTGCTATTTTAATGGGCAAGAGTCGATATTTTTATTCCCATGTGATATTACCAAGACATAAGCAACCATAGCACTAGTATTAGTTTGTGGAGCAAAGATCACTCCAATTTGCCCCAGTGAGGAATAATTTTAACAGAAAATTAGCATTCTACAAACAACTCTTTGAATACCTGTTGTGTTTTTTCCCTCTTCCACAGCCCTGGGTAAGCACAATCTGAAGACAGAGACAGTTTTCAATGCAGCATTAAATCCTTCCAGACAGGAGAGTGGACTTCAAAAAGTGCCTTCCAAAGTTTACCTGGCATTGTCGACCACTGAATAAAGGGAGAGCACTGACTCTGCCTTGCAGCAGAAGGTGAACAAATTATCAAATAGGAGTCAGTTCCTCTCCCACAGCCTTCAGGTCAGGACTTCTGTTAAAAGCTTCACTCTTCAGTCTATGTATGATCACCCAAACCAAAGTGACATCTGCAGGTACTTGGCATCTGTGGAAACCAAAATACAGAGCCAAGCCTGGAGCTCCAGGCTGCTGGTTCTGCAAGGCTTTGCTTTACTCTTTGGAAATCCTTGTTGTACTTAGCCAGGAAAAAGCATGCACGTGGCACAAAGAATGGTGATTTGAGCATTGAACAGAGTAACAATTTTTAACTGCTCATGTGTCTGTCAACAAGACCTTTGCAACGTCTTAGCTCCATTGTATTTTTATCCTTTTTCCCCTAGGATCATGACACGCTTGACAGTGGTGATAAATCAGCTCTCATGCTGTCCTATTAGCCAGGAAAATATTATCAATCCCATTTAGCTGGAAATGTGAGACCCACAGGTAGCTTAATAGAGTGATTACCCAGGTAGTTACTGATAACAAGCCAGTCTCAGCAGGACAGTCCCATTTCACCCCCTCAGAGAGGATGCTCTCCTGGAAATTGTAGGTGTGATTTTAGGTCTCCTACTTGGGCAAACACTTTAAGTAGAGAGTTACCAGTTTTAAAAAAACAGGGGATAGGGACAGGTGAGAGAGTGAGAGCATTTTTCTCTTATGCTTTGAGTGGATTTCAGTGCAAGAAGCAAGTTCCTATGTTAAGCTTTGAACCCTGTAGATGGAGAAACATCTAATGCCCAGTGAATCAGTTAAGGACATTACTCAACATCATCAAAACTAACATGCATCCAAGTGTGTGAAGCAGTAGGAAATTTTTCACATTAAAAAAGTGGAAGGTGCCTCCAGATTTAAATGACAGCTGAGCCAGGAACACTGAGGAATTAAATTTTGAAGGCATCTAAAGCTACAACTGGACACTGAGAGAGACCTAAAAATGCGGAGCCCACACTAATCTACCTATCTAAGAATTTGGCCCCAAGTGACTTGCCACAGGTTGGGCAGGTGTTAAGTTACAAAGTCAGAAATAGAAAACCAATTCCCTCTCCTGGCCTTTCATTTAAAGGCTGGACAGATTCCCAGACAACTGTCAGGTACATCAAGATATAAAATTATTTGGAAGAGTGCAAAGGGTAATGAACCAGGGTCAAAAGCCATCTGCAAATTTGCAGACCCTTAGCAGGCAGCAGTGGCCAGAGCAAACCTGAGGTTGGTGACTTTTGTTCTTACCAGGTGGATACCCTTTCACCACTGATTCTTCCTCATCTTCAGGCAGAATTTGTATTATACACTGGTTTCTGCTCCATCATCTACCTGCCAGGTGGCAGATGCAGGCAGAGAAAGGTAGGCTTCCTTTTTTAGAGTGCTCAGCCTCCAGAGCCTGTGCAGGCTGTGGATTACTCTCCAGCCAAAGAGCTGAAGGCTGGCTGTGTGATTCCTGCCACACTGCCAACAGGGCCTGAGAAGCAACAAGGAAGTGGTCTGGGCATAGGCTGATTTTGCTCTGTGACATAGGAAAACTATAAACAGTGTGTGATGGCTGGTTTGAAAGGTCATCAAAAAGGCAACTGATCACCATAGCCACTCTCTCCGTGGTTACAGGCATACACACATCTCCTGGAGTAGGTTTTGCCTGGCACAACAGGATCCAGATCTCTCTGGAGCAATCAGATGGTAACCCAGGAATCCTACAGATAAAGCCTGCTAGCAGTGACCTATAAAGGTTTATTTCTCTGTGGAATAAAATGACAACCTCATTGCCTTTTTCCAGATGCAAATACTTCAAATCTGAAGTATTCACTGGTGCTGTGAAGTTGGCAACAGTGTGGGTACCTCATGTGCAGGGCAGTTCAGCTGGAAACCCATCAACTTTCATTCCTATGCTTCCCTGTTGCAGGGAGCAGCACCATGGTACCACAGGCTCATCAGCACCACATCCTGAAAATCTATTTGCAACAGCTACCATCCTTGGCACAGGCAGCAAAGCTCACAGCCTTCCTTTTCTGTTTGAAACTGGTCCCCAGAGGCTTAATTTGCAGAGCAAATTTGCAGTAATGGGATTCCACCTTCCTGTGGCTGACAGAAGGTGCCTCTGCGAGCTGCCTTGGTTCACCTTTCAAGAAGCTGACCTCTTTTTTCCTGAACAGCATCTCAGTTCTGGAATGTGGGCTGTGACAAATGTTTCAGAGAAAGACTACAGGGCTAATGAATAGATTAATACTTAATTACACTTCCCCACTATTGGGGCATTGTCCAAAATTTCTGACCCCTGTACCTAAATCTACACCAGCCAAAAATATGACTTTGTTCTCAGAATCTTTACATTTTCTTATTATTCCCAACTTCTTCCTGCACCAGTCCTCCTCACAGTCAAATTATTTTTGAAGGGAACTGTCTTCTCTTGGCTCCAACTGCAGGATTGACATGCATTTTCTATCAGTAATACACCCTTCCATAGTAAACGGTCACCACATTTCCTGAAGAAACTATCTAGCTTCACACACATTATGGTGCATTTCTCCACCTCAACTCAGCATCAGTGCAGGGAGAAGAGGAAAGGACACAACAGCAGCCTCAGCTCATTCCTGGGACATGCATGGAAGAGCACTGGGCTAGGGAAGCTTTTGGCTGATGTGAGGTTTCTGTCCCTCAGGTGGTGTAAGACCCCTCTGTATCTTGCAGGTGGAGAGGGGACAGTGACCCAGGAAGGCAAATCTATTACACTTTTAATGTAGAATATGAGCTACAAAGAAAACACTTTGGGACAGGCTTCAGTATTGGATAGTTACTTGACATCCAGGGTCTTGTGCAAGCCCCTCGAAGCCAGCCCAGGTAATTGCTCCACTATAATTTGCTGGGCTAGCAGGGCTGAAACATTCATTGGCGATGCAATCACCCCTTCCAGCACTTCCAGTGGTGCCAAAGCTAGCTGGGGCCCCCATCTGTGTTCCTGCCATCCCATCTGGCCTGGGCCCACCGTACAGGCCAACCTGCCTGGGTGATGAGGGCTCTCCCAGAGCACAGGCTACTGGCGATGGAATTGAATGCCACGGAGCGGATGAGGTTAAGCTCAAATACGTAGCTGCAGGGATGGCTGGGCGCTTAGACAGCTCCCTACACACCACCCATTTATCAGCATCGTTTTGCTGTCTGGCAGCCCCGAGGAGCCGCCTCAGCGGTGCGGAGGGCCTGCTCCCCGGGCCGCGGACCACACCGCATCCCGGGCTGCGGGGGCAGCCCCAGCGCTGGCAGCGGAGACACGTCCCCGCCTCTCCCCGCACCACACGGAACGCTTGTCACCGGGCGCCTCGTAACTGGGTTTTTGGGTCTCAGCCCCGGTTTTGGGTCTGTTCCCTCGGGGCCGCTCTAGCATAGCGGCGCCGCACTCGGCAGGGGGCGGCAGCGGCGGCGCCGGCACCGCCAGCGGAGAGCCGGGTCACTCTTGGTCACAATCCGTGGGCTGCACTGGCAGGGGGCGTGGAGCGGGCAAAGGAGCCCCCGAGGCGGGGCTCGGCGGATGCCACCCCGCGGGGCCTTCCCGAACGCGCCGCCCGGGAACCCCAACACCGCCCCAGCAGCGGCGGCCCCCGCCCGCCGGGTTATGAATGGGCGCGGCGGAAGCCCCGCCCCCCCGGACGTGACGCCCGCCAATGGGGGCGCGGGGTGCGCGGCGGGGTGAGGTCAGCGCGCGGGGCCGGGGCGGGGGCGGCGCGGGCCGGGTGCGGCGGGCGGGGGTCGCGGCCCCGGGCGGGCGGGGCGGGCGAGCGGGGCGCGGGGCTCGGCGGCCGCTGCTGCCGCGGCCCGGGGGAGGCGGGAAAGGAGGGAGGGGCGAGCAGGAGAGGGAGGAGAAAGAGAGGGAGGAGGAGAAGAGGAGGGAGGAGGATCCTCGCCGCCGCTGCTCCGTCCTGGGGGCCATTCAGCGGGAGCGAGGCGAGGAACGAGCGACGCCGGGGCCAGGCGTGGGGCGCCGGGCGATGCGGGGCTTCGTCAGGCTGCGGCGCGGCGGCCGCGGGCTGTGAGCCGGCGGGGCTGGGCCGGGCTGGGCTGGGCTGGGCTGGCGGGGCGGAGAGGGGTGGGCGGGAGCGTGGCGGAGCCGAGCGCCGGCAGCGGCGGGAAGGCGGGAGCGGCGCTGCCCGGTGCCCGCCCCGCGCGGGGGGCCGGCCCTGAGTGCATGCGGGGCGCCCCGCCGGGCCGCCGCCGGGCCGCCGCCCGCCGCCCCTGAGACACCGGCGGCGAGAAAGTTGCGGCGGTCGCCCACATGCGCGGCCGCGGCCGGCGGCTTGGGGAACGGCGCCGAGCGGAGGTGGGCGAAGAGAGTTTGAAGCGCTCGCCGGCGGGAAGATGGCGGAGCGGAGCTGAGAGCGGCGCCCGGCGAGCTCGGGCTGCCCCCGCCTTCCTCCGCAGCCCCCCGGACCCCCGCCGGACACATGCAGGCCAAAAAACGCTACCTGACGCTGCTCTCTGCCGGCACCTGTCTCGCCCTGCTGCTCTACCTGGGAGGCGTGCGGCTGCGGGCGGCCCGGCACCCGCCGCCCGGTAGCCGGCATGGCCCGCGCCCCGGCAGCGCCGAGCGGCCCTGGCCCCGCTTCCCCGACGCCCTGCGGCCCTTCGCGCCCGCCGAGCGCCCGGGCCCCGAGGGCGGCGGGCGCGTCTCCCCCCGTCAGCGGCGGGACGCCAGCGCCGGCCTCTACCGCGGGCGCCGCTGCCGCATGGAGTCCTGCTTCGACTTCGCCCAGTGCCGGAAAAACGGCTTCAAGGTCTACGTGTACCCGCAGCAGAAGGGGGAGAAGATCGCTGAGAGCTACCAAAACGTCCTGGCCGCTATCGAGGGCTCCCGGTTCTACACCTCGGACCCCGGGCAGGCCTGCCTCTTCGTCCTCAGCCTGGACACGCTGGACCGAGACCAGCTCTCGCCCCAGTATGTGCACAACCTCCGCTCCAAGGTGCAGAGCCTCCACCTGTGGAACAACGGCAGAAACCACCTAATTTTTAATTTATACTCTGGTACCTGGCCCGACTACACTGAGGATGTGGGATTCGACATTGGCCAGGCTATGCTGGCCAAAGCCAGCATCAGTACTGAAAACTTCAGACCCAACTTTGACGTTTCTATCCCGCTCTTTTCTAAGGATCATCCTAGGACAGGAGGGGAGAAGGGATTTTTGAGGTTTAACACCATCCCTCCTCTCAGGAAGTACATGTTGGTATTCAAGGGGAAAAGGTACCTGACGGGGATAGGGTCAGACACCAGGAATGCCTTATATCACGTCCATAACGGAGAGGATGTTGTCCTCCTGACCACCTGCAAGCATGGCAAAGACTGGCAAAAGCACAAGGATTCGCGCTGCGATCGAGACAACGCCGAATACGAAAAGTAAGTGAGCGGTGCCCCTTTCCCCGTGCCTGTATCCCCAGGGCATGCCGGCCTGCCCTCCGCTGCAGGCGGCCCGGGCCGCCGGGCAGATGTCAGCAGATGTCAGCAGATGTGAGCAGATGTCAGCAGATGTGTGCCAATGCGCTGGCAGTGGCCAGAGGGAAGCATTTATCGCTCCTTTGGGCGAGTCGGTGGCTTCTCCCGTCACCCGTGAGGCTTCCGGCTGGCTCCGTGCTGCCTCGGCCGGGGGAGCTGGGGAGGCATTGAAGGGCGGTGCAGTGTCCTGCAGCCGTGGCGTTGCTTGCCCGGGGACTGATGCCCTGCATCCGCAGCCCGATGCCTTTCCGAACGTTGCTAGCGCAGAGGTGCTGTTGGAGGATGCGCTGACATTTGACACTGCTTTTTGTCCCCCCAGCGCTTCTTAAACCAGACGCCCTGTGCTTTCCCTGCCCTGAGACTAAGTTTGAAGGAGTCCTCAGCTCTCTCCAGGTCGCATGTGAGCCAGGCTTCCGAAATGGGTTGGTTGCTGAGGGCGATGGCTGGGATGCGCTCTCCAAAAAGCACTGCCCGGTGTGTGACCTGTGTCTGTGTATTCACAGACAAGCTAGTAGCTTGCCTTGCCGTGTTTCTCCTCTCAGTCCAAACCAGCAGAGTATCAGTAAAGAAAGAAGTGTTGGCTGTGTTTGTGTCTTGTGTCTGAGTTTCTGATTTTTACATGTGAGAGGATACACCAGTGATGTAAGCTCAGCGTATGCTTTCTGTGAACGCCTGGTTGCTTGCCTTTCCTCGACTTTTATTTTTATTTGTTGGTAATGTCAGTATGAAGCCAAATTTTCTCTCGCCGTACTACTGCCCTTGTCTTCCAGTCTGCTTTTCAGGTTTGTATATATAGCAGCCGGGAAAATCGCTTCTGGGAATTACCTCCAGGACTGCGATGCTGACTAAGCCGTTTGCAGCTGATTAGTTCATTTAAATGCCGACCACCGCTATGTTTGCTGCAGAATAGGTGCCTATATGCGAAGTTTTTCACACGAGAGTATTTCCTGGGTAGCATGAATTACACATTGAATTAAAACAGACCAGCCGTAAAGCACTGGGTGATGTGCGGTGGAGGGAGCTGCACCCAGAGCTGCCAACTGCTGGAGGGTTTTGTGGTGCACAGAGGAATGTGGGTGGAAAAATACTTCTGGAGAGCATTTGGGAAGAAACTACGCTGGCATTAATACTGGTGAAAATTTCCGACTGGCTGGCTGTTTCTCCACCGAAACTATCCCCAGGGGTTGGGAAGAGAGCGGGAAGGTCGGCATTGCAAAGTCGGGAAGCCTGCATGAGCTGACTGGGTGAACTCTGCTTACCTTTTGGTTACTGTAATTCTGCTGCAGGGAGGGAGGAAAGAGCAGTGCAAATACTCGGTGGACTTTTAATCACATTCATTTTCAGAAAACTGGTGGACGAGTGGTGAAATAATGCACACGTGGAAGCAATAGAGCATCAGTGCTGGGTGATCAGTAGAGATATTAAGCTAAGCATTTGTCACCCAAGGGCCCCTTTGGCTTGTGACTTCCTTCAGGGAATATATGTTTTGGGAAAGAGGGGAGACCTGACAATTGCAGCCTTTCAGGGTGTATTGTTTTTTTGTTTCTTGATATGAGCAATTGGAGCTAATTTACAGATGGGAAAAATCGGGCTATTTGGGGTATACTACAGTGTGTGTGCTGTCACTTTGTCTTAAAACCAAACATACCTGCCTGTGGTTTCATGTGAGTCAAATTTTTTACAGCTGTGCCATTTGATCTAATAAAAGATAGATCTCTGCCTCTGAGTTCTGCTCCCCCTAAAGTGTCTTTGCCACTTAGTGTGGTGAGATTTGTACATAGCAACCCTCAGGGGGTACAATAGCATGAACCCAACCGGTATGCTGTGCTATTCATACAAAAAGCATACTTGCCACTAGGATGTGGCCGTATCTGGAGTGAGGGGCTTCAACATTTGTTGCAATGCTGCTGTTAAAAGACAGGAACTGAAAACAGATGCTGACAAGAGAATAAGATTACTCCAAGAATTGAGGCAGGTGGTCAGTCTGTGGTCAGGCTGCTGAGGTGAAGAGGTTTGCTCTAGTGAACAACTGCAGATGCTGCAGCTCTTTGCCCCAGAATCTTACCGGAGTGAGGGCACCTGGCAGAGTGTGCTGCTGCCCCTTCTCACTTGTGCCTCGGTGCAGATGCACAGCAGAGTGTGCCATCTGCTGCTCTCCCAGCACCGCATCCTGCCAGAGCCTGCATCCTGCCTCCGTGCCCGTAGGGACCGTGCCTGCTCCTCTGCTCCCTTTATAAAATCTGCCAGGGTCACATCTCCGAGGCAGCACAACACAGCCATCCAGTTGAAATGCTGCTGTACTGATGTGTAACTCAGGTGTGTAAGCTATAGAAGGAGCTCCATTTTTCATGCCACGTGAAGCAGCATCCAGTCATCAGTGAGGCTGTAGTGCTTGGAAAGAAGTATCTATACATCTGGGCCTTGGAAACTGCACACAGAGTGGCTCTTACGAGGTGTTTGGGGCTTGGATTTAACAATGCATCCTCAAGGTTTTAATCAAAAAGGAGGAGAAACATACTCTCCAAGATACATCTATTGGCATATCCATAAACAATTGGGAGTTGTGTATTGTGCTTTTCTGTGCTGATTTTCCTATCCTCTGCTGTGATACTTACACCACTTCATGTGAAAGACAGTAGTGTAGGTGTCCTGGCCATGGAGAGCTGGCCTTGAGATACCAGTGCTTGCTAGGGTGATAAATGAATGATTTGGTCTAGGTTAGAGGCCTTGCAAAGCCAGGTAAATGAGGTGACCAGATTTTAAAATGTGCTAGCCTTTTGTTAACAGGGTAGTGGTGTTATGGTGTGTTGGGCTCAGGGCTGCACAGATCACAAGTTACTTGTGATGGGGTTTCATCTAGGATGTAACATTTGGTGTTGGGTTCACGTGAGGTCCAACTGTCTGCTGGATGTGGTGTTTCCTCTCTAAGAGATTCAGAAAGCCAAGAAAGGCGACTTTCTGACCTCTGGAAAAATGTGTGGAGTGTCTTTGTTTGGGAAAAGGAGGGATGGGCATGTGTGTATTTGACTGTCTCTGTGAATTGTATTGAAAGATCCATCTGTATGTCACAGCTAATTAATTTGCATCCTAGTTATGCATCTCAGCAGATAAAGCTGAGGCAAACTAAAATGAATTACATTATCATGATTAGATTGCTAGCAAACAGGATATAAAAGAAAACAAAGAAAACCTGGTTTTCTTTAGAGTGTCCTTGGTTGCCAGAGTTGGCCTTTGTCACCCAGCACTAGGGCAGCTGGGCTTTCTGAATTCCTCCACAATAAGATTTCAGCCTCAAGCTTTCCATTTCACAAAGGGTTAAAAGAATAAAAGCTGCTGCTGCTGAAGTTTGAAGACAGCCTCTTAAATATTTAATGGCAGTCTAAATATATACATATGTACAACGTGTTTTAAACAAAGACAGAATTCATATACAGGCTTAACTGGTTCCAAATAATTACTTTTTGGAAGGTAATATAAATGACTCTGGATACCGAAAGAAATGGAGGAATATGATGTTAGTAAAGCCAGATGCAGAGAAGAGGTTTGCACCAAAATGAGGATCCTTCCAGGAAAGTAAAATAATATCTGTGGCATATCCCCTGACCTGCAGCAACCCTGCCCTTGGAAGATGGAGGTGATAGTATCAGAAAACATATGGTCTCACCAGAAGCTCATTCAAGGAGATTTTATCATCCATGCTTGATATCTGAAATGATGAGAATGAAGCAAAAGGGGTAAAAAAGAGAAAGGAGTATAATGGAGGAGGAAAAGTGAAAAAAGCTCCATATTTTTGGAGAAAAGTGAGTTATGGTGGAGGACAAATAGCATAATGAGGTGGTTTTTATAGACTAGGTTTTTTGACTAGTCAGTGACCAAAAAGCCTGTGTGATCATGACGGAACTGAGAAAGGGGGGTAAAACATGCAGGACCTCATGAGGTGGGACTAGTTCTGCCAGAAGAGGTTGGAGGCAAGTGGTAGTGGAGGAGGAGCCTATGGAAGGAGCTAGCTGCTCACAGATCTACCTGCGGCTGCTGGGCGCTGGCAGAAGAGGGAGAGAGCAGCAGCACCTTGCATGCTTGTACCAGTGAGACATCTCTGCAGGGCACACAGTAGCACTAGACAGGGTTGGATGTGTACCTCTGCAGAATATATTCAGCTGAACATTCTCATTGCTGCCTGGTAGCCAGTAGGTTTACCTGGTGTGCACTCTACTGGTGGAACATATGCCAGTCACAGCTGAACCTCCCACGTTTGAAAGTCATGAGTAAAGGTCACAGTCGTGCAATAGGCACAGAATGGGAAGAAGAGCAAGTTTTCATTTTGCTTCCTTCCCACTAGGAAAAAAAATATGCATACTGAAAAAAAGAGGTAGAAGTACACATGAAGGCTGACTTTGCCACTCAGCAGACTGGCATGAGAATGTGAAGTATGGCTTAGGCTTGCCCGTCCAACATGTGGTGATAATGTGAACAGTCCATATGCATGTATGTGCATGTTTCAAACAAAGGTGAAATTCTTGCATTTTTAATATACTGAGCTTCCGTGTATTGTACTAAAATACAAATGAAAATGCCACACTTAATCACTCACTGGATTATTGTTTGAATAATCTAAAAGCCTTCACAAGTCAGCTCATTTGCAGCTATTTAGGACAGGTCTGAAAAATCACTCAGGTTCAGGTTGGCTGTTGTTCAGGACATCTGAAATGAGATGAGAACCAGTCAATGCATCTTGTATATCACCAGGCTGTTTTGGGAGCTTGGATAAAACTCAAAAACTACTGAGAGCGCTTGGGCATTTTCCCAGAGTATCTTGGCTCCTACAGAGACCTGTCCCCACCAGACTACTTTTTAATATTGACTTCTGAGAAACTGGAAATTTGCCTGGTTTACAATACATTTATCCAAAATGCAGTAAGCAGGTAAATAGCAAAGCTTTAATGGGTGTCTGAGAATACAGGACTTGCTCTATTGTGTTCTTCCTCTTGCCCTCTGTATGTATTGCATAGAGTCCTTATTGTGCCTGTTGATCCTGATTTAATGCAAGTAGGGCCCTGAAGAGTCGGAGCTTCCAGAGGCTCCAGGCTTATGCCCTGGCAGGAGATGGGAGCAGGGGCAACAGGAGCATCCCTAAGCTCCCAGCCAGCTGTGCAATCCTCAGCCTGGCCGTTTGCACCAGGCTCTTCCCTCTCGGTGGAGGTGTGGGAGCGGGTGGATCCATGTGCCATGAGTGTGTTCCCTGTGCGAGCAGTGCTGGGCACTGCTGCGGGTGTGGCCGGGTGTGCAGGGTCAGGCACTGACAGGAGCCCACCCTGCCCATGGGCCTTAAACCAGGCACCCTCCTAACCTCAAGTAATTAAGTTTTCTTGTGGGGTGAGTTATTATTGTAATTGGTGGCCTCAGGCCCTTCTGTGTCTTTCTATGAAGCTTCTCATACGAGGCTGTGTGGTGACAAAGCATTAGAGTAGATGGGTGATCTGGTCTGCAGCAGGTGTTTTCTGCATGCAGAATGTATATGAACACAGCTTTTGCAGCTAGAGGGGCTCTACTTTTATTTTTCCTGCTGAGGAAAATTGATCTAGGATAGTTTATCAATAAATACTCATCATTGAAGAGACACTTGATGATGAACAAAATTAAAAGAAAAAAAATTATCTGAGTCATCATTTTAAGTAGAATTAATTTGGAAGCAAGTAGTTTTCAGGGCTTGTTGAACCCAGATCAGAACTGAGCTAAGAGTAGTAACCTATTCCAGCTACCTATTTTGGCAAGAGGAAGTCCTCTTGTGTCCCCAGCGAGGTGGGCTCAGGAAGAAGGTGCTGCAGAGCATCCCTTAGGGCTCTTGCCTTCTAACCCTCCCTGGCTGGGTGTTTCACAGAGCTAAGTCTGACTTCTGCAGGACATTTTATAGTGGCCTAAAGTAGACTTCACTGAAAGTGCTCCTAAGGAAGAGAGGTGGCTGATTTTGGGGTTTTCTTGCAGGTTGCATGCAGCTGACTGCTGCTCCCTGCTGCACTGAGGGTGTTCTCAGCTGTGGGCCTGTTTACATCCATGCATCTGTGAAGTAGTGCATCTTGCTGGGAGAATGGGATTGAACAAGAGAAGTTCCAGCTTGAGACAAACCCAAGCAAAAAAGAGTACTGGTCTGAGTGCTGGAGATAATCCTTTTGCCCCACATACAGTCCCGGAACAGCCTACTGGAAAGTAAACCAGCAGCCGCTCGCGGGAGAGGGAAGTAAATGAAACTGGTCAGCACAAAGCACTTATTTACTCAACAGATGTGAGTCAAGAGAATGTGCTGTAATCTGATGATTTCTGGAGTATTATCTGTGATTGTTTTCCTTTTCTCTCTGAAGGGTTTCTTTCAGAAAATCCACAGAGTTTCGTGGTCTCTGGTAAACAAACTGTTTTGCTAAACAGAGAAGAGTAATTGGTGGGTATGTGGACTGTCTGGCCTGTGAATGGAGTTAAATGCCGTGTTCCAAGCTGCTGAGGTGACTGACTCCTCATGGACTTGGGTATATCTAGACAATGATGCAAGATTTATACTCTTCTCTCATGTCATATGGATATTAGTTTAGCCTGTGGGAATCTGTGAGTATAACTTCAGGTTATATTTAAGGTTCTGCACCTTTCCGCATTGCCAAGTATTTGGGATGTTTAGGTTTCAAAACCTTCTAATGGTTTACAGTGAGCAATAGATTTGTTCCTCTTCCTCTGTTCATCCAGCTATGCTGTGCTTTTATGGAGGCTTTGTGTTACTCTTTTTTTCAATCCAGATTTCAAGAGGAAACAGGACGTGTGTCATCACTGGTTTGTCCTTAATTTAGGAACTTCCTCAGTCAACTGTAGGGAGCATTGATGTAATTCTGATACAACTCATCCCCACATCTCTGGAGAAGGCAGGGAGGGAGGGAGCTGTGGCAGGAGGTGCCTGCAACACCAGGTGTGCACAGGAGCTGTTAAAGATTCCAACCAGAGAATTTCTTCCACTTACATAACAAATTATAACAACTGACATCCGTGCATGGGAAGAAGCTATCCTGGTACTGTGGCCACAGGTACTACATAGCCTATTTGAAGGCCAAGAGGCAGGAGATCAGCATACTTCTGTGTGCAGGAGAAACTAGTTTAAGAAATTAATTCCAAATGAGAATGAAAGAGAGGAGATTTGTTTCACAAGAGAAGGGGGAAGTAGTGTTTTAAGAAATACAGGCCCTATATCTGCAAAATGTTGTGTCTTAACTGCTTTTCTGTTAAAAAAACTGGTGTGAGTGCTGCCAGTCTGATGGCTTTCCAAGTGCAGTCTAATTTCCTAAAATGTTGTAATTTCTTAGAATAAGAAAACATTGCTGTAAGCCAGTCAGGAGAGTTAGGCCTGCTCAATAATAGGAGAAAGAAGAGACCATTTTCTTTAAACATCTTGTGTTTCTGCACTTGTCTCTTCCACCAGCTCATGCTGACAGTTTAGCTTCTGTTTTTTCGGTGGTTTAGTGCTGTGTTCCTTGGCCAGAATGTCAAGCGGGTGTTCCCTGAAAGGTGGTAGAGATGGGAGGTTTGTGTCTGCTAAATCAGGCTCCTATTTCATACTCCAGTAGCACAGACTGCTCAACCTTTGTGCAGTCCCTGGGAGAAGTGAGGTGCTGGCAGGGCTGTTGCAGGAGCTCCTGCCTTCTCCTGCCTGGATGTGGTCTTTAGACTGCAGTCCGACAGCCAGGATTGCCACTGGCAACCATGGTTACGTTTCCGTATGCTTTTGAAATGGAAAGAACTCTTTGCTTTTCCTAAGCATTTTGGGGGTTCACTTTAGCGCTTTATAATGTTTAGAGCCTGTTTAAAACTGGAATACTACTCATTTATGTTTTCTGTATCCCCTTCTCAGGAAGCGTCAGTGAGCATAGGTCTGAAGTGATTTTCCAATAAAAGGTGACAGTTGTCAGAAGCGGTATGAAACAGCTCTTCTCCGTGTGTCTGGCAAGGGCAAATATCCTCTAAAGCTTTTTTGGGGTTTGACTTGGCCTGGGTCAGGATATGTTTGATATATGAACCTTTTAACTCTCCTTGCTTCACTCAGCCACTGCCAAAGACCATTGCTTTTCCAGGCACTGAAGTGCTGTCATTCTGATCACTCCTCCAAGGGCTCCTACAGTGCAGTTAGCAAATTCAGTAAAGCTTCTATAAGTTGACTTATTTCTCCATGGTGGTTTCTAGTCCAGAAATACATGAAAACAAAATAATTCCTGGGTTCCTTAGTGAATTTCCCGTTTATTCACTTTTTTCCCCTCTAATATCCTCTTTGTGTTTATGAATGAAACAGAATTAGGGCTAATTTAGTTGATTGGCTGCAAAACAAAAGTATTCAATTCTAAGAATGGGAAATGAGAAGGCCTTTCTGAAATGTTACTTCTTTGCATAATTGTAATAGATTATAATTATACATTTGGGTGTTTAGCAGTAGATTTGCTGTAAATACGGTCGTGGGAAATCTTGTCACTCACTTGTGTCGGTTCGAGTCCTGATGCGGTCCTGTCGATGGCTGTACCGGCATCTCTAACATCATTTTCTCTTTGGGTAGGATGATGTGCCACAGAGAATGCAATCTCCAGTTCCCTTCCCAGCTCCTCCTACAAAATTACAGCTGGTCGATAGGGCCATGTCAGACTGTTGACACAAATCAATAAGATCAATCATTCTTCAGCTCCTAAACAAAATTGAGAGTGCGATGCTGACGGCCTGCGTGTAGCAGTAAATTCCTATAGGAAAATCACATACCTCAGTGTTTGCTGAGTGTATCCGTGGGAGATCCTGTCCCGTTAATAATTAGTTCTCTGAGGCTGTAAAAAGGAACATGGTATAAATAGTTTGCTAGAGCTGCAATGTGTGTTATGACCCCTGCAGCCTTCAGGCTGATGGAGAACATCACCTGACCAACAGCAGTGTGAGAGACAGGGGAGCGTGTTTGGGTAGGAATCCTGTTTTTCTTCATTCTCCTAGAAGATCTTGACTTCTGATACTGGTTTTTGCCTGGTGAATAATTGCAGACATTTTATCACAATACTGGAACTCCTGGTGTGGTCAGGTAGTTCAGTGTGTTACTACCAGAAAACCCATCAGGATTGTAGTTTTTGTAGTAGTCAAGAATAAATTCAGAGGCTGCTTCTAAAAATAACAATATTTGTCTGAAGGACAAATTTTTGTTATGTCTGAGTTTATATCTCTGAAGGTTTGTTTTGGTGTGTCTGCTCATAGACTCAATCAGGTGCTTCAGGAAGATAAACACATGAATGTTTAATCTCATGAGTTTTCCACCAACCATTGTGCTGGGTGCTAGCAGATTTTTCTTTTAATTAAATGTAATTTATCTAATCCTAATGGAAAACGTAATTATAGGATTTATTTTTTAATACTGTATTTTTGGAATTATTTTATGAAGAAGAGTAACACTTCACCCTTAAGGGTGGTTTAAAAATTAGCAAACAAAATACAAAAAACTAAAGTACACTTTGCTAAAAGTAATAAATCTAAGACAAGGTGCAAAAAAAAAAAAAAACCACAGCTGAAATGTTGGAGCTGCAATAAAGCTGAAAATTAATGATCAGTAGGTTGCTGCTGCAAAAGAGAGTGAATGCATTATGGATTTGAGGAGACGCCTATAGCTTATTAAATGCCAGCAAATTTTTGCATAAGCAATAGAAAACCCTGATCAGAAATTGTAAAACAGTGTGAACTGCAGCTGGAAGATCCAGTGCCACAAAGGATGTCTGCACCATGTGTATGGCTGAAACATAAGAAAGTGCTTTGCAGGATCATGATCTAAAGTTGCACGCTAAGCTCCTTTAGTTTCCGATCTGAGGGATTTAAATGTTTCAGTAAAGCATGACTAGTCGCAGGAAGGGATTTATCATACTTTATATAAGGAGGTGTGTATGTCTGTTTAAAATAATTTAAAACAAATAACATCCCTTCACCCTTCCACACACCCTTACACTTTTTTTTCTCTAAACCCAAAAGCTAAGACTACTACTTGAATTGTAATGGAATAATATATCAAGTGAGTGATCACATCAGGCATGGACACTTACCAAATCACAGCGAGATAACTGTGAATAACTCTCTAGTTTCAACAATTTGCATGGCCATTAACAATTGATGGGTTTCCCTTAGAACCGCATTATCTATGGCAGCAGGATCTATTCCTGTGCACCTCTCCTGCATACTAAGTGCCAGACAAATTCTCAAAACTGAGGATAACAAAAAATCTGATAGTGGCAAGGTGAACGAAGCAGGTAGGAATTTCTGGGCAATGTTTTTTGAAGATAGGAATATATTTCAGGCAGTCATGCATTTTCATAACTGTTCTTCATCCCCTTTCTCTGCCTATTTCTTTTACTACAGTTCTGCAAGTTTTAATTCAAGCTGGTGTTAGATTTCTCTTCACTGCTTGGCATCACTTCAGGCTTGATGGTCAGTCTGGTCTGTGAATCAGTTAAAATAAGATTTTAAAATACCTTTTGTTACAGTTTTGTGTTGGATAGTTGTCTTCAGAACAACATCTTTTATGTGTATTTGACAAAAAGATTAAAATGATGCTGAATTTAGCCATCCTAAATTGTTGGTTGGCTCTTTCATGGGAGTGATTTCAAGCAGGTGCCAAAGATGTGCTTTCCTTATTAGAATCATGTCACCATTTTAATAAGTGTGCAACACATCCCTTATTTCTAGTGCTTTCATCTGTGCCTGACAGCATGTCAGTTCTTTCCAAATTCCTCTACGAAGCTGACTTTCCCAGCCCCAAATCTTTCTTTTTATTTCTCTTTCTCACCCACTTCCCTCTCCCCCTTTCTTCTCACGGCGCTGTTGTTGTGGCAAGATGAAAGCGGCTGAGTGAAGCGGTGGCAGGGAAGGCTCGGGTAATCAAAGCGCACAAGAGGCTCGGAGCTGTGTGAAGGCAGGTGGGTGACACATCAAAGTCAGGGGTACGTGTGCTTGCTGCTCTCACCTCTCCTTGTGAATGACCCCTCCTGCCATAAACAGAGTTCCTGGGGTTAATTTGTGAGTTCACACACACACAAATGCAATTACTTTTCTATGGCCTTCCCAAAATTTACTTGCTGAGACCAGTAATAAAATCTTTGTTCCTTGGAATATGGCATTTGCAGATGTGGTGTGTGAGGAGACAGGTACCTGAGCTGTTGTTCGCCTTCAGCCGAGGGTAGCCCATCACCTTATCATCACTTGAAAGTGTTGTTTCAGGGTTGCTGTAGCAGGATGAGGGCTGGAAGGTCTAAGCAGCATCCCATTGTCCCCAGCTGGGCCTTGCATGGTCAGAGACCCTGAGAAGGTGTTGTCAAGCCCCCCTTGGCTGGGTCAGGCAGCACCCCTCATTCGGCCAAATGTGGGTGCTGCTTCTTGAGCTCTGCACCCAGTGTGAAGGCTTCAGGTTCCCAAATTCCCACTCACCCCCGAACTCCGTGTGTATCTCTCCACATGGAGCTAACTGTGGGGCTGGCTATTTTCTCAGCTGTTGCTTCTCCTCAGATCCTCCTTTGTCTTTGCTGTGGAACTCGGCAGCTGAGCACCCCAAGGTCTGGGTCAACTCTTGCTCTGTGTTTCTGTAGGAGGACTTGGTCCTTGTCTTAATTGTCTGTGCTGAAGGTGTCAAAAAATCATTGCACTCTACTGCCATTTTTGACAGGACTCTTCCTCACTGCCTGCTGATGCCGGTTTCAGTTACTGTTGCTGAGTACCAAAATAAGCAGGGCATTTGTCTCTTGATTTTCTGTATCACAACATTAGTGAATCACAGTGAAAACAGGTTTTCATCTTTTGTTTTATTAGCTATTTCTGATGGTCTATAATAATAACTCTTTCTAGCAGAAAGGTTTTTTTACTCTTTCATTTTTAGTGAAAGTTCTTTATGACACAGGTCATAGTAAAATAATTTACAGTGAAATTGTGTGTGTTGTTTGGGTCTAAAACTGGTGATTTAAGAATTTAGAGATTCTGTGATCCCTGGGTACCCTGTTGGTGTAGTTACTGGTTATAGCAATAGTTCTTACTTTAACTTTGGTCCCAGGGTAACCATGTTTCACAACAATCAATGCACTGATTACTGTAATTGCAGCTTGTGGTACTGTGGTCTTACATTTAACTGACTGGGCCAGTAAAGTATGGAATTTAATGAATATTTGTAAGCAAACTTGATTAGGAAGTAGGTTGAGGATATGCACTGATAGAGGATAATAGAAGAGACCCGTCCTCAGCTTTGATAAATAGAACAGATGGAAATCTGAAAATGAGCAGCAAAGCATGGAAACCATCCCACTGCTGTTCACCTTGCATTTATTGCCGCACCATGTCTTTAAAAATCTCTCCTTAAAAAAAAAGGAAGTGGACTCCCTACTGCAATGAGATGCTGTGTACACAATTTCAATCTTTTCTGCAGAACTTTAAAGTATTTTCAGACTTGATGTTGAAAACTGAATTTACAATGTAGCACTAGTATCAACCTTGAGTAAAGAACTGTCTATTGTCACCCCATGATTGAATCATAATGCAATTAAAGTGAAAAAGGAAACCACCATTCAAAATGGGAAATAGATTTCATAGTGGTCCCTCTGGGGAGGTGGATGGCTGACATCTGGTAGTTGCTGGAAAGTTGGCTGTGTTTTACTGTCCTTGAGGAACTGTGTCCCATTTTTGCTTGTTATTGGTCATGTTTTGTGTGCCTCCCTCTGGTTGCGTCCACATATTTCAGATGCATGTCCTTCATTTCAGGTATAGAGGCCTGTCCTGCACCCTCTGTCAGGCCATTTGGGTGTATTTTGTATGAGTCTGGCAAGTTAACAGTCAAAGGGTACATCAGGTTTTGGATGGTTGCTTTAAGTTTGCCAGAAATCCCTTTACACCTCCTTGCCTTCTCTCTTTTTCCATCTTTATTCTATCTTTAAGAGCTTGACTTTTATTTGCAGGTTTTCCTGGCTAAGTACGTGGATGTCTCTTTAGCAAAAGTAGCATTAAGTCCTGCTCACCTTTCTCTCTCTCTTTTTTTTTGTTTTTTTAAGCTTTTGGTTATCTGAAAAGTTTGGCATTAATAGAAATGCATAAGGAAGCTGAGACAGCTCCTGCCCTGAGCGATAGGCTGGTGAGTGGCTGCTCCTGCTGCAGGAGCTTGGAGGGGAGGGGGTCTTCAAGCAGCTACAGTTCATTCATTTGCTTCCTACCTGCTGGTTTCCAATAGTGTTAATTTTTATGCATTTATTGTATTTAATTAAAAGCAGGACTGCTTACAGCAATGCTTGTGGAGATTCCGCCTCTCCCCCAAATGCAACAAATAGGCATCTGGTATTTGTTTTGTTTAACACAATCCTCATAAAATGAAAAGTAATAAAACATAATTATCTGTAAAGGCTTGTTTTGTAAGCCTAGGAATGAGCTTGTTCCTGCCTTATTTTTGTCTAGTTGTAAGATGGTTTTAGTCCCTCTCCAGATTAACAGAGAATCAGTTATTACAGTATTTTAAACCCTGGTGTGTAGAGGTAGAAGGTTGTGTGAATGCATGCACAGGATAGCACTACTGGATCTCTAGAGGTGAGAATAGTCTTTCTCTTCCTTTTAGATGTTTTTCCCTTAAAACCAACGAGTTTTGTTTGAAAGCTTTGGTAAAGAAAGAGGAAAGAAAATCAGTGGGCTATATGAACAATTCAGTATTTCTGAGCTGTAGGCCTTAAAGTTGGGTTTGAGCCCTTTCTGCATGCTGGTCACCCTTGGCAGTGTGAAGGACAAGTGTCATGGGTCCACACTCATGCTTGGATGTGTGTAGGATTCCTTGATTTGGCCCTCACTGCATTACTGAACAGACTTTAACTACTATGCATCTTCATTTCTCAGAGCATTGCTGGCTTGATCCACCTCTAGCAGTTGTAAGGACTCCCAGCAGAGGATTCAGCAGTTCTAAAGAGCTAATTACACTAATTTCACCTTAGGTTTGCTGCTTGTTATTTGTTTGTAGGCAACTGTGCCATTTTGCTTGCCTTTGGCTTGCTGTAACCCTGCAAAGCCCTGCCTGCCACATGCTAGTGGTAGATTTTTCTGGGAAAAAGTAAAACCAGATCATTTAAACCAATTAGATAGAAAAGTGAGACATGCAAGTGGCTTATGGCTGTCTAAAGATGAAGTGTGAAAACCAAATCCTTTTGGAAAATGTACAGTCCAAACTTCCTACTTTTTTATTTTTCTTTAAAATAGTAGTAAGCAAGAATCAACTTTTTTGTAATGAAAGCTGAAAGCTGTGGGGCTGCAATGCACCTTCAAGTTCAGCATGCTTTGGAATATGTTTGCTTCAATCCTGTTCTTCTGGGCACAATTAATAAAAGTAATAGAAGAGAACTTTGCTCAGCTTTTATGTGAATTGTAGCCTTCTTAAAACCAGATATGACTTAGGTATTGCTTTCTCTCTGCAAGACAAGCCTTGTAATTTTGAATCTTGGCGAGTGGCTACTTTTGTTCCTTGAGTCTCAGAAACAATGGGGTTGGGAGTACATAACAAATTGCCAAGTGATAACACTTTGGAGAGAAGAATCTTCTTCAAGTGCCTCACTCCCTGCATCTTTTGTTCTGCAGAGGGTGCCTTGGTGCAGCCCCAGGTGTAGAGACCCACTGCTGGGGCAAGGAGATGCTCCACCTACAAGTCCTGCTTTCTCAGCAGCAGCAGTGCCTGGGCCAAGTGCTGAGCTGCTGCTGCCCTGTATTGAAGTAATTTCCTTGAAATACATTTTCCTTGAAATACGCTTGTTATTCATCATATCTGGGGATACTGGTGTAATCTGCTCATTGCTGACTTCACTTGTTTAACAGCACTGTTGTGGCTCTGAGTCCTCAGCCAGGGCACAGCCAGCAGCAGCAGGGGAGGTGTTAGGAGGCACCCGGCTGCCTTATGTGATGTTGCTTTCCATAGCCAGAAGTCTTTGATCTATTCAAACAGAAGCTGAGAAGTGGGGGATGGATGCCACATTGCAGGCTGATGTGTAAATGCATCTTTTTGCACAAAGTCATTTAAAAGCTAAATGGGCCATGTATGTCAGAGACTGCAGAGTCCAGCTACAAGTCAAATGGCTGAGATGTTTGTCATTCCCACACAGTATATTATGTCCCATTTACTTTCTCATGCAAAGTCTGGAGTTCAACTGTTATATTTTTTATCTGGGGTATTGCTTCATTTAGGTGTAAAGTAGGGAGATATCTCCCTGCAAAGTTTACTGGTCCTTAATTTATTAACATCTCCAGCATGTTCTGAGGCCAGTGTTGCTTTGCATTCACAGCAACAGAATTGAATTTAAAAGTTTGGATGGCTTCTGATTCAGACTTCTTATTTTTCAGGAATAATTGGGTTTTGCTTTACCAGTGCAAACAAAGTAAAGCCCTCAGCTTCAGTCCTGCTATCAGTGTGGCATGGACTTACTATTTGTTCTCTTACTTACTGTGTGCAGAGTGATTGCTTTTGGCACATTTTCTTTTAAATGCAATGTAAAACGAAATCCTGTTATTTGCACACATCCTGTGACATGCATCTTCAAAGTATCTAGGCAACCTTTATGTAGATGACACTTTTAACTCAAACTTTTCCATCATTATGAGTGTGGTCCTGTGAAAAGAAGCAGGATGAAAAAGGGAGGGAAGAAAGGGCTTGAACTCACTGGGCAGCTTGAGTCACTTGTAAGACTCTTTGTAGGAAGTATGACACACGCTGAAGATCTCTGCTCCCTTACACTTAAAACATCAACTTCAAACTATTCTGTGTTTCTCCTTTGAGCTTGGGCAGGTAGGGAATCTCCTGGCTCTGCTGGGGCTGATAGCAGATCTATCAGGAAAGGGAGATGTCAGAGCTTCTGCAATCCTGCACCAAGCAGTGGACTTCCTTGTGTGGTTCTTGGCTCCAGGCTCAGGAGAATGAATGGTCCAGAATGTTTGCAGGTGTAACCCTGGGAGGTATGTGTGTTCTGACAGCTTTTGAGTTCAGCTGTGCTTCTCAGGAAAGAGCTAAATGGAAGACTTTAAAGACTTAAGGGGAAGCCACCATTGCAACCCCTGCAAGGAAGAAGTAAAGCTTACTTAAAGGAGATTTGTTTAATAAAAGCATGTCTGTGGGGTTAGGTGTGACTGTGACCAATCAGTGGTGCAGATGGAGCAGGCATCACTGTTGCAGCAATATGATCTCCAGTTGGGAATTGGTCTCCAAAGCCAAGTTCACCGAGATATGCTGCACAAGGAATGTTGTGGCCTCAGACTTCGTATCAGGATGGATGTAATCTCTTAGAACAGTTCTGGTTTAGCTAGATTGAGCAAGCATCCTTCAGGCAGGAAGCAGGGCTGGTGCAAGCATCACACTATGTGCTGTGGTTCCTTTGGCAGAAATGGGATTGGTGTCCTTGCGCTTAATACTGACTGAATTGGGGCTGTAGGTGATCAGCATGGTGCATGTTGGTATTAAGGAATGTGCTGGTGGTTTAGGTTAGTGTGCACAACAAAGCAATCACAATTCCCCCCTCCTCATCAGCAAGCAGCATACACAAATCTCTCTTTGCTGCCCTGGGCTGGTGCTGGGGAACATGATATGTTCCCTATCCAACTCTTAAGAGGATGAGTGTGTTTGGGGTGTTTGGAGGAGTGCCAGAAGCCTGGGACTGTGTTTTGGGGAGATAAAAGGTTGTGTGTTTGTGATTTACATTTACTGGGAGGTGATTCCTTTGGGCTCTCATTACATTCAGGGTGTCAGCCAAAAAAAAAGAGTGACCCTGATGGCATCTTCCCACATGTAGTTGCGTTGGTGCAGAGGAGGAGGCTGGAGGGAAGGGTGGAAGGGATGGGAGGCACTGTATGCTATTGTTGCCCCAGGTGCTGGGTTATAGGAGATGACAGTCCCAAGCAGCTCACTGAGATTTCCCTGGAAGCTGATGTAGAACAGAAAATGAAGCTCAGGTTTCTCAAGACTCCTGTTACCAGATCCCCTTCTGCACACTCACGTGGTCCACTCACCCCTGTGGTCTTTATCCATAGCTGAGCCTGAGTGTCTACCATTATTAGGACAGTGAATGTAGCTGTTTCTTAGGGAATACTAAAAGGCAAAAGTTGGAAATGGCCTGGACAAATACTTAAAGTTTGGGGAGGAAGCGTCCAGATTTTTGTGTTTGAATGCTTAGGACAGTAAGTAAAAGCTTCCTGTTGCAAGGT